>NC_139512.1:342891818-343521818 GCF_947247035.1 Vipera ursinii | reverse complement strand
CAATTAACCAGTGGAACAACCTGCCTCCAGAAGTGGTGAATGCTCCAACACTGGAAGTTTTTAAGAAGAGACTGGACAGCCATTTGCCTGAAATGGTATAGGGTTTCCTGCCTGAGCAGGGGGTTGGACTAGATGACCTCCAAGGTCCCTTCTAATATCATCATCTTCATCATCTTTATCATCATCACCCAGGGATAGGGCCTTCTCAGTGGGTGCGCCTGCCCTTTGGAACCAGCTTCTTCTTCTTCTTCTTCTTCTTCTTCTTCTTCTTCTTCTTCTTATTATTATTATTATTATTATTATTATTATTGTTATTATTGTTATCATCATCATCATCATAATCATCATCAAGTGCTTCACCTTCCTGATCAAGGCACTGCAGTCTCCAGTGATTCTTTCAGTACTTCCTTTGACTGGGTCACTCATTCCCAACATGGATCAAGCCAAAAAGCTAGTTGCTGGCTTTAAATAGTCTTGGCAACTGCTCCAGGAGGTTCTCTACCTGGAAGATAACCCTTCCTGCAATATCATATTCAGGGGTCCTTGGCGCTCTCTGAGCTTGGTTGTTTTCTTGCAGACATTTCATTACGCAAACTAGATAACACCATCAGTGCATTCAGTCTACAGATAGCTACTTGGCTCCCCTTAAAAAGGGAAAGTCCTGTTTTGTTTTGTTTTGTGGGAGAATTTATCAGCCATCTTTAAAAATATATATTTTATGACCAAACTGATAAAATAAAGATTATCTTGGTGTCATTCAGGGCTAAATATGAGCTCTGCATAATCTAGCTAAAAGTATGTTTGGAAGAAGACCCAGGCATTTTAGCATTTATCAACAGCTGGTTTTAAATATGATTATAGGGTAGCAAAGAGCTATTAATAGGTATTATTTAATCTCAACAATCCCAGATTTATAAATAATAAGTCTTCTCATTCCCTGCTGGTTCAGGTCAGGGTATATAAAAATCTATGCCCAGATTTATTTCTTAGCAAATCCTGTGACGTCACCACATCCCTTTCAGTGACACTGCATATCTGGATGGCCTCTTATAGCCCTTCAAAGGGTCACAAAGTTCGATTGTAATACAACATCCCTCACAGATTGTCTAATCCTGAACTAGGAGATAGATCAGATTTATGGAGAGACCAGGAGAGAAGCAAAGCAGTTAAAGAAGTAACAGATCTACTGTTGCAGAACCATGAGAAACTTCAGCAGAAACCTCAGCCAAGAAAGTTCTTAATTAATGGAAAATGCACATTCCCCAGTCTTTGTGTGCCTGGAAAGGAGGCAGCATTTCGCTTCTAATTTACAGGCATTCTTGGAATGATCCCTGAAGCACCACTGTCGTCTGCAAATTGTTACATCAGAAGACATTAGCCCTGGAACATCAGTTCATGGACCACAGCATCAGCTGCAGAAATGGCTGGTTATCATGCCGAAGGCCCCAGGTTAAATCTTGTCTTCTTCTTGTAAATATGAGAAAGACTATCATCTAAAACATGGGATCAGCCAATTAATAAGTTCACACAACATACGAAGCTACAACCCCCTCCCCAAACTACAGGTTGACAAAATGCAATTGCTGTGTTAACATACCATGCTTTCCCCTGATGGCGCAGTGATTAGAATGCAGTATTGCAGGCAAACTCTGCCCACAGCTTTGATCGTGATGGGCTCAAGACTGACTCAGCCTTCCAGCCTTCTGAATTTAGTAAGATGAGGACCCAAATTGTTGGGGACAATATGGTGACATTGTAAACTGTCCAGAGATGCTGTATAGCACTCTAGGGTGCTATATAAGTCTATTGCTATTGCTATTTACCCATACATGAGATTATGGTTTAAAGTGATGGGCTGGCTCACCCTAAATAGAGGACGTTGTGCAAACTTTTAGTGGCAGTACTGATTTAATTCAATATTAAGCAACTTCCTCTGTTCCCATGTCTCTCTGTCTTTACCTAGAAAAATTTGGAAGATCTCCCAAAGAGCTGTTTTGCTGATAAATATTTCCATAGCCTCTGCCACAGATCCTGTGCTACTGCAGATCTATAGATTAGTAGCAAAACCGCCCAGAGACACACTTCTGTGAGATGAGTGGCACATAAATAGGATAAATACATGCTTGCATACATATATATGCATACAGTCTGCATATAGTCTTTGTTTAGTCCAAGCCATCGGCTATTGAAAGATTACGTTGCATAAAATAGGAAAGACCTTTCTCTGCTGGAAGTCTTGAAGAACGTTTGCTAGTCCCTAAATCTGGTGTGAAGAACTTCTTTAGTTCTGAAGGCAGCTGAATGTATGTAAAAACAACAGCCTCCTGAATTTGGAATCAAATGTAGTCTGGTCACACAAAACATAGCGAAGAGACTGGCCAGTGATGTTATTTAGCTGTATAATTTAGTCTGATATTTGAGCTTCTTTGGGACAGAGAGGTACCCGTGCGTCACTTCTGCTTCCCGTAACCAAGGCTGCCAGGAATACTGCTCAGAAACCCTCTATGCAGGCCAATCTTTGATGGTAGGAACATCCCACAAGACAGCTGCCAACCCTCTGAATTATACAACTGGGCTGGATTCCAAAATTCAAGCCATTATCAAATGACCCTTTAGATAAACCTAAAAAGCCACCAATAACTTTTTTCATTTCATTTCATTCATTCTGCCTTGTCCAAGTTACTAGCTGCTCTGATGCTTCTAGCTTCTTAATGCAAAAAAACCTTTCCTATTTATGTGCTACTCCTCCTCATTTTCTATCGCAAACGGTTAGAGTGCTCCTTTACGCATTTTTTAACTTTACAGTTGCAGAGACGTATAATAGACTGAGAAAAATGCACAGCTCCTGTCTTAAAAAAAACAACACAAAATCACCTGCGTAAAGAAGAAGAAAATAAACATTTCAAAACAAGAGCCAAACCAAACCAAACTAAACAAAAAGATTTTTTTTTAATACAATGTACCCTGATGTTGGGAAAGGTTGAAGGAAAAAGGAGAAGGGAACGGCAGAGGATGAGATGATTAGAGAGTAAGTATCGTTAATGCAATGGGCATGACTTTGGGCAAACTCTGGGAGACAATGAAGGACGGGGGCGGGCAGGGCTGGTGTGTTAAACTTTGGAATTCACTATCATGAGATGCAGTGCTGGCTACTAGTGGGTTGGCTTCAAAACGGGGTTGGATCAGTTCATGGAAGCTGAGGATCAAAGGCTCTTATAATAATAGTAATAATAGTAATAATAATAGTAATAATAGTAATAATAATAATAATAATAATAATAATAATAATAATAATAATAATAATAATAATAAGAAGAAGAAGAAGAAGAAGTTGGAAGGGACCTTGGAGGTCATCTAGTCCAACCCCCTGCTCAGGCAGGAAACCCTATACCATTTCAGACAAATGGCTGGCCAGTCTCTTCTTAAAAACATCCAGTGTTGGAGCATTCACCGCTTCTGGAGGCAGGTTGTTCCACTGGTTAATTGTTCTAACTGTCAGGAAGTTTCTCCTTAGTTCTAGGTTGCTTCTCTCCTTGATTAGTTTCCATCCGTTGCTTCTTGTCCTGCTTCCAGGCGCTTTGGAGGATAGCTTGATTCCCTCTTCTTTGTGGCAGCCCCTGAGATGTTGGAACACGGCTATCATGTCACCCCTCGTCCTTCTCTTCATTAAACTTAGCCTTGAGGGAAGTGGGACTGCCTCTGAGGGCCATCTGTTGGGAGACTACCCGTAGACCTCAACTTACCACCATTCAGTTAGCAACCGTTCAAAATTGAGAAAAGTGACTTATGACCAGTCCTCGCACTTATGACTGTCACAATATCTCCAGGGTCTCACGATCAAAATTCGAGCGCTTGGCAACCAGCATTTATTTACAAAGGTTGCAGCATCCTAGGATCACATGATCGCCATTTGCTATCTTCCCATCTTACTTCCAACAAGCAGTCAATGGGGGAAGCCATATTCCACTAACAACTCTCTGATTCACTTAACAATTGAAGCGAATCGCTTAAAAACCATGGCAAAACGGTCCTAAAACCAGGCGTGACTCACTTAGCAACTGTCTTGCTTAGCAATGGAAATTCTGGCCCCAATTGTGATCATAAATTGAGGACTATTTGTAGTGAGCTGGTGCAGTTGGTTGGTCACTATGAGAACAGATTGTTGCATTAGGTGAGCCAGGGGTTTGAGCCAACAGGGTGCTGCTTAGGTCCTTATGTTGTTAAAAATTAATTAACAGCCACCAACATGGGACTGCAGTTGTATCAGTTCATCAATAGGGTTAAATAATTATAGAATTCATGCATTACAAATTATCTGTTTCAAAGCTGCCTCCGATAAACAAGAGAGCCAGCTTTTAGGGAAACAGTACTTGCTTGCAAAGATGCTTTTCTCATCCTTCTTCCTTCCTCTGTAGCTTAGCAGGTTTGCCAATTCTTCCTGTGCCTAATAATTTCCTTAATTTCAGGTCTTGCAGCCAAATTTGCTGTTTTTTTTTTTAAAAAAATCCCTCCTTTGTTTATTTTCAAATCCCTGAAGGCTGGTAACACTGCATTCCTTCCACTCAGGCAGAAGCCACAGAATTTGCAATACTTTGCAGTCAAGCCTGCATCCATACAGATAAACAGGTATTTAAAAACAGTTCTAAAGATACAACAAGTGGTGGGACAGACTGTCTCAGGGACTGGGATGAGGGGTTTCATGCCTTGCAGATAATGATGATGATGATAATACCTTTAACACCATCCGATAGGCGAATAAATGCCAAATCTAGCCTAAACATCTAGCTGACTGTGCAACCAACCATATTAATAATAGCATTGCACCGAATTGCATTTATATACTCTCTTTTTATAGGCAGCTCAAGGCAGGACTTTTCATTGTGCCACTTTTAGGATATGGCAACATCCGAGTACCACCAGTCGCCTAGCTAGGTGTCAAAAACTTGATGACCAAAAAAAGGAAAAAAGTGATGAACTACAGGTAGTCCTTGACTTACAAAAGTTCGCTTAGTAACTGTTTGAAGTTACAATGGCACTGATAAAAGTGCCCCCCCCCCAAGCCACAGCTGAGCAAGACAGCTGCCTGTCCACCCGGCAGCGCTCTTCCTCCTGTCCGAGGTTTTCATTGTTGTAAGCATTTCTGTTGAGGATTGGCAGCGGGGGTGGGGTGGGGGTGAGTTTGGTTTTTATTTCCCCCCCCCTCTGCTGGGTGGTTGCAGCAGGTTTTGGTCACTTCACATGACCCTGGGACACTGTGACCGTCATAAATATGAATCAGTTGCCAAACATCTGAATGTAAATCACAAGACCCTGGAGATGCTGCAACATTCCAGCTGATTCGATGCTTCTTCTGGGCTCAGCAGAAGCGCCAGGATCAGCGCCGAGCTCCAGCTGAGCCCTGACAGCCCCAAAGAAGTGCTGATCATGGCGCTTCTGCTGAGCCCTGACAGCCTTGCAGCTCCAGGCATCTCTCGCTCAGGCTTGTGTGGTGTTGCCACCGGTTCAGCAAATTCCCCTCCCCCGCTACCAATTTTTCTAGGAGGTTATGAACCACCTGCCAGATGCCAATGTACCACAGGTGGTACCCATACCACTGGTTGAAAAGCCCTGGCTCAAGGAAGCTTTCATGGTATTGGGGAGGGGGCGGAATCTCCCCAAATTCTACCATACAATCAACCCTGTTAGGGAGGCTGGCTGGGAGAAAAGGGGTGGTGTAAAACCAAATTTTGTAGTCAGTGGGGAACTTGAATCTGAGTGTTTTCAGTCCAGTCCAACATTTTAATCACTATGCAACACCAGCTCTCTAAGAAAGGTTGGAGGGCCAACTTTTTAAAGATATGGAAATTGTACCTGGCTATATAATCTATAAAAGAGGCACAGTGGCTTAGTGGTTAAGATGCTGGGCTTGTCGACTGGAAGGTTGACATTTCAAGATCCAAGCACCTTGTGATGGGGTGAGCTCCTGTCCTTGCCCCTGCTCCTGCCAACCTAACAATTTGAAAGCATGCAAATGCAAGTAGATAAACAGGTGCCACTTTGGTGGGAAGCTAACAGCATTCCGTGCACCTTGGAGTATAGTTATGCCAGCCACATGACCGTGGAAGCATCTTTGGACAATACTGGCTTCCTTTGCTAGGAAACGGAAATGAACATTGACCTCTAGAATCAGACTTGACTGTACAAGGGAAACCTTTAGCTTTCTATATTCTACATCAGTGTTTTTTCAAAGTTGGCAATTTTAACATGTACGGGCTTTAACTCCCACAATTCCTCAGTCAGCATGTTGGGAATTGTGGGAGTTAAACTCCACACATGTTAAAGTTGCCAACTTTGAAAAACACTGAAGAAGGAATTGGACTAGATAATCTCCAGGTACTTTCTAAGTCTAGGATTAGGAACAAGTTAGGATATGAAATGGATAGATTAAATTACAGTATTGTATCCACAATTTAAGTTCATGGAAGTCTCCTTTACCACACAACCAACAATGTTGCTAGTTCTCATTGTGCCATATATCCTACAAAGACTGTTGGAATTTCAAGAAACCAGATTAGATAATGAATTTGAATTTCAGAGGTCATGGGTGGGGTGAGGTTTTACTATAATGTATCACTTCTTGCTTAGCAAAAGTAGAATATGCAAAACTATTGAACTACAGACAAGATTTTTGTCATTTAAACCCAGAATCTAGTTTTCCTTTGCGCAAAATTCCATTATCTTTCATGTACAGGGGTTGGCTCACATTACAATGCATGGAAGTTTGATCATTGACTAGGCTAAGCCACAGAGGAACTGGGTTGAATTATACTTCTAAATTCATAATAGACTTTAAAAATGTAGGAATCAAAATCTGCCCCCAAACATTTTATATAACATAAGAGCTGCCCCACAAACATGCTGACAGAGCCACATATATTTAAAACATCTGCCCACAAAACCAAAACAAGTCAAAACAAAATAGCCTAATCCAGAATTACTTTTTCCCTGATGAGGCAAATTCAGTGTCATGTTTCTGAGTTTTCTTTTGGAATCAGATAAACACACACACACACACACACACACACTCCAAATAGATAGCAGGTTGCCCCTATTTGTCCTGGCAAGTATGTAAACAATTTTTCCAAAAGACAACAAAACGCACACACAGATGAACTAAACCCCCAAATCTCTTGTAGCTATCATGTGGTAGCATCTTCTAAGTTATTGGAGTTGCCATTGGTGAAATGATCCAAATCCAGGCTGAAAAACATGAGCCCAATGTTGTGTCTCTTTTTAACTAGCTATAGGAAAGGCTCAGAAAAAACAGTCTTTAAAGGCAATATCTCTGCATCCAAGAATTTGATATATACATATTCAAGCAAACAGAAATATACAGGTAGTGTCATATTTCCCTGAAAATAAGATTGGGTCTTATATTATTTTTTTCTCCAAAAGATGCATTAGGGCTTATTTTCAAGTGATGTCTTATTTTGGGAGAAATACAGTACTAAATGAGTCTGTCTGTCAATATTAACTGGGACTTATTTTAGGGATAGGGCTTATATTACGAGCATCCTGAAAAATAATGCTAGGGCTTATTTTGCGGTTGGGTCTTATTTGCAGGGAAATACGGTACTCAACTTATGACTACAATTGACTGGCTCCAATTACCCAACAATCTTGAAACTCCAATGAAAGCAGCATCATGGTGTTGTTGCGACCCAAACCGTACCCTCTGTATTATCACATTGCATGCATGTCCAAAGAGGGAAGAATTTATGGTACAACACTGGGACCATAATTTTTAGGAAAGCAGATGGAACTATGGACATCTGCAGAAGACGACTGTAACAGAGAACATGTTGGAGAAAGAAGAATAGGTCCACTTTGGAGAAGAAACAGGTCACGTCTCCTTCGTATTAGGATGCATTAGAAAGAGTAATGATGCCAGCGTCTAGACATTCTGAGACATTCCTTTGCCAAGGAAAAGGAATACTGTATTAGTCCTCTCACAGAGATAAATTGTCTCAAGTCTTCATGTAGCACTAGATGGGCAGTCTGCTTGGAGAACGTATCTCTCAACAGTGTTCTCTTTCTGCTCTCATTGTTCCCACTGATGGCATTGGGCTCAACCTGTAGAGAATGCTGCTGTTTTATTTCTTGTTTCAGAGTTCAAGAAAGTGGGTAAACAGCGCTTGGTAGTGAGAAAGGCAGAGCCTGTAGGAGCTGAGACCTGGGAATGGACCCCATGTAGCTAGGTGGACTTTGGCAATTTCTCATTGTCTCAACTGTCTGACCAGGTGAACTATGACAGTAAATATGCTATATAAGAAAAGAGGAAGCATCAGTTGTCCTTATTTCTGAATTTGGAGGCTCTCCTTACAATCACTCATGCTTTGGTCCCTTCCTGATTGGATTTCTAAAATGTGTGTTGCATGTGATTATCCTTGAAGACCATCCAGAAGCAGCAACTGATCCCAACTATAACAGTAGGGGTAGAAATAGTACACTTCGGTATGCCTAGGTATCAACACTACTCTGAACTGCACTGGCTCCTAATAGGATTTCAAATGCAACTTGAATTTCTGGTTGCTATTTGTGAACCTCTATAAGAGTGGGAAGAAGACTTCCAGTTTGCCATCGTGGGTGTTGCAGACGCTAGAAGGCGAGCTCCGTGTTCCACGTTTGGTTTCGCTCCATTGGGGGACCCTGGAAAGGGTCAAGAGTCACCCTGTAGGGGTGTCAAGCAAGGAGGGGACCCCTGCTTGATTGCAGGAGGGCGGTAGCCCTTCCGCTCGATCTGGGGCAGCCCTCCAAACCGTTGGATGAAAGATCAGCCATAGAAATATGGCTCGTCACTAGGCTGCAGACTTACCACCAGGCACTTCTAAAGCAGCGCGGATGAGACTGGGTGAGATCTGAACCTCTCTTCAATCCTAAGTATTTTCTTTTCCTGTAAAAGCTACCCAAAGTATCTTCCCCCCTGTGAGGAGAGTGGGAAGGGAACTTCTATCCCACTCTCTAAGAATAGCGGCGGCTGACTATCCAGGGGAGTTAAAACACTGAAAGAATAACCTTAATCTAACTGGATTTATATGCTTCTAAAATTGGGGACCAAAAGATTTCTTATCTTTACTGAAGACTTTGGTTTTATTTCAAAAAAGAAATAAATTGGAAAAAGGATTATAAAAATTTTGGACTTAAAAAACCTTAAACGGCATTGGAGACATCTTGTGGCTAAATTTGATATTACAACTTGTTATAGTCTAAAGGAGACTTGGCTTAAAGCCCAGACTACAGATAAGCCCTTTTCAACCTTGACAATTATCAGCTGTGAGAAACTCAGCTGTGTTCTATACTCAGTTATAAAATATTTTCATTTGCTGACTTTAAAGCCCTCAATTTAACACACCATTAAGAGAATATGGATGAAGACTAGGAACAGATTATTTTTATGTTGAAAGCAATACATGAAACCATTCTTTCAGCTTGTGATGAAATAAGATGCTACAGAAAAGAACAAGATATCAGCCTAGATATATGAACCCAAATTTTGACTACAATTAAAGAATCAACTATGCAGAAGATAACAGAAGAAGTGGAACAATTAAATACTATGATAGAGGATTCAACTGACCAACAAATCCAGTCAATGGAAAATCCAGAAAAGGGACTGACAACACTGAAAATGGAAAAGACTTTCTATATAAACCAGAAGAAACTTGAGAAACAAGAAGAAGAACAGACCAAAGGGAAGACAAACATATCAGGACAACTATATGAATAATATAGTGAATAACAGAGAGACGATTCATTAGCCTTTCCAAAAAAATGGCGACTGGATGATCTCTTTTATTTCAAATAATATATATAACAACAGAGGGAGATCTATTTGATGACTTAAAAGCACTGACATGGAAGGCGAGCTGGCAAAGGAAGAAAGCCAGAATAAGGCTGAAGAAAATTGGGGTTTTGATTTATTAGAGAGGATTTTATATTACTAATTAAAACAGAATATACTCAAATAGACAAGATATGTATTTTGAATAATAGATTTTGTTATGAATTGAGATAAAAAAAAATTTGGTCACTTAAAACGTGGAAGTATAAATATTAAAAGTTAAATTTGAATATTGATGGGAAATTAAATATTGGGGAAAACAAATAAATAGGATATTGATTTATAAAGATTGAATGTGAAAGTAATTTTTTTTAAATCCCATTTATATCTCGCCCTTCTCTGAAGACTCAGGGTGGCTTATAATCTAAGCACAAATCAAGCACAAATCAAATGTGCTTAGCAATAGCAATTAAGATATGTATAAGTTAAAAAATTATTGATAAATGTAATAAACGTGTTTTTACTTAGTTGATATAATAAGAACTGTATTAGGTTAAATATGAGACAGTAAATATTAATGGAAAAGAGGAAATATTTGATGTTGAAATAGGGGAAATTTTGGTCATTAAATTTAAGACATTTGGAAATTAGTTGAAAATAAGGATGTTATACTGTATTATTAACTAGATGATGTAAGATGGTGGGAAATAGAATATACTCAAATAGATAAAATGTGTATCTTGAATATTACACTTTGTTATGAATTCTGATAAAGGAAACTTTGGTTACCTAAAACTTGGAAATTATAAATATCAAATGTTAAATTTAAATATTGATGGAAAACTAAAAATTGGGAAAAATTAACAACAGGACATTGATTGTCTATAAAGATTGAATGTTAAAGCAACTAGGATATATATAAGCTAAAAACATTGATAAATGTAACAATTCTATTTTTACTTAATTGACATAATAAGAACTGTATTAGTTCAAATATGAGACAGTAGATATTAAGGGAAAAAGATAGGAAATATTTGATGTGGTAGATTGAGATTGGTACTAAAGATTTTTGTATGTTATTGAATTATCGATTAACCCAGCCACCGTGTTATTTTTTAAATACTTAAATGTAAAACTAGAAAATCCATAAAATATTACAAAAAAAGAGTGGGAAAAAGACAACAGCAAGGCACTATAGTTGTTCAGTCATTAAGTTGTGTCTTTGTGATCCCACGGGCCACAGCATGCCAGGCCCTCCTGCCCTCCACTACCACCTGGAGTTTGCCCAAATCCAAGTTCATTGCACTGATGACGCTATCTAACCATCTTATTCTCTGCTGTCCCCTTTTTTTTTTTGCTTTCAATAAAGCACTGTACTACTGCTATCAAAAAAATCCATATGGACTATCAGGAGCACCAAAGAAGAACAAGAGTATGGAGTTACAGTCTCCCTTCTTCTAGATAATGTGGACTAATAAGGAGAGAAAGCAACTGAATGGTGGAAAGACCCCCACAGTAGTACTCAAAAGACTGATCTACTAGCAAATCTGGAAATGATAACTCTTTCATTATTAGAGATCACTGGAGTTTCCAAGCACACAATTTTGCACACTCAACTTCTTGAATCGGAGCTTCAAACTGAGGTTGAAGCTGTTCGTATTGGAAGTGCACCCAGGCCTCTTCTCATTGGTTAAACTGGATACCAGTGCCAAGATGGCAAATGACAACACCCTTTTACAAAATATAACGCATGCTATTTTCCTCTTCCCACACCACTGAGAAATACTCACTGTTGCTCGGCTTTGGCTCTGTCGCTTAAGAAGAAGAGGGCCGTGGCCAGGAAAAACATCCCCCCGAGGACCACAACAAAAGGGCACAGCATCAGCGCATAGCCTAAACTGAGGAATTCCCAGAGTGGAGACTCCTTTGTGCTCTGCCGTATCACGTCGGAGATCTAGAAGGGAAAAGTGGGGGGTGGGGTGGGGGTGGAAAGAGAAGGAACAGACAGAGATAAGTCTATTTATGGACGTTCTCTTTTTCACCAACATAGTTTATTTGAAATGGGATGGGGGAAACCAACTGCTTCCTTGCCAAGATTTGCGAGACTTGGTCAGTTTTGCACAGAAAAACAAATCCTGACATTCTTATAGTTAACTGCCTGGCTCCTCCCATTACTGTTAGGCAGGATTTCCCATTGTTATGTTTTTCTCTTCTTGTTGGTATAAGTCTCTCCACAAGTGGCTGTAACCCCCAGACTAGATCCTTAAGGGATAAGAGAATGGTGGGAACTCTTGTTCAGAGATAAACAACCCACTTTTCCCAGTTCTCTAGTTCCTCTGCCTCTTCGAAATCCTGCCTGTACTTCTGGTAGTTCTCGATCCACATACTGCTGGAGTCTAGCTTGTAGGATTTTAAGCATAACTTTACTAGCATGAGAAATGAGTGCAATGGTGCAATAGTTTGAACATTCTTTGGCACTGCCTTTCTTTGGAATTGGAATGTAAACTGATCTTTTCCAATCCTGTGGCCACTGTTGAGTTTTTCAAATTTGCTGGCAAATTGAGTGTAGCACTTTTACTGCATCGTCTTTTAAGATTTTGAATAGCTGCGCTGGAATACTGTCACCTCCACTAGCTTTGTTGTTGCTCAGCTTTTCTAAGGCCCACTTCATTCCCCCCCCAAAAAAGAAAAAAGTCTGTAGCATCAAGGATTTTGGGGATAATAGGAGAAGAAAGGAGTATATAAGAAACTTCAAAATAAATTATTTTAAATTCAAAATCACAACAGAAATCAGAAAGATATCTTAAACTGTGGATCTGAAAAAACAGAAAATTGTGTTGTGCCAATAACAACACTTCATTGCTATGCCTCTTTCTGGTTTCATTAATTGTACTTTATTTTCTTCTTTTGTAGATGTGTGGCTAAGTTTATTCAACAAACTGCACAACTCAGATAAGGAATAGCCTCAAAGTGAGAAGGGTGACAAACAACTCTAATAATAAAGGTCTAGAAGATGCATTCACACAACATGCTATGCTAGGTTAGTTATTAATTGGCTAAAGATTTGTTTGGGGTGTGTGGATTTATGTTATACAAAACCTGACTGTTGGATTCATTGAATAATCAGATAAGTGCATTAAGTGCAATCACAAAGCTTGTGTGTGTGCAAAGATAGGGAGAACTATCATCCTCAGAACAAGAACCCAGCTTCTTATCCTATTCCTCAGGTGTTCCAAGACTATACTTACAAATCCAACCAGGTAGGGACTTCCAGCATCACCCAAAAGATGCGAGGTGAAACTCTGTAAAGCTACAGCTGTTGCTCGACGTGTAGGAATAACCACATACTGAAATGGGATGCAGAAGGTAGGGAGAGAGATAAAAAAAGATTAAAACGTCATAGCATTAAGTCAATCTGAACAATTTTTCCTTTAGCAATAGTAATAGTATTTTGACTTATATACCTTCCCATAGTGCTTTACAGCACTTTCTGGGCAGTTTACAATATCAGCATTATTTGCCTATTTTACCCCAACAATCTGGGACCTCATTTTACTGTCCTTGACTCAACCTTGAGCCCCATCAGGATTGCTTGAGGCTGTGGGCAGAACTTTGCCTGAAGAATTGCCTTTAACCACTACATCACCTGGGCTCTCTTTCCTACCTAACTCTATCTAGATATGAACTATCATACAACAAACAGCAGCCAGTTTGGTGCAGTGGTTAAGGCAACAGGCTAGAAAAGGGGAGATCATGAGTTCTAATTCCGACTTAGGAATTGAAGCCAGCAGGGTGATTTTCACTCTTTCTTGGCTATAGAAGAAGGCAATGACAACCATCCATCTGTAAAGGCTGCTAAGAAAACTGCAGGGACTTGTCCAGGCATTCATCAGGAGTGACTTGAGTGGACACACACACACACACTCACAGGCGCTATGCTATTGGATGTGGTGTCTGCAGAGGGTGGATATAGTACTCCAACATAATTAGAGAGCAACTGCTCAGTTAGATCCTTTTTCATCTGGAACTAAGCTGCAACCCAGTTCAGGGCTCCTGAACTGCATGAATTAAGAGCAAGTCGGGAGATCTATAAGCTACGTTGGTTGTGTTAATCAACTGGGAGTAGCAGATCATAGGGTGGAAGAAACAGCTAGTAACAAAGTAGTTCTTGCCCAAGTTTGCAGATGTAGTCAGTAAGCAGACTGGCATTCTGAATAATAAAACAAAGCTGAAACCAAATTTTTGCTATGGGAGTTGCCCAGATTTAGCTGCCCTAAGAAGGACAGAGGTTGGCTAAGCCAGAACCCTAGGAAAAGTGTGGGATCCCTCTGGCAATTTTATACTAAGTGGTGCATGTGTCAGGAAGCATGAGGAAATATGGATACGTTTGCTTGGCCAAGCATGCCTCCTTAAGTAGAGGCCTAGAGAAAGTTCTGGTTTCCCTGTGATGTCCACTTCCCACCACAAAGAACAAGCAAGACTATTCATAGCACTGCAGAAGGGATCTCTAAACCACTGTTGTTTTTGATGCCCACATCCTATGGAAATGGCCAGTGTCAAAGGCCATTTAAGAATGGCCATAATTTTTAGGACCAATATCAAAATCCAGAGGAATGAGAAAGGAAGGAGCCAAGAGGTCTCCAGAACCAATATGGTGACCTGCTTCTTTCTGCTAATTTCCCATTTCCACTTCAATTGCCTTGGGATTTTATGGTAGTCTTCAATTCCAGATACTCACCAAGTCTGATTCTGCTTAGCTTTTTTTTTTAGAACAGTCAAGATTGGCTACGTGCTACCACTTGCGCCTTCCTGCTACATCTACACAACATGAAATATGTAAGCTAGATCTCCTGCTTTATAATGGTGGGCAAAAACTATGCCTTTATTGGGAAAATCTGTAATTAAAAGTGAGAGACGAGAGATGGTTTCTCAAAAGCTGGAGAATGGAATCTCTAGCAAGGTTTAAACAAGGAGACAGCTCTCCAAATGAAGAAGCAGAATGTGTGTGTGTGTGTGTGTGTGTGTGTGTGTGTGTGTATTATGTGGAGAAAGAGCAAGAACTTGAGGAACAAAACAATAAGACTAAATGAAAGTTATTTAAAGTGCAAGTCTCTTCTTAGCAACTTTGACGAGGAACATTGCAATGGTCACCCTGCAAGAAAAGATTAGCCATACTAGCTATGGCTGATGAGGCCGCATTCACACCAACACATTTAAACAGGTCAGTTAAAGACCTAGCAGCTGCATTTGCCCAGCAACTAAACTTGATTATTTTTAATTAGATTAGTCTTCTATCTAGTTTGTAACTAGGGAAATGCATTAATGTTAGGCACATAGTCCAAGCTGGCGGAAGCTCGTGTTTGAGTCCAACAACAGTTGCCCAATTGCAAAACATACATATAGCCCTATACCAGTAAATGCGATTCAAGTATACATTCATATCCACTTACCATAAGTATGTCAGCTGTGATGGCCCAGTTTGAAAACAAAAGAGTCTCACCAATAAAAATGCAGACCTGTGGTTGAAACGTTAGACATACAAAATTTACTCATGCATGTTCGAGAAATATCCCACAATTTGGTGTTCTGTTTTAAAGGCAATATCCCCAATGTAACCGAACGCACGGCAATTTACTGTCAACATCCACCGAACCTTATCAAGGGGAGGAGGAGACAGGGAGGGATGGGTTTTTTGTTTTACTGATTTGTGATTTTATTTATTAAAGAAATACTTATAAAATATTTGTATTTTTATAAGGTTTATAAGTTTATATTTTTTATATGTTTATAAGGAGAAAGATTAGAAACTGGCAAGAATTCTCTGTATTTCAAGAAACGTAGAGGTCAACTATGGTGAGAAATTTATTTATAGCAGGAACAGGGAATTTCCAGATGTTACTGAACATGGCTTACGGCTGGGATAAAGAGAGCTAGAATCTAGCAACATCTGCAAGGCCATATGTTCTGCCTGATTTGTAGTGTTTATATACTTCCTTAAATTCTTAAAGTAGCTAACAATAATTCTACCGGTATAAACATGGACATAAATACAAGCATAAGCTGCAGAGCATGCTGAAAAACTGGGGTTTGTTAAAAAAAAAAAAGAACTCCATCAAGCACTGAAAGGGAATCTGCCTTGTTGAGGAAGAGGCTAAATATGTAGGCTGATTACACAATAGGAGGATTCTGGTTGCAGCTAAAGGTAAACCAAACATTTCAATTTTCAATTGTCTTGAACTCAAAATGCAAAGCGGTGATTCTGAAGCACTTGGAATAGCTTTGTTTTACGTCACTTCTAATTGTTTTTGTGCATGTGCATGTTTCCAAAAACTTTTCAGAGGTGTTAATTTTGTTACTGCCAGGACCATTTTGACTACAGAAGGCTCAGCATTCAAAGAACTGCATCAATAATGTATAAATGGAACTTAATACATTGGAATAGAATCAAGGCCACCCGTTAGTACATTAAAGCATCGGCTAAGGTCCATTTTCAAGTGTGGAGACTCCATGCAGACTCTTCATATCCTTGGTACTCAACTGCTTTGAAACTCATCAAATTTGGTACTTAACACATTTTGAGGAGAAAATCTTGTCCTGGTACTCATTGTTTGTTTGGTACTTAATGCACAAGTTAGAACTTGCCAGTGTCAGATGCCTTATGACCCAGTACATTATTTCTTATGAGAAAAAATTGTTTCGTACTCATTGTTTTTGATACTTGTCATGCCTCCCGGAGCCAATTAACGATGAGTACCAAGGTACCACTGTATTTGGCACTGTCATTTATCTTCCTCTTTGCTATCATAAAAGCAGGGAAAGGAACTAGGTGTTTACAGGTATTCTGAATTCGTACTTCCTGAGATTTAAAATGTCCAGAGGGCAATAGAGTTGTTAAGGTCTGGGGAAAAATTATAATTGTTTCGTCCCCATTCTCCCCTACCCTACCCTACAAACGTGTGTGTGTGTGTGTGTGTGTGTGTGTGTGTATGTAATGATATATATATATATGCAAGGGGCAATAAGGGCAATTCTCCCCCCGCCCCACTGCCTTTCCCCCCAGGTTTTTATATTTTCAGGAAAACAAGGGATTTAGTGAGAGGCTACAATGCGAGCTTCTTGTTCTATAGCCCTTCCTCTAATCAAAAAGCAGAATTAAGTGGCTGAATATAGGTAGTCCTCAACTTATGACTGATTACGTAGCAAAATTACGACTTACCTAAAAAGGGGGATTTATGACCCGATCTGAAGATTTGACGGTCAGCCACCCCACATGGTCACAGGACTGCACTCTGGTTGCTCAGCAACCTGGCCAAATTTATGGCCTTTTGCAGCATCCTGCAGTCATGTGATCGGATTTCATGATGGTTTTGCCAAAAGCTGGCATTCGCTTCCAATTTTTGGCAAAACTGTGGCATAGAGAACAATGGCTTTGCTTAATGACCATGGCATTTACCTAACGACTGTGTTTGCTTTACAATTGCTGTGTTCACTTAACGACCATCAAAAGCAACATCGTAAAATCGGGCCAGCCAAGACTTACAACCATAATGGGTAAACTCCATTACAGCTGTAACTCGAGGACTATCTGTAGGTAGACAGCACACTAAAAAGCAGAGACATCACCCTGCCAACAAAAGTGCGTATAGTCAAGGCTATGGTCTTCCCAGTTGCAATGTATGGCAGTGAAAGTTGGACCATAAGAAAGGCTGAGCGCCCAAGAATTGAGGCCTTTGAACTCTGGTGCTGGAGAAGACTCCTGCGAGTCCCTTGGACTGCAAGGCAATCAAACCGGTCAGTCCTAGAGGAGTTCAACCCTGACTGCTCTTTAGAAGGCCAGATCCTGATGTTGAAACTCAAGTACTTTGGCCACCTAATGAGAAGGAAGGACTCACTGGACAACAGCCTAATGCTGGGAAAGATTGAGGGCAAGAGAAAAAGGGGATGACAGAGAATGAGGTGGCTGGATGGAGTCATTGAAGCAGTAGGCATGAGCTTAAATGAACTCCAGAAGATGATAGAGGACAGGAAGGCCTGGAGGAACATTGTCCATGGGGTCGTGATGGGTCGGACACGACTTCACAGCTAACAACAAGAACAATCTGTAGGTAGATGAATAAAGGAAGAGAAACAAACCCATTGCATCCTCCCCTTCTGCAGACTGACCACTTACATAGGCTCCGACAATGCTGTTCTTGGCTGCAACGAAAATCAAGCAGGTAAAGATGGCTGATCCCAGCATCCCAACGGCGCAAACCAAAGGATCCGCTCTCTGGGTTTTCACCCGGCACCACTTGGTAGCTCCAGCCCCAGTGATCACACCCAGAAATCCAGTGAAGCAGGTGATGGCTCCAAAGATCAAGCTAAGGACACAGAACGATTCCAGAAATAAAAATCTTTTCTCATTTAGGTGGATTTATTTTTATACACACGGCAGTAGGTGAGAGGCAGTGGGGAGGGTTGAATTAGCAAAGCAAGGCTATGAGTAAGAGGTGCTACATGGAAATTGATGGACTAAGCCCCTAAAAAAGAATTCAGAAAACAAAAAATGCAAGTTCTGGAGATCTTCATGTTTCATAGGTATTCTATGTTCTTTCATAACTGAGATCTGAGTTTTTTGTTGATCAATAAATGGAAAATTTAAAATATTTGCATTTAAGAAGTTTATTTAAAACTTACAGCATCTCTGGACAAGCTATCCTTTGCCACATCATGCCTGCTGTTATGTACTGGGCTTGTGGTACCTCACCAAGTGCGTTGCTGGAGAACTAACGGTTCTCCAGCAACCCAGACAGGACGTCTCCGGTCCTCCAATTGGTCAACTTTGGGCAGCAAGCATGGGTTTAATCCGACTGGTTGCTACCAGAGGGTCTGGCTATATATTGTGGCGGGGTGCACCCAAGTTCTCAGTACAGTTCCAGCTTAATAAAAGAATGAGTTTCTCTGTACTCAACTTTGCGTCTTCATTCCTGCTCATCAGAGCCCACGACATAATACCCGCATTCAACCATTCTTAAACAAATCATGTACTCAAGTTTCATTTATCTTATCATTAAACAAAGTACGAATCTCTGCCTCTCATGGTAGTTGTGACAATTAAGACAACAAAGAAGGCAAAAGTACAGAGGGGAAAAAAAATAAAAATGCATATAAAGCCACTACTTGTCAGCTGAAGTTATATGAGCAAATAGAATCTAAGATGTAACGTCCTGCCTTTATTTTCTTCTCAGAACTCAAACACTGTCATGGCTGCAGGAACAAATAAAAATAAATAAATTCCTGCTTTTAAAAAAATTCTATAAAAAGCTTTGAGGATTGTACCAAGTATTAAGACTGGGTATCTCTAGAAAGCCCAAAAGAACAGCCTGAACTGAAAATACAGCTAGTCCTCATTTAGTGACTGACTTATTTAGCCACCATTTGCATGAACAAGTAATTTTACAGCCAGTCCTTGGATTTATGACCTTTTGCAGGTCTATAAAGCAAAACTGAAGTAAAATCATAACACTGTGGTGTTTCACTGAGTGACCACTTCTCTTTAACAACTGAATTGCCAGTCCCAATGATGGTCACTAAAGAAGGTCTAATGCTCCTTTTGTTTCACTCCCAGCCTATGGTATCCTCAAATGAACCGCATCTAAGCAGCAAGGTTTCGTTTCTAACTATCTGAGGAACCAGCGAAGGTCTTCTGGTCCTGTGGCCAAACAGGCCTGTCTGCCGAGAAGCACTCAAGTGGGGCTTGTGAATAATAACCTTCTCCTTCAGTTATCTAACTCCTTCCAGCTCTTGGCATGTTCGTGCTTGCTGTCTGGACACGGCAAATCCATTTATTCATTTAAAATGTGTTCTGCCCACTCTTCCTCTGGAGGTTTTGAGCAGCATCTGCTATACCATAAAGCAAATACAGCCAACCATATGTGAACATATAGTGAGGAAATCTATTGTAGCTTATAGGGGAATATGAACAAAACCTCACCTGTCTTTGGTCCCACAGGGCTGTGAAGTGCAAATCTCTGCTGTTTTTTGAACAACCTGGGCCCGATGCAGGTAAACAGGGAACCACATCCCTAGAGCTCCCGTGGCAAAAGAAACAGCAGAGGTAGCCAGGGATGAAAAGACATAGCTGCGACTGAAGACAAAGGGGGTTGTAGGTCAGTAAATGAAGTGAGTCTTCTGAACAGAGTAGAAGAAAGAAACCAGATCTGCCCCAGGAAACATCTGATCCCTCTTACTCATACAGTAGCCCAGAAGTAATCTTAAAAACTCTTTCCAGAGTTTGACATCTATAATTTATAATTAAGCGGCTATAATTAAGAGGCTACCACAAAGAAGAGGGAGTCAACTTATTCTGCAAAGCACCTGAAGACAGGACAAGAAGCAAGGGATGGAAACTAATCAAGGACAGAACCATCCTAGAACTAAAGAGAAATTTCCTGATGGTTAGAACAATTAATCTGTGGAACGACTTGCCTCCAGAAGTTGAGGGTTTTTAAGCAGAGATTGAGCAACCATTTTTCTGAAATGGTATAGGGTTTCCTGCTTGAGTAGGGGCTTGGACTAGACGACTTCCAAGGACCCTTCCAACTCTGTTATTCTTAATTTCTACCATAAAACTGCATCTCTGTGACAAAAGAGGATGAAAAACCACACCAGCTTAACATGGTGATACAAAGGAATTAAAAGTCCTAGGGAAGGACTGTTGTCATTTCTCTAATATACAAGCCACTTAGCACATCAGTGGTGTTGATATTATGCTAAACAGTTGCTGTCATCAGTAGCTTCATGAAAAAGAAGCTGGAAAAGTGGAATATTGAGGCAATTTTCAAAAATGTTAGCCTCAGTTGTCTGGTTTTGCACCCGTAAAGTATCTCAAGTTGGTTTCTAACCTAGCAAAATTAAGAACCAACCTTAATTAAACAAGGTTTCCTTACTTTCTTATCAAGGCCTTCATGTCCCTCAGCCAGGAGGTCCTAGCCTTCAGCTGTGCTCCCAGTTGTTCAGCATTGCCTCTCTTAGCAGCTGGTACAAATATCAAGATAAGGGTCCCTGTAATCATACCTAAAAGTGGAGAAACCTGGAAGAGAAGAGAGGAAAAAAAAAACAACTTAAGAAAATAGCCCAAAGTAAATGACCTGACATCAAAACTCAAGTCGAAGAACAGGATTCCTAGATTAGAACAGAAATTCATCTTTCTGACTCACCTCCTCTAGTTTTTCTTATAAAATTAAGAAATTTCTACATTGAGAACTGCAAAAAAAAAAAAGATTGGAATGATGGGGTCGAATCTTCAGAACTGAGGTCTGAAAAGTCTGGAGGGCAAATTATTTATTTCCAGGCACGACAACTTATTTATAGCACTTGAAAGGAAGAGGCTATGTAGGCAAATCATTTCAAAAGCAGCCGTTTTTAGAACTTCTTCTCCTACAAGTGAATTTAGTGAGGTAAAGTTTTGATTCCATGTTAATCGGAATCAGTTTGGTTGTCCGGCAGTATAAGTCTGAAAGCAAATCTCCCTGTCCACTTTTTCCATGTCATATATAATGTCACACAACTTTCATGCCCTCCTTTCCAAACTCCTAAGACATTCCATGCAGCATAGCCAGGTTCCCAAGGAAGTTCCACCTCACCATCAAAAATTATGTTGACTCAGAATATCCCAGCAGCAAAGTCAACAGCAAACAGGTAGGCCTTGTTTAGTGATCACAGCTGGCAACTTGGTCATTAAACAAATCACTAGCTAACTGTGACTGTGCTTACGATCTTACTTCAATATTCCTTGGCTTTACAGATCTGAGAAGGCCATAAATGTGAGGATTGGTTGTAAAGTTACTTTTTCATTATCATATCAAGTGAAAATTGTCCCTAAATGAGACAGTCACTAAGCAAGGACTACCTGTAACGCTATACAATTTGCTATAAAATAAATGAAGACATACATATATGACAACCAACAACATAAAATATCTCGGAGTAACATCCTACTTAACGCATTCCATTCCTTGCTAAATAGACAAAGCTATTATCTATTGAATCTCTCTTCTTTCATTAATTCACTTGCAGTCTTAACCTACCCATAATCTACAACATGAACTATATGAAGGATAATTGTGCTGGCACAATTTATAATGCTGAAGTAAAAAACAAACAAACACCCACCTAAATCATGCATTCTATGTCCTCTCAGCACTTTAAAATGCCATGCAAATTCTATCTCATCTACAAAACAGAACTAATTAACCCGCACAGAGATGCTTATTCTAAACCAGGCACGTGATGATATTCAACACCTCCAAATGGCACCATCTCTGAAATTCCACCTCCACAGAGGGCCAGTGACAAGAAAACAGAGATCACCACTCTGATGGCCGGAATCCAAGCAGGGTCAAAGGTCAGTAAGCAGTTTTGCCGTCTTATTTCCTCTTGGCTATTTTTCCATCCAGCCCAATATTTTTTTGTGTCTGCTGTGTGCATTGTGTGCTAGTCTTCTCTAGCACATTTATCAACATCGCCAAAGGGATAAAATAGAAGGAAGTAAGAACAGCTCGGTGCAGGAAAAGAAATGTGAAGTGAGACAAAGTTTTCCCCTCTCTCATGCAACCCCAAACAGAAAAAAAATCCTTTATGATTAATAATAAGGGGAATTAAGAACAGTGGACTGAGGCCACTTCTCCTTTATTACCTATCTCAAAATAAACTGGAATAAATCAGAAGTGCTCTAAATTGTATAACAGATTTTGTATGTGCTCCAACAAATGAGAGGAATAAATGAAAGAGAAGCTATGAAAAAGAGGTGAAGCGGAAATCTCAGCGAGAAATGGCAAAAATACATCGTACAGGTTTTAAATTTGGCCGAATAACAAAATAACACAGTTGGAAGGGACTTTGGAGGTCTTCTAGTCCAACCCCCTGCTCAAGCAGGAACCCCTGTGTCATTTCAGACAAATGGTTGTCCAATCTCTTTTTCCAATATTGGAGCACCCATAACTTCTGGAGGCAAGTTGGTTCACTGATTAATTGTTCTGTCAGGAAATTTCTCCTTAGTTCTTGGTTGGTTGGTTGATTAGTTTCCATCCATTGCTTCTTGTCCTGCCTTCAGGTGCTTTGGAAAATAAGTTGACCCCCTCTTCTTTATAGCAACCCTTTAGATATTGGAACACTGCTATCATATCCCCCTTCTTTTCATTAAACTAGACATGAAACTAGTTGTTTCAGTTTTAGGCCAAATTTTATATATAACTGGATTAAATACAGTCCTCTCTGACATTTTTTTTAGTTGGGGAGGTGAATGGGCAGGAGTTGCATTAAAATTAATTCAGATCTTTGTAATAGGAACATTTAATCATGGTACACATTAGTCATGACAGCCATTATGGGGTACTAACACTTCACTGTAATTCTTTCTACTTTGAGGATCAGTTTATGAGTGCCAACATTTACAGTATGCACTCAAAATAATACCAATTAAAAAGGGAGATAATTTGGTTGATGATCTAGATTTAGTCGCCACAATATAAAAACAATGTTGAGACTCTAGAAAGAGCACACAGAAAAGCAACAAAGATGAGTAGAGGGCTGGAGGCTAAACCATATGAAGAATGGTTGCAGGAATTGGGTATGTCCAGTTTAATGAAAAGAAGGATTAGGAGTAACGTGATAGCAATATTCCACAAAGAAGAGGGGGTCAACCTATTCTCCAAAGCTCCTGAAGGAACAACAAGAAGCAACGGATGGAAACTAATCAAGGAGAGAAGCAACCTAGAACTAAGGAAAAATTTCCTGACAGTTAGAACAATCAACCAGTGGAACAACTTGCCTTCAGAAATTGTGGATGCTCCATCACTGGAGCTTTCCAAGAAGAGATTGGACAGCCATTTGTCTGAAATGGTATAGGGTCTCTTGCTTGATGGAATGGAAGACCTCCAGGGTCTCTTCCAACTCTGTTATTCCGATTGGCAAGTTTAGAGGTTTGCCAAAACAGGGGAGGGGGGAATGGGGAAAAACCCTGAACGGAAAAAAGCTGAAGAACTCAAAAAGTCAAAGAAAACTGGAGGAGAACAGGAATTGATTGCTGGGAACAACATTCTGCTTACCAGCAGAATGCAAAAAATCAGCAAAGTATGCAATTGTCCTTTTTCTGGCTCTCATCATCTTCCCCCATATACCTCTACAAATACCTCTGAATATACCTCAGGAACACAGTGTCTCTGTGTACAAAACACATTAACTCAGCCACTAATAGCCGAGTCCAATCGCTTCACTCCTGGATCTGATTAAACAATCCACAGCCACATTAACTGAACCCAAATGAGTCATTTCGGGGCTACAGAGTTCCTATCTACTTCAACCCCATCAAGCACTTCAGAAAGAAAAATGGTGAGTCAAACGCTGGCCTCATCTGCACCAGTGACATTATAATAAAAGCCACATCTTTGGCTGACCATGGAGAACAACTAGAAAGGTCACAGGAAAGTTGTCCAGATCCTACATTCATATCATCCAAAGTTTCTGGAATTTTTTTGAAGGAATAAATACATATGGGGAAAAAACAGGCAGTAAGCAACACCCACAAATTAATTGTTTGCTAAGCTACTTATAATTGTAACATAATTAACCTCTATTATCAATCACACTCAACTGCAAAAGTTTATGTCCAAAATAATATAAGACGATAAAAAATTCATTTCCATCAAATCTTCTCTCCACAAGCAGCACTCTGCACACCATGAGCTGAATAAACAAATCACAGCTTGTTGTATTTGTACATTCACACAAAGCCAAATACTATGATTTACACATTGTAATGGCTAGGTTTGCAGAACATGTTAAGTTCAAGCCAAACAAACCACACATCAGGGCTTACTACCACCGATATCAGGTACATCAAATATACATCAGGCCATTATGTTTCCACTGAATTATAAATTATGCTTAAATCAGGGGGAAAGAGGCATGATATTTATTCAATTTTTAACACAAATGTGTTAAATCTAAACAGTTCATTATTGGAGCTACAATACAAAGGCTGCAAAAACTGGATCATCACTAGATAGCAGCCAAGAGTTGGTGTGTCCTATCTCTCTTTACTGCCATCTTGTGGTTACTTAGATTTCTGCAATGCAGATATGATAATCCTGCTCACTACTCACCCGCAGGGCCCAGTGCCAATCTCCAGCTACTTGCTTGACACTTGATCCCGTGATATATCCTAAGCCACTAGAAAACAAAAAATAAAAATAAAAAAAATATTAAGATAAAACCACACAGGAAAAAATGAAATATGACTTCAGTTATTTAATCAGGTTTTGAGCCAGCCTGAGTTTCCAATGGCTCCAGATATATTCATTTTACCATAGTTACCAAATCAAGAAAGAAACATGTTCCTTAAGACATTACAGCATTTTTGGGATTACCTAGATCTTAGCTGACAAATAGATGGCTGTAAAGAGATGCCAAAATCACTTATTTTTGTTATTTCCTTGATGCTCTTGTTATTACTCATCCATCATTTTAAGTGTAGCCAACCCAGTAACAATATTACACAAATCTCTAAATTTCTAATGTAAGAGATTTCCACACTCTCCCAAGCTATATATATATATTTGCAATTGCAAAAATCCACGCAAGCCCAACATTGTGTCATAGGCAAAGTCCTAATGATCTCATTAAAAATAATTATGTTTGGTTCATAAAGGCAGTCTTTCAATTGCCTGACCCATTTTAATGAATTTTTATTTTGTACCCAGACTCCAGTAGATTGTAGCACTAAGAGGGCTTTATTGGCTCTATAGATCTATTGTGAAATATTTTGGCATCTTCTCTGTCCTATAACTCCCAGGGTTCATTTTGGGAAGTCTGGCTAGCAAAATTGATATAAAACATTGTAACACAGGTACAGGTAGTTGTCAGGGCTGCCCCTACTCAAATCCTAGGAAAGAAAACCTCCTTACTCCATAGATTTAGGGAAAAGTCACTTCTTTCCTAATAAAACCACAGTTTCTGTAAATCTATGGACCAAAGGGTTTTTCTTTCCTAGGATTTGAGTAGAGGCAGCCCTGACTATAATCCTCAACATATAACCACAGTTGGGACCAGAAGTTCCTTTGCTACGCAAGATGATTGTTAAGTGAGTTGCATCTGATTTCACAACCTTTTTTGCTGTGGTCCTTAAGTGAATCACTATGGTCACTAAGTGACTCATGCGATTGTTAAGCAAATCCAACTTCCCTCATTGATTTTGCTTGTCAGAATTCAGGTGGCAGGGTTGCAAAGAGCAGTCACGTGACACCCCCCCCAGGATGCTGCAACCCTCATAAACGTACTTCAGTTGTCAAATGGCCAAATATTGATCACTTAACCATGGGAATGCCATGATGACAGTAAGTGTGCAGACCAGTCATAAGCCCCCCTTTCTTTTCAGTACTGTTGTAAATTCCAACAGTCATTAAACAAATAGTCGTAAGTTGAGAACTACCCGTAATTTATTTTGTTTTGCAGAGCTATCTAGTCTTAGGAGAGGACTGTGATATCTGGGCTCTAAGAACCTTTGACTAACTACAGTTTATTGAATTATGAACCAGAGTTAGCTTCACAAAAATAACGTGCTAAGCTAAGTTCAGGATCAGACAATCCTTTGGGGCAGAGTATATACAACATTTTGAAAATGCATTGTGGGCATTCTCATAAAATGGAATACGTGCCAGTTCACAACATTGCTCCCATGATGGGCATAATCAGCACAGGGTACACGTTTGCTAGAAAATAAATTAGCTCTGATGAATGTTCTCTGATATCTCGGAGCAAGAAGCATAGTGGACACAAGGGAAATATTTGGGGAAAAAAGGGAGTCAGCTTGAATCCTTACATTATCTATGCATACAGGTAGTCCTCGACTTACAACAGTTCATTTAGTGACCGTTCGAAGTTACAAAGGTACTGGGAAAAGTGACTTATGACCACTTTTCACACTTATGACCATTGCAGCATTCCCATGGTCATGTGATTTACATTCGGATGCTTTTCAACTGGTTCATATTTGTGACGGTTGCAGTGTCCCGGGGTCATGTGATCACAGTTTGTGACCTTATGACAAGAAAAGTCAACGGGAAAGTCAGATTCACTTAACAACCACGTGACTAATTTATTAACTGCACTTATTCACTAAATAAATGCGGCAAGAAAAGTCATAAAATGGGGCAAAACTTACTTAACAAATTTTTCACCTAGCAACATAAATTTTGGGCTCAATTGTGGTATATAAATAAAATAATAATAATAATAATAATAATAATAATAATAATAATAATAATAATAATTATTATTATTATTATTATTATTATTATTAGTTGCGGACTACCTGTACTTTAAACTGTGGGTCAGATATAATAGCTGGGTTCAGACAACATGCCATGCTAAATTTGAAATTATCCCTTGTGCCTTATTAATACGTAAATCTAGCCAAAGAATCAATTGTCCATATTTAAAAGAATCATCCATTCTGGAACAGAGGGCCTCAAACTTGCAACTTTAAGACTTGTGGACTTCAACTCCCAGAATTCCTCAGTCAGCTTTGCCAGCTGAAGAATTCTGGGAGTTGAAGTCCACAAGTCTCAAAGTTGCCAAGGTTGAGGACCCCTGTTGTAGAAGACCAGTAATATTTCTATCCTTTTAACCTTTCATTCTTTTACATATGTTCTCCTATTTCCAATGGTCAGGTGAGAGTGCCAATGCTTAGATACCCAAAACAGCACTTTCCACAAACAAAAAAGTGAAACCTGAAAATAAAAAAAAGATATTTATGGGGAAAAAAATCAAAAGAAAGAGAAATCCCATGATGGTTGAACTTGTTTTGGCATGTAAGAAGATTCTGCAAAATGCTAATGGCCACTAAATGAGCTTTCTCACCACATATTTTATTTAAATCCTTATGCCAATTAGGATTAACATTTCACCATCCTAAATTTCCAAACCTGGAGGTGCTATTTAAGTAGTGCAAATAGCAGCCAGTATTTGAATTGCTGTACATAATAAGGAATGAAGGGGTGGATTTTTAAATGCCATTGTGTCAACTACTCTGGTTTTAAAGGAAGTTCTCATATAAATACAAATACTAGCAGTTTGAATAAGATTGACTTTATGCCTTGTTTGTGGAATTCTTGGGAATCAGGCTGACAATTATTAAAAATATAAAGATAGCCTCAAAACAAAACAAAATATTTAGTCACAACTTCCAGTTATAGGGCAGGATACAATATAAATATCCAAGCATTGGCTGCTGCTGGACAAGTATAAGAAGGCTATCAGGTGCAAAAAGTTTCATAATACACATATCTGATTTATTCAACCCTAAAATAAATGTTGCACAATTAAATAAACAGTTGGAATCTGATGAAATATTGGTTTCCTTATGAAGTTATTCATTTGAGGCTATCTGCTAAGCAGTCTGAGGTTTGGGCCTTTTTTAAACAAAAATGATGTTTTATTTTGTGGTGTACACACTTGAGAAAGCTGCTGACCTCTGTAGTAAGGAATTGGTATTATCTTACTGCTTTATGTCATTTTCAGGCAGAAACCAGCTGATCTGTCTTTGATCTGTTTCTGTTTCGACTTTGATCTAATCTACTGAGTTCTTCTTATATTTGTAGAGTCAAAGAGAGGCTGTTCCATTCCTCCTTTTCATTTTGAGTCCAGATCTCTCTCAATAACAGAATTACAGAGTTGGAAGGGACCTTGGAGGTCCTCTAGTCCAACCCCCTGCTTTGGCAGTAAACCGTATACTATTTCAGACAAATGGCTGTCCATTCTCTTCTGAAAAACTTCCAGTGTTGGAGCATTCACAACTTCTGGAGGCAGGTTATTCCACTGATTAATGATTCTAACTGTCAGGAAATTTCTCCTTAGTTCTAGGTTGCTTCTCTCCTTGGTTACTTTCCACCCGTTGCTTCTTGTCCTGCCTTCAGGAGCTTTGGAGAATAGCTTGACTTCCTCTTCTTTATAGCAACCACTGCTATCATGTCACCCCTAGTCCTTCTTTTCAGTAGACTAGACATGCCCAGTTCCAGCCACCATTCTTTATATGTTCTAGCCTCCAATATTCTTTGTTGCTCTTCTCTGTACTTTTTCTAGAGTCTCAACATATTTTTTACATTGTGGCGGTCAAAACTGGATGCAGTGGGGTCTTACCAAGGCATTATAAAGTGGTATTAACACTTCACGTGATCTTGATTCTATCCCTCTGTTAATGCAGCCTGGGACTGCATTGGCTTTTTTGGCAGCTGCAGCATGCTGCTGGCTCATATTTAAGTGATTGTCCACTAGGACTCCGAGATCCCTCTCACAGTTACTACTATTGAGTCAGGTACCACCTATACTGTACCTGTGCTTTCACTTGTCTTCCCCTCTTGCCCTTCTCTCAGGTACTATGGAGAACAAATCCATCCCCTTCCCTGTGAGAGCTTTTCAAGTATTGATAGACTGTGATCATGTATCCCCTCAGCCTTTTCTTCCCTAGGTTAGACATCCTCAGTTATTCTTCACAGAATTTAGCTTCCAAGACTCTCGCCATCTTTTCAGTTCTTCTCTGCACTCCTAATTCCTCCCCATCCTTCTTATATATGCCAATGTATTTTTTGCAGTGCATGTTTCCAGCGCATATTTTACATTTAATTATACAATTCATTTAATTAATTATATGTTTGTCTTACATTTGCATGGTTCCCACAGGAATGCCTTGGAGACAAGTGTCTTGCGTTCAGCAAGGGAGAGGATGGCAAGGGAAAGCAAAAATCCTTCCATCTACTTCAAGCTGAGAAATACAGGGCATCCTCAACTTACGGCCACAATTGGGACTTGTGAATTTCCATTGCAGTTGTTGTGAGTCGTGCCCAATTTGATAACTTTTTTTTTTTGCTACATTTGTCAAGCAAATCATGCAGTTGCTAAGCAAATCTGCTTCCCATCTCTGACTTTGCTTGACGGAAGCGGGCTGGAAAGCTCACCAGTGGTGATCATGTGACCCAGGGAGACTGCAAACCGTCGTAAATACATGCCAGTTGCCAAGTGCCTGAATTTTGATCATGTCACTATGGGGATGCTGTGACAATCATAAATGTGAAGACTGGTTGCAAGTCACTTTTTTCGGTGCTGTTGTAAGTTTGAATGGTTGCTAAACAAATGATTGTAAGTCGAGGATTACCTGTACAGGAGCCTTAACAGAATAGAATGAGTTGGAAGGGACCTTGGAGGTCTTCTAGTCCAACCCCCTGCGCAAGCAGGAAACTCTATACCATTTCAGACAAATGGTTATACCAATCTCTTCTTAAAAACACAATGTCTGGAGGCAAGTATTCTCTTTCTAGGGGAAATCCAAGTATTCCCCTTCTGGGGAAAAGGCTGAACTTTCCATGGTTCTGCAGCCAGCCCATCTCACCATAGCAAAGTATGCATTCCAGCTTCTAAATCTGCAGGCCTCTTTACAAGACTGCAGGAACAGGAATGGCTGCTATTTAAAAATGCTACAGGAAAGAAATGTTAATAGCCAAAACTCAGTCAAGCTTCCTTGAAATCTTCAGGAAAAATAGCTGGTCTTTCCAAGAGGAGATAAACAGGCAGACAAATGCCCTCATTCCTGAAGAGCAAATGGAATGCTTTCAAGCCTTTGTCTCCGACTTGTACGCTATGCAAAAGCAGAAATATATCCTCTTGTAGACATTTTGTCACCCGGCACATTACGGGAAAGGTTTTCCCCAATGGAAATAAACATACAGAGCTGGGTTTCTCCACAGGAAGCAGGGTTACTGTTTGGAATTTGGTGGCGAGCCTCACGTGCCCACCCTTGTCTCCAACCTTGCCAAACTTCGGGTCAGGCATTGTGAAGATGGAGACTTCCTCTTGACCACAAGTGAGAAGAATGTGCCCGACTGATAAGAGAGCCTAAATGGGAAAAACATGCAGCAAAGGCAGCCATCAGCCAGAAGAATAGCCCAGCTGATTTTTTTTAAAAAAATGGTTGTCAGAACTTCATTTGAGTTCAGACCCCTTCTATGGTCCCATGTAGAATCATAGGGTTGGAAGGCATCTTGGAGGTCTTATAATCCAATCCCCTCAAACAGGAGACCATTATGGACAAATAGCTGTCTTCTTGAGAACCTCCAATGATGGAAAACTCACAATTTCTAGAGAAAAGCTGTTCTACTGATTAATTGTTCCCACTGTCAGGAAACCTCTTCTTAGTTCTAGGTTGGACCTCTCTTTAATGATCTTCCACCCGTTATTTCTTGTCCTGCCTTCAGGTGCTTTGGAGAATAGAATAGAATAGAATAGAATAGAATAGAATAGAATAGAATAGAATAGAATAGAATAGAATAGAATAGAATAGAATAGAATAGAATAGAATAGAATGATGATGATGATGATGATGTTGGAAGGGACCTTGGAGGTCATCTAGTCCAACCCCCTGCTCAGGCAGGAAACCCTATACCATTTCAGACAAATGGCTGTCCAATCTCTTCTTAAAGACTTCCAGTGTTGGAGGATTCACAGCTTCTGGAGGCAGGTTGTTCCACTGATTAATTGTTGTAACTCTCAGGAAATTTCTCCTTAGTTCTAGGTTGCTTCTCTCTTTGGTTAGTTTACATCCATTGCTTCTTGTCCTGTCTTCAGGTGCTTTGGAGAATAGCTTGTCTAGAGTACAGCAGAGTAGAGTAGAGTAGAGTAGAGTAGAGTAGAGTAGAGTAGAGTAGAGTAGAACAACACAGTTGGAAGGGACCTTAGTGGTCTTCTAGTCCAACCCCCTGGTCGACCCCCTCTTCTCTGTATCAGCCCCTCAAATAGTGGAAGACTGCTATCATGTCATATTTGGCCTTTCATTTTCTCTCTGTCAAATGGTAACATTGCAAGGGATAATTATATATAGGGCAGTATAAAGGTTTTCCTATTCAGGCAGACCCAAGACATTGTGGAGTGGCATATTCTTTACCAAACTCACAACACCTGCTTCCCAGTGAACAATCCTGGGGGTATTATTCATGCCTCTGTCACTTTACTGCAGTGAGTACATATATCCAAAAACAGCATAAAAGTGGATTATAAGAAAGCTACAATTACCATATAGGCAGACTTCCAATTTAACACGATACAAATTGTAAACTACCTCTAGAAAAAAACAAATCAAAGGAGGTGATACCATCTAATACTAGGGTTGAGTTAACACAGCATTGCTTAATCTCTATATCTGGGTTAACAAAACAAAACAGCCCTCTATTCAGACAGCCTTCAAGCAACCAATCCTGTTTAGCCTAGAATTTTTGTTGTGCAAACTAGCATATTTGGACAAAAATAAATTTCTTATGTCCCAATCCAGTAGCATGAATATATTTTTTCTCCAAATATTTGAACCAAAGCTTCCTAAATTGCTAACAGACAATATCATATTTTGGACACAAATTGCACTGTTGGAAATTGCAGAATTGCAGAAGATTTATATGGACTCTAGCTGCTAACTTGATGGCACATAATTTAAAAAATCTCCAGCATCTGGCAATCAGCAATCACCTATTTGCACACTGAATCATGTGATGCAGTATTAAATATGACAAATTTACCCTTGAGGCAGTAAACACCAAGGGAACATCTGGGCTCAACCAATGACTATAACAACAGTACTGAACATGAAGTGCTATCCTACTGTTTATGCAGTGTGCCTGCGTAGAGAAAGGCAGAAAAGGGTGTGATTTAGAGTTTATAGTTCATCAGATAATCAATCAAATCAACAAACAGAAAACAATACCCTAATTAAGGAACTACCAAGAAGAAAACCACACCCCATCAACACTGGCAGGACAAGCTACTGCCTATAAACAGGGAGCAAATCTCATATTCTCTTTTCTAGGAGCCATCCAGGGTTATAGTACATAAGACGGGCAGCTATATAAGTCCAATCAATCAATCAATCAGTCTCTTTTGAGGACTGGAAAAATACCCCACTGGATAAAAATCAGGTGTTTGCATGATACACCTGACTGAGTGCATTTTAACTCATATACACGGCAATTTTTAGTAAATGCTGTTCCTCCCCCTCTTAAATTCAGTGTGTTTGTATGGTCCACTGACCCTACACATAATCCACTTAATCATGGTGTACTTCTAATGCAAGTGGTACAATAGTGTACCTGGTTACATCACCATGGTTTATTTAACCAGATTAGAAAAGCCATAGCTGCTGCATTTGCACAACAGACTAAATGTTGTGCGTTTTGACTCTGAGAAGACTGTTCTGTGCCTTAGCATGTTGTAGAAATCCAGTCAAGTTGATCGGTCTCTTTTATTGTTCAACTTCTAGAAAACAAATAACCTCAGAAGCCAAGCAAAATGTGTACAAATTAAGTCACTGAAGACCCCTCTTGGTTATTCATTCAGACTGCCATTTCAGCAAGCTTATTCAGAAAGTTCACTGCTCTCAGGTATAAATAGAAAATGGAGCAGTGGGCTGATGATCCCACCTTTCCTAGTGGTTTTTGGACTGAGTCTAAGAAGACCCAGGTCAAGTCACTGGATGAGTTTAACCCAATCCTTCTCTTTTTCAGCCACATTTACTCAGAGGAATGGTAAAAGAAACCCCAATAAATGCTGTCTGGCATTGCGTGAGGAAAAACAGAATGAAATACGATTTTTGTTATTATTAACACAAAACACCTGGCACGTCCTGTGTCTTGTGATTGTAACTCATATACATCCTCCAAATAAATAAAATTTAAGATGACCAAAGAAATTCTGAATAACCACTACTGTATATTTCATATTCATCCTCTTCATCCTTTCAGAAAATAACAAGCCAATGAGTAGCTATAGGATTAATGATGAAGAGGCCCCCCATTCAGAAATGACCCCCTAATTAGTGTTTTTAGCCAAAGCATAAAGATTTTTATTTATTGAACTCTCTCAGATAGTTTTTCTTGAAATGTCTCAGCTAGTTTATTTATTGAACCATCTCAGATCATTATTTATTGAACTAAGGTTAACAAAGATTATCAAGTAACTAAATGACAGAATTCCATTACGCATAGAAAAACAGGTATAAAATCTGCTAACAAGTAGATTATACAATCATTAATGTTCCACCTACATATATAAAATGTGCATCTATCCTTTCATTTCAGGGGCTCAAGGTGACCAACAGCAAACCAACAAATAAACTTTATGTAACAATATAATAAAAAATTAGAATAGCAAAAAATATCAAAAATTCTACGTTAAAAACACTCAGTTTTTAAAAATAAATAAGGCTTCATGGAGGAATAATATCTTATGGAAACTTACAGAAATATTATGTATTCTGGGTTACATGTCTTTTGCAATTGTGGCTCAAACTACCTGCTGCTTTATTATTATCAAATTATTTTGATACTGACATACAATTTAGGGCTTCGCTGCATCCTAAAATGGCTTCAGATACAAAATTTTCAGGTATGGCTAACATCACAAACAACATCTATAGCAAAATCATTCTATATGGAGTCCCCTTTAATATTTTCAGCCTGCCAGCTGGCCATAGCCTTTTGAAAGATGTAATATTCCCTGCTTCTGATTAACTGAATTTTCTGAATCTTAAAGCAATGCTGGGGACCTATCTCAATTTTCCTGCTGCAGACTAACAGGATAATCTAAAGGAATCTAGAGAACTTGGGGACTATGAGTTGAAGACAAAAGGTTTATATCTTGAAAAAGAAATAAATTAGCCCGGACAAGATATAAAATCTAGCAAGGATGTACATAAACAAGTAAATACCTGCCCAAAGGGATTGCGAAATAAAAGACAGACAGCATAAGTGTCCGAGTGTTTTTGGTGAAGAGATCTCCAATAATAGTAGGAGCGATGGTGGAATAACTTGCTTCACCGATGCCAACCAAACCTCGGGAGAGGACAAACAGCCAAAAATACTGCAGGGGAAAGTCAGAAGAAAAAAAAGAATCAGTATTTTCATTGTTAATACAATTTTCACAGCTATCAAAAACTCTGTGCGATCTTTGTACCTTGGTTTCACACACACAACCCTCCCTCTGCCCATAATGATCTAGGGGATGTTCGATGGAGGAAATGATTAGCACGGAAACTATGATGCATCTCTAGGGACTAGCATTCTTAGTGCGCTGGTTTCATGCATCATTGTGCTTAGAGGCATTTAATGGCACCCACCAGATCCCTGGCTTATCTCTATAATTTCAAGCAAGGAAGAGGAACTTTGCAAGATGACAGGATGGTTGAGAGATCTTATAGAGCTTGTGGCCATCATGTAGTTTCTCAACCTTGCCCGCTTGAAGATGTGTGGACTTCAACTCCCAGGATTCTCCAGCCAGCATTCGCTATACAATATGCCCTGCCTGGTGTCAGTTTGATATGATGTGTGAACCAGGCTTACATGGCTTGCAAAATCCTGTTCTATGGCTTAGCTTTTGTCTGAACCTGTCTACTATGACTTGTCCAAGAAACCACAATTAAAAGAAACCTGGAGTTAACTTAATGTGTGAGCCCAGCTCAGAGACCCTATTTTCTGCTTTTTGAGCACACAAGTCGAAATCGCTTCTCCCCCCCCCCCCCCCCGCTTAAAAGCTACCAAGATTCTACCACTTCTCTCAAAGCAGATACAATTTGCTGTCCAGCACCTTGGTTAAGCACCATGGATACAAAGTCTTCACCTTTCCTTCTCCAGGAGTCAGCAGCCCCACCTTGATACCCCTTTTTGAAAGCAGCAATGTTACCACATGCCCTATAATTATAGGTCTAATTAAATGTCTCCAGCTGTCCTTGTCATACAGTAGACAGATGTGCGTAGGCTGAACCCTAAAAGCAGAAAGCAAACTTGTGACTCAGGACCATTTAATGACTGTTCGTTACCCAATGCTAAACCACTCTACATTATCACACAGATTTGCTGATGCCTAGGGAAGCCAAGACTCATTTTAAAATAAACGATTTTCAAGAAAAATGTGCAATGTGAGTTAATCAGGCAACAGGAATAAAGAGGGGGGTGAATTTTTAATTTTGGACATCATGTCTCCACAAATGAAGAAGTTTGCGTATGTGCATAGAGATACATCTACCTAAGGATACTTTTTCAGAAGAGAGAGATGTTAACAAAATTAAAATGGGAAGGACAATCAGTGTAAGGATTTTTCCTTCCCTTTAAATAGTATAATTCAGAATCCCCCATTGAAGCTGAATGGCAGGAGATTCAGAATTATGTACAAGTAATCTACGGCACTCATTGCTACAAGATGCATCAATAGCCATAAGTTTAGGCAGATTTAAAGGTGATTAAACAAATTGATGGAAGATACACACACACACACACACACACAGAGAGAGAGAGAGAGAGAGAGAGAGAGAGAGAGAGAGAGAGAGAGAGAGAGAGAGAGAGCAAATGCATAAAGGATAGGATGTAAAATCATAGAAATGTAGACTTGGAAGAGACTCCAAGGAACATCTGATTCAACCTTCTCTAATGTGAAGGAAAACATATTAATCTATCCATGATAACAAAACCTTAACCTCAATAGGCAGACTGTTCCATTCTTGTACAAACTTCACCATCAGAAAGGTCTTCTTTACAGTAGGGTTAATATATCTAATATATTGTTACATTAAGTTCTTCAAAGTTAATGACAATATAGCTCAGAATTCCATCTCCTAGGCCAGGGGTAGGCAACCTTGGCTCTTTTATGACTCGTGGACTTCAACTCCCAGAATTCTGGGAGTTGAAGTCCATGAGTCATAAAACAGCCAAGATTGCCTACCCCTGGCCTAGCCCTAGGCGTTAATCATGGAGACCTAAGAAGGCACTAAGATGAAATGAGGTAACCATTTTTTAATTACAAGAAAAAATATACTTGTTTTTAATGACAATGAACTTTTTAACCAACCAGTGGTGTGTATGTGTGTGTGTGTGTGATATTCTCTAAACTCCAGCAAATTGAAGAATATAAGATTGCTGTGATACCAATACTGCAAACTACATCATTTGCACCATTGGCACGGTGATGTTATTGACATAACTGCATCACTATGCAAATGCCATAAATCATGATAGAATTTGGTCTATTGCATGCAGAGTCCATTGTATCAAGAGCTACAAAACTGAAGTTTCACCATATTTTTAATTTGCAATGATGTTTGTTAGCCTTTTGGAGGCTAGCAGGATAAACATATTTCAATCAGCTAAACAAGTACATTATTTCTTTCTGTTTTTAAAAAACAGACGTTTCCCTGAGACATCAGCACTAATTTTTTTAGAGCATTCATACCATAATGTACATGCTGTTTATGTAGGCAATCCATAGGTATTCTTGGACAGGCTTCTTAATAACAGAATAACAGAATTAATTAATGATTTATCCTGGTGGTCTGCTTCAAGATCCTGCAACCTCTTAGCTACTCTCCAAAAACTTCAGAAGCAAACCTTGCACATTGATTCAGCTTTTTCTAAATACTGCTATCCTGCTGCTTACTTGGATGGAGGAGTGGGGGGGGGGAATACTCATAGCTGAAATCTCATTGTAAGGAAAGTAACTCCTGCTTCTGCTAACTCAACGAAGTGGTTGAGAATAATGAAAGCCATGGATCAAATCAATTTGCTGACATACAAGATGCTCAGCACAGTTTATGTTACCTAGTTTGATAATGAAAGGTAAGAAAACAATCAAGTTCAGAGAGCACCAAGGACCACAGGATGCCCCCTTTAATTGAACCAGTTGGTTATCCATGATGCCCTGCTTCACAACATCCATCCTTCTCCCTTCCTGAGTGTTTGTCTCACTTTCTACAATCTTATTCCAATAAAGAAAGATTTAGAACATGCCGAGATTGCCCAATTACACAAACCCTGCCTTATGTTTTCAACGTTAAGAGCATGGGGGTTTACATTATTTGGAAAATAAGATAATGACTATGGTTGCGCTTATGGGTGCTTTTCCAGTCTTTACATTTTCTAAGCTCTTTTCAGACTTTTTTTTTTTTTTAAAAAAACCCAAAATGTAATCCAAACTTAAGCATGTACTGAATAATTTTATGTATGCCGTGCAGTAACTGTTCTTAGCACAGACCAGGGGATGTTTTTTCAGTAGAAACCTACAGAATATAAGTGGTAAGGAAGTAGGAACAAGTGGCTCTGGATATTTCTCTAATTTAGAGAAAGTCTCAAGAGCTTGACCTTAATTCATTCTGGCTCTCTGACAACCACATACTGAAAGCCCAATTGGTGACCGACTGCTTTGACATCACCATACTGATGGCAACATCTTCAATTATTTCTATCACGAAGCCAACAAAATCAGTTATCACTCCTTCTTTTAAACTGATTGGACCAAAGCAGCTACCAAAGGAGAGGCTCTGTGTCTAGGAATGAAAATGGAATACAGCAATGCAACTCCCCCCACCCCAAAATGCCAAAATAAAACCAGACGTTTTGTAAGGCATGATGAAAGCCATCTCAAGCACTTAAGAACTCTCTCTTTCAGTGGGATAATCTGGCTAATACTCTTCTCCCACTTTGCATCTCATTCAGTTAAATGCTTTACCACCTAAATAGCATTATTATTGGATTTATGCTAAAGACACACAGTTCTGATGGTTCGTATAGTGGTGTGATATAACTCAAGCAAGCAAGTAATCCATACTTTTAATAATGTCTTAACAAGTTCTTCTCTTGCCCCTTCTGCTCTGCTCCCAAAGTAGTTCACAAGATGAGAATTGTGTTCTTGTTTCCCAAAAGAATTGCGGCTACGGACAAAATGATAATCTGGTGAAGTATGTCTAAAGCCCAAAGGCAATAGCCTTATTGTCTCAAAAAGGCACATGATCCTTAAATCCCGGGTCATGAAGCATTAGAAAGACCCATATGATGTGACTGAGGCTTCAAAAGTGTGTGTGGAATATGTGAGTGTGTAAAATGTCTGGATTTCATGCATCTTATCACACATTTTTTTTTAAAAAAATAACTATAGTGTTTCTTTTGATGCTTTTCACCGTTTGGAGCAAAGCATTCCAAGAAGTGATACCGTAAGAATGGAACAGAGGATACTGGTATGCATGAAGAAAACCAGATTCTCAAAATCTTTTGTTAAGAAGATGACAAGGAACAGAACTGGAAAAGATTATCCTTTTCATTAGAATTGCTAACCCATAAAAATGGCCCTGTTTGATCTTAAGTTTATGCATTCAGAACTGCAATGCCATCATGATTTAGTCAGATCTTTTTCTGCAAAGCTGTGGACTATTTTAAAAAATAACTGAAAAGTTCAAATGTGCACAGTGTACAGTGATAAAAATGGTAAGAAGTCTGGATACCATATCCCAGAAGGAAAAAATGGAACAATGTGGGAATATTTAGCCTGAAGATGAGACAGTTAAGAAGAATTAGGACAGTCATTCTCAAACATCAGAAAAGTGATCTTACAAATGAAGAAGTGAATTTGGAACCTGTTCCTTCAGGAATTAGGTCCCAAATTAACAAATTCAAATTAAAAAATAAGGACTTAAGATGACTGATGCTGTTCATTACTGAGATGATTGTCTTAGAACATAAAAGATTCTAATCACAGTAAAGAACGGATAGCCCCTTTCAAAAATGCAGTAGTACTTAATTTCCAATGTCAACAGGGTTTGAAGTGGCTATTTTTATCCTCCCTCCATTATGATTTGTATTTTTGCTTTTGTGATATTTATGAATAAAGTTTTTTATCTTGTACATTTTGTTTTTATTTATTGTTATTATTGATTTTTGTTCACCACCCAGAACTTCCTTTGGGTTTTGATTAATACAGACAGATACTTAGGTAGATAGGTAGGTAGGTAGGTAGGCAGGCAGGCAGGCAGGCAGACAGATAAACCAGGTAATCCCATCAATACCATAAGAAAAAGGAATATTATGTGTTATGTGTGCCTCTAACTTATTACAACCAGGGAGGAGTGTAAGGTACAGCATCCTCTTCAGAGAATTTGAAAAATTTAGAGAAGAACTTGTTGCAGTTGGCAACCCAGTGGTTTGACTCAGTTCAAATGTTCATGTAAGGCTTTAGCTCAGTGGTAGAACTCTACATTTAGTACCAAGGGATGCTTCAGTTTCATTCCTTGAGATCTCCAATCAAAGGATTTAATCCACTAGAATTGGTGAAAAACCCCAACTGGGAAACAGAAGTGATGTATCAGCAATAAGAGGCCATTTCAGTGGTGGGATTTAGCCAGTTCGCACCACTTCGGCAGAACCGGTAGCTAATTTTTTGTTGCCCAGGGCCAGGATGGACTTCCAGAAGCGGCATGCACACAGAGAACTGGTTGTTCACATATTTGAATCCCAACACTGGGTCATTTCATAACCAATATCTTGGTGATTGTTCCATACTGTATATCCTTTGCATATTTCCATCACTTCCTTCAGCATAAATAATACTTTGCAAAACAAATTTATATGGGAGCAAATCAAAACCAAACCAAAAGGGGTGATCCACTCTGAGAAGCTGCTGGATCTTCATCCTTTGGTCCCTCACATTGAATTGTAGATGCCAACTTCTCAGCAATGTCTCTTAACTGATTCACTCACTGGGACTACCCAGTGAAGCAGGTTTTGCTTCAGCAGCAAGGTCTTCTCAGCTCTGGGGTCTTTTTGTATATTGGACCCTGACTTTTAACCTACCTCCTGTTTTGTTCTACCACTGTTTTTGTTTTGCCTCTTGATTTTTAATGCCCATCATAGAACCATGACACTGATATGGTGCAATTTAATAGAATAACAGAGTTGGAAGGGACCTTAGAAGTCTTCTAGTCCAGCCCCACTGCTCACGCAGGAGACCGTATACTATTTCAGAGTAATGGCTGTTCAATCTCTTCTTAAAAACCTCCAGTGATGAAGCACTCACAACTTCTGGAGGCAAGCCCTTCCACTGATTGATTGTTCTATTAGAAAATTTCTCCTTATTTCTAGGTTGGTTCTCTCCTTGATTAGTTTCCATCCATTGCTTCTTGTTCTGCCTTCAGGTGCTTCGGAGAATAGCTTGATTAAATAGGTTTAATAGCATGGTTTTTTTTCATATCAAAGTCACCAAAATGAAATGGAATTCAAAATTCTACCAATGAAATAATGAAGGATATCAAAATATCACAAGCAAGATGTGTTTTTTTTAAAAAAACCCTGCTAATGAACTTTGTTGACAATAGCAGTCACAGCTGTTGCTTCCAATGAAATTTCAGGAACCAGTACTAAGAGCTGGACAAGGGTCATGAGCAATAAATGAACTGGTAAGATATCTGACTGAGTTTCAGCTTGTTTCTTCCCCCATCTCAGATCTGTGCCCTCCCCTCATATGCAGGCGAAGGAAGAATAGTATTTGACAACTTGCCTGTTTAGACAGAGCCCTCTGCTTTCAGAGACAGCTTTGCAGATGCTGTATGATGGGCAGTCAAAATGATTTTCAAAAGAAAGAAAGAAGCACAGACTCTGGAGTCAGACAGGCCACCAAATCTACATTGGTATTTTAAAGCAGTTCCAGGCTCTCTGAAAAAATTAACTCTTTGTTTGTGCACATGTGGTCATGACATCAAAATGACAAATGACAAAACTTTTATTTTAGCCAGCCACAATTGGTCAACTCTCTGATAAAATCAATAATATATAATAAAACATTTCTGGGACGCTTGATGCTCTCTGAGCTTCGTTGTTTTCTTACAGATATTTTAATACCAAACTAGATAGCATCTTCCAGTGGTAGAAGAGAGTGTTTATGTTCTAGTGGTTTGCCCTGTCAGTCTTGGTGGGAGAGTTATTGATGGTTCATTAATTAGGCTGCTGTTTACTGTTAGCTTATTTGTCTGAATTGGTATTTCCTTGACTGGGATATTTCCTGATTGCTGGTCTAGTGTTAATCTTGGTGTTAGTCTCTGCTGATCTGGACTTGATTGCTGGTGAGAAGGTGTTTTGGTCTTTTTATTTAGCAGACGTTTTGATTATCTCTTTTGAATGGTGTGTAGATGTTATTTATCTCTATGTGCCTGTTGTTGGCCAATTTGTCTGAGTACCAGCTTCCAGGAATTCTCTAGCAACTTTATAATATGTCTACATATAATTAAAATGGAATCCTCTATTTCTAGGAGATGAAGGCAGAAAATCTAGAATATGCTGCTTTGCAGTGGCAGTGTTGGTACTTTGGAAAAGTCTCCTAGAGGACATCAGATTAGCTTCCTCCCCGATGAATTGATGTTAAAAACTAAGCTCTTCTCTGAAGATGGATATAAAAAACTAAGAGCTGATTATTCCATCTTCTATTCTTTCATTCTGGGGAGAGGGGGATTGGTTTTTTTAAAATCTTTTTGTGATGGTTGCAGTTGATTTACTGGGTTATGATTTCATGATGCAGATTTAATTTTAAGTTGAATAATATTGTGCGGATGCTTTAATTTGTCTTCAATATTTTGGAGGTCACCAAAATTCTTTCAATTGCAGTGGGATATAAATGTGACAAATAGGTAACTGCTTGATTTTAAAAAAAGGCCCTGTGATAAATAGGGAAGAAGATGTTTAAATCTCACACTTTGTGTTTTTAACACAAACCTGCAGGTGACAAGTGTTGCCTTAGAAGATGTTCTCATGTGAAAGAGAAAGGAAAATCTTTTCAGGAATATTTTGGGCATCATATATTCAGGAATGTGCTCATGTGAAAGTTCATTCAGATTTAGAATCAATTAAGAATCCTATGATTAATTGACTCAGAGCTGCCTAAGTCAGGTGTCCATTAAACTTACTGGAGGCTGCTACTGTTAGCTTTTTGGCAGCATGTTAGAACCAGTGCCAGGTGATTACGATTCTCTCTTTGAAACTGTGTGCATTTCTGCTACATAATGAATTTTGCTTTTTTTTTCTACCTGTGTTATAACAAACTGTAGTTTCACCTTTCAAAAAATGGATATCTATTTATTCTGTTGATTTACAAGCCACCTTGAAAACAGCAAAGGAGGGATGAAGATAATCCAAGCTAAAATAATATAAAATGCCAGACAAGTAGCATAAGGCCATATCACACATTTTCGGAACATAATCAGTACTGATTTGTGTCTCTGTGTTAGTTATGAAAGGAAAGACAACGAATATCTTGGAAGTATGGTTCCCTCTCCTTTGGTATGCAGTCAGTATATTCCAGGTTGGTTTTATTTACAAATAATGTTCTTATCGTATTGCAAACTGCCTTAGCATTTTTGATAACAATAGAACATAGCATAAACATTTTTCATTAACAAAAAACCTGGAGCATGAGAATTGACTCCCACACTAATTCCACTAACTTAGCCTACCAGCTGGCATGAAGCCATTCCCGCATGCATTTTTTTTTTGCCTTAGAAATAAATGTCCCTATGAGAGCAATGAAATGCCACTTTATTGGCCCTTTTGGCAATAAAGGAAACTAAAATTGTCTACCAGAAATGTGGCTGTTCATATCCACGATTTCTAACAAACACATGCCTGGGGCACACAATCAGACAAAGCAATTATCTTTATGCCTGGCCTGGTATCTGAGTTTTCTGAAAGCGCCTGACAGACTACTAGGTGAACAGGCAGGTCGATGAAACAGCAAGGTGATCCCTCCTCCCACTCATGTAGATAGAAGTTTGGTATTCTTCTAGATAGGGAGACAGTTTGGTGTAATGCACCAGGTTGGAAACTGGGAGACTGTGAGTTCTAGTCCTGCCTTAGGTATGAAGCCAGGTGGGTGACCTTGGGCCAATTCCTCTCTCTCAAAGAGGCAATGGCTAACCACTTCCGAAAAACCTTTGCAAGAATCTGTAGGGACTAATCCAACATTTGTTGTTGTTGTTGTTAGTTGCGAAGTCGTGTCCGACCCATCGCGACCCTATGGACAATGTTCCTCCAGGCCTTCCTGTCCTCTACCAAATCCAACATTTACCAAGAGTCAAAAGATTATTCCAGATGTTTAGGCTATGTTAGATATGATGGGAACTGTGGATTGATACCTCTGGGGTCACCAGATTGTGGAAGACTGTTATATTCTAAAAATGAGGTCATTCTGATTATAGTTTCTTAGGTAGCCAGACAGCAACATCCATATTCAAGGAAGCCCAATGCCTACATTATGTTCCAACAGAAAAGAATATATGGGGCTCAGGGTTGGAGTCCTTGGTGCCCTCTGAGGTTGATTGTTTGTATGCAGACATTTTATTACCCAACTAGGGGTAACTTCATCTTTGCAAGGGAGTTGCTGCCTTTCCTAGGATATGCCATTCTATTCCCCCTTGCTTTCTCAGTTTCACACTGAAGTCCAAAGTATATAGGTAGTCCTCGACTTACGACAGTTCATTTGGTGACTGTTCAAAGTTACAATGGAACTGAAAAAAGTGATTTACGACTATTGCAGCATCCCCATGGTCACATGATCAAAATTCAGATGTTTGACAACTGATTCATATTTATGATGGTTGCAGTGTCCCAGGTCATGTGATCTCCTTTTGCGACCTTCTGACAAGCAAAATCAATGGGGAAGCCAGATTCACTTAACAACCATATTACTAACTTAACAACTGCAGTGATTCACTTAACAACTGTGGCAAGAAATGGGGCAAAACTCATTTAATAAATGCCTCGCTTAACAGAAATTTTGGGCACAATTGCGGTCATAAGTTAAGAACTACCTGTACTTAGTACAAGTAAGCTCTATTGAATGTGGGGGATTTCCAGTACAAGACACAAACTCCATCCTTCCCTCAGCCTGATGATGTTAGATAGTAAGGTAATGAAACATCTGCAAGCAAACAGCCAAGCTCAGAGAGCACCAACCACTCCACAGTTTATATTAAGTGTCCCAATTAGTCCAATGTGAACTGAGCATACTCAGTAGCTATAAAGTAACAGAATAACAGAGTTGGAAGGGACCTTGGAGGTCTTCTAGTCCAACCTTCTGCTTAGGCAGGAAACCCCACACCATTTCAGACAAACGGTTGTCCAATCTCTTCTTAAAAACTGCAAGCACCCACAACTTCTGGAGGTAAATCATTTCACTGGTTAATTGCTTTCACTGTTAGGAAATTTCTCATTAGTTCTAGGTTGCTTCTTTCCTTGATTAGTTTCCACCCATTGTTTTTTGTCTTGCCTTCAATGCTTTCAAAAATAAGTGGCAGCCCCTCAAATATTGGAATACTATTATCATGTCACCCCTAGTCCTTCTTTTCTCTAGACTAGACATACCAATTCCTGCAACTGTTCTTCATATATTTTGGGCTCCAGTCCCCTAATCATCTTTGTTGCTTTGGGTGGTGTGGGAAGAAGAAAGAGAAATAGGATGGAATATCCTGGGAAAGTGCTTGCCACATTTTGTTTCTGCTTTCACTTATACTCCCAATTGTGGGCAAGAGATTAAAAGAAGTCAAGGACATTAATGCTATAACTAAACCTATTTTGGAAAACTCCAAGAAACCCTGTTCTCACAATGCACTCTACTACTGCTTGTCAAAACAATTCTCTCCTCCCATCCTCAAGAAATCTGTAAAGAAGACCAGGAATAAAGATTATTTCACAGAAGGACGGAAAAAAAGCAATGGCAAGTTGCCATTAATTGCTTGCTTATTAAAAGCTTGAGGTATTTCCTAGCATCAAGCATTCTGTGTTATAAAAGTGAAATAGGATGGGACAGGAATTGTTTAGTACTGGGAGGCTGGAGAGGGTTGTCTTATGGCCTTTACTGGTTAGAATGGAAAAACCAGCAAGAGATGTGCTCATTGAATGTACTTACTTGGGATCTGGTCATTTAAGCAGCTGGAATCCTTGATCACAGTGTCTTGAAATCCCTGAGTATTTATGTTTTAATGATAATTATGCATGTATATAAGACCAACTGCTGTTCATAAAGAAGAAAGAACATCTCTGGCAGAAAATACTACAAAAATAACTATTTGGTGCTTTTTTGTCTAAGTGCCATAGCTCCAGATCCCTACAGATCCTATCTTTTATTCCTATTTTGAGGCCCCATACCTATTTCTTGTTTCGCTTTGAATGAACATCATCAGTGGTTTGAAAAACAAATGCTAAATTAGGAAAAAGAGATGCGTGAAAGAAAGAGCTCCGATCATGAAAGGCTGCATTAACCATTTGCAACTGGAAAAAGAATCCACAAACACTTCATAAATGGAAAGATGTTTAGCAAGTATCTACAACTCTCTGGCTATGACAAAACATTTAAGAACGTAGTAGAATTAGTAGAATTAAGACACTTTAAATATGTGGGATGGCAAATCTCTTTTTTTAAAAAAAAACAAACAACCTCCCAGTTCCGCAATGATTTACAACTTTATGATGTCTGGACTTCAACTTCCAGAATTTCCTAGTTGCCAAGATTGAGAAGCATTGATCTATGAGAAAGACACTCTTCTCTGGTGTACACTGAATCAGAACATTGGTCCATCAATCAAGATTATCTGTAGCGCTGTTCATTCATTTCTAAAAATTCTCTAGTTTCCCTTTTGGTCAGATCAAATACCGATTTACATGTTACAATTTAAAGAAAGCAGCAAATAATCATAATCATCCTCCCCCCAAAAATCTTCCCTGTGGCTTTATACACAGGCTTCCCTGTGGCTTTATCAGCCCAGACACTTCCCCAAAGACAGCGGAAAACAACTTGTTATGTTCTGAACATCACAGGCTACTGTGAATGGTTTCATTTCCTTGTCTGAATGGCTTTGCTTTTTTCCCCCCAAAACAGCTGCTGATGTACAAGGAAGTTTTCTGTATAGCATTTCCGGGTACTTCGCTTTTTCATATTGTGCATTCTTCACAGCCCTTTTCTTTCTCTGTTATCTTTAATATCCCACAAATTCACAAGAATGAATTGATGCAGCTCCAATACTCTGGAATTCCATCCCCAGTCAGTCCAAACAGCCTTCTCCCTATTATGCTTGAAGGAAAACCTTAAAACATTTTTTTTACTCTAGCTTTTCTTTCCTAGAAGCCGATCTTATGGTCAGATTTTAAATATTGATGCCAGTTTATTTTATATTTATAACTCTCTTTTTATTTGTTGCTTTGGTACACCACGTTTTTTACATTCAATAGTATTTTGTGCTATTTTCTGGTTCTCATTATTATTTAATAATTTTATTTTTAATCACCACAGTTTGACCTGCAGGATAGGATGTGCATGGTATAGAAATGAACAAACAAACGAATGGGTAATAATGAGAACGAACGACTCCCATTTCAGTCTTAAAAAGGACATTTCATTTATTGCAGACCACAATCCTCATCTTAGTAGTAAATGGAATAAATTTAAGAAGAGATTGGACAATTTTGTCTAAAATGCAATAGGATTTCCTACCTGGGAAGGAGGTTGGAATAGAAGACCTCCAAGGTCCCTTCCAACTCTATTATTCTGTTAAATACTTTTCCTAAAGCCATGTCTCTTTCTCTATAAATTTTCCCATACTCTAATAAACCTTCCCTGCAGTGAATTTTGTACATTAATTAGACTTTATATCAAATAATTCTGTGCTTTCTCAACTCTGGATCTACTAGCCTACCATTTCAATAGGTGATCCAAATTCTACTGTTATTAGGGGTCAAAACCTCTTTGTTCACTTCCTCTACATTATAATATCCTTTCATTACAATTTCATTATATTTCTTAAATGCCGGACAGGGGTCCCCAATCTATGGGCCGTGGCCCACTACCAGGCTGTGGCCTACTGGCCACCAGGCTGCGGGACACTCACCCCCACCCACACTAGTGCCTGAGGACCTATTTGCACATGCATGTGGACTCTAGGAGCAGGGCTAGTGCCTGTGTGCATGTGCAAATGGGGCTGCTAGCTTGTGTGGTTTGCACAGCCCATTTGCACATGCACATGGGGGCTCATGGTGGTGGCTAATACCAGCACACATGCGCAAATGGGGCCGCTAGCCCCGTGTGGGTGCATGTGGCCCTGTTTCCATGCGCAGGCACGTCTGCGCGGGTGCAAATTTGCCAGCTTCTCCCTTTCCTTCCGGGCCATCAGCACAGAAAGGTTGGTGACCTCTGCTTTAGAATGCTGAAAGTCATCTATCAACACTCATCTAATTATTCCATGGACAAAATTCTGGCATGCCATTAAAAAGACTCTTGCCACCCAATATCACATCTGCACTACAAAGCTACATCTGTTTCGTACCAATTTAATTTCTAGAAATGACAAGCCATGGCTTCTTCCAAAAGAACAGTATTTTGGGACCTGAGAAATGTCAACGCTGAGGACAACCGCTTTGCTCCTTGGAGAACAGAGATTGCACCATCTTTTAGGTTCAGGCAGTGACTGACATTTCGATACAGAAAAAGCACTGGAGAGAAATGCTAAAGAAAAGCCCTAACAAACTTGGGAAAGATCTTTTAGTTTACAAGAAGTCCAAAGTTCTCAAGACAGAAAGAGTCCCAAGACTCCCAGTTGTACTTGACCAAACACAATGGTTGTCTTTACATGGTGAGTTTCCAATGCATGAAGTGATGATGGGTTTGTTTTCAGGTGGTTTGTTACAGAAGTTGATACTAATTGCAGGAGAGAGAGAGAGAGAGAGAGAGAGAGAGAGAGAGAGAGAGAGAGAGAGAGAGAGAGAGAGAGAGAGAGAGAGAGAGAGAGAGAGAGAGAGAGAGAGAGAGATTGAGAGAGAGAGAGAGAGAGAGAGAGAGAGAGACTGCTCCAAGATCACCCATCCTAAAGGGCCTTCTTGCTCCTAGACCAGCATCTTAGCCACCACACCAGGCTTAATTAGCAAGAGAGAATTCGAAATAAAATACAGGTAGTCCTTGACTTACGACCACAACTGAGCCCAAAGTTTCTGTGGCTAAGTGCTAATTTCGTTAAGTGAGTTTTGCTCCATTTTATGACCTTTCTTGCCACAGTTGCTAAGTGAATCACTGCAGTTAAGTTAATAACACGGTTGTTAAGTGAATCTGGCTTCCCTATTGACTTTACTTGTCAGAAGGTCACAAAAGGGGACCACATGATCCCGGGACACTGCAACCATCGTAAATATGAGTCAGTTAGCCAAACGTCTAAATTTTGATCACGTGACCAACGGTGATGCTGCAACGGTAGTAAGTGTGAAAAATGGTCATCCGTGACTTTTTTCAGTGCTGTTGTAACTTCGAACAATCGCTAAATGAACTGTTGTAAGTCAAGGACTATCTGTATTATGAATGAGAGCACAGAATCCTTCAAGTATTGCAGATTCCATTCAGATGTCAGATTTTATCTTATTTTGGGGGAGTGGAGAATAGAGAGATGAAAAAGTAGAGCAGACATGACAAACTCGCAACGTCACGTGACGTCGCGAGACATATCGGGACTATTTTGCCATTGCCGGCAATGGGGTAGGCGTGGCTTCCAGAGGACACATCCGGCCTGTGGCCTGGCAGTTTGACACCCCTGAAGTACATGGCCTCAGGTCTGCTCCCCTTTGAAACTCTCCAAATACTGTCTTCTCACTAGTTTTGAAAGAAAACAATTACCAACTGAGTTGACTTCTTTATATAAAATTGTACTTTTGCCGTATGCAACTACATATTTTTAGCCAGACCTTTCTGCAGTATTGACACACCCTAAGGCTTTATAGCCTATTTTTGCTATCAAGAATAAAACCCCAAACCATTGCTAGCCACAGCCCCAAAGTTTTAAATTGCTCACTTTTTGCTGCACCATGCTTGGTGAAGTTGGAGGCATTGTGACACACAGCCATTAAGATAATTAAGTATGTATTTTTATCCCTAAAGATATAGACAGCTCAAAATTAAGGGTTTTTCTTTTACCTTTTTTGTTTAGGCAGGCACAAACAAGTCTTACCTCAAGATAGTAAATTGTGGTAATACTCTGGGGACATGATAGGGTTTTATTTCCTATCCTGAGGTCTGGAAAAAAATGGTTGCCTCATAACACCATATTACCGAGTGGACAGTAAAATGGAAAAAGGGAATATTGGTTTCCTGGCCACGTGGCCCATGAACTATATTCATGGTTGTTTGTGCGTATGTTGTGAGTTACCTCTTTCTCCTTCGCACTTCCCACTTGGTTGGATATGATGTCATAATTAGTAGTGTGGGGCAGCCCATGGTTAAATGAGAGGGACCCCAACACAGGTAAGGAAAAACTCAGAACTGTCCACTTGATCTTAATCTCTCCCTCCTCAGCTGTTGACCCCAATGCAGGACACCCTGCTCAGAGACAGGGTTCAAAAAGAAATCAATATGGCAGCTGTGACTGCTCCATCAAAGATGTCCCCTTTTTGAGCTCAAAAGTGGTCACACTCTTTCTTGAATTATCTGAAGAGGGTTTTGGAATTTCTCTTATAGTCATTGCATGTGGTCCTCAACTTATAACCATTCATTTAGTAACTGTTCAAAGTTACGACGGCATTGAAAGAAGTGACTTATGACTGTTTTTCATACTTATGACCACTGCAGCATCTCTGTGGTCATGTGGTCAGAATTTGGATGCTTGGAAATTGGCAATTGGCTCACGTGATCCCCTTTTGTGACCTTCTGACCAGCAAAGTCCAGGGGGAAGCCAGATTCATTTAACAACTGCGTTACTAACTTCACAATTGTAGTGATTCACTCAGGAACTGTGGCAAGAAAACTTGCAAAAGGGGGCCAAAACTCACTGATTTGCTTAACAACTGAAATCATGGGCTCAGTTGTGGCCATTAGTCAAGGACTACCTTTGATTAGTATGCTCAGTGAATAATTCAGTTAACGGTATGATGAAATCTGCAGAAATTTGTCAAAAATCTTCTTCTGAGGGAACACCTCCCCCTCTCCCCCCCCCCGCTTTCTTTCTGTCTTCTCAGGTTGTCTGAGAATTTATTTGTTTTGAACATTTTTTGTTAGGAATAGCACAGGATGCTACCGCTGAGTGTTGATGTCTGTTGTGTATCCTTCCGCTGCCCTGAAACCTGTCTGACTATCCAAATCTTAAAAAGGCTCCCCTCACCCCTTGAGGCATTCCTTCATGATATCTCCCCCTGGAACAAATCTTGGGAGTCCATCCCTCGCCCAAAGACAGGAATCTTGGCAGCATCCCACAAAAGTGCCTCTTCAGCTTTGGTTGAAAACCTGCAGTGATGGAAGTCCCACATCTCAGTGTGTGTGTGTGTGTGTGTGTGTGTGTGTGTGTGTGAGTGTGTGTGTGAGTGTGTGAGTGTGTGTGTGTGTGAGGGGGGGGGCAACCTGATTCAGTGCTTGCTACATGTCATGTTCGGAAAATTCCTCTTTGTTTCAAATGTGGATTTCCTGCCATAAAGCCTAAAGCCCTCGCAAACTATGGGAAATATATCCACACCCTTTCCCCTGTGACAGTACTTCCAGAATTGGGAGTCTGCTATCATGTCTCCCCATGGAATGCTACAGGGACAGAGAAAGCAGCCTTCTTGGAGGTCTGTTACAGGGGGAAGGGTGTGGCGTATGGATCACATTTTTCAGTTAGCAACTAAGAAAAATTGCAATCCTTTCTGCATTTCATCTGACAGTTCACCAACTCCACCCGCTTTCACCAGAAGAAGCCCTTTTATGATCTTTGACACCATGGGAAAAATTGTTGGACTGAAGGACACGTAGGGACAACTCGCGACGTCACGTGACATCGCACGACATATTGGAGCTTTTTCCCCATTGCCGGCAATGGGGTGGGTGCGGTTTCGTCGTGACGTGTCCGGCCCACAGGCCGGCAGTTTAACACCCCTGGACAAGACCTTTGCTCCAGCCAGCATCATCAGCACACTGTTTCTAGGTGTGTTCACTAGAGATATGCAAAATTTGTCGATCTGAAAGTAAACCTTTCCAGAGAATCCCCAAAGATTCCATTTCTTTCTGGGCCATGCCAAAACTCCTCCAATCCACCTCATTTTGTGGGAAGGGGCAGTTCAGAAGTTTCTAGAAATAAATGTGCCAAAGCAGAAGCAGTTTGATCCAAAAAATAGAGGGCAGGGAAATGGAACATTCTGGAATTTTCCAGAATGGTCTATCCCCAGTTTGGCCACTGTTGCGCATCTTTGTGTCATGGCACTTCGTATAAGATGGGCTAATAAGTTTTTAATCTGATAAACAAACCTTGCCAAAAAAAACAACAACCCTCAAAAAACGCTACCCTTTCCATTTTACAGAGAGGAAAACTGGGAGGTGTGAACAAGACATGAAAGTCAAATGACCCAATAAGTGTAAAGGCAGGGCTTGGGAACTAGGTGTCCTTTGGGATACATAATTTGTGCTGGCTATTATGGCCGTGGGAATGACAGGCCATGCACTTCTGCCCCTCCCAAGGAGACAGCAATCCTAATTTTATAAAAATAGCTCACCTGTGGGATCAGGTGGCAGGCTGGCTAAGTAGCTGCCCATGCCCCATCTGGGTGTGACAGCAGAAGAACAATTTCTGGAATGCAGTCGGTCTGCTGTGATGAATGAAACGCAGCTAGCTTCTCTCCACTGGAGGGAAATCATGCATAGAGCGCCTGAGCCAGCTTTGGCTCATCTCACCAGGTATGTATGCATTAATTAGCCTTTGCAACCAGGTTTCCAAACAGAGAAGCACCTTTTTCCCATCAGCTAACCGTGTGTGACCTAACAGCAGTGACAACTAAAGAGCCTTGATATATGGACACAGGCAACCTCTTCCAGGCATGGTCCTGAAACCAATGATGTTGCATGATTCAAAAGAGTTTGCTGGATGATCCCATACTTAAATGCCGCCCCCCCAAAAAAATATCACACTTGGCGTAGCCTGACACAACAGAATAAAAAAGTGGAAGCTGCAGTGTTCATCTTCCTCCTCATGCTGATCACAGGGAGAGAATATAAATAGAATTTCCTTTGTCGAGTTCTGGTCTATTGGAATCAGAATAGAACTGGAAGGGACCTTGGAGGTCTTCTAGTCCAGCCCCCTTCTCAAGCAGGAGACCCATTTCAGACAAGTGGCTGTCCAGTCTCTTCTTAAAAGCCTCCAGTGACAAAGCACCCACAACGTCTGAAGGAAAGCTATTCCACTGCTTAATTGTCCTAGCAGCTGCTAGGAAGTTTCTCCTTAATTCCAGGCTGCTTCTCTCCTTGATTAGTTTCCATCCATTGTTTCTTGTCCTGCCTTCAGGTGCTGTGGAAAATAAGTTGACCCCCCCCCCATTCTTAGTGGCAGCCCCTCAAATACTGGAATACTGCTATCATGTCACCCCTAGTCCTTCTTTTCTCTAGACTGGCCATACTCAGTTCCTGCAACCATTCTTCATATGTTTTACTCATATGAATGACTAAATGATGGAATCTTAAATCAGAACTATGGAATGAGGCAGACAACACCATTTTTAAACAACACCTTGTGTTAAACTCAGAGATAGAAATTCCATGTAAGCAGAGAATATACCAAGAAGTGAAAACATATTTTAATGCAAAAAACAGTCAAAGATGGCACTTTTTCTTAACGTGTAGCCTGGTGGTATAATATGTTTCAGTATCTCACTCTCATAGAAGAGTACTTTAAGGGACAGACAACAGGTGAACGCTAGAAAAATCAAGGTGTTTTACTTGATTTGTCTACAACTGTGCAGGCTACAAATGAAAATGATTTATTTGACATCTGAATGTAACCTTAGTTCACTTTGCATTTTCAAACCAATAGAGTAATGTTCGAAATGTGCATTAAGAAGCAGTTTGCAGAAAAATACATATATTCATGAAATAATGTACCATATGGGATCTATTTGGGAACAGAAGAGTAGTATACATTAGGCAAAATTTGCAAGTAAAATGAAGAAATGTGCACTAAAATGTACACAAATTTTAATGTGGTCTTTAAAAAAATCAGGCTTGATTTTCCAAACTTAACATATTTGCAGATTAAGAAACTGTTAAAAATGAACTTGAATGATCTGAATGTGTTGCCTTTACTTTGTTCTAAGAACCAAGATTCTGGTTATAAGTGATAGGCATGAATGCTTAGATAGCAAGGGACACGTTTCACACCCAGTCCAAACCTTCAGTGTGAGAATATATCGGGATCACACCCAGCAATATTGTCAAGAATTATGGCTAAATGTTGATGTCAGCATAAAATCATAGGTATGTAATAGATTTTTTTCAAGTCTAACCTCCTGAGCAGAAATTCTCATTTGATTCCCCTGCCCCCCGAGGCCAATGTTTCTCAACCTTGGCAACTTTAAGATGTATGGACTTCAACTCCCAGAATATCCCAGCCAGATATGCTGGCCGGGAAACTCTGGGAATTGAAGTCCACACACCCTAAAATTGCCAAAGTTGAAAAACACTGCCCCAGTCAAGCAAATGGCTCTGTAATATTTGCTTGAAAATCTCCAATGATGGAGAATCCATGACTTCAGCAAGCAGGCTGGATACATTTGCTTAATATTTCTCATGACCCAACATTCTTTCTTATTTCCAGTTTGCATTTCCCTCTGTTAAGTTATCCACTTGGTTCTTGTCTTACCTTTGGGAACTATACAAAATAAATTTATAGACTTATAGACTTTCAATATTTGACTATCGGAGAAGACAGCATGTTCAGACAAAGCAAACTTCATTTATTTATATCACCTTAGGACCTCCCTACTACAGGAGCTTATGTTTACATTTAAAAATACCAAAAAACCCACCCCTCTTATCTTTTAAATAAAAGCAGCAACCAAAACAGTGATATAGGCCAGTTTAAGAAATAAAACAGTTAAAATAGAGCAGCAGAGACCTCTTTGTTGTTCAATTTGATATCATCATTAAAAGCAGATCAAACTAGAAGAAGATGGTCGGGATCCATTTAGAAGCTGACAAAGATATTTAAGTCTGAGATGGGAGTTTTACTGATAAGATATCAATGTGAAGATACTCTGTGCCTAGTGCTTGTCAAATTGACTTAACATTGTGCCAAATTTGCAAGCTGGGCCTCACAAGAACAGCTGTGGGCCACTTCCAAGATTCAGTCTAATGGTCCACTGGAGCATCCTTTGCACCTTATAAATGATGCACGTCTGGGAAGGCTGCGTAACTAATGTACCTGTGTACCTTCAGAATCACCAAGTCATAGGAATGGAATGAATTACTTTATGTCCTCATTGCCTGTACAAAGTTAAAAGGTCTTATGCTTACTCTCATACCAGAGGATCATTTTCATTTACAGTTTTCCCATATGAAAGCTCCTGAAAACAGCAAATTTGAGGATGGTGGTGGGTAATGTTATTTTTAGTACAAAAAAAAATTAGGTGTCACCTTAGAGACAGCCTTCCTCTCTTTTGGCATCAAGTAGCTTCACTAATGCAGTGGACTTTAGACTCCTTGCATTGTTAGGTCACAATGTCCTGACTGCCATTTTTCAGTCTGTGATGGCCATAAAATCGCTAAAAATTGTTGTATTTGGCCAAAGACCAAGAGGTCAAATCTAAAGCTCCACTTCTTTCTTTGGAGGCCTGTTATTATGTTGAAAGTGTTAGAAAATAATTGAAAGAAAGTGGACAAATTATAGCTCGCCCTGAACAATGGCCATTTCCTGTCGGAGTTGAAGAATGATTGCTTAATTTATTTCAAAAGTTTCCATCTAAGAGCAACTTATTTTGGACTTTGTAAAGACAAAGTGCAAAGAAACTGGAGTGAAGGTAGACAATCTGGCAACTTGCTGATATTCTAGGGACTTGGTTGAAACATGAGAATTCTACAAAACATCTGGAAGACACTACATGGGCTGATATATGTTTGTAAGTCAGAAAGCTGGCATATAATGGACACTAATTTGGAAGACTGGCTTGTATCTGCCCAGGTGGCCAATCCAGGGTTAAGGACCATGTTTTCAACTCCATCTTGAGATAGTGAAAAACCCCCCCACCACCACCAGTAAATGAAAAACATGGGTTCTACTGCTAAGCAATGACCTTCAATAAATCTGTATCACAACAAATCAGACAAGAGATCTATCTAGTTCAGCATTACTAGTAATAATGCTGCAAGATTTCACACGGCTGTCTTTCTCAACCCAGCTTGACGATGCTAAAGATTAGGGCTGGGATCTTTTCAATGCAAAATAGATGCTCTCCCACAAGATTTACCTAGCATGCAGGAAAACTGCCTGTTCACAGAGACAGCAGGCTAAATGAGATCATTGTTCAATTACTGTCTACACTGACTGGTAAAAGTAGGATTTCAGCCAAGGATTTTTCCAATGTATAGCAATAGCAAGAGCATTTAGACTTATATACCGCTTCATAGTGTTTTATAGCCCTCTCTAAGCAGTTTACAGAGTCAGTATATTGCTCCCAATAATCTGGGTCCTCATTTTACCGACCTCGGAAGAGTGGAAGGCTGAGTCAACCTTGAGCCAGTCAGGATCGAACTACTGGCAGTTGGCAGAGTTAGCTTGCAATACTGCATTCTACCATGGCTCTTTTCAACTGGAAATACCAGTGACTAAAGTTGAGTTTTGTGTGTGCAAAACTGACTAACTGTCTATTCCCCTTTGTAATACCATCTACATCAGGAGTATTTAACCTTGACATTTTTAAGACTTGTGCATTTTACTCCCTTGTCTACATCAAGTGGCTGACCAGAGCTTTATATTTCCTTCAAAATGATGGAGACAGCCTACTTTTATACAGGTAAATCAGATGATCTCCTCCTGAGCCATACACCTCTCCAGAATTCCTGGCCCTCTTTTTCATTTCAAAAGCTTGTGTCTCACCTGACCAGGTCCTCCAGCTTCAGAGCATATATCATTCCCTCTGCAAAGCTCTTACCTGTTCAGTGATGAAGGAGCTGGAGAAGGTAATGGCTGACCAGAAGAAGATCCCACAGCTAAGAATAATCTTCCTGTTGAACCGGTCACCAAGATAGCCAAATATTGGGGCTGCCACCATAAAGCTACAGATGAAAACTGCAGAAGAACAGAAAGGAAGAGATGGATTGGGTCAGCAATTCCCAAACTTTAGAAACTTAGTTGGAAAAGTCAAAAACAAAGTATCAATAATCTATATCAGCTTTCCCTAACCTGGTACCTTCCAGATGCATTGGGAATGCATGACAGATTCTGCTCTTCCATTCAAACCATTTGTGAATACTTCATATGCTACAGATGTTACAGGTAGTCCTCAACTTATGACCACAATGGGAACCAGAATTTTGGTTTCTAAGTGATGCAATTGTAAAGTGAGTCATCATATAACCAGATCTGATTTTACCACCATTTTTCCTGTGGTTATTAATTATGTCATTTAGTGAATCATGTGGTCATTAATTGACTTTGCTTGTTGAAGCTGGCTGGGAAGGTGACAAGTCATGATCACATGACCACAAGATGCTGTCACCATCATAAATGTGAGCTAGTTGTTAAGTGCCCAAATTGCAATAATGTGGTGGTGGTGGTGGTGTGACGCGACAGTCATAATTTCCAAGGACTGGTTGCAAGTCACTTTTTCCGAGGTTGTTGTAAATTTGAACCATGGTTAAATGAACAGACTGAAGTCAAGAACTACTGTACTCAAAATTCAAAGGAAGAAATTGTTTCCTCATAAATAGTCAGATTTAAACTGTGTTTATATATTTTGCTTATTACTGTATTTCTTCATTATATTTACATGTCATTTTCCCTCAAGGCTTCATATGTAGCATTCCCTCCTCCCAATTCTCCAACAATTCTGAGGTATGATTGGGCTAAGAGAAAGTAACAGTGTTAAAGTGAGCCGAAGATGAATTTGAACCCATGTTTCCCTAACATCCTACCGCAATTCCTTGGCCTTTACAAAACAGAAAACGAATATTTGCAACCCACTGACAGTATGTTATCACTCACTGTGGGCTACAAAGATACTGTGTTTTACCACGCAATGCACTGTTAAATCTATTTTCTATTCTTTGTAGATCTGGAAGTCACATTTTTAATTAGATGGTTTGTTGATGCGCAACAAAAGAAGAGGCAACACAGAGGTTTTAAAGATGGAGGCGGCACAATTGCAGAAAAAGATTTGAGAACAGAAGAATAAATAGAGTGACAAAATAAAAACCCAGCTTTGCAGAATCCAGATGGCAGCATGAGTATATTCATTCTGAGTGGTAAAAAGTTCAGACAATGACAGTCAAGTTGCCAGGAAAATTGCCTGCCAGCTATCATGTCAAGAGCTATCCAAAAGTCTTGGTGAAAGAAGGCCTGACCCATAGCATTTCACTGGGAAAAAAAATGAGGGGGTGATGTAGGGAAATTGATGGAGGGAGATGTTATGGGCCTGCCATCTAGTCTAATTAGACAGAAATCAATTTCTGCAACCAAATAGGTAGTCTCATTTAATGACCACAATTGGGACCAGCCACTCAGTCATTAAGAGAAGCAGCTGCTAAGTGAAACAGCCACCATGGTTATGATTTTACTTCAACTTTTCTTTGCTTTACAGACTGAAAAGGTAGTAAATGCAAGGACTGGTTGCAAAGTTAACTTTTTCATCACTGTCATAACTGTGAATTCAGCAAACTATTCATTCCCCCTTTGTACTGACAAGTAAAATTCTCATTTAAGCCTGGTCCTCACTAGAGATATAAGAGACCAAAGCTGGACCTTCAGCATGCCAAACATGAGGTCTACGCATGAGTTAAAGCAGTCTTCGCCTCTACTTTATCTATCGCCTTCTCAGTGTAATGCAGTTTTCACTTCCTTAGCAACTTTAAAGATATGTGGACTTCAACTCCCAGAATTCCCCCACCAGGAGAATGGTCCTGGCTGGTCTAACGCATACACTTTTTCTTAGTCCAACCCATTTCACAAGGTTGCTGTGGGGAGAAATAGGAATGACTACGATGTACACCACAAAAGACAGGATAGAAATCAGACCAGAAACAAAATGCAAATAGGTGACCAAATGCAGAAAGTATCAACTTTAATTCTGAACTATTATTTGCCTTCCACATGATCCAGCAATCTCAGGTCCAGCTGTAAGAGTCAGGCTGAAAGCCACACGTTACCAAATGCCCAATGAACATTGTACATTATACAAGCTCAGGATGGTGACGATTTTTCGGAAAGAGCCAGACATTTCTTTAGCAGCCCCAAACAACTTTAAAAGGTTAAATATTTTTTTTCAGAATTGAAATCTTTAAAAAATAAAACCAGGGAATAAAACAGAAGTAACTTCAGTTCAGATTCCATTTTGTAGCCTTGCCTCATGAAAGATGATCCTTTTTAGAGACAGGTCACACAACAACATTTTTTTTAAATGGCACTTTTCAAAGATGCTGTTTCCTATACGCAAGAGGGTGTGCTTTTGCCGGCCCCAAAATACCAGCCAAAAAGGGCAGGTGAATAAAAATAGGTAAAATGACATACGCCCTTCCAATTGAAAGTGACAGCTTTGGAATCATAGTTTGGAATGAAGAATGAGAAACACATCTGATTCGTTGCAATTGTGGTGAAAGAACAGGAAAGGTTTAATTATCCAGACAGGATGAATTTCTCTATATCTATTTCTGATTTCAGTGGTCAGACCCACCCTGATACAGGTGGGATGCTTTTGTTTTTAATTTCTCCCAGTTATTTTGTGGTGTAATGTGGGTGGATGTGTGCACATGTGTGTGCATCTGTGTGCTTGGAATTTCTCTTGTTCTCTCTTTTTAATTATATGAGACAATAAAAAAAAATAGATCGTCTTCTCCAGGCTTCATAGATTCCTTCACGCGCTGTTACCCATGAGTGCTAGCTCACTTTATTTTCCACCCTGGGAAATGCCAGTCAACCAGCATCCTAATTCTCTGTCACGATATTTAAAGGTGCTCTTTGATTTCCTTGTCAGAAAAATAGAATGTTTTCCCCCACCCCCCCAAAAAAAGAAGAAGTGGTTTAAGCATTTAATCATAAATGCATTTACTCTTGGGGCTTGAATTTAATTTAATTGTTTTAATTGATTTTAATTTTTTGTATTTCATGGTTTTAACTGCCCTGTAAACCGCCCTGAGTCCTACGGGAATAGGGCGGTATACAAATTCAAGAAAATAAAATAAATAAATAAATAAATAAATAAATAAATAAATAAATAAATAAATAAAAGATATTGTGATTTGTGAAAGGTTCTCTCACGTCATTAAGATGAAGATTTCCCTCAGGTTTGAAGGAGGCTGAAAGTCAAATTTGCACTTGGAATTGTTCTCCTGAATGTCATTTCAGTTTTAAGAGTTTATTTCACAGTTTCTTGTTTGTGGAATTATGTTGAAAATTACTGGGCATAGTCATCACTCCCCACCTGCCTTTCTCAAAAGGGGATCCGAGGCTCTTGATGTGATCATCAGCAATAGCAGACTAAGCAGCTATAATTGTTAATTCTTTTGCAAAAGCAATAGCACTTAGACTTATAGAGCGCTCCACAGTGCTTTACAGCAGTCTCTGGATGGTTTACAACAGGGGTGTCAAACTCAATTTCATTGAGGGCCGCATCAGCATTGCGGTTGCCCTCAGGGGGCCGGGTGGGTGTGGCCAGGGTGGGAATGGCCTACTGGGTGGGCGTGGCCAGCTCTACATCGTTCGTATCAAGGGTCCCTATGGGGGCCTGGGCAGGAGTGGGACAGATCTGAGGGTCTCTGGCAGGAGGAGGGTCTCTGGGCCAGGGCCAAGGCAGTGGGGGCCGTTCCCTCACTGTTTCCAGGATGGCTTCACGGGCCGCATGAAACCACTTCACGGGCCGGATCTGGCCCCCGGGCCTTGTGTTTGACATGTCTGGTTTACGATGTCGGTGTATTGCCCCCAACAATCTGGGTCCTCATTTTACCCACTTCAAAAGGATGGAAGGCTGAGTTAACCTTGAGCCCATCAGGATCAAACTCCAGACTGTGGGCGATCCTGCATTCTAACCATTGCAATCACATCTGTTTCCCTATCAGATGAAAAGATATTGTGAAATCTAGTCCCTCCTCTTCCTCCAGCCTTGTATATGCTTCTCTTTCCTAATGAATTGATACTAAAGGAAAGACAAAGATTCAAGACTATAGACTGAGATTTGCCTCTGTGTGTCTTTGTAAGGGCGAGAATATGCAGACGGGTAGTCCTTGATTTAACCACCATTCATTTAACCACCATTCAAAGTTACAATGGCATGAAAAAAGTAACTTACAATTGGTCCTCATACTTATGACTGTTGCAGCCTCCCCACAGTCACGTGATCAAAATTGAGGCACTTGGCAACCAGCATACATTTAGATGGTTGCAGAGGCCAGGATCACACAATTGCCATTTGCTTCAGACAAAGAAAGCCAATGGTAGGAAGCTAGATACACTTAGCAGCCATTAAATTCACTTAATAACTGCAGTGATTTGCTTAACTGGCAATAAAGGTGACAAAACCAGTCCTGACTCATTTAACAACTTAGCAACAGAAATTCTGGTCCCAACTGTGGTTGTAAGTCAAGGACTACCTGTATAGCCTTGAACACTGACAACAACTGAGAATGATTAAAAAAAACATTAAGTTGTGTTGAGGAACCAATACTTTCTCAAACATGCACGCAAAAGGAGACTGGATGAGAAAATGATCACGACAGCAATGCAAAATGGAATAATCAATATAGTCAGAAATATTGTCCGGAACACTTTGAATATTCAGCCACCATTCTCATCATGCATTCTGTTGAGCCTCAGAGAAATAGTCAACCCTCTGCCCCTCTGTTCACAGAGATGAACCTTTTTATTACTGTACTTGAGATCTATTCATAACTTTTCAGCAGCCAACAAGCTATCCGCTGATCCAATGCAAAACATAACTCTTATCTGAAAACACAGTTTCATGAAATACAGTCAGTAAAGGCAGAGTTTCCTCCCCTCAGGTACTAAGACAATTTAAGGCCTACCCAAAAGATTACATAAATCACATTTAATCAAAAATTGAGAAGGGAGCTTCTGGCAATCTACCAGTAAAGTTGAAGGGCCCTGAAAGAATGAATAATGAATGGGCTTATCAGTGGGGGCAGCAGAACCCTAGTGATTTATGCAGTTTTCTTGGCAATGTTATGGGACTGGCTTGCCATTGTCTTCTTCAGGATGTTTTCTTTTTTTTTCAAATTCCACAATCTGCCTTACAGTTCTGGTATTTCCTGGTGATCTCTCTTTAATTAACCATGTGCAACCCAGTTTAGTTTATCAAGATCAGCCAAGGTCACCTAGGAAGGCATACAATAGTAAGATGCAGACTGTTGAGATATACCGTTTTATCTGTCTTCCCCCAGAATTGACAGACATTCTCCAACATCTCTTCTAACTTACTACCTCACCTTTTGACCAGCATTGACAAAGGATGCCAGGAAGTTCTGGCACCAATTATAACAGTCCTCATAGCAGACTTCAAAAATGACAGTACCAGGACCTTACCTACCTACTTACCTATCTACCTACCTACCTATAAGCTGACATATAGGTAAAGGTTCCCCCGCACATGCATGCTAGTCGTTTCCAACTCTAGGGGCCAGTGCTCATCTCTGTTTCAAAGCCAAAGAGACAGCGCTTGTCCGAGGACATCTCCGTGGTCATGTGGCCGGCATGACTAGACGCCAAAGGCGCACAGAACGCTTTTACCTTCCCACCGTAGTGGTCCCTATTTTTCTACTTACATTTTTCGTGCTTTCGAACTGCTAGGTTGGTAGAAGCTGGGACGAGTGACAGGCGCTCACTCTGCTACGCGGCACTTGGGATTCGACCCGCCAAACTGCCCACCTTCTGATCGACAAGCTCAGCGTCCTAACCCACTGAGCCACTGCGTCCCTTAAGCTTACATATACATAGAAATAATACCGGGGCAGATTTGGAATTTGATGGCTTCTTTTGCTTTAGAGCTTCCTCATCTGTGATTGCAAAAATCCAGACAACTATAAGATGACAGCAAAGAATGAATGTTTCTGCATTTCTATGCTGGCAGCGGGTAATTGTCTGTGCATTCTCTAATAGACATTTTGATTGATGATGCACCAACAGGCTTAAATGCCTTCCAACTCTTAATAAGAGTTTGGGGAGGTTTTGCGGCTATCCACATTGCCCTAGACAATTTATCAATATATGGTTATAAGCAGCTAGTATAAAACGTTGATTGAAAAATCAAGTTGCCGCTAGATGGCAGCAAAAAGTGATACAATACCTTATTTGCTCCCACCTGGTGGCTGGATGAAAGATTGAGGGCAATAGAAGAAGGGGACGCCAGAGAATGAGGTGGCTGGATGGAGTCACTGAAGCAGTAGGCGTGAGCTTAAATGGGCTCCAGAAGATGGTAGAGGACAGAAAGGCCTGGAGGAACATTGTCCATGGGGTCGTGATGGGTCGGACACGACTTCACAAATAACAAGTGGCGGGATGTCTGCAGTCCAGACTTTGTGTATCTAATAAACTGTACCGACTCTCCTATGATATACATTAGAAGACTGTTTGAAAATTGGTCAGACCTGGATAAAACTTGGCAATTTTTAAAGCTCAAGGTTTTATCTGTCTGTTCGTGATCAAGCCATCCCCATGGATTAAATTCAGGACTTTTGGCATGCAAAGCAAGTGGCATTCCACCAAATTACAGCTGGTCCTCGACTTACGTCCATTTATTTATGGTTCAAAGTTATAACAGCATTGGAAAAAGTACCTTATGGCTGGTCCTTGTACTTATGGCTGTGACAGCACCCACAGTCACCTGATCAAAGTCCAGGCACTTGGCAACTGACCTGTATTTATGATGATTGCAGCACCCTGGGATCATATGATCACCATTTGCGACCTTCCCAATTGGCTTCTGATCAGCAAAGTCAATGGGCAAAGCTGGATCTGTTTAATGATCATGTGACTCATTTAACAATGGCACTGATTCAGTTAACAACTGGGGCAAATTGGTAATAAAATCAGGTACGACTCACTTAATTATCATCTTGCTTAGCAAAAGAAAGCCTGGTCCCAATTGTGGTGGGTAAGTCGAGGACTACCTGTTTGTACCCATTACCTTTCAAAAGCAAGAGCACATTTTTGGCCCAGAAAAGCTTCAAGTGCCAGTCTTAGTTAACTGTGTTGAAAATCAGATGGGATTACTGGGCTAGGTAAAACCCTCAGCCTGGAAACTTGGCAAATGAGATCTGCTGAGTGCAAGGTAAACACATATGATCCCATAATAGTCCCTGGGGATCTTGGATAAGGATATACTATGTTCTTTTTTTTGCAAGGATGAATAATTGTATCAAAGGCAAGTTGGTAGAAATACACTGCTTTAAGGAGAGGGTGGTGCCAGGAGGCTACAGATAGCATGCAAATCATTCCAGCTGCAAAATTAACCCTAACTCTGCAAGGGTATTTTTTTAATCACACAAGAATGTTTTTTTCTTGCAGGAAAAGATCCCAGCCCCTTGCATCTGCAAAATTGGAATTGCATCTCCAATCCCAGCCCCTTGCATCTGCAATTCCTAGGATGGAAACCATAATTCAAAGTCAAACTTATTTTCCAAAACCTCAAGGAAAGAGAGGGGCATAATGTCACTTAGTCACTGCAGCAGATAGCTTTTAATTCATATTCAGACAACAGACTGTAACACTTTTCCTGGGATGACAATTTGTCTGGATTAATTATAAACCAGAAATCAAGGACAAATATGATAAAAGCTAACGGTTAAGATTTGCTTTTACGCTAGGGCTCCAAATATTTTCCACTTTCAGTTTTACCTGGCCAAACAAGTAAACTTAGTAATACATACTGCAAACATTCATATTTTCATACGTTGAGAACAGAAAGAGCGAAATAGTTAACTCTGGGACACGGTGGCTCAGTGGGTTAGGACGCTGAGCTTGTCGATCAGATGGTCGGCAGTTTGGCGGGTCGAATCCCGAGTGCCGCGTAACAGAGTAAGTGCCTGTTACTCGTCCCAGATTCTGCCAACCTAGCAGTTCGAAAGCACGTAAAAATGCAAGTAGAAAAATAGGGACCACTACGGTGGGAAGGTAACAGCGTTCCGTGCACCTTTGGCGTCTAGTCATGCCAGCAACATGACCATGGAAACGTCCTCGGACAAGCACTGACTCTTCGGCTTTGAAACAGAGATGAGCACCGGTCCCTAGAGTCGGAAACGACTAGCACGCATGTGCAGGGGAACCTTTACCTTTACCTTTATCGTTTCCCTATTTTTTTTAGTAGATGACTAAAATTTTTACTATACTGGTAGTAGCAATAATAACACATTCTCCTTATGCAATTCATACTCTGTAATATTTTCCAAACCCCAGTTATCACGGAGAAAGGAAAGGACACTCTGCAGATGCTCATGGACACTTTTTTTCTCTCCTCCAGTCAGCACCTATGGGAGCAGAGACAGCACCATTCAGCCAGTGCTTAGACAAAATGCGAGGACTACTTCACAACCAAGTGCACAAACTGAGTTCAAAGAGTCATATCACACAGAAGCTGACCAAATTGCATTTATGAGGATCCTTCTCTAAAGCTCAGGACAACTTAACCGCAGAAGGGAGGCTATCTGGTACTTAGAGGTCTCCACCCATGAGGGAACAGCTTCACTCTATCTAGGGTTGGCCCAGAAAGCTTAAGACTAGCCTTGCACAAAATCTTCAGGTGTGAGGAGGGCAACCCCCTCCCCAAAGAATATTTAGCAGAACCTCTTGCACAGTCTAACCACATGGATAATTTGTGTAGAGAGAGAGAGACAGAGACAGAGAAAGACACACAGAGAGAGAGAGAGAGAGAAAGAGAGAGAGAGACAGACAGACCGACAGAGACAGAGAGAGGCGGGGGGGGGGATAACGGGAGAGGGAGAGGAGAGACACCAGGGCATAACCAGTCTTGGTAGTCAGTCTCGGTTGAAGAAATAGAGATAGGTGGGCATAGATTTGAAATCAAGGACTATCTGTACTTTTCAAACAAGACTGGCTCTCTGTTCTTCAAGAAGCACAGGTAGTCCTCAATTTCAAATCCTAGGTCTACTTTCCTCCTTTATTACACCTCAGAGCCAACTCACTTGAAAATAGCTTGGTACAGAAAAGGGGAGGACTGTCAGAAACAGCATTTTCTTAGACATGTAATAAGGATAATGCTTCTTTGAAACATATGTTTCTACAATGTGCTATACTTACTAAGTTTAGGAAGGAAGGAGTGGATTATATAAATACGATTGTGCAACCAAAGCTAACATTTTCAGAAGATAATATTCTTTTGAACCATATACTTAGTGCATGGAATTTGACAACTGGATAACGAAAACAATTCTCTGTGCCCTTTCTGTGGCTAAAACATTTATTTTGATATTACAGTATTGGAAAGGCAAATGTATAGCTCCATTTACTCATTGAGGAATTGACTGCAGTTGCAGATTGCCTACAGACAATTACGAGCAGATTGCCTACAGACGTAGATTTTGTATAAATGAGTACAGTGAAATGTGGGATTCACAGATACACAATACAGTCGGTTAAAAAAAGGTAATATAGTGTAAATAAAGGGGGCGTGATGGCTCAGTGGTTAAAGACACTGAGCTTGTCAGCTGGAAAGCTAACAACCCAGATTCAAGAGCCAAGCGCCCTGCTACAGGGCAAGCTTCCACATAGCAATTCAAAAGCATGTAAATATGAGTAGATAAATAGGTGTCACTTGGGTGGGAAAGTAACAGCATTCTGTGCACCTCGGCACATAGTCATGCTGGCCACATGACCACAGAAAGGGACTTTGGACAACACTGGCTCACTCAGCTAAGAAACGGAGATGACCTCGAGTCGGATACAATTGCACAAGGAAAACCTTTACCTTTATTTTTATCATAAATATGTTAGAAATATATATGTATTTGAATAATGTTTGCATTAGACAAGTACAAATAGAGTTGTAACTGTGTATTATTATAATGGTATTTCGTATTTCTGTTTCATCATTTCTTATATTGTTTAATTTTTTTAATATATTTTTTCTCTTTGACAACTGTATATATCTCTATCACTTTTATCCTTGTGTTTTGCTCCTTTTCTCTCTCTCTTTTTTTGTTAATTAAAAAGCAATAAAATATAAATTAAAAAAAGCCACATGAGAATAGCTGGAAACAGACTACGGTTGGCAAAAAAAGCCTACAAATCAGTAACACATTTGTATTCAAGGAGGGTTAGATCCAGTGGTTCATATCGTTAGTAACCAAAGCTGTTTGGGATGCTAGAATTCAGAATGGTAGAACTGCCTAGATTGCCACCATTCCAAGAAGGTAAAACTAGGGTCAATCAATGGCAGGATATCCTATAAAGAAGCTCACGACTCAGTTAACCCAGCGTTTTGGATTTGCACTATAAATCAGTTAAATTAGTCATATGGATTAGGCTTGAATTATCCACAATGCTAACATCTGATTGATTGATTTGTTCCTGCAAAAATGTTTTTGTTCAACTTGCTTCCATGCCATATAGAATTCGCTCCCTACGTGTCTCATAATGATACCTAGTCGAAAGCTTGCACGAGTTTTGGAAAGCAAAATCTGGCTGATACTCCAATTGCAACATGAAAGAGTACGTTCTCAAGAAGGATGAATAATGGCCACTCATGCAGAACAACTGTAGCCTTTTTGTATGAAACATTCTTTCCCAGTGTTTATGATTACAGGTAGCAATTGCAACTTACAACCACAACTGGGACCAGAATTTCCACTGCTACGCAAGGTGATTGTTAAGTCAATTTTATGATCTTTTTTTTGTGATGGTTGTTAAGTGAATCATTACAGTTGTTAAGTGAATCCAGCTTCCCCTATTGACTTTGCTTGTCAGAAGCCAGCTGGGAAGGTCACAAATGGAGATTACGTGACCCTGGGTTGCTGCAACCATTGTAAATACATCCTGGTTGTCAAGTGCCCGATTTTTTATCACGTCACCGTGGGAATGCTGCAACGGTCATAAACACGAGGACCGGTTGTAAGTCACTTTTTCCATTGCCACTGTAACTTCGAACAGTTGCTAAATGAATGGTCATAAGTTGAGGACTACCTGTACTTCACTCTTTGTTGCTTTTTAAATGGACAGTGAACATGGCTTATTTATATGATTATTTTCACAGAAATGAGATGTACTGTATTCCTGTTTAGTGGCTCTGCTCTTAAGGTGCATTTTTATATAACCGCATTATGTATTATACGCTACTTTGGGAATGTGCTGCATTTTTAAGACAGCTCTTCTTAACAGATAAACATGCTTTTACAATTTGGTGGAAAAAGATTAATGGCCTGAAAGCAAAGAATCTTGGATCATAATTCGAAGCATGAAGGATTGCTCAGGCTTTAAAATGACAAATCTGATTCTCATTCCATGTTCTTAGTTCCCCTTTCTGCCTCCAGGATTTTTCTAACGACGTTCCCTGCCACGGTTTTTCTACTGCCCAGTTTTGTTTTGTTTTTTTTCCTGCTTGTGAAATATGAAATTTACTTTTAAAATTTCAAGCATGCAAGGAAGGCATTGCTTGGGAGCAAAATAGTAACTATAGTTATTGACTACCATTACAGAAAGAGGGAGGGGAAAAAATAAGTTCTTGAGACTTGGAACCAGAATAGGGAATCCTCTCTAAAATTAAAGAGGGGGACTTGCATTTGTGGTGTTTGAGCAGGTCCATGTTAACCACGCTCTAGAAAATCTGCAGAAAGTGGACAATTTTAGCAACCCAAGTGGTTTGGACTAAAACCTTTAGTCCCTTTTCCCATGGCTCTCAAAAATAGATACCATTCCATTCATAGTGGCATTTGACAATCTAAAAAGAGGGTGGTGGGGGGGAAAGAACCTTTGCAAATTAACTTCCAGCATATCCTGTGGTCCTAGAAAAGAAAAAGAGTAATTCACTATTTGATTTGGCAGTTAGAGCCAATGCAGTCTATGTTCCTGTACAGATGTCTCTTGAGGTCAAATTGTCATCATTTCGAATAAAGACTCCTGCCAAAACCATTAAATTTCATATGCTGGAATTGTTCTGTCCTTATCTTTTCAATTTAATCAAAACAAAGAGAGACATATATGGGGGTGGACAGTGACAGGATGCTAACTGGTGAAGGGCAAAACAAAGGACGATGCCATTTGCCCCATTCCCGTCTTAATTTTCTACATTTCAATGATTATGCAGTGACTTTAGTTAAGTCTTTAGCTTGGTCTTCTCCAACACCAACTAACTTTTGAAACTGTGTTTTCTGATAAAATCATTTTCTACTTCATAGAATTAGGAAGAGCATGGATTTTATCTACTCACCCAGTGATGATCACAATCTAACCCAGTATTTCTCAATCTCAAATTTTAAGATTCCAACTCCCAGAATTCCCCAGCCAGCACTGATTGGGGAATTCTGGGAGTTGAAGTTCACAGTTTTTAAACTTGCTGAGGTTGAGAAAAACTCATGTAACTCTTTAAAACCATTTAGAAGCAAATGAAACCATCCAATCAGACAGTTCCTAAAAGACTCTGATCTCCCAGCTATTTAAATGTTTAACTAACCTTTGTTCTTGGGGAAGGGAGAACATAGCTTCTAATTGTACCTGTCCTTTTATACTTCTTCCTAAGACTGTTGCATCTATTGATTAAAATCAAACAATAAAGATTTCCTCCCATGCCAATACTTTACCCTACAGGGTAGGGAAAGGAAAGGGATTTACATTGGGAATGCTGAAAAAAATTCAAACCTCTGCATACATTCTATTTACGTCATTCATTTACCACCTGCCTAATCACAATAGTTCCTCTGGGCAGCAGATGGAATACAAATAAAGTTTAAAACAGTCAGTTTTGGTGAAATAAGTGAAGGAAAGCATGCGAGGCATGACTTCTAAGGGATCAATGGAACAAAGCAGAGAGGAAAATCCGACAGCCCTTTGTAAATTGAACTCTTTTAACTATCATCATCCATGCTAGCTAAAGCCTTGGGGAGCTGAAGTCTAATAAAATTTGCAAAACCTAGAAGAAAGCATTCCATAATAAAGGGACATAATAAATAGACCACTATTTATCATAATAGGTCCTAATAAAGAGACCACTGCTGAAAAGACTTTTTTTTCAATCCCGATACACTATTTCAGACTGTTCAATATGGGTTGAGCCAGTTTGGTATAGTAGTTAACTAGAAACTGGGAGACTGTGAGTTCTCATTCTGCCTTAGGATGAAACTAGCTGGTTGACCTTGGGCCGGTCACTTTCTCTCAGCCCTTGGAAGGAGGCAATGGCAAAACAGTTTTGAAAAGCCTTGTCAAGGAATCTGCAGAGAGCCGACACTTCACTCAAAGACACCTTCCCCCCCACACAAAAAAAGAGAGGTATTACTGCAAAATAAGGGTAGTTTGGGTGTTTCTTCCAAACTTCACGTGCAAGGCATTTCTTTTTTCTCATGAATGAGAACCTCATTCTGGATACGTCCACTGGCCTGAGTGTGTGATGGGACAAATTCTGCCGAGTTTCCATTAAAGAACAATTCAAATATATTCTCCCCCTCCCCAGGGTACAGTTGACTTCCAGAGCAGGCCTTTATCCCATTCATTTTCCCGTAACAATCCAAAAGCTTCCCTTCCCTTTCCTGTCCTCTGAGCCATCTGGCCTTCCAATAGCAGGACTTCCGTTGCAAGGAGAGTTGGGATAGCCTGTTTTTAGAAAGGACCAGCCCCCCCCAAAATAAAAATAAAAATGCTATTCAAATATTTGGTTTGTTTGTTTTAAAGACGCTTCATAGTTTCTATCAATTTCTCCAGAATTGGAGTGCAATGTTGCTATCACATTAATATTTTTAGAAGTTGGAGATACATTGTTGCCTGTTTCTCTAGAACAGTCCTGTGAGGTAGGTGGGACCAAGAGAGAGAGGGACTGTCTCGACTTACGACCACAACTGGGAGGAGAATTTCCATTGCTAAGCAAGGCAGTTGTTAAATGAGTTGCAATGATTTTACCATCTTTTTTGTCATGGCTATTAAGCAAGTCACTGCAGCTGTTAAGTAAATCATGGGGTCATTAAGCAAATCTGGCTTCCCCAATTGACTGTGCTAGTTGGAAGCCACCTGGGAAAGTCACAAATGGAGATCACATGACTCTGGCAACTATTGTAAATACATACCCTTGCCAAGCACCCAAGTTTTGATCCCATAGGGATGCTGTAACAGTCACAACTGTGTGGTACCAATCCCTTTTTTCAATGCTGTTTTGACTTTACATGGTTGCTAAACAAATGGTCGTAACTCGGGGATTACCTGTAGTGATGTTCCATGGCTGCAGAGAGATATCAACCTCCTTAGCTCTAAGTTGACATCTTAATGATTAGACCACAGAAATCTTCCAACAAATTAAATTCCTTCTCTGCTCAGTTGAAGTTGATGCCTAAATCATGTTTGACTTCAACATCAGTTAAAGGCCTTCCTGATCATCCAAACAGTCCTCGACTTATGACTGCTTCCTTAAAACAAAACTTGAACCAAAACTACTAAGATAATACTTTTCTAATTTAACTGGGATAAGCCAATAAATCTAGTCTGTAATGGGAGTAAAAGGAATGTATACATACACAATGCTGGTACAGGTAGTCCTCAATTTACGACCACCTGAGCCTAAAATCTCTGTTGCTAAGTGAGATATTTGCTACTGTAGGTGAGTTTTGTCCTATTTTACAAGCTTTCTTGCCACATTTCTTACATGAATCATGGCAGTTGTTAAGCTAGTAACACTGTTGTTAAGTGAATTGGGTTTCCCTATTGATGTTGCTTTTCAGATGGTCGCAAAAGGGGATACTATGACTCCGGGACACTGCGACCATCATAAATGTAAGTCAGTTGCCAAACATCTGAATATAAATCTCGTGACCATGAGGGTGTTACAGGTCATAAGTGTGAAAAATGGTCACAGGTCACTTTTTTCAGTGCCGTTGTAACTTTGAAGAGTCACTAAATGAACTGTTGTAAGTCGAGGACCACCTGTACAGCCATTTGAACTTCGAAAATTGAGTCATCAGTATCTTGTCCTATTTTAGCATTTCTATGACCACAATCACGTCGTTCAATTACATCACATTGTTGCTCTAATGTGATAAAACAACCTTTTTCTTGTTTGAACTTCTATCGCTTCCCTCTAATGGAACCTTCCTTTTCTCTGTTTTGCACACATGAAGATGAGCGGTGTCTAAAACCGCAACTGAGGATGTGCCAGCCTCAACCGCAAATGCTCTCACCTCACTTTAACTGAGTTTTGGGTCTATTAAATAGGATCTGATATCAATTTTTCAATTTGCACTAAATCAAATATTGCATGGGATGCGGTGGCTCAGTGGGTTAGGACGCTGAGCCTGTCGATCAGAAGGTCGGCAGTTTGGCGGGTCGAATCCCGAGTGCCGCGTAACAGAGTGAGCACCTGTTACTTGTCCCAGCTTCTGCCAACCTAGCAGTTCAAAAGCACGTAAAAATGCAAGTAGAAAAATAGGGACCACTACGGTGGGAAGGTAACAGTGCTCCATGCGCCTTTGGTGTCTAGTCATGCCGGCCACATGACCGCGGAGACGTCCTCGGACAAGCGCTGGCTCTTCGGCTTTGAAACGGAGATGAGCACCGGCCCCTAGAGTCGGAAACGACTAGCACGCATGTGCGGGGGAACCTTTACCTTAAATACTGCATTATTCTGGCTTGCACCAGTGGTGGGATTCAAATATGCAAACAACCAGTTCTCTGTGTGGATGCCGCTTCCAGAAGTCCATTCTGGGCTTGGGCAACAAAAAATTAGCTACCGGTTCTGCTGAAGTGGTGCGAACTGGCTGAATCCCACCATTGTGTGGAGGGCAATTTTCTATCCAGTGTTGTTTTGAGCATGATTGTAGAGCAGGGGTGTCAAATGCCAGCCTGCAGGCTGGATGCATCACCTGGAAGCCATGCCCACTCCATTACCAGCAATAGCAAAACCATCCCGATACGTCTCGCAACATCACGTGACATCGTGAGTTTAACATGTTTGTTGTAGAGCCAGTGTGTACTTTATAGTCCTCCCCCCGATCAAACCTACATATAACTAGCTTGCACCATAATAATCACAACCTATCTATACAGGTAGTCCTTGACTTACAACTGTTCATTTAGTGACCATTCAAAGTTACAACAGTATTGAAACAATAGGGAAACCAGATTTACTAACTTAACAACTGCAATGATTCACTTAACAAATGTGGCAAGAAAAATCATAAAATGGAGCAAAACACACTTAACAAATTTCTCACTTAACATAATTTTTTGGCTCAATTGTGGTTGTAAATTGAAGATTACCTGTACTCCCCATACAGTCACGTGATCATATTTTGGGTGCTTGTCAATCAGCTTGCATTTACGACTGTTTGCAGCATCCCGAGATCACATGACTATGATTTTCGGTAGTTTGTGATAATTTCTAGTGTTTACTTCCAGCAAAAACGCCCATTGGGGAGAACTGACTCTTTAACAACCATAGCATTCGCTTAACAACTGCCATGTTTGCTTAATGACCACTACAAAAAAAGGTCATAAAATCAGGCACGGTCACATGGTGGCCTGCTTAACGATTCCCACAACTTATGAGTATAACTATGGGTTTAATTATAGGGATGCGGTGGCTCAGTGAATTAGGAAGCTGAGCTTGTCGATCAGAAGGTCGGCAGTTTGGCGGGTCGAATCCCGAGTGCCGTGTAACAGAGTGAGTGCCTGTTACTCGTCAAAGCTTCTGCAAACCTAGCAGTTCGAAAGCACGTAAAAATGCAAGTAGAAAAATAGGGACCACTACAGTGGGAAGGTAACAGCGTTCCGTGCGCCTTTGGCGTCTAGTCATGCCGGCCACATGACCACAGAGACATCCTTGGACAAGCGCTGGCTCTTCGGCTTTGAAACAGAGATGAGCACCGGCCCCTAGAGTCAGAAACGACTAGCGCACATGTGCAGGGGAACCTTTACCTTTACCTATGGGTTTAATTACAGTCAAGGACTACCTTGTACTCTGTGATTCTGCTAACCATATATTTAATTTAAAAGTACATTTTTAAAAAATCTTTTGCTGCAATATTTTATTAATATACACATAAATATTTATGTTTAAACATTTTCACTGCCTATTTCTATCAAGCTGGAACCAATTGCCCTAATTTCACTGAAATATCACTTTGAATAGTGTGAATTTAAATAGTACAACCATTTTGTGGGATTCATTAACTGCACTAATCCAGACTGAACTGTAGTTGGATTATATTGCTATGTTAATCCTATAGTGCTGCTGATGTTTTCTTGAAATAGTTGATGTTTTTTATTGGTTTGGGATCGCTTTTAGATGAAAGATAAACTGCATACATATATGAAGAAATAATTAACATTGTAAGATCCTTTGTGGTTTTTGCTGCAGTCGGTTAAACAAACACAGTTACGCCTATAGGATGTTGAGGATATTTTGCAAAACATTCTTTCAGCAAATCGTGACTCAGTGTTACATTCAAAAAGGCAAACCAGATCTTAATTTGGAACATAGCTACACCCTTAGATGCTACTGCTTAGCATAGATGGTATTCTGAGATTTTCAGGGAAAATGAAAAAAGAAGGAAACTTCACAAACCTTGGTTTATCTGAGTAACTGCTTCCTTAAAACAAAGATTGAATCAAAGCCTCCAAGACACTACTTATCTAACTTAATTGGAAAAAGCCAATACATCTAGTGTGCAGGGGGAATAAAAGGGATATACACATGATGATAAGTTTACGACCTACTAAGCCCAAAATTTTTGTTACTAAGTGAGACATTTCTTAAGTGAGTTTTGTCCCATTTTGTGACCTTTCTTGACACAATTGTTAAGTAAATCACTGCAGTTGTTAAGTTAGTAACACGACTGTTAAGTGAATCTGGCTTTGTCAGTAATTTTGCTTGTCACAAGGTCGCAAAAGGTGAACAAATCACCCCGGGACACTGCAATCATCATAAATATCAGTCAGTTGCCAAACGGCTGAATTTTGATCATGTGACCATGGGGATGCTGCAATGGTCATAAGTGTGAAAAACGATCATAAATCACTTTTTTTCAGTGCCATTGTAATTTCAAATGCATGACTTTAGATCAATGTTTTTCAACCTGGGACTATTATGTGGACTTCAACTCACAGAATTCCTCAGCCTGCCATGCTGGCTAGAGAATTCTGGGAATTGAAGTCCACACATCTTAAAGGGGTTAAGGTTGAGAAACATTGTCTTAGATGTAATGGAAAGAAACAACTTCTCACTAGCAGAGATTGCAAAACTTCAGACCATCTGCAAACATCATGATCCATATTGTAAACATAGCCTAATGTAGACGTCTCAAAACAGCATCACCTGTCCAGGTATGTGAGTCCAGCTGCCAGATCATTAAGACTGTCCAGAACTTTCAGCTTTCCATAAGGATTGAAAATATATTCTTGATGGCACTGATAAGTGTTAAGGGTGTTAGATCTTGCTTTTAAAAAAAACACAAAACACAAATTTTAATAGACTTGAGTGAATTATTTCATGCAACTTTGGCAGGAACCCAATTCAAAATGATCTGGACATCTCTAATTGGCAGCAGTCTTAGAACCAGAATTCTCCACCCTTCTAAATGTAATGGGTACCACATGAATGTAAACATTTGCAAGAAAAATAAAGAAAGGTTTTCTGTATATGTGGCAGATTCCAAGCAATATCTGCAGGTCTGATGTATTCAGATGTCTTATTGCACTATTTTCCCCCTACTTCAGAGGTAGGCAACCTTGACTCTTTTATGACTTGTGGACTTCAACTCCCAGAATTCCTGAGCCAGCATGGCTGGCTCAGGAATTCTGGGAGTTAAAGTCCAGAGTCATAAAAGAGCCAAGTTTGCCTATTCTTGCACTTTAACCTTTTACGATTCCATGAGTTCCGACATTTTGTCTGCCTTTGTCTTATAACCTTTTATAACCTTTGTCTTATAACCTTTTATTTTTCTTCTGTTCAATCTTGTCCAATTCTCAGAGACTGCTTGGACAACTCCCTGCAGCTTTTTTTAACCAAGGTTTTTCAGAAGCGGTTTGCCACTGCTGCTTTCCTAGGGCTAAGAGAGGGTGACTGGCTTGTGCCCAAGGTGGGACTAAAACTCACGGTGTGCCAGTTTCTAGTCTAGGTGCCTTCACCACTACACCAAACCAGCTCTCTATGAAGAGACTACTGCTTGTAAATATTTGTGTTTATAGAGAATATCACAGAGCGATGGCAGAGTTTTGAAGTATTCCCACCATTTATTGCTCAGCTTCACTCCCCAAGCATAGCAAACAAACCACTGGAGACACATTTTTTTTTGTTGTTAGCTGCAAAGTCGTGTCCGACTCATCGCAACCCTACAGACAACGTTCCACCAGGCCTTCTACCATCTTCTGGAGTCCATTTAAGCTCACGCCTATTGCTTCAGTCACTCCATCCAGCCACCTCATTCTCTGGCGTCCCCTTCTTCTATTGCCCTCAATCTTTCCCAGCATTAGGCTCTTCTCCAGTGAGTCCTTCCTTCTCATAAGGTAGCCAAAGTATTTGAGTTTCAACTTCAGGATCTGGCCTTCTAAAGAGCAGTCAGGGTTGATCTCCTCTAGGACTGACCGGTTTGATCGCCTTGCAGTCCAAGGGACTCGCAGGAGTCTTCTCCAGCACCACAGTTCGAAGGCCTCAATTCTTTGGCGCTCAGCCTTTTTTATGGTCCAGCTTTCACTGCCATACATTGCAAACTGGAGACACATAATACCTATAAAAGCCTATTTGCCAATTAACTGCAATTTGAAGCAAATCTGGTACACCATCACAAGCCTGCTACAACCTTAGCTTCAAAGTATGGGGACCACAAAAAAAATCCAATACAAACAAGTCCAAAACTAGTACCTACCTCCCAAAAGAATATTCCCCACTTACTTGGGTGGTGGGTCCCTAATGTGAATGTTTTGTGTTGAGAAGCTACTGGCTGTTGCTTTTTCCAGATGGCTCACTACCTTATTACTGCTGCTAATTTTGTGCTCAGTACTGTATGCCATCCAGAGTTGCTATGGAATTGGGCAGCCTGACACATTAAAATTAAAATGAATTAGAATAACAGAACACAATAACAAAATAAAAGAGTTGGAAGGGACCTTGGAGGCCTTCTAGTCCAACTCCCTGCTCAGGCAGAAAACCCTATGCCCGTGGTGGCGAACCTATGGCACGGGTGCCACAGGTGGCACGCAGAGCCCTCTCTGCAAGCACGCGCACTGTCGCCCCAGTCCTAGGCCTTCAGCTGGGTTTTATAAGTTTAGTTTAGTTTAGTTTTATTTGATTTCTATACCACCCTTCTCCCTAGGGAACCTTTTCGCTTTAGGCCTCCACCTTCGTGTGCAAAAAACACAAAAAAAAGGTTCAATCAATCAATTTCAACTTCTCGCGGGGGAAAAAAAAGATCTCACAAAGTTGGAATTGATTGATTGAACTTTTTAGTCCCAGTCTGCCGTTGCCACTGCAGCCACGCCCACCCAATGGGCCACACCCACCCAATGGGCCACGCCTACCCAGTACCCGATGATACATAAGTGGGTTTTGGGTTGCAGTTTGGGCACTCAGTCTCTAAAAGGTTCGCCATCACTGCCCTATACCATTTCAGACAAATGGTTGTCCAATCTCTTCTTAAAAACTTCCAGTGTTGGAGCATTCACCACTTCTGGAGGCAAGCTGTTCCACTGATTAATTGTTCTAACTGTCAGGAAATTTCTCCTTAGTTCTAGGTTGCTTCTCTCCTTGATTAGTTTCCATCCATTACTTCTTGTCCTGCCTTTGGGCACTTTGGAGAATAGCTTGACTGCCTCTTCTTTGTGGCAGCCCCTGAGATATTGGAGCACTGCTATCATGTCCCCCCTCGTCCTTCTCTTCATTAAACTAGACATACCCAATTCCAGCAACCGTTCCCTATATGTTTTAGCCTCCAGTCCCCTGATCATCTTTGTTGCCCTTCTCTGCACTCTTTCTAGAGTCTCAACAACTTTTTTATACTGTGTTTACCAAAACTGGATGCAGTATTCCAAGTGTGGTCTTACCAAAGCATTATAAAATGGCATTAACATTTCACGTGATCAAAGAAGAGGTTGCATACCTGTCTGTAGCAAGCCAGCTCCACTGTCCTTAACCCCAAAATGTTGCTGAATATCTAGCAAAACGCCTGGAGGGAAAAGAAGAACACTGGTTAGACAAATCGTTAATGCCAAACATTTATTCAATCAGTGCATAGATTGTGGAGAGCAATCTTGGATTTTGGAATTTTTGAAAATCCATTTTGTCCAGAGCCTCATTCTAAAACAGTTTGGGCAACTAGGCAGTTGAAGAAAGAAGGTGACCAAGAATACATTCCTTATTGCATCTGGCTTTAAAAAAAGAATATAGATAGTCCTCGACTTGTGACCACAATTGAGCCCCAAATTACTGTTGCTAAGCAAGACAGTTGTTAACTGAGTCTTGCCATTTTATGACCTTTTTTGTCACATTGCAGTTGTTAAGTTACTAACATGGTTGTGAAGTGAATCGGGCTTCCCCATTGACTTTGCTTGTCAGAAGGACGCAAAATGGGATCACATGACCCCGGAACACTGCAACCGTCATAAATACATGCCAGTTGCCAAGCATCTTAATTTTGATCAAGTGACCATGAGGATGCTGCAACAGTCATAAGTGTGAAAAACAGTCATAAGTCAGTGTTTTCAGTGCCATTGTAACTTTGAACAGTCACTAAATGGATGGTTGTACGTTAAAGACCATTTCTACTTCCTTTAGGTCAGGGGTCCGCACAAACAAGCAAAGCCCCATACGTGGGATGCAGGCAGCACACAAAACCACGCCCCCTCCGGTCTGTGGAAAAAACCTCTCTTTACAGAAACGGGCCCTGGGGCCCAAAAGATTGTGGAACTCTGCTTTAGGAAGATCATATATTCACACACATATGTTCTAGCACCCTTGTTATTTACACTGTAAATTTTATCATAAACTATTGGATGTCGATAGATGTCAAATAAAATAAAAACCCAAAGATTTTGCTCAAAACCCCCCCACCTAACATAAGCTGAGGTGGAGAAGCGGGGGTTGGAGTGTGCATGTGTGTGTGTGGAGGGGGGGGGGCTAAATGGATCGTGCCATTTTCCTTCTGGTAAATGGGTCCGCCAGATGAGCCATTCTGTGACCACAATGTATTCTCAAATGATTGCTAAATCCAAGATTTCTCTTCAAAACTTATCCAACCGTTCCTTTCTTGAACCCTCAGTTTGGAAATAACATGGGAAGAAATTATATTTGGATATGTTTTTTTAATCAAGAAATAATTTTATACAGGGTGCAAAAGGATGGAAGCATAAAAACTAGAAAAAAGAAAAAGAAATGAAAAGATAAAGGAAAATGCAAGAAACAGGGATAATCAAGGAAAGAACTGAAAAAAGAAGGAAATGATATCCAACATTTAGGGCAAAGAAAAAAAATCAATATGGCAGCTGCAACCACACAATTGAAGCCCTGCCCCCTTTACATGTGTTTCATGGTGTGCATAAAAAGGGGTGGGAGGGGATTCAATTGTGCTATTACAGCTGCCATGCTGACTTTTGGGACCCTCCCCGAGGGGGTCCCTGTCAAGAATTATAAATGGCAACTTCTTTTGTTGCTTAATCTTTAAGCCAGACTTGAATTAAATGACCATTGACTAGAGGACCATCCTCTACAAAGCATGCCACTTTCCACATGAAGATTAAGAGCCTTCCCTAATTGGTTTATTTGGGGATGGTTGCAAAGGGGCAGAAAAGATGTATCACATGAGATGGCCCACGCACAAATCCAACAGAACACACAGACACAAACACACACCAAGGATGTGCATTTCTAACCCCATTTCAAAGAAAAATAAAATATTCTACATTTTGCTTTCTCAAATAATGTTTGAAAAATAAAATAGGATGGAGAGATTTGGATCGAGATGACTGGATCACTAATTTATGCTGGAATAATTCAGCTGAAACTTCAGGCCCTAGGCAGAAATTCCCCTTGCCTTCCTGCAAAACTCTGGGTGGGGGCATGAGGGCACTTTAAAGCTGAGAATGCATATCTGGAGTAAGTCAACTTTTTGAAGATTTGGAATTAGATTTGATTTTTATTACTGATTATGACTTTTATATACCACCTGAATTGGACTCTAGACAGTTGTGAGCCACTGTGATGCCTTCAGGTTCAGGACTAGATTGGAGTGGGGAGCTATTTTGTGAGAGGATCAACATGACACATCCTGTTCCAAATGCACTTTTAAAACAGATCAGACACTCTGAACAAATTGCTTCTGCTCTTTGTGATTCTGTTAACATGCAGAAAACAACACATATGTATATCTGCCTTTTGTAGCCCGATCAGTGTACAGTTGAGGACCTCACGGCAGCGCAACAGAACACAACTACCGTAATGTCGCTAGTTTCTGAGCAAGAACTTTTAATTTGTACATATTTTAATCCTATATTTTATGTCATATAATATACCTTATTTTAATTGTGATGCTTCTGACATGAATAAACAAATGGATCCAACACAGTCCTCCTACATTTTTATTAAGAACAAAATAGTCATTCACTATTCCCAGAGAACACAGCTGTTGGGATTGTTAGCTTCTGATCTCTGAATGAAAGTGGAAAGAGATACAGTAAAGAAGTAGGGTATATAAATGCAATAAAATAAATAAATAAATAAATTCACAAATGGGTCATAGAAGCAGGAAGAAGAAATGAGGAGACCCATTTTTCACTTCCTTCCTCCTGTTCTCCAACATTCAACGAATATCATCCCAAGTCCTCACATGGCTGAGCAGAGTCAAGTCGGAGGGCTTCTCCTATTGTGGCTTGTATCTATCTCCTCCCCACACCACAAACATTGTAATTCTATATTTTATTAGTTTCTAATTTAACATTGTTGTTGTTAGCTGCGAAGTCGTGTCCGACTCATCGCGACCCTATGGACAACGTTCCTCCAGGCCTTCCTGTCTTCCACCATCTTCTGGAGTCCATTTAAGCTCACGCCTACTGCTTCAGTGACTCCATCCAGCCACCTCATTCTCTGTCGTCCCCTTCTTCTATTGCCCTCGATCTTTCCCAGCATTAGGCTCTTCTCCAGTGAGTCCTTCCTTCTCATTAGGTGGCCAAAGTATTTGAGTTTTAGCTTCAAGATCTGGCCTTCTAAAGAGCAGTCAGGATTGATCTCCTCTAGGACTGACCGGTTTGATCGCCTTGCAGTCCAAGGGACTCGCAGGAGTCTTCTCCAGCACCAGAGTTCAAAGGCCTCAATTCTTTGGCGCTCAGCCTTTCTTATGGTCCAACTTTCACTGCCATACATTGCAACTGGGAAGACCATAGCCTTGACTATACGCACTTTTGTCGACAGGGTGATGTCTCTGCTTTTTAGTGTGCTGTCTAGATTTGCCATGGCTTTCCTTCCCAGGAGAAAGCGTCTTTTAATTTCTTGGCTACAGTCCCCATCTGCAGTGATCTTGGAGCCCAGGAAAACAAAATCTGTCACTACCTCCATTTCTTCCCCATCTATTCGCCAGGAATTGAGAGGGCCAGATGCCATGATCTTGGTTTTCTTAATGTTAAGTTTCAACCCAACTTTTGCACTCTCCTTTTTCACCCGCAACAAGAGGCTCTTTAGTTCTTCTTCACTTTCTGCCATTAGAGTGGTATCATCTGCGTATCTTAGGTTGTTGATATTTCTTCCAGCAATCTTAATTCCAACTATTGATTCATCTAGCCCTGCCTTTCTCATGATGTGCTCTGCATATAAGTTAAATAGGCAGGGCGACAGTATACAGCCTTGCCGGACTCCTTTCCCAATTTTGAACCAATCAGTGGTTCTGTGTCCAGTTCTCACTGTTGCTTCTTGACCCGCATATAGGTTTCTCAAGAGACAAATAAGATGGTCTGGTACTCCCATCTCTTTAAGAACTTGCCACAGTTTGTTATGATCCACACAATCAAAGGCTTTAGCATAGTCAATGAAGCAGAAGTAGATGTTTTTCTGGAACTCCCTAGCTTTCTCCATGATCCAGCGTATGTTGGCAATTTGATCTCTAGTTCCTCTGCCTCTTCGAAATCCTGCCTGTACTTCTGGTAGTTCTCGATCCACATACTGCTGAAGTCTAGCTTGTAGGATTTTAAGCATGACTTTACTAGCATGAGAAATGAGTGCAATGGTGCGATAGTTTGAACATTCTTTGGCACTGCCTTTCTTTGGAATTGGAATGTAAACTGATCTTTTCCAATCCTGTGGCCACTGCTGAGTTTTCCAAATTTGCTGGCAAATTGAGTGTAGCACTTTTACTGCACTGTCTTTTAAGATTTTGAATAGCTCAGCTGGAATACTGTCACCTCCACTAGCTTTGTTGTTGCTCAGCTTTTCTAAGGCCCACTTCACTTCACATTCTAGGATGTCTGGCTCGAGGTCAGTGACCACCTCATTGTGATTATCAGGGACGTTAAGCTCATTCTTGTATAGTTCTTCTGTGTAATTTTGCCACCTCTTCTTAATCTCTTCTGCCTCTGTTAGGTCCCTGCCATTTTGGTCCTTTATCATGCCCATTTTTGCATGGAATGTTCCCTTCATCTCTCCAATTTTCTTGAAAAGATCTCTGGTCCTCCCTATTCTATTGTTTTCTTCTATTTCTTTGCACTGTTCATTTAAGAAGGCATTCTTATCTCTTCTAGCTATTCTCTGGAATTCTGCATTCAATTGGGCATATCTATGTTTTTCTCCCTTGCCTTTCGCTTTCCTCCTTTCCTCAGCTATTTGCAAAGCTTCCTCAGACAGCCATTTTGCTTTCTTGCATTTCTTTTTCTTTGGGATGGTTTTGGTTGCTACCTGTTGTACAATGTCGCGAACCTCTGTCCATAGTTCTTCAGGCACTCTGTCTATCAGATCTAATTCCTTAAATCTATTTGTCACCTCTACTGTATATTCAATAGGGATATGATTTAATTCATACCTGAGTGGCCTAGTGCTTTTCCCTACTTTCTTCAGTTTAAGCCTAAACTTTGCAAGGAGAAGCTCATGGTCTGAGCCACAGTCAGCTCCTGTCTTGTTTTTACCGACTGTATAGAGCTTCTCCATCTTTGGCTGCAGAGCATATAGTCAATCTGATTTCTGTGTTGACCGTCTGGTGATGTCCATGTGTAGAGCCGTCTCTTGGGTTGTTGGAAAAGAGTGTTTGCTATGACCATCGTATTCTCTTGACAAAATTCTATCAGCCTGTGCCCTGCTTCATTTTGTACTCCAAGGCCAAACTTGCCTGTTATTCCAGTTATCTTTTGGCTTCCTACTTTAGCATTCCAATCCCCCATGATGATAAGGACACCATTTTTTGGTGTTAGTTCTATAAGGTGCTGTAGGGCTTCATAGAACCGGTCAATTTCATCCTCTTCAGCACTGGTGGTTGGGGCATAGACTTGGACTACTGTGATATTGAATGGTTTGCCTTGGATTCGAACTGAGATCATTCTGTCATTTTGAGGATTGTATCCCAGTATTGCTTTTCCTACTCTTTTATTGACTATGAAGGCTACTCCATTTCTTCTGAGGGATTCTTGTCCGCAGTAGTATACCTGATGGTCATCTGAATTAAATTCACCCATTGCTGTCCATTTTAGTTCACTGATACCTAAGATGTCGATGTTCAGTCTTGTCATCTCTTGTTTGACCACGTCCAGTTTTCCTTGATTCATGGATCTTACATTCCAGGTTCCTATGGAGAAAAAATCTTTACAGCATCGGACTTTCCTTTCACCACCAGACACATCCACAGCTGAGCGTCCTTTCGGCTTTGGCCCAGTCGCTTCATTCTTTCTGGCGCTACTAGTACTAGCCCTCTGCTCTTCCCCAGTAGCATATTGGACGCCTTCCGACCTGAGGGGCTCATCTTCCAGCATCATATCGTTTTGCCTTTTGGTACTGTCCATAGGGTTTTCAATTTAACATACAAAAATACAAAAGAAAGTGGGAAAGTAAGGGAGGGAGAAGGAAAGGGGAAAGTATAGGGGGAGAAAAGAGGAAAAAAAGAAAAGAAAAGGTGTTGACTTCCAATTCCCTTTGGTGCAGTAGAATAAGCTAATAGCATCAAACTTCAGCTTTTTACTTTTAAAAAAGGTAAAGGTTCCCCGCACATGTGTGCTAGTCGTTTCCGACTCTAGGGGCCGGTGCTCATCTCTGTTTCAAAGCCGAAGAGCCAGCGCTTGTCCGAGGACGTCTCCATGGTCATGTGGCCAGCATGACTAGACGCCAAAGGTGCACGGAACGCTGTTACCTTCCCACCGTAGTGGTCCCTATTTTTCTACTTGCATTTTTTACGTGCTTTCGAACTGCTAGGTTGGCAGAAGCTGGGACGAGTAACAGGCGCTCACTCTGTTATGCGGCACTCGGGATTCGACCTGCCAAACTGCCGACCCTGTGTTCGACAAGCTCAGCGTCCTAACCCACTGAGCCACCGCGTCCCTTTTTTACTTTTACACAGTAATATAAACTAGCCATTTCTATAACAACAAACCTATCTAATCGATAAAACTTAAAATCAAAGTTTCAATTTTTTTCCACCTCAAGCACAAAGTCCAGAAGTGGTTTCCAAGTAGAAACAAAAGTAACTGTGTTTTCTTCTTTAAGCAAAGCAGTCAATTTAGCCATCTCTGCTAACTCCCTCAACTTTTGCAGCCATTCATCCATTGTGGGAATCAAAGTGTCCTTCCATTTTTGTGTATAAACTAATCTTGCTGCCCTTAACATATGTAACATCAAAGTTCCATTCCCCCCCACACCATTAAACCCAAATTAAACATTTCTGGTTCTATCTTTATATTCAATCAATCAAAATAGAGCTGGAAGGGACCTTGAAAGTCTTCTAGTCCAACCCCCTACTCAAGCAGGAGACCTTATGTCAGGGGTAGGCAACCTTGGCTCTTTTATGACTCATGGACTTCAACTCCCAGAATTCCTGAGCCAGCTTGGCTGGCTCAGGAATTCTGGGAGTTGAAGTCCATGGTCATAAAAGAGCAGAGGTTGCCTACCCCTGCCTTATGTCATCCACAAAGATTGCAATTCTCAAGTCCTACAGTCTCATTTTGGCAACCCCAAACTTGGCATTCGACTCCCAATTGTCAGAAATGGAGCAATCGGATGGTTTTCTAAGTGCCCATGCCTAATTCGACAACTCACTACGGCTGCAGAATGAAAACAGAGACCCCCCCCCAATTGCAGTGCGAATATGCTTGGTAGGAAAGAGCCTGGGGAAATCTGCTTTACTAATTGGAGCGAGCCAATTTCCTACTTCACCCTCACGCCTGTTTGGACCTCCTCTGGGCCCTGCAACTGTTTTTCTATCATTTCCAAAGAATTAAATTGGAAACTGCAGTGGTGACGCAAGAGCACTCAAGAGAAGCAATTCTATTGCACGTGTGACTTTTTGCCCTTAAAGCCTCCTCTGGGGAGTTGCTGTTTTTACTTCCTTTCCTCAATTACATTTCCTAATTTCTTCTCCTCCCTGCACATGCAAAACCACAAATTCCCCAGTGTGCGTGTGTACTGCTTTAAGGATACACAAGACAGAGATCAAAGGGTTCATTGGTCAACTATTATCTGGGTTTACATATGACCCTGAGATCTGGATCCCCCAACATGATGTTCAGCAACTCTTTGCTTCTCACTTATTCAGCTTTCTATCCCATGTTAAAAATTTTTTTTAAAAAAATATTTTTTAAAAGTTTAAAAGGAATGGGAAGTGAGCAAACCACAAGAGACAAATATAAACAAGAAGGCTCAAGAACATCCGAGAAGAATATCCAGCAGAACAATGGGCAGCAAGCTGGTTATCACCTTTAAAACCTTCCATAACACAGGGCCAAGTTATCTGTGGGACTGTTTTTCTCTGAGCATATCTGTCCGTCCCACTAGGCCAGATAGGGTGGGTGTGCTATTGGCCTCCTCCCTTAAACGCTGTCATCTGATGGAGGTCTCAGAGGTGTGCCTTCTCTACAACTGTCCCAGCCCTTTGGAATTGCATCCCACCTAAGATTCAAGGGGCCCTTATTCTTTTGTTGTTGTTGTTGTTAGTTGCGAAGTCGTGTCCGACCCATCGCGACCCTATGGACAATGTTCCTCCAGGCCTTCCTGTCCTCTGCCATCTTCTGGAGTCCATTTAAGCTCACGCCTACTGCTTCAGTGGCTCCATCCAGCCACCTCATTCTCTGTCGTCCCCTTCTTCTATTGCCCTCAATCTTTCCCAGCATTAGGCTCTTCTCCAGTGAGTCCTTCCTTCTCATTAGGTGGCCAAAGTATTTGAGTTTTAGCTTCAGGATCTGGCCTTCTAAAGAGCAGTCAGGGTTGATCTCCTCTAGGACTGACCGGTTTGATCGCCTTGCAGTCCAAGGGACTCGCAGGAGTCTTCTCCAGCACCACAGTTAAAAGGCTTCAATTCTTTGGCGCTCAGCCTTTCTTATGGTCCAACTTTCACAGCCATACATTGCAACTGGGAACACCATAGCCTTGACTATACGCACTTTTGTTGACAGGGTGATGTCTCTGCTTTTTAGTGTGCTGTCTAGATTTGCCATGGCTTTCCTCCCAAGGAGCAAGCGTCTTTTAATTCTTGGCTACAGTCCCCATCTGCAGTGATCTTGGAGCCCAGGAAAATAAAATCTGTCACTACCTCCATTTCTTCCCCATCTATTTGCCAGGAATTGAGAGGGCCAGATGCCATGATCTTGGTTTTCTTAATGTTTAGTTTCAACCCAACTTTTGCACTCTCCTTCTTCACTCGCAACAAGAGGCTCTTTAGTTCCTCTTCACTTTCTGCCATTAGAGTGGTATCATCTTATTCTTTTAGCCTTCTAGAAAGTCATGAAGACCTGTCTCTTCCCCCAAGCATTGCTTAGGATGAAGACTGGGTCAGGAGACTAATATTTATTTATTTTATTTTATTTTTATTCCATTTATATCCCGCCCTTCTCCGAAGACTCAGGGCGGCTTACAAGCTTAGCAGTAGCCTTCATTCTATGTATATGCCTGCTTATTAGGGCTTTCGCCCCCCCCCAAGCGGCATTATTACAAAGTCAGCTTATTGCCCCCAACAATCTGGGTCCTCATTTTACCTACCTCGGAAGGATGGAAGGCTGAGTCAACCTTGAGCCTGGTGGGATGTGAACCTGCACTAACTGCAGGCAGCTGGTGTTACTTAAGGAGGCATCAGCCCACTGCTCCACCAAGGCTCTTAGTCTGATTGGACTGGCATATGATGGGAAGAATGGTTCTGTTTTCATTCTTGTTTTAAAAAAGTTCTTGTGGGCCACCTATTGTTGTATGAGATAGGAGTCCACAGCAATAGCAACAGCACTTAGATTTATATACCGTTAAACAGTGATTTTCCCCTTCATGGATTACTGCCTTGTCGTGGCGAAGGGGCTTGCGTAATTCAATGAAGCTATGAGCTATGCCGTGCAGGGCCACCCAAGACGGACAGGTCATAGCAGAGAGTTCTGACAAAACGTGATCCACTGGAGAAGGAAATGGCAACCCACTCCAGTATCTTTGCCATGAAAACCCTATGGACAGTACCAAAAGGCAAAACGATATGACGCTGGAAGATGAGCCCCTCAGGTCGGAAGGCGTCCAATATGCTACTGGGGAAGAGCAGAGGGCTAGTACTAGTAGCGCCAGAAAGAATGAAGCGACTGGGCCAAAGCCGAAAGGACGCTCAGCTGTGGATGTGTCTGGTGGTGAAAGGAAAGTCCGATGCTGTAAAGATTTTTTCTCCATAGGAACCTGGAATGTAAGATCCATGAATCAAGGAAAACTGGACGTGGTCAAACAAGAGATGACAAGACTGAACATTGACATCTTAGGTATCAGTGAACTAAAATGGACAGGAATGGGTGAATTTAATTCAGATGACCATCAGGTATACTACTGTGGGCAAGAATCCTTCAGAAGAAATGGAGTAGCCTTCATAGTCAATAAAAGAGTAGGAAAAGCAATACTGGGATACAATCCTCAAAATGACAGAATGATCTCAGTTCGAATCCAAGGGAAACCATTCAATATCACAGTAGTCCAAGTCTATGCCCCAACCACCAGTGCTGAAGAGGATGAAATTGACCAGTTCTATGAAGCACTACAGCACCTTATAGAACTAACACCAAAAAATGATGTTCTTATCATCATGGGGGATTGGAATGCTAAAGTAGGAAGCCAAAAGATAACTGGAATAACAGGCAAGTTTGGCCTTGGAGTGCAAAATGAAGCAGGGCACAGGCTGATAGAATTCTGTCAAGAGAATACGATGGTCATAGCAAACACTCTTTTCCAACAACCCAAGAGACGGCTCTACACATGGACATCACCAGATGGTCAACACAGAAATCAGATTGACTATATGCTCTGCAGCCAAAGATGGAGAAGCTCTATACAGTCAGTAAAAACAAGACCAGGAGCTGACTGTGGCTCAGACCATGAGCTTCTCCTTGCAAAGTTTAGGCTTAAACTGAAGAAAGTAGGGAAAAGCACTAGGCCAGTCAGGTATGAATTAAATCATATCCCTGTTGAATATACAGTAGAGGTGACAAATAGATTTAAGGAATTAGATCTGATAGACAGAGTGCCTGAAGAACTATGGACAGAGGTTCGTGACATTGTACAACAGGTAGCAACCAAAACCATCCCAAAGAAAAAGAAATGCAAGAAAGCAAAATGGCTGTCTGAGGAAGCTTTGCAAATAGCTGAGGAAAGGAGGGAAGCGAAAGGCAAGGGAGAAAAAGAAAGATACACCCAATTGAATGCAGAATTCCAGAGAATAGCTAGAAGAGATAAGAATGCGTTCTTAAATGAACAGTGCAAAGAAATAGAAGAAAACAATAGAATAGGGAGGACCAGAGATCTTTTCAAGAAAATTGGAGAAATGAAGGGAACGTTTAATGCAAAAATGGGCATGATAAAGGACCAAAATGGCAGGGACCTAACAGAGGCAGAAGAGATTAAGAAGAGGTGGCAAAATTACACAGAAGAACTATACAAGAATGAGCTTAACGTCCCTGATAATCACAATGAGGTGGTCACTGACCTCGAGCCAGACATCCTAGAATGTGAAGTGAAGTGGGCCTTAGAAAAGCTGAGCAACAACAAAGCTAGTGGAGGTGACAGTATTCCAGCTGAGCTATTCAAAATCTTAAAAGACAATGCAGTAAAAGTGCTACACTCAATTTGCCAGCAAATTTGGAAAACTCAACAGTGGCCACAGGATTGGAAAAGATCAGTTTACATTCCAATTCCTAAGAAAGGCAGTGCCAAAGAATGTTCAAACTATCGCACCATTGCACTCATTTCTCATGCTAGTAAAGTCATGCTTAAAATTCTACAAGCTAGACTTCAGCAGTATGTGGATCGAGAACTACCAGAAGTGCAGGCAGGATTTCGAAGAGGCAGAGGAACTAGAGATCAAATTGCCAACATACGCTGGATCATGGAGAAAGCTAGGGAGTTCCAGAAAAACATCTACTTCTGCTTCATTGACTATGCTAAAGCCTTTGATTGTGTGGATCATAACAAACTGTGGCAAGTTCTTAAAGAGATGGGAGTACCAGACCATCTTATTGGTCTCTTGAGAAACCTATATGCGGGTCAAGAAGCAACAGTGAGAACTGGACACGGAACCACTGATTGGTTCAAAATTGGGAAAGGAGTCCGGCAAGGCTGTATACTGTCGCCCTGCCTATTTAACTTATATGCAGAGCACATCATGAGAAAGGCAGGGCTAGATGAATCAAAAGTTGGAATTAAGATTGCCGGAAGAAATATCAACAACCTAAGATACGCAGATGATACCACTCTAATGGCAGAAAGTGAAGAAGAACTAAAGAGCCTCTTGTTGCAGGTGAAGAAGGAGAGTGCAAAAGTTGGGTTGAAACTTAACATTAAGAAAACCAAGATCATGGCATCTGGCCCTCTCAATTCCTGGCAAATAGATGGGGAAGAAATGGAGGTAGTGACAGATTTTATTTTCCTGGGCTCCAAGATCACTGCAGATGGGGACTGTAGCCAAGAAATTAAAAGACGCTTGCTCCTGGGGAGGAAAGCCATGGCAAATCTAGACAGCACACTAAAAAGCAGAGACATCACCCTGTCAACAAAAGTGCGTATAGTCAAGGCTATGGTCTTTCCAGTTGCAATGTATGGTAGTGAAAGTTGGACCATAAGAAAGGCTGAGCGCCAAAGAATTGAGGCCTTTGAACTGTGGTGCTGGAGAAGACTCCTGCGAGTCCCTTGGACTGCAAGGCGATCAAACCGGTCAGTCCTAGAGGAGATCAATCCTGACTGCTCTTTAGAAGGCCAGATCCTGAAGCTAAAACTCAAGTACTTTGGCCACCTAATGAGAAGGAAGGACTCCCTGGAGAAGAGCCTAATGCTGGGGAAGATCGAGGGCAATAGAAGAAGGGGACGACAGAGAATGAGGTGGCTGGATGGAATCACTGAAGCAGTAGGCGTGAGCTTAAATGGACTCCAGAAGATGGTAGAGGACAGGAAGGCCTGGAGGAATGTTGTCCATAGGGTCGTGATGGGTCGGACACGACTTCGCAGCTAACAACAACAACAACAACAACTAAACAGTGATTTACAGCCCTCTCTTAAGTGGTTTATAGAGTCAGCCTATTGCCCCCAACAATTTGGGTCCTCATTTTACCAACCTTGGAAGGATGAAAGGCTGAGTCAATCTTGAGCCAGTCAGGATCGAACTGCTGGCAGTGAGCAGAGTTAACCTACAATACTGCATTCTAACCACTGCACCACCAATCCATATAAGACTTAAAACAAGGAAATAAACAAACCAACTTCAACTGTATTCCTTCTGGTAAAGGCTCCGCAATTAGCCCTGCCATTTTCCAAGAGTGTCCATACCATACTGTCCAAATGTTAAATAGGCCTGCTGGCTGGCACCTAAGTCATAATGAAGCAAATCCATTCATTTGTAAAAATAGGAGACACAGAGCTTAAAATGAAATTCTCTGTCCATTTCATGCATGTATAGGACTTGATTTCTGGGCTTGATAGTAGTGGATATATTGTAGGTATATGACTTCTTTGATGTCTACATTCAAACCTACTTAATTAGTCATGTTGTGTCTTTGAAGCTTCTGCAGTCAGACTGAACTTCTGGAGAGGGGAGTTCACAGCTCTGCTATGAAAGTTGGTAGAAGGTGGAAAAAAAGGCAAGAAACTATCCCAGCCAGTCTTTCAGATTAACTCCCTTAAATTTAAGTGACTGGGTCATCTGAGTCTGTTCTCCTGTCTGCTCAACATGTAACACTTCCACATGACCCAGTATGATATGGGAAGCCAACTATATCATGAATGAACCATTAAAACTGAACTCTTTCATAGGATGTTTGAAGAAGAATCTTGCTGTTTAATGGAACAGAGTCTGAATAATGCTATTGTTCTTTATGTTGAGACAACTGCCAAGTTGATTTGGAATAGTACTGTAGTAGTACCATAGTTGTTACTGTTATTAATAAAGGAGGATATTTGTAGCTCAGGGTTGAAATGCAGGGTCCTTGATGTTCTCTGAGCTTGGCTGTTTTCTTGCAGATGTGTCATTACCCAAACTAGGTAACATCCTCAGTGCTGATGATGTTATCTAGTTTGGGTAATGAAACGTTTGCTAGAAAACAACCAAATTCAGAGAGCACCAAGGGCCCCTCACTGTTATTTATAGTTGTTTTCATTGCCATAAACTGCTGGGAGTCATTGGGATATATTGTCTTGGGACACAGTCCACAGCAACTGCATCATGCTAACTTGTTTTAATGTCTAGTGTGTTGTCTGAACGCTGCTATACAGCTGAAAGGAGATATTATTATTATTATTATTATTATTATTATTATTATTATTATTATTATTATTATTATTATTATTATTATTATTATTATTATTTGTATACCACCCTTCTCCCGAAGGACTCAGGGCGGTGAACAGGGCAAACATATAAAAATACAAGATACAAAAGTTAAAAAGAATTAAACACAATGCCCAGGCTAAAACAATAAATAAATATATTAAGAACAACAATAAAACCCCAACCCATCCCCCATCAGGCCAGGCCGGCTTGTTCAAATAAATAAGTTTTCAGATCACGTCGGAAGGAGCGAAGGTCGGACGCCATCCGGAGCTCAACCGGCAACCGATTCCATAAATCCGGGGCGCCCACAGAGAAGGACCTCCCCCTGGGGGCCACCAGACGGCATTCTCTGACCGGTGGCACCCTGAGGAGGCCCTCTCTGTGGGAACGCACAGGGCGGAGGGAAGTTGATTTAGTTTACTGAGTCCAACTTCCTGCTCATTAAGGAGTCCAATTTATCAGGAAAGCATTTTTTAAGGTAACGTTAAAGTTACAAGAATGGCATGTCATATCATTAAAGCCAGTTTGGTGAGTAAGGCATCAGGTGGAAGAACGGTGAGTTCCAGTTTCACCCTAGGTACAAATTCGGCTGGATGACCTTGGGCCAGTTCCTTTCTCTCAGCTCTTCGAAGAAGGCAAGGGCGAATAACTTTTGAAATTCTTGTAAAACAAACCACAAGGACTAGTCTGGGCTGTTGCAAGGAGTTAAAATTGACTTGAAGGCACACAAAAAAAATGCTCCATACCATTAGATCAAGCATATGTTGGGGTTTGGTGGTTCAAAGCAATGCAAATATTCCTTCTTTTTAAATTAATAGATACAGAAACTGAAGGGATTTAAGGAAGAGCGCATGAGAAACTGACATAGCCAAAAGGAAGACTGATCTCTCCCTAGATATATAGTCTTGACACAGCAGTTGAAAGAAAAAGAAAAGCATTTTAGCAATTCAATAGGGCACATTCACTGGAGCAAAAGCACTTTTATGCAACTGAAGATACGCAAAAGAGTTGCTGGTGGCAGACAGAAGTTTTTGCTGATCAGAACATTCATCAACATGTCTCAGGAGAATGACAGCAGGCAGGAAACACCCTTCCATGAGAAATGGTGTGTTCGTCTTTGGCAACTGCTGTACAGATTACTTAAAACGTGCACAAGCCAATTAATTGCCATCCCCATACATATACGTATGAGACTATTATACAAACAGATTTTGCTGACGTTCCAGAGGAAAATCCATGAGTTTGGGCCATGAACCCAGCCGACTCTCACACAGTGGTAATAACAGCAAATGCCAAACCAGACAGAGAATAAAAGAAAGCTGTGGAATGAAACATGCAGCAAATGATATTCATAGGAGAAACACAAACTCCCTTTTTTTAACGACCCTATAATCCCTTAATTCAGGGTAGAGTTGGGATGACTGGATGGAGCTGAGCATTTACTGGCCGGATGCCCTTCCTGATACCAGGAAGAATTAGCAGCAGATATTTCTTCTTCACACCCTAGGAGAGAAACATCTGCCACTAGCTAGGATTGAACTCTCAACCTTCTCAGTGGAAGGTGAGTATCTTCACCACCAGGCCACTCAGGAGAAACACAAACGTGATAGAGAAAACCCATAAATTAAGATAATCCTGTTTCAGGAATAATAGCTTCTCAGATCTGGCTATTCAAGGGCAAGCATCCCAATTTTCATGAGACAGGCCTTTTGCACATGCTGCTGAAAATTCAATAGATTTTTTATCAGTGAATCTGTAGAGTCACCAATTTGGGGAAGGAAGAAATACATTTAACTCATGTCCATTCATCCAAATGCAAATACAAATAGTTCTTGACTACAACTGAGCCCCAAATTTCTGTTGCTAAGTGAGACAGTTGTTAAGAGAGTTTTGCCCCATTTTATGATGTTTCTTGCCACAGTTGTTAAGTGAACCACTGCAGTTGTTAAAGTTAGTAACACGGTTGTTAAATGAATCTGCCTTCCCCATTGACTCTGTTTGTCAGAAGACCATAAAAGGTGATCCCATGGACCATGAGACACTGCAGCCATCATAAATATGAATCAGTTGCCCAGCGTCTGTATTCTGATCATGTGACCATGGAAATGTTGCAGCAGTTGTAAATGTGAAAAACAGTCAGTGTCCTTGTAACTTTGAACGGTCACTAAACCAACTGTTTTAAGTCAAGGACTATGTGTACATTTACTATACCAGATTTATCAATATATGATTGAAATGTGAAATCCTTACTTGTAGACGACTTGGGAGTAAGAAATCTAACTTCCATACTCAGGCAAATACCTATAGACTGGGTTCTCACAGTATCCCAGATTAAATGTGGTTGGCTCACTATGTTGTGAAAAACCAGCCAGTTGAGTCTATGATTCAGTGTCAGGATGAATACAACTGGGTTATTCCGTAAGTGGGTTAGTAAACCATGAGGAGTAGATCTGTTATGCAAACATAATTGCTCCTACAGAGAAACCGCGATTCATGAGGAACTGGACACGATTAAATGAAATGACTTGCTATTTTTCCTTTTAAAAAAATAATATTTAGATGGGAGCTTAATTATCTGTTATCTGTTATCATTATCAACATTTAGCAACAAAAATACCACGATGACATTTTCAGTGATAGAGAAGAGGGGACAGAACAATAAGTGCAAATAAAATTTCCATAGACCAAAAATATGCACAAACAGGCTGGCTTAAGATGTTCTCTGGCTGCAGATTAAGCTTCCAAACCCTCCTTAACTTTACTATTTCATGTACAAAAAACAACAGGTCTGGTAAGCAAAATTGAATTCAGCACTGGCTCCCTCCAGTACTTCTGTGCTAAACAAATCTATATTTCAGTGCTCATTTTGTCGACCACACTTCAATTTTCCAAGGAAAGACAAACCAAGTAAAACATATCCCACATTAGGAAAGAAGGGACATTTCCAGAATTATTTCAGTTAGCATCTGGTAGATCTCTTCATTAATGTCCAGCATTTTCTAAATACGACAATAAATCTGAAATGACCATAGGGCAATGATGGCGAAACCTTTGGGCTTGGCGTGTCAAAAATGCTTGACTTCGCTGGTGTGTCAAATCCTACCCCACCCAAAACAAAAGAGAAACAATTCTCTATCCCCACTCCCAGCTACCCCTGAACAAAGGTACTTGGCAGCAGTGCCAAAGCTGGATCTGAAGCAGAGATCAGAGGCTTGACTTTAGCCCTAGTACCCCCACTGCCATGCAAGCTTTGGGGAACAACACAATTGCTCCTGCGGCTTAGCACACCCAAGGATCTGTCACACAACGCTTACTTTCAGGGGCTGTTTTCTAACAGGTCCCTGTGGCTTCCTAAACACATGGCCTTCACTTTTTTCACTAATTCTTTAAATATATTGTCAAGCGCAGGAAATCAGGAGTCCTGACAGTTCAGATGAAAATATATGTTTGTTGTATGCTAAAGCTTTCTATAAGAATCTGAACTACTGATGGTCAAAGCAAGTTGGTAGATAAGACAATGGAATTCAAGATGGATGGACATAGATCTTTTGTGGGTGCAAAGGGAGGGGTTATAGGGTTAGGGAGGGGGGTGGGTGATAAGGGTTGTCTGGCCTTGGGGGGTGGCCAATCAACCATGGTTCAGGCCGGACTTGGGTCTGACCACGCGGCGGGAGAACGGGGTGTCGCTGTCTCCGGAGCTCACGAGCGGGTCGTGGGATTACCAATTCCCACGACGGGGAATGGCAGCAGGCGGATAGACAGGGGGCCGTATCGCTACCGGGAGGGCCATCTCCGCTACTTGCAAGCGGTGAGGCGCTCCGACCCTCTGCTTCTTCCCCGAGGTTCCGGGAGCGAGGATGTGCAGCCTCCTGAGCTCCGGCTGGTGTATCTGAATGCCAGGTCCGTGGTTAACAAAGCTCCCCTCGTTAGGGATTTAGTTGAGGGTGAGCATGCGGACCTGGCCTGCATCACGGAGACCTGGTTGGGCCCAGAGGGTGGGGTCCCTTTGGTTGACATCTGCCCACCAGGCTTCCGGGTGCTGCACCGGCCTAGAGCTCAAGGTAGGGGTGGGGGAGTGGCGGTTATCATTAGGGAGACCTTATGTCCGTGGGAGACCACCGTTTCTCAGATAGTCGGGTGTGAGTCTCTCTTTGTGAGATTTGGTTCTGGGGCGCAGTTGGGTTTGCTGCTGACGTACATTTCGCCTAGTCGTACAGCGGCAGCCCTGCCCGAGCTGCTTGATATCCTCTCAGGGTTGGTGGTTGAGTTTCCCAAACTTATAGTTTTGGGAGACTTCAATCTACCATCCCTGGGAGGCTCATCTGAGCTAGCTCGGGAGTTCATGGCTTCCATGACGGCCATGGACCTGACGCAAGTAATTTCTGAACCAACTCATGAGGGAGGCCACACTCTTGACCTGATTTTTTTATCTAGACGGTGGTTGGATGATCTTGGTGGGGGCTCTCCATTTATTATGCCCCTGTCATGGACCGATCATCATCTCCTGCGGATGGTCTTCCGTTTTGCCACCCCCCGCCGTGGGGATACGGAACCAATTAGATGGTACCGCCCCAGACGCTTAATGGATCCTGACAGATTCCAAGCGGCGCTGGGGTCCCCACCTGCCTCCATTGCTCACAGCTCGGCGGATGCCTTAGTGGAAACCTGGGAAAGGGCAGCCACTGAGGCACTTGACCGGGTTGTACCCTTGCGGCCCCTGACCCGGCGCAGATCCCAGCGAGCTCCATGGTTCTCCGCGGAGCTCCGGGAGATGAAGCGTCGGAAACGGGGCCTAGAGAGCTGTTGGAGGTCGAGCCGATCCGAACCCGACCGGTTGCGGTTAAGAACCTATATTAGGTCTTATCTCGCAGCGATGAGGGTGGCGAGGTGTAATTACTTCTCTACCCTCATTGCGTCCGCAGATAATCGCCCGGCCGCCCTGTTTAGGGTGACTCGCTCACTTCTTAATCAGGAGGTGAGGGAGGATCCCTTGCAGGGTCGTGCCGAGGAATTTAGTCAACATCTGTCGGATAAAATCGCTCGGATTCGGACCGGTTTGGACTCCAGCTGGGCAGAGTCAGGCGATCAGGACACGGACGGTCTTGTCAATGTTATCTGGGAAGAGTTTGATTCTGTGACCCCTGATGAAGTGGACAGGATTATGGGGAGGCTGAGCTCCTCCACATGTTTGTTGGACCCGTGCCCTTCCTGGCTGGTTTATGCAGCTAGGGAGAGGACACGAGGCTGGCTCCAGGCGGTTATATCTGCTTCTTTGAGTGAGGGTTATTTCCCCACCGTCTTGAAGGAGGCGGTGGTGAGACCTCTCCTCAAGAAGCCTGCCTTGGACCCAGCTGTATTGAACAACTTTCGTCCGGTCTCCAACCTTCGCTTTCTTGCGAAGGTTGTTGAGAGTGTGGTGGCGCATCAGCTCCCTCTGGTCCTGGATGAAGCGGATTATCTGGACCCCTACCAATTGGGTTTCAGGCCCGGGTACAGCACGGAGACGGCATTGGTCGCTCTGGTGAATGATCTCTGGAGGGCTCGGGACAGGGGATATTCCTCTGTCCTAGTCCTATTAGACCTCTCGGCGGCTTTCGATACCATCGACCATGGTATCTTGCTGCGGCGTCTCAGGGGATTGGGAGTGGGAGGCACGGTTCTTCGGTGGTTCTCCTCCTATCTCCTGGGACGTTCGCAGTCGGTGTTGGCAGGGGGGCAGAGATCGACCCCGAGGTCTCTCGTTTGTGGAGTTCCTCAGGGGTCGGTTCTCTCGCCTCTCCTGTTCAACATCTACATGAAACCGCTGGGTGAGATCATTCGTGGTTTTGGAGTTGGGTATCATCAATATGCCGATGATACCCAACTTTTCTTTTCGACCCCAAACCACCCCAGTGATGCCCTCGCTGTGATGTCCCATTGCCTGGAGGCGGTTCGGGTCTGGATGGGGAGGAACAGACTTCAGCTCAACCCTGACAAGACTGAGTGGCTGTGCATTCCGGCATCCCGGGACATTCAAAATGTTCCATCTCTTTCTATGGGGGGTGAGCTCTTACCCCCCGTGGATAGGGCTCGCAACTTGGGAGTCCTCCTAGATTCACGGCTTACCCTAGAAGATCATGTAGTGGCCGTGACTAGGGGGGCTTTTGCCCAGGTTCGCCTGGTGCGCCAGTTGCGGCCCTATCTGGACCGGGATGCCCTGTGCACGGTCACTCATGCGCTCGTGACCTCTCGCCTTGACTACTGTAATGCTCTCTACATGGGGCTTCCCTTGAAGACCACTCGGAGGCTCCAACTGGTACAGAATGCGGCCGCGAGAGTTGTCTTGGGAGTTTCCCGGTACTCCCATGTTACACCTTTGCTCCGCGAGCTGCATTGGTTACCAGTTGTCTTCCGGGTGAGGTTCAAGGTCTTAGTTATGATCTTTAAGTCCCTACATGGCATGGGTCCGGGGTACCTCGGGGACCACCTGCTGCCGGCTTCAACTCCCCTCCGCCCTGTGCGTTCCCACAGAGAGGGCCTCCTCAGGGTGCCTCCGGTCAGGGAATGCCGACTGGCGGCCCCCAGGGGGAGAGCCTTCTCTGTGGGTGCCCCGGCTTTGTGGAACCAACTGCCGGTGGAGCTCCGGACGGCATCGGACCTCCGAACTTTCCGTCGTGGTCTGAAGACCCATTTGTTTGAATTGGCCGGTCTGGCCTGATGGGGGAGTTGGGTTTTAAATTGTCATTTTAGATTGTATTATTGTTTTTTAATTGGGCACTGATTTAATCTTTGTTTTAACTTTTGTATAGTATTGTATTTTTATTTATATGCCCTGTGAACCGCCCTGAGTCCCCAGGGAGAAGGGCGGTATATAAATTAAATAAAACATAAACATAAACATAAACATGTGAGACTGATGACAGTTTTGACCCCTCCCTCAGGTTCAGCCTGATTATCTCCTACATATATACTGTGTATATATATATATATATATATATATATATATATATATATATATATATATATATATATATATATATATATATATATATATATATATATATATATATATATATATATAGGGTCATTACACCTATCTAAATATTCATGCTTCTATTTTATTTAGTTATTCTTTGAAAAATTAACAGAAAACCATGCTGTTGCTGGTTTGCCACCAAATTCAATCCATTTAATCTTGAGTGACTCTGAGTCAAAAGAGAGAACATTAGGTTCTTCATAAAGCTCATTACTTTCAGGCTGATGATGCAGCTAGTTTAAAAAGACATTTGTGTTTACAAGCCAATGTAGTCTTGTACAAGCTTTATCCACTTGATTAGTTTCTGGTTCAAATGTATCGTGTGAATTCAGAAAATTGGCTAAATGACTTTGGTGACTTTGGTTACCCACAAGAACTTATTATTCTTATTGCGATTAGGAGCTGTGATGGTGCAGTGGTTAGAATGCAGTATTCCAGGCTAATTCAGCTCATGGCCAGAGTTTGATCCTCATCGGCTCAAAGTGGACTCAGCTTTCCATCTTTGAGGACCCAGATTGTAGGCGGCAATATGCTAACTCAGTAAACCACTTAAAGCAGGGCTCTTCAACCTGGCCCCTTTGAGGACTTGTGGACTTCCAAATCCCTCAGCCAGCATAGCTGGCTGAGGGATTTGGGAGTTGAAGTCCACAAGTCCTCAAAGGGGCCAGGTTGAAGAGCCCTGCTGTAAAGCACCGTGCCCAAACTGGCCATGAGTTTCAAGGAAAATGGAGAACCAGAGTCTACACAAGGTTATTCACAATGAGAAACGATTTAACAGCAGTTGCTATGCACCCAAGCTACTTATGACACCATGGAAGACTTTCCTAGAGCTATAATCACTTGGTCTTTGGAAACTGGCCCACTCTCAGTTAGACAGCAAGAGTTTCACCAAGCGCCACATTGCCAGGCCCTCTGCAAAGCCATTCCTTTTGCCCAATCAGGTTCTCCCTCTTGTGTTATCATTCCTGTGGGAAGAAGATCTGAGCTATTCCATCTTCCCCCAAAGGGTTCTGGCTCAGCTCCAGCTCACGCAACAAATAATTATAAAGTTCAGAAGGCAAAGATGAAATGCAATTAACTCACGGAAGGAGAGAGAGAGAGAGAGGGGGGGGGGGAGAACAGCCTTAGAAACAGAGACTCTTGCTGTGGAGTAGATGAGCTGAGGTGTATTAAAAACACACACAGACAGAAGCCAGCACAATTGTTCTACATCGCAGACCCCCCCCCATCCCCAAGAGCCTTTTTGGCACAATCAACTTGTTGTGCTGTTTATGTACTGTCTGGACGTGTTCCCCAAAAGACAAGTAGACTGGAGTTAAGAGCGTGCCGGCATTCCATTCATTTTTATTAAAAGACACTTGAAAAGAAATTGAAGGTGACAGAGAACCTGGTGGCCTTCAAGAAAGTTACCTGGAGGCAGGCTTAAGCTTACGGGTGCCACACTCCATGCTTTCTTGGAAAGTGGATGCACTCCTACATTTTGTATTTCTAGATTTTTTTTCTCATATGCCATGCTGGCAGGGGATGTTGGGAGTTGCAGCCCAACACATGTTACTAACTTAACTGCAGTGATTTACTTAACCACCGTGGCAAGAAAGGTCGTAAAATGGGACAAAACTCACTGAAGAACTGTCTTGCTTAGCAACAGAGATTTGGGGCTCAATTGTGACCGTAAGTCGAGGACTAGCTGCGTATCTGAATGTTTCAAAGACTGAATTCTGAGTTCTTGCAAGTTGCAAATTGCATGCTTATCCGTTGAGCTGCAGCCCAGCCCAGCCTTTTGACTCTGTCTGTTCCCATCCTCAGTTCAACGTTGAGAAACAGTGCAAAGTGGTGGAATGAAATTCCACTGCAAACCGAAACCGGCCACCTAGACACCGTGTGCAATTTGCTTTTACCTCAGACCTCAAGAATGATGCCTTTGGAAGTGAGAAACGTGTGTGGTGATTTCAAAGGCTAGCTGTGCCTCAGTCAGAAGTCTAAGCTAAGGAATGCCAGCCTGATTTGTACAGCCTTCTAGCAGCAAAGCTGTACCATAATCAAGCCTTTCATCTTGCTCATTAAAACATGCACATCCACAGTGCCAGCTCTGCTCTCATCCGAACGATGCCTGGGAAGAAAGGGAGTTGAGCAAAGGGCAAGGAACTTCAGAGGTTACATAGAGGTACGAGGAGAGCATCTCAGGACACTTTAAAAGTCTTTTTGCTCCCCTTTTCTGCTTCCTAGCAAATTAATTCCTAGCAAATCTGGACCGAGATGCTCTACTCATGCGCTCGTGACCTCCCGGTTAGACTACTGCAATGCCCTCTACATGGGGCTGCCCTTGAGGACCACCCGAAGGCTTCAACTGGTGCAGAATTCAGCAGCGCGAGTTTTGATGGGAGCTTCCCGATACTCCCGTGTAACACCTCTTCTCCGTGAGCTGCATTGGCTTCCGGTTGCCCTCCAGATGAGATTCAAGGTGCTGGTAATGACCTATAAAGCCCTAAATGGCTTGGGTCCGGACTATCTAAGGGAACACCTGCTGCCGGCATCATCTTCCCATCGTCCTGTGCGCCCCCACAGGGAGGGCCTTCTCAGGGTACCGCCGGTTAATGAATGCCGGCGGGTTATTCCCAGGGGAAGGGCGTTCTCTGTGGGTGCGCCTGCCCTATGGAACCAACTACCCACAGAACTTAGGACTGCCCCCGACCTTCGCTCATTTCGCCGGTACCTAAAAACTTGGCTCTTCGATCTGTTTGGTCCAGACTGTGGGGTTGTTAATTTAACTGGGTTTTAGATTTACTCTTGGGGCTTGAATTTAATTTAATTGTTTTAATTGTTTTTAATTTTTTGTATTCATGGTTTTAACTGCCCTGTAAACCACCCTGAGTCCTACGGGAATAGGGCGGTATACAAATCCAATAAAATAAAGAAAGAAAGAAAGAAAGAAAGAAAGAAAGAAAGAAAGAAAGAAAGAAAGGGAAAAGTGGCTGCTTGTAACAACTTAACTCTTATTTAATTTCCTAATGGCCAGCAGTTAGCAACATTGCTAACATTAGGCAATGCTAATGGTCTCTCACAGCTGAAATTTAAACTACTTTTCAGTTTTGGATCCAGTTGCAATCTGAAATATATGAGATACAGTATATATTTTCAGTGCCTGTTCTGATTCCCAGTTCTAAAGCATTCAAAACTCCAACTTCAGCTTTCCTTTAAATGCTAAATTTAATATTTATATCCAGTGGTAGGATTCAGCCAGTTTGCACCCCTTCAGCAGAACCAGTAGCTAATTTTTTCTTTGCCAAGCCCAGAATGGACTTCCAGAAGCGGCATCCACACAAAAAACTGGTTGTTCACATACAGTATTTGAATCCCACCACTGTTTATGTCCCTCTTTTTCTGCAAATGTGAACCTCAAAACATGAAGAGGCAGCTGTCACACCGAGCTTCATATTCTGGGAGTTCGCAACTGACCTCCGCTACAAGTAGTCCTCGACTTACAACAGTTCACTTAGTAACCATTTAGAATTACAACGGCACTAAAAATTGTGACTTATGACCATTTTCCACACTTATGACTGTTGCAGCATCCCCATGCCCACGTGATCAAAATTCAGACGCTTGGCAACTGACTCATATTTATGACGGCTGCAGTGGCCCCGGGGGTCATGTGGATCCTCTTTTGTGACCTTCTGAAAAGCAAAGTCAATGGGGAAGCCGGATTCACTTAACAATGGCAGTGATTCACTTAACAACTGTGTCAAGAAAGGCCGTAAAATGGAGCAAAACCCACATAACCAATGTCTAGCTCAGGGGTAGGCAACCTTGGCTCTTTTATGACTCGTGGACTTCGACTCCCAGAATTCCTGAGCCAGCCATGGATCAAGGTTTGATCTTCATAGGAGTTTAATCTAGATCAGGGGTCTTCAAACTCGGCCCTTTTATGACTTGTGGACTTCAACTCCTAGAATTCCTCAGCCAGCCATGCTGGCTGAGGAATTCTGGGAGTTGAAGTCCATGAGTCATAAAAGAGCCAAGGTTGCCTACCCCTGGTCTAGCTTATAAACAGAAATTTTGGTCATAAATCACAAATACAGGACCACCTGTATTTGTTTGTGCCTTCATGAGTAATTTTTCATATGCATACTTGTACAAATCTCAAAATACCAGCATTTACACCAATTTCCCCATCCTGCCTTTCTCTATGCTTCAGGCTATGTTTTGGCATCATCGCTGTCCACCCACAGACCCCCCTGAGTCAGATATTAAGTGGCGTGATTAGATAAAGGGAGCATTTCTTGCAGCTTGAAAGAAGACCAGATGGAGATAGACAAATGACAACCAGGAGCCCTCAGGCTCAGCTGCCAGAGGCTGGATTGCACTCTTCATAGCCATGTGGGAATGCTGAAGGAGTTATTCCAAGCAGGAACTTCTGATTTATTTATAAGGCAGTATACGAATTATCACACTGAGCAATAGGCATCAGAGTCCACCAGCTCGGTTTATACATTTCCAGAGGGAAAAGAGGAAAGCATGCATTTCATTTGGTTCCTGAACTCAGCAAATCACTGAACCCTAAAATAAACTCCATGGGCAGTGTTCACAAAACACAAAGCCTCAAATTCCTAACCAAAGTTAGCATTAACCTTGCTGGCATATTATATAGGTCTACACCTGCTAAGTCTTTACCTGATCCAGTTCTCGGGGTTTCATGGATTTATCCAAAAAGTTGTTCCCAATTATATCTCTGGATATGAACTGCAGGCCTGCTACAAAACGTTTTTTATCTCCTCATAATAGCCAAGATACCTGCTTTTAATGCTCAGAAACCTGGAAGCTTGTGGTATTTGAATGGTTTCTATCAGAAAAAAATGGCACTTCAGAACAGCAATAAACGCTAATAGATAAGGATTTCAAAAGTGCTACAGGGGAAAAAAACTCTTTCATTCATCAATGAAAAACTTAACACTGATAAGAGGTTATTCTCTTGAGATCACAACTACAGTAGTTAAATTTTCTCCTTCTTGCCTGCTACAGTGACTGAAAATCAGTCATTCCCCAAATGTTTTTTTTTAAAAAAATACAGCCAACCATGCAATTAAAATTAACTGACCACAAGGCTCAGCCTCTCCTTAACAGAAAAGGTCCCACTACTATAGTATTGCAATCCTGGGTTGTATAAACAGAAGCACAGAATCAAGATCACGTGAAGTATTAGTACCACTTTATAAAACCCTAGTGAGACCATACCTGGAAATACTGCAACCAATTTTGATCATCATACTACAAAAAAGATGTTAAGAGTTTGGAAAAAGTTCAGAGAAGAGCAACTAAGATGATCAAAGGCCTGGAGACTAAAACCTATGAAGAACGGCTGCAGGACTTGGGTTTGGCTAGTCCAGGGGTAGGCAACCTCGGCTCTTTTATGACTCATGGACGTTGCCTACCCCTGGGCTAGTCTAAAGAAAAGAAAAAACAGGGGTGACATGATAGCAGTATTTCAGTATTTGAGGGGCTGCCACAAAGAAGAGGGGATCAAATTATTCTCCAAAGCACACAACGGTTGGAAACTGATCAAAGAGAGAAACAATCTGGAATTAAGGAGAAACTTCCTAAGAGTGAGGACAATTAACCAGTGGAACAGCTTGCCTTGCCTTTAGAAATTGTGGGCGCTCCATCACTGGATGTCTTTAAGAAGTGACAAGACAGTCACTTGTCTGAAATGGTGTAGGTTCTCCTGCATGAGCAGGGGGCTGGACTAGAAGACCTCCATGGTCTCTTCCAGCTCTATTCTATTCTAATCTGGAGCTGGAAGAATTTTAAAACAAGCTGGCCGACTTCACACTTCTGCAACTAATAAACACACCACTACAGGACAGTGAACTACAGGTAGTCCTTGACTTACAACAGTTCGTTTAGTGACCATTCAAAGTTACAGCGGCACTGAAAAAAATGACTTATGACCATTTTTCACATTTATACCTATTGCAGCAACCCCATGTTCATGTGGTTAAAATCTGGATGCTCAGCAACTGACTCATATTTATGACACTTGCAGTGTCTCAGGTTCATGTGGTCCCTTTTTGTGACCTTCTGACAAGCAAAGTCAATGGGGAAACCAGATTCACTTAACAACCCTGTTACTAACTTAACAACTACAGTGATTCACTTAACAACTGTGGCAAGGAGGGTTGTAAATTGGGGCAAAATTCACTTAACAAATATTTTGCTTAGCAACAGAAAATTCGGGGTCAATTGCGGTCATAGGACTACCTGTATTCTAAATGTTGTGATGCAGCTCTTGTTAAAAAGTACTTCTGGAAGAACCATATATTTTTTAACATGCTAGACACAGATATTTTTTTACAGACGTAGACAACTTCCTAGCATTTTCCACCACTATGGCCACAGGCGATGGCATCCAGCATTATCTTCAGAATCTCTGGCTGAGGAAGGCAATTCTGAGGGGACATGCAGATGATTTGAACAGTTTTTTTTTTTCCTTCAGGAAACAGACGTGAACCTCTTTGAAAGTATTCTTTCCATCCTGTGCTGGAAACAAATCCTCACACAAAGCAAATCCAGCAGGATAGCTGTGCTGATGTACAGTTGCAGCAGATCATAACAAAATGCCTTGCAGGGGACTGTCTAAAACAGGGGCCTTCAACTCTCAGAATTCTTCAGCCAGGAATTCTGGGAGTTGAAGTCCACAAGTCATAAAAGGGCCAAGTTTGAAGACCCCCTGCTCTAAAAGAATGCAAATGACCAGCTGTCTGCAAGGAATATAAATCCTTCCATTCCCCACCATCCATTGCTGAAGAAGCTTCTTGCATGAGAAGCGAAACATCTTCAAAGAAAAACAAGAAAGTCCAGTTGCCTCTTGAAAAAACACCTTTGGGACAAGATGTATCAAACCATTCAATGACATATTTGCAAACCCTTTCCTTTGGCAAGATAAAATATTATTCTCAGTTGAACCAATCAAAGCATCTTATCTTCAGTTTTCTGGACTTGTGGCTTAACAGAAATACATGGGACACCCAATAAGACCTGGACAGTAACTTCTGGTGTTCTGGATTACAGCTACTGAGGAAGACAGCATTGTCCAATCAATCAACCAACATCAGTAAAACTGTATTGTGAGATTTGGCAAACTAGCTGCTGCATGCAACAATTTTAGACATCATGTTTGGACAGGCATCCAAAGGGTGTTTGACAGAACTGACCCAGGGGATGCTATAAAGAAAGTGCTGTTATTCAACCACAGGAGCTACTCAAAAACACCCTTATGGAGGACATCATTAGGCTGGGACCTGGGATTTCAACATTCTTTGTCCAGTTCTCTCTCAACAGGCTTGGGCAGGAGAGCCACCTCGGTGGTCTCCAATCTAGATCCTGATGTTGTTGATATGCAGGTTTTCATCAATAGCTGAAGGATCTATGAACATATGCCCCTAGTGGTGAGCCACTGAATCACATGTGGCAGCTTCACAATGAGGTATCTTCACAGTGTGGAGAAACTATGGGGTCTTTTGGAGCAAAAGGAATACTGTATAAGAGGGTTTTGTGTTCCAGCTGAGCCCCACTGAACCCCAAGATCCTTCTGATATTTAGGGTATTCTTGGGTGGTTCCTCAAATCTGCCTCCTAGTGTCAATGTTGCTAACATCGGATGTTCTTGCTTTGACAAAAGATGAAGAAGCAGCTATTTTATATTTCTACTTGTGTCACTTTTAAAGTTAAAGTTACATGAAGGTTGGAGGGAGAAGGAAGAATATGCATGGGGGATTAGTTAGACATAATAACATAGCAGCAGAGCATTTTCAAGGTTGTATGTAATAAGAGGGGATAAGAACTGGCGGGTTAAGGTAAGGAGGGAAAACTTACCTTTCAAACTAATTGGAGAATGTGATTTATGACAGTTAACTAAAGGAGGGACCTATGCTTTAATATTATTGTGCTCAGGGGAGGGGAATCCAGATTTCAGCTTGATGTCAAGCTTCCTGACGGACAGAACTCTTCAAAGAACTCTGAGGCATTGTTTACCTTAAAAGTCATTATTAGAGCAACATAACATCAGCAATACTTTGTTAAAGTCAAAATCTGGATTCCCCTCCCCTAAGCACAATAATATTAAAGCATAGTTCCCTCCTTTAGTTAACCGTCATAAATCACATTCTCCAATTAGTTTGAAAGGTAAGTTTTCCCTCCTTAGCTTAACCCGCGGGTTCTTGCCTCTTATTACATACAGCCTTGAAAATGCTCTGCTGCTATGTTATTATGTCTAACTGATCCTCCATGCATATTCTTCCTTCCCCCTCCCATCTTCATATAACTTTAACTCTAAAAGTGATACACAAGTAGAAATATAAAATAGCTGCTTCTTCATCTTTTGTCAAAGCAAGAACATCCGATGTTAGCAGCGTTGACACCTAGTTCTTTTGCCTGGTTCTCATTCCCTGCTTGTACGAGACTCCTGGTTTATTGCTGATGGTTGTTTCTAGGCCAGGCTTGACAGCAATGGGGAAAAAGAACCAAATCAAAACAAGGAACCAAGAAATGCATCTATCAGCTCCTAGAACCAAAGTTCTCAGATGAGGAATTTCCCTTCATAAACTCTTTCGTAGGATCACTGGACAACTTGAGGACTTGTTTTCCTTACAGGAAACAAAATCTAAAGAGAAAATTCCTAAGAGTGAGAGCAATCAACCAATGGAATAGCTTGCCTTCAGAAGTTGTGGATGCTCCATCACTGGACATTTTCAAAAAGAGACTGGACAACCATTTGTCTGAAATGGTATAGGGTCTCCTACTTGAGCACAGGGTTGAACTAGAAGACCTCCTAGGTCCCTTCCAACTCCATTATTCTATGTTCTATGACTCAAACATTCTAAAATCAAGGATCTTGATATGGGATTTGGAACAGCCATACTCAGCTGATACTTGAAAGAAGAATCCCATTAAATGAAGAAGATACATCTGGGCATCCTTTTAAACAAGATAAAAACTTTATTTATTGGTTCCTTAACTGCCAGACCCTCTACACTCATTCAATATTGTTTGGTTTGCGTAGGCACCAACATAAAAATGTGTTGTATTTTAAAAGATTTTTCCCTGAGTAGCAGATTGCCTATTTGCTATGTAGCATCTATCTTGGTTATAGTATGTTATTCCCCTGCTTCTGTTTAGCCACATTTTTATGTTCGTTATGTTTGTTTGTTTTAAATGTTGTATGGGTTTTTAATTGTCCTTGTTCAATTGGGCAGCTATATAAATTCAAACAAATAAATAAAAGTGAAATCTACAAAATCATTCAGTGGAGGCCAGGCTTTGATTATTCTCATCCAAAGTATATTTAAGATTTTCACCTACAAATTTGTAGGAGTTCAGGGAAGACCACCAAAGTCTTCTGAGATTTGATAACCTTATGAGATTTCAGCCATTTCCCTATAGTAATGGCATTATTTTATTTTATTTTATGTTTTATTTAATTTCAGGGTCTTAGAAATGAGTTATTCACATGTGAATTAGAAAATGAATACAGCACTTTATATGCAGGATTAAATTTGAGAAACAGTCCCTTTTTATTTTCCAGTTGACTGTCAATCTTCTCAACTCCTAAACACAATAGCATACCATAACAGGTAAAAGGGACTTTGGAGGGAATCTAGTCCAACCCCCCTCCCCATGAACCTTAGTCCAGTTTCATTGGTCCAAGACGGAGAGAATAAATGTTCTACGCCTATTCTGCAAACCTCAGGATTCCACCTAAGCTGGAGACCAACCCTCAAAGTCTTCAGTGGCTCTGTTTAATTGACACTTAAAAGGAAAAATGCAATGCACGAACAACATACAGAGCATTGTGCCAGATACTTCACAACACTCGAAAATGAGAGGGCCTCGAACTCACAATTTGCTACGAGAGAGGAAACAGTAGAAAGCAGAGAGAGGAAACAACGGTGAAAACATAAACAGTGAGGAAGGAAGGCAAGGCTGTCGCAAAACATCAATTTTGCACATCCAGCCCCCAACACACCTCCCGTCTGATCCTTGGTTTGGGAATTTATCAAAAACACCAACAAGAGTTGTTGGAAGGAAGCAAGGCGCCAGCTCTGGAGCAAGGACGGTCATTTGGAAGGGCGGCCAAATTGCAGTATTGTGGGAACTGCCGTTCCACAGACAAACCTGTAATCTGCAAAGAATTCAAACTACCAGGGAGAAAACAAATTAAGACCATACTATGAAAAAAGAAATACAGACAGGAGGGAGAATGAGATAGGCCTCTGCTTAAGCAGAGTGGCGGTGTAGCAGAGAGAGTTTCGTTTGTTAACGAGATGTTCAAATTTCCATGAAATTGGGCGGTAGAAACCAGCATTCCCCATAATTAGTTCTTGCTTCTCAAACAGCACAAAATTAGCCCCACATGCAAAGTGTAGCGCAGTGTTTCTCAACCTGGGATACTTGAAGAGGTGTGGACTTCAACTTCCAGGCTGGCTGGGGAATTCTGGGAATTGAAGTCCGTACCTCTTCAAGTGGCCAACACTGAGAAACACTGGAACAGAGGCAGAAAACATGAAAGCTTTTTGGAACATTTTTCTCACACTACTACGGGGGTAGTCCTCGACTTACATCCACAACTGAGCCCAACGTTTCTGTCACTAAGCGAGGCATTTATTAAGTGAGTTTTGTCCAATCTTATGACCTTTCTTGCCACAGCTGTTAAGTGAATCACTGTGGGTGTTAAGTTAGAGACCTGGTTGTTAAGTGAACCTGGCTTCCCCATTGACTTTGCTTGTCAGAAGGTCGCAAGAGGGGATCACATGACCCTGGGACACTGCAACTGTCATCAGTATGAGTCAGTTGTCAAGCATCTGAATTTTGATCATGTGACCACGGGGATGCAGCAATGGTCATAAGTGTGAAAAGCAGTAATATGTCACTTTTCTCAGGGCCATTATAACTTCAAATGGTCAGTAAATGAACTGCTGTAAATCAAGGAACACACACACACACACACACACACACACACACACACACACACACACACACACACAGGCTTTTCACAGCAGACCCCATACTGTTAACAGAATCCCTGTTAACAAAGAGTTCTGCAAAATCTCCTAGGAAATTTAATTTGAAGCAGGCATGTGCAGAAGTCTTTTATTTTTTGGTATTAGTGATAGCCAGATCTTGAGGCAATCAGCTCTACAAAGAATGAAAATGAAATGAGAAACTTTGTCATCACAATTGCAGATTAAGATCTAGTACAGTATGCCCGTTTGTTTCTGGGCCCCAGTATTCTGAGTTCTTCTGAGGCTATCCTTCTAGCCTTGAGATCTAGAAGCTTGCTTTTTCTACTTTTCCTACAAAACATGTAAAACAGACTGTCCGCCAAGCAGTCTTTTTATGCTGCATATGGAGAAGTTTTATGCACAGCCCTGCCTAGGGGAGATTAAACAATCCACAGAATTTCCCTGAGTTGCAAGAACACTGCAAGCAAAACTATTTACTATTCCTCCTACTTATTTCAGGGTTCTGAAGCAGAGTTTCCTAAAAGGAAAGTGAATTTATGCAACAGAGACTTTTTCCCCCCTTACTGGGGCTTAAAGGCTATTTTAAGTATGAATGATTTGGTAGCTACTGTCTTACAAAACGACACAGCTAGGGAACTATCAGCCCAAGCAATAATTTTGTGGCAAACCCATATGCTTAATTGCCAACAGACCAAAATCTCAAGCAACAGGCCGCAGCTAAATTATAGGGGCTCAACGCCCCTGCACCAGGTAGTTAGATTTGGTAATTTGCAATACAAAAACACAGTCACACTCCATAGATAGAGAAAATGCAGAGAAAATACATTTGAGAAACTCTGGGAAATGGTGAAGGGCCAGAGAAATAAAAGGGCAGATTTTGTCCCCATTTGCAACTCGCTTGATCAGTTAATGAACTGAGCTGCAACTCCTGGAAAGCTTATGTTTAATATAATTTATTATTTGGTAAAGGTGTTACTAGACTGATTTTTTTTTGTCTCTGTCTTCAGAAAGGGTGAGGTGGATCCAGACAAGCCAGTCACACAAAGTTGTGCTGGAAGAAACAGGTAGTCCTCGACTTACAATAGTTCATTTAGCGACCATTCAAAATTACAACGGCACTGAAAAAAGTGACTTATGACCATTTTTCACAACCACTGCAGCATCCCTGTGGTCACATGATCAAAATTCAGATGCTTGGCAACTGACTCGTATTTATGATGGTTGCAGTGTCCTGGGGTCAGACCTTCTGACAAGTAAAGTCAATAGAGAAGCCAGATTCACTTATCAATTGCAGTGATTCACTTAACAACTGTGGCAAGAAAGGTGATAAAATGGGGCAAAACTCACTTAACAAATGTCTCACTTAACAACAGAAATTTTGGGCTCAATTGTGGTCATAACTCGAGGACTATCTGTACCAGTGTCAATCATAAATGCATTGATCTGTAATCACCATAAAAACAATGTTTTAACTGAATTTTATTTATTTTTATCCCATAACAACAACAACAAGAAGAAGACAGCAAACTTACAGGTAGTCCTTGACTTACAACAATTTGTTTAACGACCATTAAATGTCACAATGGCACTGAAAAAAGTGACTTATGACTGTTTTTCCAACATACAACTGCTGCAACATCCCCATGGTCACATGATCAAAATTCGATGCTTGGCAACTGGTTCACATTTATGACGGTTGCAGGGTCCCCGGGTCACGTGATCCACCTTTTGTGACCTTTTGAGAAGCAAAATCAATGGGGAAGCCAGATTCACTTAATAACTATGTTACTAACCTAACAGCTGCAGTGATTCACTTAACAACTATGGCAAGAAAGGTTGTAAAATGGGGCAATACTTACTTAACTGTCTCACTTGACAACATAAATTTGGTGCTCGGTTGTGGTTGTAAATCAAGGACTACCTGTACTTAATATTCCTTCCTTCTCCTATTTTCCCCACAACAACAACCCTGTGAGGTGGGTTGGGCTGGAAGAGAGTGACTGTCCCATAGTCACCAAGCTGGCTTTCATGCCAAAGGTGGGACTAGAACTCACGGTCTCCTGGCTTCTAGCCTAGTACCTTAACTACTAGATCAAACTGACTCTCATTATCTAAATATTAAATGAATTAACATAGATTTATCAAGAACAAGGCTTGCCAGATTAACTTTATCCCATATTTCAATCAGGTAATCTCTTTAGCAAGAACCAGTTTTATGTAGAAGTTAAGGATGCCAGCCTAGATATTGGGAGACAGAGTTCCCCTTCTGCTTTAGAAATTAAGCCAGCTGGGTGACCCCTGGGCCAGGCACTCTCTCTCAAGCCTAGGAAGAAGGCAACTTCCAAAATCCTGCCAAAAAAGCTGCAGGCGTAAGAAACAAGATTGATTTGGCATACACACCTTGCCCTCCACTACAATCCCTTCTTAGCAGATTGTGTGAAAGCTGGATATATAAAACATCTTAAGAGCCTTGGTGGAGCAGTGGGCTAATGCCTGCTTAAGTAACACCAGCTGCCTGCAATTAGTGCAGGTTCGAGTCCCACCAGGCTCAAGGTTGACTCAGCTTTCCATCCTTCCGAGGTAGGTAAAATGAGGACCCAGATTGTTGGGGGCAATTAAGCTGACTTTGTAATAATGCTGCTTGGGGGGGGGGGTGAAAGCCCTAATAAGCAGGCATATACATAGAATGAAGGCTACTGCTAAGCTTGTAAGCCGCCCTGAGTCTTCGGAGAAGGGCGGGATATACGGTAAATGGAATTAAAATTTAAAAAAAATAAAACCCCTGAAAAGCATTTTGTAAGGTCCTCTGTGGTGTTCTGCTTATCAGCCTTAAATATGGGCTGAATAACATGCCAATTAAATGCAGACATAGCTAGCTAAAAATGGCATTCAAATTTGAGTACTTAAGTGGATACACAAAGGTTCAGCCCTTAGCCTCTCTATATTGTTTTTATTAATTACTGAAACAAAGAGATAGAGGGAATGCTGATGGAATCTATAGCTAACATAAAACTGAACAGGATAGCTAATACTTACAAGATTCCAAATGACCTTGAAAGGTTAGATAAATGGGATAAAATAACGCTTAAATTTAATGGAGAGAAATGCAAACTTTATCTCTTAGGGAAGAAAAATCCAAGGCCAGATGGAGGATTCTTTGCCTGGTAATAGTAGATGTGTAAAAGAGATTGGAATAGTAGCTGTTTACAAACTGGATGTGAATCAACACACAACATGGTGCAAAAAAAAGGCCAATGAAAATGCAAACTACATCAATGAAACAACTGTTTCTAATTTAATGGAAGTGAGAATTCTATTAGATTTCCATTTTAATCCGTGTGAATCAGATCCCATCTTGAGAAACATACCAGCTGGGGACACCAACCTTGAAGGTTTCAGTCAAACTGGTTCAGAGAAAGGTAGTCTTTGAAGTGAGGAATTGACTGAAGGAATTAGGAATAATTAATTTTGAAAAAGAGGTAATTAAGGGACGACAGGATGGTACACTCCAGTTATGAGGGAGTGTCATTCAAAAAGGAGTCCTGTTCTTCATAACATGAAACAACAGATTTAAGTCACAGGGAAGCAATGAATTAGAGAAAAAGATCTTTCTAAAAGCTACTGAAAAGAGGAACCAATACATCTGAGCCATAATGGGCATTTGGGGAAGCGCTGGGAGGGGAAGACTTCATTAAAAAAAAAACTAGAGAAGATGGCACAGGGGTTTATATCTGGTTTACTCTAGATAGAGTACAGAGAAGAGTAGCAAAGATGATTAGGGGACGAAATGCTAAACATATGAAGAACGGTTGCAGGAATTGGGTATGCCTAGTTTAATGAAAAGAAGGAGTATGGGTGACATGATAGCAGTGTTCCAATATTTAAGGGTCTACCACAGTGAAGAAGGGGCCAACTTATTCTCCAAAGCAACTGAAGGCAGAACAAGAAGCAATGGATGAAAACTAATCAACAAGAGAACCAACTTAGAAATAAGGAGAAATTTCCTGACAAAACAATTAACCAGTGGAATGACTTAACTCCAGAAGCTGAGGGTGCTCCAACACTGGAGGTCTTTAAGAAGTGATTGGACAGCCATTTGTCTGAAATGGTATAGGGCAGGGGTAGGCAACCTCGGCTCTTTTATGACTCATGGACTTCAACTCAAAATGAGCCTTGGTGGAGCAGTGGGCTAATGCCTCCTTAAGTAACACCAGCTGCCTGCAATTAGTGCAGGTTCGAGTCCCACCAGGCTCAAGGTTGACTCAGCCTTCCATCCTTCTGAGGTAGGTAAAATGAGGACCCAGATTGTTGGGGGCAATAAGCTGACTTTGTAATAATGCCGCTGGGGGGGGGGGCGAAAGCCCTAATAAGCAGGCATATACATAGAATGAAGGCTATTGCTAAGCACATTGATTTGTGCTTAGATTGTAAGCCGCCCTGAGTCTTCGGAGAAGGACGGGATATAAATGGGATTAAAAAAAAGCCAAAAAAACCTCCCAGAATTCCTGAGTCAGCATGACTCAGGAATTCTGGGAGTTGAAGTCCACGAGTCATAAAAGAGCCGAGGTTGCCTACCCCTGGTATAGGGTTTCCTGCCTGACCAGGAGTTCGACTAGACTAGGAGACCTCCAAGGTCCCTTCCAACTCTGTTATTCTGTCCTTATCTACACTTCTCAGTGGAAACATTGGGCTGGTTTAAGAAGAAAAAGTGGGCATCTTTGATCTCTACTACACTTTAAAGGATCAAGGGCATTCATGGGAATTGGTAAAAAAGGTCTACTCTAGATCATGCTGACGGCGGAATTCTGGGAGTTGAAGTCCACAAGTCTTAAAGTTGCCAAGTTTGAAAACCCCAGGTCTAGATTAAAGCCCTAACCTGTTTTTATGCATGTCACATCACACATATAAAGAGGCAGAGATGTGATCATATAGTCACAGAGACCATCCTGATTTTTTTTTAATCCTTCTGTGGATGCCTCAGCCCGGAACAAATGAAATGTTATGCTTCGGCCCGATTGGGGTATTTGAGGGACTACCTCCGGAAATGGATACGGTTGACCTTTGATGGTCAGAATATCCGTCAAATCCAAACTGTGCAGAATATCATTTTAATAACATGAATCGAAGAGGTTTTTCAAATTTGGGGCAGGAGGGATTAACTGAGGCTCGTTTCCCAAGGGCCCCTCAAAAGCCTGAAGCTCTCTCCAGCTCCCCCGAACAATACCACAGCTAGTCACAGCATGTACCTCTCTCTTCGGCTCCTGTTAAACCTCACAATGCTGCAACTGAATCTAAAACTCTGCCTTCTAAATTACATATCTTAATGCATTTTGGATGCCATCAGTGAGAATGCCAGTAATTATAATATGCTTTTACTACCACAGTTCCTTTTGCAACTGCCTGCCTCCTTCCCCCTTTTTCAAAAATAGATGCATCTTGCAGAAGGGGAAGAAGTGCAAGGTAAACCAATCCTATTGCCGCTTTTTCTAGCCCTTCAGATAAATTCAGCAGATGCTTACTGGTACTCCAGATCGTTCTGCGTTGCTCTGCTTACTCCACGCTACAAAAGGAACATCAGAAAAATATCTTGTTAGGGTAACCCCTCACATTTATTTTATTTTTATTTACTTATTAAATGTATATTACACCAATCTCACTCTGCAAAGGGATTCTGGCCATCCATTCATCATTGCAGAGGTCCAGGCCTCTATGCATCAGAAAAAAAGTTGGGGGGAAGGGAATTACCAGATAGTTCTTGATTTGTGACCTTTTTTGCCATGGTGTTAACTGAATCACTGCAGTTGTTAAGTAAATCATTCGGTTGTTAAGCAAGTCCTGCTTCCCCTATTGACTTTGCTAATTGGAAGCTGGCTGTGAAGGTTGCAAATGGGGATCACCTACTGCTGGGATGTTGCAGCCATTATAAACACAGGTTGGTTGCCAAGAACCACGTGTAAACGTGGGGGTGCTGCAGCAGTCGTAAGTGTGAAGACCAGTCGTAACTTGAGAACTACCTCTGTAAAAGTTCTCCACTTCACCCCAGCTAAGACAGGGTGCAATAAGGCAGCTTTGTTCATGTTTTTGTTCTATATTAAAGCAATATCCTGCACAAAAACTACGTCAAGCTTCTGACGGACGAACTCTTCAAAGAACTCTGAGGCATTGTTTACCTTAAAAGTCTTTATTAGAGCAACATAACATCGGCAATACTTGGTTAAAGCCAAAATCTGGATTCCCCTCCCCTGAGCACAATAATATTAAAGCATAGTTCCCTCCTTTATTTAACCGTCATAAATCACATTCTCCAATTAGTTTGAAAGGTAAGTTTTCCCTCCTTAGCTTAACCCGCAGGTTCTTGTCTCTTATTACATACAGCCTTGAAAACGCTCTGCTGCTATGTTATTATGTCTAACTAATCCCCCATGCATATTCTTCCTTCCCCCTCCCATCTTCATCTAACTTTAACTCTAAAAGTGATACACAAGTAGAAATATAAAATAGCTGCTTCTTCATCTTTTTTCAAAGCAAGAACATCCAATGTTAGCAGCATTGACATCCGGCCCCCCTTACAAAAAGGACAGATTCTGTAATGTAAACAAGGCAACATATATGGATCTTCTTCCACCCAACCAGCTTCTAGCCTCATGCCGAAGATCTCCTCAGACAGAGATAGGAAAAGAGAGCCAAATACAGACTTTTATGGATCTTGCCCCTGATCATTCTACCTCTGTATATTGATACTGTATTATTTATTCTGTCCTTTTATGTGGCCCACCCAAGTGCCGGATAGGGAAAACGTCATATAAGTTAGGAAAATAACATAGCTAGAAAGTACTCTTCCTCTTTTAGAGAAAACAGTTGAAGGCCACCAACCTGCTAGTAGAATCAGAAGTTAAATGGCATGTGGTCAGAGCCCACGCAACCATACTGTGCATTCTCATTCCCTCCTAATGGTTTCTTCCCTTCTACCTATTTTTTCCTAAATGCACACAAGATGCCAAACCAGAAGCAGGCAAACGTTTTAAGGTGAGGTCACATCTGGAATATTGAGAGCATATGATTGGTATTCTTACAAAATGACTGTGAGGAAGACACAGCCAGCCACAAGAAGGTAAATTAGTATGCACACAATCCTCCCTCCACCCACCCACACACACTATGCCATGAGGACTTTGTGGGGCCCAAAGACCTTTCTGCAAAACACATGATGCCGCAGAAGAGTGTTTTTCAACCTTGGCAAATTTAAGATATGTGGACTTCAACTCCCAGAATTCCCCAGCCAGCACTGCTAGAAGCTAGGACCCAACTACGCAACTTACCAATTTCCTGTTTATTTCATTTTATTTAAAAGATTTTGATTAGTCAGATTTGGAGAGAGTATGTTAGACAGACAAGGCAGCATCTGAAGTTCGTTACCTGATTGTTTCATTTGGCCTTAGCAGATCATATGAAGCCAGCCTTGGGGATTTCAGAATCAAGGTTTATGACTTAGTTATGTTGGGTGAACCCAGCCAGGGTGGTTTATGCAGTAAACCACAATTTTGCATAACATACAAATCTCTCTCCTTTTCTTGCTGGCTCTAGCTGCAAATGGTATAACTGCACCACTTTATAGGCGAACAAGATAAAAATTTGAGGAATGCAGCACCGAGTCCAACCTGAAGAATTTTGTTTTTGTTTTTTTTAAAAAAAATCTAGAGGAAACAAAATAGCATTTATAAAACTACAGCTTTGCCAGCAAACCTGCTTCTTTAGTCACTGGTGGAGCCATAATAAAACCATAATAATGATGAAGTCAATATTACATCTTCAAGATGTCAACACCAGCAGATGTTTATGAGAGAGATCACTGAAGAAAGGTAATCAGCAGTTTCGGCAGCTGAGAAGAACAACCTGGGGCAACCTTTAAAATTCATGCCATTGCGACAGCTCTTTATTTTTTTTTCCCTCTTCTTTCCCTGCAGTGTTAAGACTACAAATCTAAGACTGTTGCTGGAATGGAGTTTTTGTTTCTAGTGAGAAAAGAGGAGTGGTTTCAAAGGAAGGAAGAGAAGAGCAGAGAAGAAGATGAACCAGGTTAATAGGCCATTGCATGCCAAAACAATTAGACGCAAGGATAGTTCCCCCCCCCCCGTGCCATCACTCTGCTGAACACCTAATTCCCACAGCTCTCTTAGGCCTAAAGATATTTATCCATGTGGTAGGCTTTATTGATATTATCCTTCTCGTTTTCTCATCTTTCCTAACACCTTCTTCTATGATTTATCACTTGTTATTGTATCTTATTAATTATTGTAACTATGACTTATGATCTATGACCTAACACTTTGTTGTTTGTATCTACACTGAGAGTTTATACACCGGAGACAAATTCCTTGTGCGTCCAATCCCACTTGGCCAATAAAGAATTCTATTCTGTTCTGTTCTGTTCTAAAATTACTAGACAACTCATGCTCTGCTGTTTCAGAGATATTTCCTTACCTAAACAGAGAAACAGAATGACCATGGTAAAAAAGCAATGGGAGCAAGAATGACTTCCAGACTTCCTCTGACTTCCCCATTGAGTTTCCTTGTGGGAATCTGGCAAGGAGCATCAGAAATCTCCCTCCCTTCCCCTTCCCAGCAGGCAGGTAAGTGGCTGCTGCTGGGTAGAGGAGGGAATAAGGATTGCAAGACTGGCTGGGAACATTGAAAATGAAGATCATGTGACCAGCAGCAACCAGTAACACTGAAGCAGCCACAACTTCCCCAGATTTCATTCCCTCAGCGGTCCCAGATTTGGGATCTGAATTTAAGCTGACCCGCTTAAGGCACTTTAATTCAAAAAAAATGTTGCCCAATGATGCACCATTTTACTCAGTTAAAAGTTCTGACAAGAATTTTTGTACTATACAGATACACGGTGTTGTGCCTGTCTTAAAAACTAGAGTAGATTCTGAGGTCTCAGTTTGCGACTTCCCCAAAAGATATGCAAAAGTCAAGATGTATCCCCCAGGGTCTCCAAGACTCATTGCCAATTATCATTTTAACATGACAGAATAATTAAATATATGACTAGAGTCTAATTGCATTCATTAGATTTCATTTTAATTAGGGTGTAAATGAGCTCCATTTAAAATTAGATCTACCTGGCTCTACCCACTGTTTTTGAGAGTTCAGCCCTCTGCATCCCATTTAAAGGGATTTAAAGGGCATTTCCCCTCCCCCCACCTCAACAGACTCATGTGCCAGATCCTGGGAATCATCTAATGAAACCAGGAAATAAGTCCCAGAGTTTTGGAAGAAGGCCGGGGAAGTTTCAGCAGGCAGAATGTTCACATTTACTCCCACTGTCTAGAGAAAGTCAAGGGTGTGTGCTCTACAGCTTACAGAGAGAAAGATCTGAATTTATTTGTACCAAGCACTTTATACAGGTGATGCAAAGGAGATGGGATCAGATAACTTGGAAGATAAATAGGTGCAAAGCCACATTTTATTCATACTGCAGAAGTTATGCATGCTAAGCACTCCATCAGAAAAGATTAAATGATTGCTGAAAATTATTACCTAAAATTTTGTTTATTGGAAAATTCTTGGCAATCCATCACTAGAAAACCTGAAAAGCATACTGGCATGCAAAGATTCCTCACAAATTGACCTATAGTTAGTTATAAAAATGGAATTGTAGCAAACCTCGGTCCATTTCATTGTCAGGTTATTGAGAACTTTAGTGTATCTAACACGTTCCACATACAATTAACTTCAATTCACATCATTAAATATGCTAGGTTGGGGAAGATAAGAGTTATGGTCCTATTCTTCTGGAAGGCATCCATTTACAGATGCTTGATTTAATCTTTTCCCTTCATGCTGTTTTTTTTTACAATAAGCAAACAATGGCTATTTCTTAGCTACACTGCTATGGGTATACAGCAGGGGTGTCAAACTCAATTTAATTGAGGGCTGCATCAGCATGGCGGTTGCCCTCAGGGGGCCGGGTGGGTATGGCCAGGGTGGGCATGGCCTACTGAGTGGGCGTGGCAAGAGTGTGTATGGCCTACTGGGTGGGCGTGGCCAGCTCTACATCGTTCGCATCAAGGGTGCCTATGGGGACCTGGGCAGGAGTGGGACAGATCTGAGGGTCTCTGGCAGAAGGAGGGTCTCTGGGCCAGGGCCAAGGCAGTGGGGGCCGTTCCCTCACTGTTTCTAGGATGGCTTCGCGGGCCACATGAAACCACTTCGCGGGCTGGATCTGGCCCCCGGGCCTTGTGTTTGACATGTCTGGTATACAGTATGTGAATGTGGTGTCTACTTATTGATTTCCTTCAGCAAAGACAGTGTGGTGCAGTGATCAGAACAAATCCATATTTGTCTCATCTGATTTTTATAGTGGATTCTTTTAAATAAAAACACATTTTGCCTCCAGCATCCTGATTATTTGCCAGGAAAAAAATGGGGTACTTGGGGCTTTTGGTCAGAGAAGGAAGGAAGGAAGGAAGGAAGGAAGGAAGGAAGGAAGGAAGGAAGGAAGGAAGGAAGGAAGGAAGGAAACTATAAAATCTCATAAAATCTCTATTTCTCAATATAATCTATTTTACAATCCCATTGCAAAAATAAAACAAGATATGCCACATTGATCTCCAGAAAAAAAGCAGCAAATATTAACAACCAACCCGATACATTTGTGGTCATATTGCCTATGGATGAAAACCTTGCACTTTTGATCAAGAAAATAAATCACTAAGGAAATGTTAAGTCCTTCCTTTTGCCTGCAAACCAATCTAGTCAAATCCAGACCCTAGTTTAATAGCTGTATTCAAGTGAAAACAACAAATGTTCACAAACAAAAGGAATGCTAGAGATCTGTTATTCTGAGTCCCAAAGCACCAGCAGTTACTGCTTATGCCGATCAACCAATTATCTTCCCACCCTAAAAGGTATCTCATTTTTAAGGCAATCTGAAGAACCAGCAAGAAAACACTTCTCCATTACATCTATTCAATCAAAAATGTTAAAAGCAATACAAAAAAAACCCTGTTAAAACCTCACACTGCTGCATTTTGGTACCAGATAAATAAATCAAGAATTATTATAGGGTTGAGGGAATGCAGCTTTGCCTATGAGGCTTGCCTCAATCAAAAAGGGAAACTCAGCTTGGGAGACAGTGTTGCCCCATAGGCTGATTTAGCAAAACTCCTGCATGAATTTACAGCAGATACAGGGATCCATCAGCAGAATCTGCTCACATTTAGCAACACAGCTTTGATCTTAATTATAGATATAGTCTATTTTTCTTAATAACCCTTTAAAACAAAGGCTTTTTAAAAGCCGAAATATTTCAAATCAGGCTGGAGAAGCAAATATAGTAATATGCCAGATTTCCAAATGGAGAAAGAACACTGTCTGCCTTGAAGAAACAGTAAAATTGGCAATTTTTCTATTAACTCAGGGAAAAATATATATCTCAGGAGTCTGTTTTCTGCTGAAGTTTTGAAGTCCACCTAAATAAGGTTATGTAAAATCCATGACATAAACCCAACCATGCTTAGACAAATCCTTACAGCTCTTTTTTTAAGGGATACATGTCCTCTTCCAGCAGATTCCACCTCATTCTTTCCCCATTACTGCTAAAGCCTTATTTTTTCATTTACCCCTCCAAAATGATCAGTTGCCTTGAGGCTCCCTTAAAATTCTTGCTAACTTTGGGATTTCTCCCCTCTAGTTTCACAATGCCCCCATTCTGGCTGTAGTACAGATAGTCCTCGACGTACGACCACAATTGAGCCCAAAAGTTCTGTTGCTAAGCGAGACATTTGTTAAGTGAGTTTTGCCCCATTTTACAATCTTTCTTGCCACAGTTGTTAAGTGAATCACTGCAGTCGTTAAATTAGGGACCCGGTTGTTAAGTGAATCTTAATGGGATATAAATGAATGAATGAATGAATGAATGAATGAATGTCAATTACAGCACTGTTTTCATGGTGATTACAGCTCAATACTTTTATGACTGACACTGGTACAGATAGTTCTCGACTTATGACAACAATTGAGCCCAACATTTCAGTTGTTCAGTGCAACATTTCTTAAGTGAATTCCCCATTGACTTTGCTTATCAGAAGGTTGCAAAAAGGGATCACAGTACAATGCAACCATGAGTCAGTTGTGAAGCATTCGAATTTTGATCACGTGATCATGGGGATGCTGCAATGGCCTCAAGTGCAAAAAACGGTCAAAAGTCACTTTTTTCAGTGCTGTTGTAACTTTTGAGTGGTCATTAAATGAACTACAGGTGGTCCTCGAGTTACGAGTGTAACGGAGCCTGCCCATTCCATTTGTAACTCTAAAACTCATGGGAGTGAATCTCGTACCTCGAACGAGATCAATCCCTTGCTCGTCAAGACACACGCGGCTCGTTAAGCGAACATGAGATATCTCAGGTTGGGGAAGGCCATGGAGGGCCTAGTGATGAAACAGGCCCCCAAGACCTTCCCAACCATACTCACCTTGAAAAGATCTGTCTCCTCTCTGCCGTGATTCCTGCTGCCCCCCAGATCTGCGGTCCTCCAGCGGCCCGATACAGGTGCCGGACACCTTCTCCAGGCTGCTGCCACCCAGATCTGAGGCCAGGGATGTTTCCGTGGTCCTCCGGTGGCCTGATCCAGGCACCAGACGCCTTCTCCAGGCCACTTCTGCCCGGATCTGAGGCCAGAGGACGCTTCTGCGGTCCTCCGGCACCCAGGAAAGACCTCCGGTGCCCAGATCGGCCCTCTGGAGGGCCGCAGAAGCATCCCCCGGCTTCAGTTCCATTCACTGTTGCAGAAAACAGAGGCCTAAAGTACCATGAGATCATGTGAGATCAGTAGCGTGAGATTTTGTCCCACTGATCTTGCTAGATCTTGTGTTACTTTAGGCCTCCATTCTCTGCGAACGCACCAAAGGCCTGGAGCAGCCAAGAAAGTGAAGGATCTCGATCTTCATAGGGTGAGTATTGAAGGCCTGGTGCCTAGGGAGGCCCAGTGTGTGTGGGGGAATAACCAGGGTGAATGTTGCAGAGCCATTGCAGTCGCTTGTAAGGGCGAACAACTGCTGTGGTGTGGCAATATTTGTAACTTCGGGACTTGCTCATAAGCACTAGGGGGCGCTTATCACGTAACTTTGAACAAGCGTTAAGTGAATGCTCGTAACTCGGGGATTACCTGTATTCTAAGTCAAGGACTACCTGTACACAGGATTTGCTAACACTGAGAAAAGTAGAATTTCACTTTGAGGCCTCTGCAGCAGGCAACAAGAACAAGCTAGTGCAATGTTTAGGAAATTCAGCTGGATTCAGCACAGCTCATATAACTAGCTATCTGAATGTATTGCTGAGATTGATGCATAACACCAAGCTGTGGTTTATAGCTAACTGTCCACAGTTCTTTGTAAACCATGGATCATGGTTTTGTATGTTGTACAAAGCCAGACAATGGTGGTTTATTTAATTATAAACAATGATGAGAAACCCAACCACTGGGACACAATCGATGTGTCCAACGATCCATATTTGATGGAGATGGTTTCATATTCTGGTGTCTGATCCTATTTTATCACTCATATTTCTTTTTGGAAATGCCTTGTTGAAATGCACTCTGCGTTGCTGATTCAGACAACTACTAATTGGCTCCCTTCAGAAATAGTAGGAATGTCTTTGCACCACAGATTCATCCCTAAATTCAGATTTAATAAGAATATAGTTGCTGTGATTGCATAGCATAAACAACACTGTAGTTCAGTATAAAAACCTTGCTCATTAAACATACCAAAGACTGGGTTCTCACACCACAATGAACTCAAATGACTCAGCCCTATTGTCACCTAGCCTAAAATGTAGCTTTGACGGTAGATCTCAAAAGTCAACACTTGTCATCTTATGACTACACACTTCAAGGCAGCATCAAGCAGAGAGAAATCCAGCAGTTTTTCCTACCATTCTCCTTCAGTTTAATTAAAGAGAATTTGCTTTACAAATTGTTTCAGAGGAAAAGAGAATTTGGGGGAGTGTGCACTTATTTAATTATAAGATAGCCAAGGGCAGAATGTGAACGTTGTATATTTTATTCCCAGGCTTCCATTCGCTTCCAATAGGACTTTTTCAATCCTGCCTTTATTTTTCCCATCACGGAAGATTCCTGCCCTCTAGAAATTTATTAATTTAATTTATTCATAGGCTGCCTCCCAAATGACTCAGGGGGCCTTACAACTAAAAACAAATTCCTCCAGGAAATTCTTGTTGCTGCTGGAGAAATAAAACCAGCCACTTCATTTCTTGGCCCAAAAATCAGAGGAAGTTTTCCTCAAGGCGCTCTGCAGCTCAGCTCTGTTTCAACCATGAGAGGTTTTTGGCTTCACAAGAATGAAAACCCTTTTGGCCTTTGCAAAGGAGGGAGACTGAGCAGTGGATCCGGACCTCACGTAGACTGGAGCAAACCAGCAAGCCAACAAGCCCTCTGAGAAGATAACTAAGTGTTCCCCAGGTTCCCGAGTTGTACACAAGAAAGGGTGTGACTTCTGCATAGGAACAGTTAACACAGAGAGAGGATTGTAAACCCAGAATTTGGGAAGTGAAAACCTGGAAGCCAGAAGAATATACAGATATACTGTAAAAGAGGTACGAAGAATGAGTCAGAGGCACTGATGCCTCGCCAAGCAGCATTCCGGAGGTGCCAAAGAGCACCGTGACATCTCCCCGGAAGTATTAGTTGCAAGGAGGGAAGTGCACATATCGCCAGTAGTTACCTGTGGAATGTGGCTTGGCAAATTTCTCGGCTATTCTGTCACCAGAGTCCTTTCCTAGTCAGGATGACAATGCCTAGGCTCATATCCTCTGGGCTTCCCTTCCTAGTGGTGAAGACAGACAGGTCAGGTGTTGTTGACCATTTTCAGGTGACCCATGTTCCCGTCGCTGCAGCTCTGCATATATGCGTAATTTCATTCCAGAAATGGATGCAGGCCGCACATATATAATCCAGGGGAATACAGATATGATGTGATTATTCTATTGTGGTTCAGTCAAGGCTTGTTGAAATTCAGGTTAAAAAGTAAAATCTAAACAAGGTCAAACACTGGGAACTGGGAAAAAATGGGGAAGAAGAGACTGGCAAGCCATTTTATGCATGTATGCATGTTTGTATTTACTGACTTACTTATTTACCTACCTAATTTACTTATTGATCAAATTTATTGGCCGCCCATCTTACCACAAAGTCACTCTGGGCAGCTTACAATGTTAAAATATTGTAATATTTTATTGACAATAGTAATATTGACAAGAAAACCCAAGGAAACATTCTTTTAGTGACTAAAAGAAAACTACTTTTTTCAACCATGATCCTAATTTTAGACAGAAATGGCAACTATGAATGATTAACGTTTTATATCTCTCCTTACTTGTGTATGTTTATGTATATATGCATGCATCTATGTCTGTATGTGTATATGTATGTGTACACACACACACAAACACACACACACACATGCACACACTACAATCTCAGTAATTAAACCTGGCTATTTTTTCATTACCTTGGGTAGCTGCATTTCTTTTTGCGATGTGAGCCATACAGGAAACGTACACCCATTACTGAACATTTCAATTACCTTGGTGACTCGGCCACATGCCGGTTCTAGCCCTCATTTTTTTCGTTACACACTGTGCCATCCCTGAGATTAAGTGAAGCCCCAAGGTTTGAGCACCAAACTAGAAAATATGCCAGAGCTACATTCAATGAGTGCTGCGGTAGCTGAAAGAATTGGTTGCATTCAGCCCAGTATTTCTCAAACTTGGCAACTTTAAGATTTCAATTCCCAGAATTTTTTTATTTATATAGTCAAGCATCATCTCACTTTTAGGTGACTCCAAGTTTGCAATAAAACAAATAAAATCAAAAAGTATGTAATATAAAACAAAAATAAAACACACAGCAGCTATGGAGATGGGATCTCTCTCTCTCTCTCTCTCTCTCTCTCTCTCTCTATCTATCTATCTATCATCAAGTATCACCTCACTTTTAGGTTACTCCAGGTTTACAGTAAAACAAATAAAACAAATAAAAACATAAAGTATGTAATTGTGTTGTTAGTTGCGAAGTCATGTCCAAGTCCCATCGCGACCCCATGGACTACGTTCCTCCAGGCCTTCCTGTCCTCTACCATCTTCTGGAGTCCATTTAAGCTCACGCCTACTGCTTCAGTCACTCCATCCAGCCACCTCATTCTCTGGCGTCCCCTTCTTCGCTTGCCCTCAACCTTTCCCAGCATTAGGCTCTTCTCCAGTGAGTCCTTCCTTCTCATTAGGTGGCCAAAGTATTTGAGTTTCAACTTCAGGATCTGGCCTTCTAAAGAGCATTCAGGGTTGATCTCCTCTAGGACTGACCGGTTTGATCACCTTGCAGTCCAAGGGACTCGCAGGAGTCTTCTCCAGCACCATAGTTCAAAGGCCTCAATTCTTTGGCGCTCAGCCTTTCTTATGGTCCAGCTTTCACTGCCATACATTGCAGGTGGGAAGACCATAGCCTTGACTATACGCACGTTTGTTGGCAGGGTGATGCCTCTGCTTTTTAGTGTACTGTCTAGATTTGCCATGCCTTTCCTCCCGAGGAGCAAGCATCTTTTAATTAAGTATGTAATATAAAACAAAAATAAAAACATGTAGCAGCTAATTAACCCAGAGATGGGGTCTCTCTCTCTCTCTCTCTCTCTCTCTCTCTCTCTCTCTCTCTGTGTGTGTGTGTGTGTGTGTTTGTGTGTCTGCATCTGTGTCTTTGTATATAATTTATTTGCCATCCATTTTGCCAGAAGGGGACTAAATAAGTATCCCTTAGTACGGTAAATGGTTTTCTTTATTTTGTTAAGTTAAAAAGAGGGGAGGAAAAACAACCCCCCCGCCCTTTCTACTACATTGATAGAACAAACTCAGGGGCAATTTTAAACTCTGAAGTTCCCACGGGAACCCAAAGTTCAAAATATTTACTCCCAGGTATCAGGAAATGAGTCCATAGATACCAGGTCATCTCACCCAGCCAGTTCAGTCAGTGACTTATTCTCAGGCCAAGCGAGAGAGCGAGAGAGAGCCGGGGACCAAGGCAGAAACCACGCCTCAGCTCTGACACACGCTGGATTAGTGGCCTTGCAGATGTGCTAACTTCTGGCTCCCTTTCCTCCTCCGCAGAGGGGCCTCTGCCCACTTTCCCCAGCACCTGCATTATTCATGAGTAAAAGATGCTTTGAAAGCTTTCGAGAGCCGCCGAGAGCCACGTGTGCTAATTGCCACCTGTCCTGAGATACAAACCGGATTTTTCACCTGGTGACCTGATTCATCCACACTCACTCAATCAAGCAGAGACACACACGCGTGTGCACGCGCACACACACACACACACACACACTCACTGCTGACACTCGTCTGGAGCTGCCAGTTGCTTCACCAAACTACTGAATCACTGATTCCAAATTACAGGGAGCCGGGATGTGGGTTGGGGTGGGGGCACCCTTTGATACAGCCTCAGCAATTAAACCAGGCTAATTTTTTTCATTACCTTGGGCTGCTGCATTTCCATTTGCAACGTGAGCACACAGGATATGCACACCCATTATACTTCAATTACCTTGGTGACTCTGTCACATGCCTCATTAACTTTTAAGATTCTAGCCCTCATTGTTTGGTTACACACACCGGGGATTAAGGGAAGCCCCAAGGTCTGAGTGCCAATCTAGGGAATACACCAACAGCTGCAGTAAATCCAATGAGCAGCACAGTAGCTGGGGAAAAAAGGATGCATTTAAACCAGCGTTTCTCACATTTGGCAACTTTTAAGACGTGTGGATTTCCAGAGTTCCCCTGACAGCCATGCTGGCTGGGGAATTCTGGCAGGTGAAGTGCATACATCTTAAAGTTGCCTGATGAAAAAATCGAGCAGAGAATGGACAAAGGACCATTGAAAAAAAAACAAAAAAAACAACAAACAAACCTGGAGCAGCCTTATTGCTTTCTCCAGATGGCAAAACTAGAATCAGCAGGTGGAAACTGCGGAGAAACCATTAGAGATAAATATTAGGAGACAGGTTGCAATGCAAAGAAGCTGCTCAACTGGAGAACCGATCCCCTTTGAAGAGGATGAGCCCTCCTTCAATGCAGAAATCAGAGAGGGAGGGAAGTGTTAACTGGAAAAGCTGCTTGAGCGCTTTTCTCTGTTGTAGATTCTGAATTAACTACAGATAGTCCTCGACTTACGACCACACCTGAGCCCAACATTTCTGTTGCTGAATGAGACATTTGTTAAGTGAATTTTGTCCCATTTTACAACCTTCCTTGCCACAACTGTTAAGTGAATTGCCGCAGTTATTAAGCTAGTACCGTTGTTGTTAGGTGAATCTGGCTTCCCCATTGACTTTGCTTGTCGGAAGGTCGCAAAAGGGGATCACGTGACCCCGGGACACGGAAACCGTCATAACCTTGAGGCAGTCGCTAAGTGTCCGAATTTCGATTATGTGACCATGGGGTCCTAAGTGTGAAAAACAGTCATAAGTCACTTTTCTTCAGTTCCGCCGTAGGTTGAAACGGTCACTAAACGAATGGTTATAGGTTGTCGACCATTTGTAGTTTCATTTGCACAACACACTTAAGCAAGTGACTGAATTTAGCCCTTTGCTGAGCCTGCACCATACACTGAGCTGAAGAATGGACTGGGTGCACACAACCTTCCAGGTCACAAAACACGGGCAGCCCATATTCTGTCAGGTTTTTAGTTTATCAAAGCTCCATATAATACACTCAAGAGAGCTGAGGGTGCACACCTTGGCCTGATTCATCCTAACTCTAGGCTTACCCTGGGCTGAGCGCATATGCCTGTGCCAATCGCACACCTTTCCCAGCCTGTTGGGCCACAAGAGATTCACCGACATCCCCCCCTTGCAATGTAAACACTCCTGGTCCACAGTGAGGGGAGGGGAGACTGGTTTCATACTTATGCCTGGTCCTCCTAAGCTCATGTGGAACTTTACTGAGCGAAATCTATTGTGTGAGCACAACTACTAATTTTATTGCTAAGCTCCCAAGTTTCGTTAAAGCAGGCTACTTAACCGTGATTTCCTGAATAAGCCTCCCTTGGCTTGTTCGCAAATCATAGGAAGCCAAAATCAAACAAACACAACATGCCTTAGTCTGGTGTATGAAGTCAGTAACCTCAATGGAGTATCCTTCCCTCTGGGAAAAAAAAATCAAAAGCTGAGTTAAAGAGGAGAATGCTTTTAGAACATGTGACAATTAAAGAAGGGTCACTTTCCAAGAAACTGCCTGATATTGGCCAAAATCTGTTTACACAGGTGTTTCCTGGTCACCATCTTTTCCCCACAATTGCCATCTTAACCAGCTCCTGGCTCCCCCCTTTCTCAAGAATGAGGTTTTTCTAATACATAAGCAGATTTCTCCCAAAGATAAGAATAAAAATTAAACACACACACACACACACACATTGTCCTCCTTTCATTCCTATGTGCAGCATTCAAAAACTTTTATTTCTCTTAAGCACACACACATAACAATAGGAAGCTTTGTTGGATATATATACGGTTGAATTAGCACAAGGGATTTTGGTATCGTGATAACCTTTCAGATAAACACAAATCCTACTTACTCCAGCAGTTGCCTTTTTGCTACCTGGGAAACCTACAGCCAGGTCAAAAAGGAATCAGCCCTTCCCTATTTATTCATAGGAGTTATCAATCACTTCAATCTAGATCAAGGTTTGATCTTCATAGGAGTTATCGTTCATTTTAATCCCGGCCCTTTTATGGCTCATGGACTTCAACTCCCAGAATTCCTCAGCCAGCATGCCTGGCTGAGGAATTCTGGGAGTTGAAGTCCATGAGTCATAAAAGGGCCGGGTTTGAAGACCCCAGATCTAGATCACGGTTGCTCAGCTACTTTAAGATGGCAAAATGCTGGCTGGGGAATTCTGGGAGTTGAAGTCCACACATCCTAAAGTGGCCAAGAATAGAGAAATCCAGATCTAGATGGATTTAATACTGTGCTGCAGCAGAACCACAATGCAGGGCAATAGTAATTAATAATGACTGTAAAAATAACGCAACGAGCAATAATAAAAGCACACTGGTGCTGATTACCCTAGAAATCAGACTCAAAAGTCTTTTTGGAAATGTTCTAAAGGTGGGGGCCACCAATACTGGAGGAGGAGGGGCTGGATACTCACAGGAGAAGAGCCTCCACTTATCTCCCTCCCACTGCACCCCACAACAGGAGGGACTTTCAGCGGGTCTTCTCTGGTCACCCACATGGGTAGAAAGGTTTTATTTAGGAAAGCTGATTTCTTAGACATCAAGATCTAGAGTGATATAGGATTTTATAGGCCATAACCATACGCAGCTTCTGGAGTGGTGGTGTAATATAGTAGTAATGGGATGGACCAATAAGCACGCAGCCCTCTGTTTTTTTGTCTCAACTGAAGTTTCAGGTGGTTTTCAAGGGCGTGAAACGACAACAGACAACAAGGAATGATTAGGACATGAGTAACTATTCTCAGACCAACCTGTTCCAAGTAAGGCAACAACTGACACACCAGACACAGCTGGTCCACGGGGTCCTTGGTGCTCTCTGCTTGTTTCCTCATAGACATTTCATTACCCAACTAGGTACCATCATCAGTGCTAGAAAGGAGTGATCCAATGTCCTCTGGGACACGGCTTCCACTGCACATCTAACAAAAACTGTGAATCCAGAGGACTGCATGCCTGCTCTCACGCTGCCTGCCTTGTCTGGGTTGAGTCTGACCCTGGTTCTTCTAGTACAGATCCTGAACACCTCTTGGCGCCAGAACTTCTGTGGCACCTCCATTTGGCTCAGGATAGAGATGTAAAACTGGCTGTCATCATCATATCAATGACACTTCACACTGACTGACATCCTTTCTCCATATAGATCTTAAATAGGGTTTTGCATTTTCTAAACACTGATACCATTTTCAGAACTGGAGGATCTTTTCAATGCCATAGCAAGCCTCTGCTGTGTCTATGCCCCCTTGAGTGAGACAGCAAGCATTACCCACCCTATATCTTGCAAACTGATGACAAATCAATTGGCTCTCAGTACTGTATATGACATCCTTCTCTACCCTGCCACTTTCTAAGCCTATTGGGACTTTGACTAGGGATTCTGGGAATTGCAGTCCTCTAGGATGCCAGGTGGGGGTGCCAGGTGGGGGTCACTGGTCTAGGAATTGCCTACCTGTTCCCAATCCCAGATGTTCAGTATGTAGATTTAGTATTGGCGCTAACTTCTGGCATATTTTATCTGGAGTTGGTATAGTGTGTATGGATCCAGCTATTGTGATTTGGAAGTTATGGCTATGGCAGTGTAAGATAATGCATGAGTACAATTGTAGTACTGCGACTTAGTGCAATGCATGAAAGAAGATTTTAACTTTAGATAAATCTTAGTAGAGACAATATATAGGTTATCCTCAATTTACATCCACAACTGGAAGTAGAATTTGGGTTGTTAAGCAAGGAGGATTTCAAGTGAGTCTCATCCAATTTTATTAATTTTTTGCCATAGTTGCTGGGTTACTGCAGTTAACAATAATAATAATAATGTTGGAAGGGACCTTGGAGGTCATCTAGTCCAACCCCCTGCTCAGGCAGGAAACCCTATACCATTTCAGGCAAATGGCTGTCCAGTCTCTTCTTAAAAACCTCCAGTGTTGGAGCATTCACCACCTCTGGAGGCAGGTTGTTCCACTGGTTAAGTAAATCACACACTTAACAGTTATTAAGCAAATCCAGTGTCCTTCATTGGCTTTGCTTATCAGAAGTCAGCTAGGATGGTCGCAAATGATGATCACATGACCCCCAGACACACCAACCATCATAAATACACACTGGTTGCCAAGCAACCAAATTTTGATTACGTGACCATGGGAATGCTGTGACGGTTGTAAATCACTTTTTTCAGTGCAGCTGTAACTTTTGAATGGTCACTAAATGAATGGTTGTAAGTTGAAGACTATCTGTACTTCGATGCAATTTTTCTCAACCTATAGTCTTCTAAATATGTACACCCTACTATCCTCAACCAGCCTGACAACAGACTATGGGGAAGCCCAGATTCTCATCCCTTTGTAACAATGAATGACCACTGAATAGCCTTTGGGAAATTGTCACACCTAAATCTAGACTATCTTGTTTTAATAATAAAGAGTCATTCTAAATCTAAAGGACTCGGTGAGAAACTGGAATTCAGAGGCAAACATAGCTTTTTCTTCCTAACTCCGCCTTGCCACATTTCTGTGAGGCAGGAAAATAAGATTTTTTTCCCCCTGAACACTAGAACAAAGAAAAAAGGTCCACACTTCGCTCAGGAATAGATTTAGTCTACTAACTGCACTAAAACTGATCTATTAAGCACTTCTGTCTTTTGACAGAACACATTTTCCAAGGTGTTCAAGTTCTCAAGAGAAAACTCATTCATACATACATGCACAGAGCTCTGATTCTCCCTGCAAACTCCTCTTCAACGTATCAGAGGCGGTTGCGGTAGTCCTATCCTTAGCCAATGTATTATTTGGAATAGATGCTAGCAGACTCCCAATTCTTTGCCACCAAAACTCAGGTCTTCCTCTGCAATTTCTTTAAAATAGTTTTTTCCCCTGAGGCAACACCCCAAAACCAAGAACCTCCCCTATTTTTCCACTTCAAAGGGAATGCTTTCTTGTCCCGTTGCATAGTCGGACGGGGTTTCAAAGACCATCTAGTCTAACCCTCTGCATTGTGCAGAAGGAAAAAGCAAGGAAATTGTGCACTTGTTTCTTCTGAAACACCTTCGGGAATAAAGAACCCCAATCTCCATAGGTGGGCTATTCCAGCACGTGCACAGCTAAGAAGAGGCTGCTTAAAACAGATGCTTTTTTTTCTTCTTTGAATAAAATCCACAGTGGGAAGTGGAAAATATAACTTCTGCTTATGTTGGTTGCATACAGCAATATTGCCAATACACAGGAATTCCTACCACACCATTTTCAAAGTCACCCTTATCTCCCTCGCAACAGCTTTACTTGTCATTCTTGGAGCATTCAGTTAAGTGCTTTAGATTCTCTCTGTCAACACAACAACAACAGACCCATGTACCTGTGCGTGCACGCGCACACACACACACACACACACACACACTCACTTCAATTGACAAACACAAAGAAGTACTTTAAACAGTAAAAAAAAAATATCACTCGGCTGCCCCTATGGTACAAATGCCAATTATTGGACAACTAAAAGGGAGGGACAGCGTGGAAGACAATGGTGCAAATATCCCTTTGCAGGCTGAGGAGAATGGGGGGAAGCGTTGTTTGCCTAAGCAATGCAATTCATCCATGCAGTTCGTCCATCGTAAACCAGGAAAGAAACAGAGCAAGGCTATCTAAAATCGGCACCCTTTCAGATCTGAAAAGAACCCCTTTTAAAAAGCACAGACGTGATTTTCTCCAGGCAAACGTATAATACGCAGACCTACACGCTCGCTCACTCACTCATTCATTCATTCATTCTCTCTTTGTGGCAACGAAAGAAGGAAACGCATTTGCCAGTCCAAAATCCCACCCAGATCATCCTGGAGCCTGACGGTTCTTTGATTTCTCCAGTTTTAAGAGAAGTGGGATCAGAGGTGCCAATCCCCGTCCCCTTCTGTCAAAGGAACCCCCACCCCACCCCGATCGTTTGTATTCGGGCTTTCCCCGGGGCCAAAGTGCCCGGCAGGATTTCCCTTTGTATCCAGAACAAGGCAGAGTTGCATCTTCGCAACAGCAGCAAAGCTGAACATCCCTGCGGCAGCCAGATGAGCGAGCGAGCGAGAGCGCAGATGGAAGCCGGGCAAAGCGCTCGCTGGGGGGACTGAGAAAGGAAGCGAGGAGGGCGCAAAAGACCAACGGGCGAGAGAAAGAGGGACAAGAGAGAGAAGCCAGAAGGCGACGCGGGGTGGGGAGGAGGGAGCGGGAAACGAAAGGAAGGAAAAGAGAGAGAGAGAGAGACAGAGACAGAGAGACAGAGGGACAGAGAAAGAGACAGAGGGAGAGAGAGGGAGAGAGAGGGAGAGGGAGAGAGGGAGGGAGGGGGAGAGAGAGAGAGAGAGAGAGAGAGAGAGAGAGAGAGAGAGAGAGAGAGAGAGAGAGAGAGAGAGAGAGAGAGAGAGAGAGAGAGAGAGAGAGAGAGAGAGAGAGAGAGAGAACTGGAAGAGGAAAAACGAGCCGGGGATGGCGGGAAGCGAGGCGGGGTGAAGGACGGAGAGCAGAAAGGGGAAAAGGAAACGTTCAAAGCGAGGAAGGAAAGCTCCGATCGATTAAAACACCCGCCGCCGTTTTGCCGACCAGGGCAGGCAGTCCAGGCGGACAAGGGGGAAGGGAGCGGGGCAAAGAGGAGGAAGGCGAGGAGAGGGGAAGACCGGCAGGTATGCGGAGGAGACGCGCGGAACCAGCTGCCCGGCAGGGGAGGGGAGGGGAGGGGAGGGGAAGCCGAGGCTTGGGAGGGGAGGGGAGCCGGACGGCGAGGCGGCGGGAGGGCGAGGAAAGGAGCAGGGCGGGAGAGAGAGCGACCGGGCGAGGGACAGAGAAAAAGCGGGGCAGGGAAGGAGCAAACCGGGACCCCGCTTGGCAGCCTCCGAGCGCCGGAGGCGGGCAGACGGCCTCACCTGCCACGGTGTACCTGTCCAGGTAGTTGAGCACGTTGCCCACGCTGAGGATGGCGGCGGCGGCCACGCGGGCTCTGCCGAGGCTGGGAGCCGCGGCGGGCGCCGCCTGGCAGCCTCGCTCGTCGTTCGCGCCGCTCTTGGCTCCGCCGGGCGCGGGAAGCGCGCCGGAGAGAGTCTGCACCTCGCCGCCCCGTCCGCAACAGCCCCCATCGCCGCCGCCGCCGCCGCCGTCGTCTTCCTCCTCCTCGTCGTCGCCGGCCGCCGCCGCCGCCGCCGAAACCCGAAGGCGTCCGCCGCAGCCGGGGGGGCCGCTGCCCGACGAGCCGTCGCTCTCCAGGCACATCATGAGCCGCGGCGCTGAAGGAGACGCACCTGCTGCCCCGGCCGGCCGCTCAGCGCCGCATCTTGGCTGCCTCGGCCGCGGACTCGCCCGCCCCGCGCGCCGCCTGGTTGGCTGCGCCGCCCGCCCCGCCCCGCCCCTGCGCTCCCGAAGGCAGCCCGCGGACGCACGCCGAGAGCCCGGCGGTGGCGCGCCGCCTTCGGGCCGGGCTCCGGACACGCTGCCTGGAAGGGGTGGGTGGGAAGGACCTGCGCCAGATGGAGTCCCGGGGAACGAAAGGGTCGGGTTGGAGGCGCGCTCGGAGGTCCCTTCCAGTTCGGTCGGTTGGTTGGTTGGTTGGTTGGAGCTACATCCCGCCTTCCGTTGAGGTGCCTGGAAAGGGTTACCCCCGTTAAAAAAAACAAAAACCTGAATTATCTGAGTAAATACGCGGGCAAGGGGAGTAGGGAGGGAGTTACATTCGGCAATATTACATTCTCTGCTTTGGAACCATCTTCCCACGGAGCTTAGGACTGCCCCCCCCCCCACACCTTCGCTCATTTCGCAGGGATTTGAAAACTTGGCTTTTTGAGCTGTCTGGCCCAGACTGAGGGGTTTTAATTACTTATTAATGGGGTTTTAGTTTAAATTCAGGGACTTAATTTAATTTTAGTTTTAATCGATTTTAACTTTGTATGTATGTATTTTTAATTTTTCCCTGTAAACCGCCCTGAGTCCTACGGGAATAGGGCGGTATACAAGTTTAAATAATAAAATAATAAATAATACTCCCGTTGAAATTCAGAAGGATTTTCTACCCAACCTGTGTTCACACGAGACGCTAGGTTCCCCCACACATGTGTGCTAGTCGTTTCCGACTCTAGGGGCCGGTGCTCATCTCCGTTTCAAAGCCGAAGAGCCAGCGCTTGTCCGAGGACGTCTCCGTGGTCATGTGGCCGGCATGACTAGACACCAAAGGCGCACGGAACGCTGTTACCTTCCCACTGTAGTGGTCCCTATTTTTCTACTTGCATTTTTACGTTGCTTTCGAACTGCTAGGTTGGCAGAAGCTGGGATGAGTAACAGGCGCTCACTCTGTTACGCGGCACTCGGGATTCGACCCACCAAACTGCCGACCTTCTGATCAACAAGCTCAGCGTCCTAACCCACTGAGCCACCGCGTCCCTAACCATGGAAATGTCTACATCCAAAGCTTGGGGAACTTGAGCTTGTTCAGAAGAAACGTTGTTTGTTTCCAATTACCGGGTGGTCTTTAGTTATAAGTATCTTTTTAGTATTATATTGTCAGTTGTTGATACTGCTGATTACTATTCATTTGCTACACTGAAGCAATGTATAAGTACCTCTAATAAATAGGCCACCCCTGCATTGGCCAATTTACCATAGGTAATTGTCTATGCAAAAAAAAAAGCATGTGAAGGTAATACCTTAATTGCAACAGGCATCTTTTTTTTGTTCTTAAAGTGTTCTCAAAAGAAAATTGGGCTGCTTTTGTGTTTCCAAAAGGTTTTCGGCAAGATGGAACCACATCACAGAACCACCACAGTAACTTAACAGAAATGACAACTTGATTGGTATGGAATTGGGTGGGATTTCCGTAAAAGAAACATGTTTGTGACTGGGGAGGGGGATGCAGCGCTGGCATCTACAGAGGTTCCAGCATTTCTCTAGCTCTCCATGTGTAGAAGCCAAGTTCTTTGGCATATGTGCGCAGGACAGAATTCAGAATCAAATTCTGTGCTGGAGAATCGGAAGCTATTATATATCCTGCAATATACTCATTACACTTTCAGTGATCAATGTCCTCAAACAAATTTGATTTTTGATTACACATTGCAATGTTCTAAGCTATAATTTCTTAATCGTAGCTTATTAAAGGAACTAGAGTTGTCTGGGATTAGACAACATGCTAAGCTATAAACTAATTCACACATGCCAGTGGCTAGGTTTACGTAATATGCTAATAAGACAACAAGAAACAAATTATGGTATGTCTTGGTGTTTGCAAGGAAGTTGGATATTGGTTTTCTAGCTACGTGGAAGTACATGGAAGTACCTTACAATAAATCATAGGTTGTATTGGCAAGACATATTAAGCCTCTGTAGCCATGCTGCCCTTTATCACCTTACTGCCTTTTTCACAAACGGTCCTTTATCCAAGTTTGAAATTTTAACTTAGATTACTTACAGATTTCTCATTGAGTAGGCTCCATTACAAGTTGGCAGGAACTATAATTTGAAATTAACGCTTTCATGCATTACCTAGTGTAGATGTGTAGTGTGTCCAGGAAACACAATGACAGGGCAGTTGATTTGGTCTTGACTTAGGGTATTGTATAAACTGAGTCCCCATGTCTTATAAATCATTGAGGGATGTACTCCAAAAATGAGCAGGAGAAGAGAGGGTTAAGGAGTTTAAGTGATAAAGTGGTGCCTTAAGGTCTGTGGGGTTGAAGCCACTGGTTTGCCCCTTCAGATTCACCCAAATTTAGGACTACAGGCAGTCTTGACTTACAACAGTTCATTTAGTAGCTGTTTGAAGTTACAACAGCTCTAAAAAAAGGTGACATGACTTTTTCACACAACTGTTGCAGCGTCCCCATAGTCATGTGATCAAAATTCAGGTAACTGACTCATATTTAAAATGGTTGCAGTGTCCCAGGTTCATGTGATCACCTTTTTCAACCTTCTGACAAGCAAAGTCATTGGGAAAGCCAGATTCACTTAACAAGTATGGCAAGAAAGGCCATAAAATGGGGGCAAAACTCACTTAAGAACTGTCTCACTTAGCAACATAAATTTTGGGTTCAGTTGTGGTTGTAAGTCAAGGACTGCCGACCTTTCAGCCCTTTGAAGTAGACCAGATTAAAGTTATGAATGCTAATACTACTATTATTATAAAGTTACAGAAACAGAATTTTGCAAGTCTGAATACATCCTCCTTCCATTTATTTTTAAGAGAACTAGGCAGGATCATGCTTGAGATGCTTTCTCAAATTACATTTTGGCCCTAGTCTCAGATTTCTTTGACTGTTATCTCTGTTGCAGTTCTGCTTCCTGTTCTTCAAGGTTACTTACAGCCCGTTACATCAGGGCTTTTCAATCAGTGGTGCGGGTACCACCTGTGGTACATTGGCACCTGGCAGGTGGTACGAAACCATCCTAGAAAAGTGGTAGCAGGGGAGGGGAATGAGCTGAACCAATGGCAGCACTGCACAAGCCTGAGCGAGAGATGGCTGGAGCTGCAGGGCTATCAGGGCTCAGTGGAAGCGCCAGGATCAGCGCTGATCCTGGCACTTCTAAGTCCAGAAGAACCGCCGATCAGCTGGAATGTTGCAGCATCTCTAGGGTCTTGTGATTTACATTCAGATGCTTGGCAACTGATTCATATTTATGACAGTCACAGTGTCCCAGGGTCATGTGAAGTGACCAAAACCTGCTGCAACCACCCAGCAGAGGGTGTGCTGCCACCACGTGGTTGTTTGGAGAAATTATAATATGCTATCTTGACCTGGTCAGCCAACTCCTCCTTCCCTATGACATATTTCCTCCTTCTCCTGATCATGTGCCTTACACCCCTCCCCTTTCTGGGATGGACTTCCTCCTCCATAACCGGCAGACACACGCGCAGACACTGTGAGTCAATACTGTCTTTTGACCTTGGAAATATTGTGCGTTATCATCTAATTCACCTCATCTGCTGTAATCTGCTCTGCATGCAAATAAAGGTATTTCTGGATGATAAAAGATATTTTCATGAATTCTGCTATCTGGCAAGAGTTGTTATCAGTGATAATATCCACCTATACAGACCAGCACAGGGATCTTAGCAAGGGGAAAAATCATTATACGACAGCTTGATCCAGAATAGAGGGGGGGGGAATAAAAACCAAAGGCCCCCCTTGCCCCACCCCCACTGCCAATCCTCAACAGAAATGCTCACAACAATGAAAACCTCAGACAGGAGAAAGAGCATGGCTGGGTGGGCAGGCAGATGTCTTGCTCGGCTGTGGCTTGGGGGGCACTTTTTTCAGTGCCATTGTAACTTTGAACAGTCACTAAGTGAACTGTTGTAAGTTAAGGACTACCTGTACTTCATCACTTTTTTCCTTTTTTTTGGTCATCAAGTTTTTGACACCTTGCTAGGCGACTGGTGGTACTCGGATGTTGCCATATCCTAAAAGTGGTACAATGGGTGAAAAGGTTGAAAAGCCCTGCATTACATCACCAGATGTGAGTGTGTAAAAAAGCAGATGACCACTAGGTGGAAGAAACGAGACACAGAAAACAAGAGCTCTTTGCTGTCATCCTGTGGTCATCTGTTTATGATTCCAAGTCTGGTAATTTCAACCAAACTACCCAAAATGCAAAGAGGGCTTCCATCTTAAGATGCTGTTGGCTACACCTTTTACATTCTTTGAGTAGTGTATTGTGGGAACTTGGTGAAGAACAACCATTTTAAAACAAACCAGGTTTCATAGAAGAATATTTAAAACATCTGCTGTCATCCAACCCATCTGAAGATGCAAATCATCCAGTTTGAGATTCATTTTATTTTATTTTGCATGCATGTGTAAAATAATTTTTAAAGGTCTAAAAATAGAAAGTAACAAACAGCCCAGTATAACATCAATTGTCTATTTAACCATTGTTTATTGAATAAATCAGGGCTCTTCAAACTTGGCCCTTTTATGACTTGTGGACTTCAACTCCCAGAATTCCTCAGCCAGCAGGCCTGGCTGAGGAATTCTGGGAGTTGAAGTCCACAAGTCATAAAAGGGCCAAGTTTGAAGACCCCTGGAATAAATGATAGACACAGCATAGCATCTGCTATAAATTGGGATTTATAAGACACAACAGCTGCATGCATACTGTACCCTAAACCAAAAACAAGCAAACTGCATCACAGCAAACTATGTTGGGTAATTATGTTTACCAGCTACAAAATGCTGGTTGTCTGTTGTAGGGAAGGGAAGCAAGAAAAAGTGGAATGGAATTCACCAGAAGAGGAGGGCACAGTGGGCTAACAACATAGGATGGGTGCACATCACATGGCAACACATTACTTTTAGGAGATGGACAGCTATATCCAATTTGTTTAATAAATAAATGGAATAAATTACAGGTCCCTTGATTTAAAAGAGAAGAAACAAATGGATGGGTAGATCTTTTAATCAGAAAGAGGTCAAAAGGTCAAGCAGTGCAGAAGATAAGCTGTAGGTGGTGCAGACATTCCTAGGCTGAGCACACACAAATGAAAGTCTCTAGTCATAGCTGTGGTAGGACTAGCATCCCTAGGGTTAGAGGGCTACAGATCCAGATCAAGAGATTGTAAAGCAACAGCTAGAGAGGAGACAACAAAGGATTGGGAGACAGATATTTCCAGAAACTTCTAGTGTGTAGCAGTGGGAGCATCTTCTTTTGGCGATATTGCGTCTTCTTTTCTTTGGGGCTTCTTTTTTCTTGGGCTGCTATCATTTTTAATACCGGTACCTGATGTGAATCTAACCTCGGAAGTTGGCAAAAAATGCCCCCAAAAGCAATATACATCCCTATTGGGCAAAGAAAATTGCAAGGATGAACTCATATAAATCAACAGGAGTCAAGTGTGATTTGGGTATAGTCAGGGCTTTTTTTCTCATAGAACGCTCAGAACGGAGTTCCAGCACCTTTTTTGGATGGAACCTTGTAGGGTAGGCAAGGCGGGTTGTATGACATGTGTGAGTTCCGGCACCTTTTTCTTTTATAAAAAAAGCACTGGGTATAGTACAATGTTTCTCAAACTTGGCAACTTTATGACATGTGAACTTCAATTCCCAGAATTCCAAAGTCAGCATGCTGGCTGGAAAATTCTGGGTGTTGAAGTCACATGTCTTAAAATTGCCAAGTTTGAGAAACACTGGTGTAGTTCTTTGCCTTCTTGTAGACCAGGTGTGTCAAACTGCTGGCCTGTGGGCCAGATGCGTCATGACGAAACCGTGCCCACCCCATTGCTGGCAATGGGGGAAAAGTTCCGATATGTCGTGTGATGTCATGTGATGTCACGAGTTTGACATGTCTGTTGTAGACCAATGGCTTTTTTTTTCAAATTTGGCAACCTTAAGACTTGTGGTTTTCAACTCCCAGGTTTTCCTACTCAACATGCTTACTGGGGAATTCTGGGAATTGAAGTCCACACATCTTAAGGTTGCCAAATTTGAAAAAACAGTGTTGTAGACTAAATGGGCTACTTATAGGAGGAATGTACCAGTTTATCTGGAAAATCTGAAATACTACCCAGAGGTGATAATCACCTAACACCTTAAGTTATGATTAAACAACCAACCACAGCTTACTAGCTAAAAGATAATTAGCTGCCTTCATACTTGATTACATCTGGTTTAAAACATAATGTCTACATTTATCCATCATTCAAGTCCTCATGTGGCTTGTGATTTTTTTGTTTAGCATGATGTGTGAACCAACCACAGTAGCTTCAAAATCATGGTTTATCACTGTATAATTCAGTACACAAGATATGAATCATGTCAGTATATTTCTAGCTATTTGAATAGAAGATTATATTCATGATTAATAGAATTGTCCTCCAGAACTATGTCAAATTTTCTGTTAAAGGGATCTAAATTATGACATAAAAATATGATAACATCAACATATTTCCTACATTGTTGCACCTGGATAATGAGAAAGCATTGCACCATAGAAACAGCATGATAGAAAGCATCCTACCATTTTAAAAAATCCTCAAATTCTCTCCGCTATTAAAGTGAGAAAACAAATATAGCTTTCTCGCTTTTATACCCATTTCATAGATCAAGGAGTTGAAGCTGAATAATAGGTTTCATATTTATGCTTAGACACTGTCTAAATTCTCACCTGAAAATAGCAACCTCATTTTAATTATTTTCACTTCAGGAATAAAACAGTCACTCCTGCAAGCTACGTTCAGAAACTATTTTTATTGTATTTTATTTTACTTTTTTTTGTTTAGAGTCCCCAGCAAGGAAAAAAATATGTTCCAAGCAGAATTGTTTTAGCAGACTCATTTTAGTCTGTGCTGCGTTTTACAATCTCCTCTGAGACATATCTTTGACACATGAGTAACGCATCTTCCCTGGCGTTATTTGGAATTGTTTGTTAAAGTATCTAGCTTCAAACTGCTGATAGCTTAAGATTTCCCAAACTGGCCATGCATATATTGAGCTCCAACCAAAAGTATTTCACCACTGAAAGGGTTTCCAAGGAGGTCTGTTTAGGAATCTGATGCCAAAGATTCTACACGGCATAAATACTCTCCCAGTTTAGACATGCTAAGCCAGGACTGCTTGGAAAAAAGGAACACATGTGCAGCAAACATTTGCAGAGAATATATAATAATCAGGATTTGTAGAGGAGCAGCCCTATCATTAGGTAACATGAAGCCCTGCTTTTTAAATTACATTATGGCCTGCGTAGCTGCTCCACTTCTGCTCTGGATCAGAAATGCACTATCTGAGCCCTCCAAGACCTCCCAAAGTTGTTACCAAATATTAATGTTTAAAGTAACACAGGAGGAACATTCTTCAATACCTTGCTAGAGAGTAACCTATTAACTAGGCTTTATTTTAAGTGAGCTTAAATATAAATTTAGTGTTTGGTCTGGATCGCTCACTAGTTTGGGCAATGCAACATAGGACTCACCTCTCCAAGGACAAATTCGGGTTCAGTCCAAAGGATAACATCTCTTCTCTAGGTGGGGAGGGGGGGGAGTGTCACAAAAAGTCAAGATGTTGGCCACAACAGTGTGATTGAAGTTGTGCCTGTTTGTTATGTGTGTTGTGGTGCACATCCAAAATTTAAAAAACAGGCAGAGTTTTGATCACACCCTTGGAACTATCTTCTTGACTTTATGGACCCTATTCTGAAGGCACCTCTGATTCCAGAGCAATATCAGATCTAGGATTCAACTAGGGTAGAGTGCTTAGAATGGCTACCTCTTTTGGTTGTTCCAGATACTGTATGAGAAGCAACTGAAGCTGTAGTAGACTAAGTATATATATGCCTTACTGTAGTGAGGAATGATAGGAATAGTAGTGATCCAGCAGAATAATTAAACAGAGCTTTGTGTGCTTCCTATTGGCACCTTTGTGCAAGAAAAGGCAAGGAGCTGCATGCAGTCAAGTGTTACATTCACACCCTCACGGGCCCTCACAAATCTAATGCATTGAAAACCCTCTTAGGCTTTGCCTCTTGAGGGAGATCCTCTTGTTGGCAAATTAAGTCTGTTTGCTGACTCCCTTCAGTGTTACCTGAGATGATGATCCTTCACAAGGTGTCTTGTGTATCATAAAAATTGAAAAAGTCTTTCAAATCATGTAATCCAGTATTTCTCCATCATGGCAACTTGAAAATATGTGAACTTCCACTCCCAGAATTCTGACTGGGGAATTCTGGGAGTTGAGGCCCACACATCTTCAAGTTGTCAAGACTGAGGAACATTGATCTAGTCCAGATATGTCACGTGATGTCACACAACATATCAGAGCTTTTTCTCCATTGCCGGCAATGGTGTGGGTGTGGTTTCTTCGTGATGCGTCCGGCCCGCAGGCCAGCAGTTTGACACCACTGATCTAGTCCAACACCCTTATGGGTAAAATATTGTATCAACACAAACATCTCTGACTGAAGACCATCCAGCTTCCATCCCAAACTATGTAGCACCAGCCTTGGGCTGACTTTGGACCACCTCTTCTTGAACTTCACTGCTGCCTCCTAACTCAGACTGTAATCTGACTGTAAATCAGGGACTACACATTCCATAAGCAGTTGTTCCATTCTGATCCTCTGTCCTGATCTTCCAGTTGCATCCTTGACATAAAGAATTATAGCAACTGTGGACTTAAGAATAGGAATAGGACATTTTGGCTGATGTGTAATAGTTCAGTCTCTTCAAAGGATTGGTGACGTGGTTCCCATAGAAACATGAAAGCTTCTATTCTCCCTCTCCCACCCCCACCCTCAGCCCCATGCCAGGGACTTCCAAAATTGTATTTGAAAATAAATACTACTAAGAATAATAATAATAAAACAGCCTCAAATCTTCCAAGGTCTCCAACCATAACATTTCGCCATAACATTTCATAAGACCTCATGAGATTTCCAATGTTTGCCTACTACCTCATGAAATATTAGGGTATCAACCACATCTCACAAAATTCATATGCTTTTTGAGATTTGAGGCAATTGCAAAGTGCTGAGCCATTGTGTGAGATCATGCAAGGCACCACAGAGCTGAAAAAGATTGATTATTTATGCTTCCCTTAAAAAAAAAGCTGCTATATTTATTTTTAAGCCTGAATACATATCAAAATATACAGAATGAAAACCCTGTGGTGCCAATTTGGAATAGAGTCAGGACCGCTGGAAGGAGCTGACCAGAATATACAGCGTAGTGAATCTTAAAACTCATAAAGCTAAACAGAATTGGACTGAGTTACTGTTTGGGTGGGAGATTACTAAGTCATCTCACAGCTGTGGGCTCAACAAGAAAATACAAGGGCAATTCGGAAATAAACCTCTGTTTGGTTATCAATGACAGACACTCGCAGATACAGAATTTGTATGCATTGTAGACATTAGAAAACTACATTACATTACTTTTTGACATAATCGCCATTCAAATTGAGGCACTTGCCATAATGTCTTACATGGTTTGAAATTCCTTCTGCAAAAAAATATCTCCCACCTGGGAATGAAGCCAGCCTGTAACAGCATCGTGAGGCGCATTGGCATCATCGAAGCAGCGCAACATGAGCCACTGTTTCATTTAAAAAACTGGTTCATTTTCAGTTGATCTAGCAGACAAGTCAACTGCAACACAACCTTCTACTTCCACTGACTGCCTACTGAACTACTGAACTACTGCATATGGCGCCATAGGACGGGCGTTGCTATCCCCGCCTGTTTCTTGCACATGCTCAAATGGAGGTTTATTTCCGAATTGCCCTTGTAGAACCAGTGGCCCAAAATAGCCCAAAAGAAAGGATTGCAGGTCACTTCCATAGTAACATGTTAACTTTTAACTAATTAGCATGTTAACTTTTATGTGCAACTAAACTGTAGATGAGATTGAAAGTGAGGAAAGACGCCGTGAAAATATTGGGGGGTGTTGATCAATATCTTCTTATTAGAAAAGTCTAACAAAAATTGTGCTACAGTAGTAAGCTAAAAAAATGCATTCTGTCTGTAGCATCTCCTTGTATTCTCAATGAATATCCTCATGAATAAAATGAATTGGACTCTTCAGCATTTGATTGTCTTAAAGTGTTATGCTAGGACCCCCCCAGGGGTCTTCCAAGACCCTTTCAGGGATCCAATAAATGAAAATGATTTGCCAGCCTATGTTGAAAAATAATACAGCATTAAAATCCCATTAAACAATCATAAGAAGCGCTCGCAGCACGGAATGCATCAATTTTAATTTTTAATACAATAAATATTGATAAATATAACCCATAGAAACAAAAGCTCCTTTGGGGTCTCCTATTAATTTTTTAAAGTGGGAAGGGGTCCTGAGAGAAAAAAAGCTTAACAAACACCAATCCATAGTGTAGGAAAGCATTTGAAGATTAATTTTGCTAGGTCAAACTGAGAATAATTTCTTTTGCTCCCTCTCTTCAAAGTGGTGTTTTTCTTTTTGTCGTTGTTCAGTTGCAAAGTTGTGTCAGACACTTTGCGACCCTGTGGACCACTGTACGTCAGCCCCCGCTTCTCATCCTCCACTGTCTCCTGATGTTTGCCCATATTCATCCTTATTGTGTCAATGAGACTAACCATCTCATCCTCTGCCAACCCCTTCTCCTTTTGTTTTCAATCTTTCCCAACATGGGGGTCTTTTCCAGTGAGTCCTCTCTTCTCATTTGGTGGCCAAAATATTTGAGCTTCAGCTTCAGGAGTTTTGCTAATAGAGCCCAAATAACATTGGGGGTAGTCCTCGCTTAATAACTACTTGTTCAGTGACCATTCAAAGTCCCGAACGAGGTGACTTGTGATGGGTCCTTCATTGCACAAACCCAGCCACATGATTTGTAAATCATGGTTTATGTCTAAGCACATTGCTCCAACCCTGCCCATTGTGACTGATGCAGGAAAAACTGTGATTAAAGAAAGCTAAACTTAGCACCATGCCCTAGGTTTTGTCTTTCAGGCTAAGCTCCATTTGAGGGATACGATTCGAGTAAATATAGTGGGAGTATAAAGTAAAGTTCTCCTAGAGAACTTGAGCCCTGAGGAAACTTATTTTGCGCCAGCTTCCTTTGGTCCTCTTGATTCCAAAAAAGCAAATGTGGGGAAAATCAGTGGATGAAAGGAAGTTCTGGAAAACTGCTGCGAATCATCCATTTCCCGGAGAGCTACACGAGCCAACTGGTTGGTGGGGGAAGGCGAGATAGAAGCAACCAACCCTGAACATTAATAATATATTCAGTGGTCAGAGAAGAAGGGAAAAAGACTTCTTGATTTCTCTGTGGTTTTCAGGATAGGCTACTCTGTTGAACTAAAAGTCCTGTGGGTTGGCGTTTTGAGGTTGTTTTAATTTTGTCAAATTATGCCTTAGCTGCTTGGCTTTGCTTAGTCATATCTTTTTGGGGGGGGCAGGGGGAGGGCTGTTGAAAGTGAGGTTTTTAGAGAGGAATCACGAAGGCCTTTCTTTGCCATGGGAAATATGACCTTGACTTTACAAAGGAGCCAAGGCCAGATTAGTTATGCTTTAAAAAAAACAACATTGTGAAAAGGCTTGATAGAAAAGCAAAGATGCATTTCAGCCCATAAGATTAGGATATCCCAGTCTGACTTTGAAAGAAACAGAAATAAGGAAAAAGAAAAGATATACAATTAAGTATGAGAGCTTAAAAGCTTAAAAGTGGTAAATAAGTAGAATACCCAGAAAATCTATTCTTCAAACCCACTTTTCTGATTCAGCTCTTAGCTACAGAAATTTTGCAGGACCTCTTAATGCAAATCATTTCATACTATTCAGCTTCAGTTTCACAGCCATTTAACTTAAAATAAATGCAAAGGAAGTACTGTGGAATTCAGTAGAGATAAACCCACAATTAAATATGCATTGCATTGATGTTATCAACCTAAATATATAGAACATAAAATCATAAGGCTGGAGAGGTCTTCTAGTTCAACCCCCTGGTCCTTATATCATTCTGGTCAAATGGTTGTCCAATCTTTTCTTGAAAATCTTCAGTGATGGAGCATCCATAACTCCAGGAGGCAAGCTATTCCACTGATTAATTGTTCTCAGTGTCAGAAAATTTCTCCTTGCTTTTAGGTTAGATCTTTCTTTAATAAGCTTCCACTCATTGGAATGGAATGGAATGGAAAAATAAATAGAATAGAAGAGAATAGAAGAGAAGAGAAGAGAAGAGAAGAGAAGAGAAGAGAAGAGAAGAGAAGAGAAGAGAAGAGAAGAGAAGAGAAGAATTGAGTTGTAAGGGACCATGGAGGTCTTCTAGTCCAACCCCCTGCTTAGGCAGGAAACCCTATACTAGTGAGGGTGAACCTTTTAGAGACTGAGTGCCCCAAAACTGCCCTGTTCCCTGGCCCGCTCCCACCCCACCCCCTCCTCTGCCTGCTTCACCCCCAGCCCACCCATCTCTGTCCACCCTGCCTCATAGGGTCACCCGCCACCTCCACAGCCCGCTGCAGATCTCCCAGTGGCCCTGCAGCGCCATGGTGACCACACCCTCTGCTCGCACCCTGTAGCATCATCTCCACACAACAGGGCACGAGGGCGGAGTCTTGTCCCTGCTGTCATGTGTTTGGCTGCCCTGTTTTCTGTGGGCTGCACCCAGGGCCGACTCTCCTCCAGGGGGGCTGCTGGTGAGGAGGGGGCCACAGGGGGAGGTGGGGCTGGGGCAATGGCACATGTGCCCACAGAGAGGGCTCCGAGTCCTGCCTCTGACACGTGTGCCATAGGTTTGCCACCACTGCCCTATACCATTTCAGACAAATGGTTGTCCAATCTCTTCTTTAAAACTTCCAGTGTTGGAGCATTCATAACTTCTGGAGGCAAGATGTTCCACTGATTAATTGTTCTGTCAGGAAATTTCTCCTTAGTTCTAAGGTTGCTTCTCTCCTTGATTAGTTTCCAACAATTACTTCTTGTCATGCCCTCTGGTGCTTTGGAGAATAAGTCAATCCCCTCTTGTCTGTGACAGCCCCTCACATACTGGAAGACAGTTATCGTGTTCCCCCTAATCTTTTTTTATTAAGCTAGACATGCCTAGTTCCCTCAACCATCCATCATCAACTTTAGCCTCCAGACCCCTTATCTTTGTTGTTCTTCTCTGCACGCTTTCCAGGGTCTCAACATCTGTTTTGTATACCTGCGACTGTACCATTTGCCAACGATGTCCTAAACATCTACCAGCCTAGCCATTGGGCAAATTTTTGGCAGTTCTGGGAGTCATCATTAAAGAATATTTGGAAGTATCCAGAATGCGGAAAATTGAGAACCAAAAGGTGTCACTTCCTCCTTATTTCCCTTGGCTTCAATTTTATTATTCCTCAAGTTTGGCTCCGAGCTTCAGTACTGGCCCCTCCAGCAAAGTTTTTTTATGATGGGTCCATGTACCAGCAGGCTTACTCAGTGGCAGATGTAAAAAATTCCAGGCAAATGATCTTGATAACCTATCTTCTCTTTAAGAAGGGTGGGCCAAGATGCAGACATGATGGGAAATTCAGGAATGCTCTTTATTGAAGAGGATACAATACTAAAATCTTGAAAGCCTGTCCAAGTTTCTTTCTTCTCTATCTCACCTTTTTCACAGGATGGCATAATCTTTGGTCAAAGTTCCCTTTTAATGACTTACTCATCCCTTCCCTGTTTCCAAGATCTGGTCTATATTCATTCCACAGAAAACACACACACAACTCCTTTATCTGTGTTAATACTTCTTGAACTTCAATTATCATTATCCTTAAGATACCATTTGCGGAACAGGCTAGCCTTCCTCCACATGTGAAGAGCATATGAACAACATGCTTCTTTGACGATACCTTCTACATGAGGGTCTACCAGATGCACCTAGGAAGCCCCCAAATAGGAGACCAGGGCAGTCCTCCTCTCCCACTGTGGTTCCTGTCCACCCACTTATATAGAGGTGAATGGATTCTGTGTCAGGAGGCAGCTCCTAGTCATCAAACGTCTTCATCATTGATTTGGACAGGGGGATAGATGGGGAACTCATCAAATTTGCAGATGACACCAAGCTGGCAGGAATAGCCAATACTCTAGAAGATAGGCTTAAGATTCAGGAGGATCTGGACAGACTTGAACACTAGTTGCTATCTAACAAAATGAAATTCAATATGAAAAAAGTAAGGTTCTACATTTAGGCAAGAAAAACCAAATGTACAGGTATAGTATAGGTGGTACCTTGCTCAATAGTAGTAACTGTGAGAGGGATCTCGGAGTCCTAGTGGACAATCACTTAAATACAAGCCAGCAGTGTGCTGCAGCTGCCAAAAAAGCCAACACAGTGCTAGGCTGCATTAACAGAGGGATAGAATCAAGATCACGTGAAGTACTAATACCACTTTACAATGCCTTGGTAAGGCCACACTTGGAATACTGCATCCAGTTTTGTTCACCACAATATAAAAAAGATGTTGAGCCTCTAGAAGGATACAGAGAAGAGCAACAAAGATGATTAGGGGACTGGAGGCTAAAACATATAAGGAACGGTTGTTGGAATTGGGTATGTGTAGTTTAATGAAGAGAAGGGTGAGAGGTGACATGATAGGAGTGTTCCAGTATCTCAGGGGTTGCTACAAGGAAGAGGGAGTTAAGCTATTCTCCAAAGCACCTGAAGGCAGGACAAGAAGCAATGGATGGAAACTGATCAAGGAGAGAAGCAACCTAGAACTAAGGAGAAACTTCCTGACAGTTAGAACAACTAACCAGTGGAACAACCTGCCTCCAGAAGTGGTGAATGCTCCAACACTGGAAGTTTTTAAGAAGAGACTGGACAGCCATTTGTCTGAAATGGTATAGGTTTCCTGCCTGAGCAGAGGGTTAGACTAGATGACCTCCAAGGTCCCTTCCATCACCACCACCACCACCACCACCACCATCATCATCATCATCATCATCATCATCATCATCATCATTATTATTATTATTATTATTATTATTATTATTATTATTATTATTATTATTATTATCATCACTGATAGATCTGTACTTTGTGAATTTGTCTAGTCCCCTCTTGAATCCACCTATATTAGCAGCCAACAACACATCTTTTGGCACATATTCCACAAGTTGATTATATCCTACATGAAAAAGCATTTCCCACTCATTTGTGTTTAATTTTATATTTAAAGATATCAAGACCTATGTCCTTCCTTCCTTCCTTCCTTCCTTCCTTCCTTCCTTCCTTCCTTCCTTCCTTCCTCCCTCCCTCCCTCCCTCCCTCCCTCCCTCCCTCCCTGCCCATCTCATTCCATGACCCTGGGTGGTTAACAGTGATTTAAACCTTTAATAACACAAATAGATAACAACAATCAACACAATTCCATGACTCAGAACCTCCAAAATATATACATTGTTGTACAAACCAGCGTTGCCTGAGCTGCCTGTCACAAGTCTTTAAGGCTTTGACTTCTAGATTTTGTGAGGATCATGCATCCATAGGACAGACACCATAATAGAAATTTATTTATTCATTAAAAAAAAAGAATATAGAAAGCATGGTTACATCTGGATACAGTTGAACTTCCCCCAAGCTTGAACTATTGATACAGGATCATTTGCTAAGAAAAGAGTTGATTAACTGAAGGAAACCTCAGGGGTGGGCCAAGAGCTACCCAGATTTCAGTTAGAATTTCGGAAACTAAGAGGAATTTCCAAGAGTTATTTACAGCAGAGTCTCTTGGGATATTTCGAAATGTTTCTTTCCTGATTTCTGACCACTTAGGCTGAACTGCCATTTATGAGATCACCTGCCAACAGTTTTGCTCTTTGTCTCTCAATTGTTTGTGTCAGCGTTCTGCTTCATTCTTCTTCCAGCTTCCTCAGAATCTCTCCAGTCCGGAAGACATAAAATAAACTTAAAACTGTATCTCAGCTTTAAAAAGCCAAAGAATGACCCCAACTGAGCCTTATCTACATATGTATGGTGGTCCCTCTATGTCACTGTCTTCGCCTGCCCGCCCCTCCCAAATACAAAGCACAGCCCTCAATCACCAAAAAAGACTGTCCCAGCTCAATCTAAATCTTCCAGTTGCAAAAGGGGAACTATTTTCACTTCCTGGCATTGTTATACAGGATTCCCAGAGAGGAATTCATGACGGTATGCGCTGTGTGTGTAACATTAAGGCATGAAGCTTGTGAATGGCAAGGAAAACATGAATTGCTTTGTTTTCCTTTCCAACGGCAAGCATTGATTACATTTACTAGGTGTTATTTTTAATGCATGTTATACTTAAGGTACAGGGGAATGGGGTGGGCAGGGGGAAGAGTGTAAATCACAGCCAGGATAAAGGTGAAGAAGAAGAAGAAAAAAAACCTTGTCAGAGCTGAGGCATTCAGCAGAATGCAACTGTGAATTCTACCATGCAAGCTATTTTTTTTTCATTAACACATAACGTCATTTGGAGCTCGTCCAATCCTGCTTCTGTTGCTGAGGGATCCTCTCTTAGATAAATCTTCTTGGCCTGCCCTTCATTTTCCCCCCTCTGAGGCAAGTTACTACCACATAGGCGAAGGCTGACTTTAAAGTTCAATTTGGACAAGAAGTGAAAAACCTGGCTAGTTACAATTATCAGTCAAGGGCATTGAGTAGGATCACAGTCCTCGACTTACGACCAGCAATTTCCATTGCTAAGCAAGACAGCTGCTAAAAAGTGAGTTTTGTCCCATTTTGCAACCAATTTTTTGCTGCGGCTGTTAAGGGAATCACTGCAGCTGTTATTTTTTTTTAAATTCCATTTAATTCCATTTAATCCCGCCCTTCTCCGAAGACTCAGGGCGGCTTACAAGCTTAGCAGTAGCCTTCATTCTATGTATATGCCTGCTTATTAGGGCTTTCACACACCCCCCAAGCGGCATTATTACAAAGTCAGCTTAATTGCCCCCAACAATCTGGGTCCTCATTTTACCTACCTCGGAAGGATGGAAGGCTGAGTCAGCCTTGAGCCTGGTGGGATGCGAACCTGCACTAATTGCAGGCAGCTGGTGTTACTTAAGGAGGCATTAAGTGTTAAGTGAGCTGTTAAGTGAAACTGGCTTCCCCATTGACGTGGCTTGTCAGAAGCTTGCAAAAGGGGATCACGTGACACATACCCCCCCAGAACACTGCAACCATCATAAATATGAGTCAGTTACCATGTGAATTTTGATCACGTGACCACAGCAATGGTCACGTGATCACGTGACCACAGCAATGGTTCGTCGTAAGAACATCATAAATCACATTTTTCAGTGCCGTTGTAACTTCCAACAGTAACTAAACAAATGATTGTAAGTCAAGGATGACCTGTACATGTAGTCGTCAACTTAACGACCAGTCGCTTAGCAACTGTTCAAAGTTACGACCTATCTGAAAAAGGGGACTTATGTGTCCGATCTGAAGTGCTGAAAATCGTCCCCACCTCTGCAGTCATATGAGTCCACTTTGGGTGCTTGGCAACATAGTCAGATTTATGGCAGTTTGCAGCATCCCACAGTCATGTGACTGTGTTCTGCCGAAAACTGGCACTTTCAGTTTTCAGCAAAACCATATTCCATACTGAACAGTGGGTTTTCACCTGTGATTGCTGCGTTCCCTTAATGACGGCACAAAAAATGATGTAAAATTAGGTCAGTCATTTGACCGTTTTACAACCATTATGACTTACGACCATAATGAGCAGATTCCTAACTGTAAGACTAAGCAGCTAGCCTGCCTAAAAAATGTTAGCTCAGCACAGGATAATGCCTGTAGAGATACTGTTTTTAACCTATCCTGAACACCACTCTTGATAAGCAGCAACAGCATCTGGAGAGAGCATGGAGGAAAAAAAATCACCCTCTCCTTTATTTATTTGGTAAATTCATATGACTGCCCATTTCATATATGAAAACTGCACAAAATTAAACAAAAAAACAATACAGGCAGTCCTCGTTTAGCAATCACAATTGGGACCGGCAACTCGGTGATTAAGTGAAACAGTTGCTAAGTGAAAAAGTGACTGTGCTTATGGTCTTACTTCATCTCTCCTTTGCTTTACAGACACGTGAAGGTCATAAATGCAAGGATTGGTTGCAAAGTTACTTTTCCATCACCACTGTAACTACCAACGGTTAATAAATGAGTCAGTCACTAAACAAGGACTATCTGTACAACAAAATAACCAAAAACATCACAACAAAAAGTATTCAAAACAGTAAAAAAGCAATTAAAAACATTAAAAAAGCATCATCTATGGAAAAGCACATTCAATTTCCCTAGCAATACCAACCCCTTTTAGGCTCAATCTTCACGTTACCTGGTCCTCAGGCCACGTGGCAAAGCCAGGTCTTCCAGCTCTTCTTGAAGGCCAGCAAGGTCAATCCAGATGATGATGATGATGATGATGATGCTATTCATTCAGTTGTGTCCAACTCTTGTTGATTCTATAGGCCAGGACTCTCCACATCTTCCAATTTTGCATTTGAGTTCTATCTTTGAGAACTTTGAATTCTATCTCTGGCAGGTGTCAGCTTTGATGGTGTCCAGCCTCCATGTTCTTTGGTTTCCTTTTACTGCTAGTTCTTCCAAACATAATTGCTTTCTCCAGTGACTTCCCCCACGTGACATGGCCAAAGTAAGTGATGTTCCAGAGGATGGGTGCTGCAGCAGAAAAGCCAGGATCTGCAACATGCCCTTCCTGCTAGACCTGATGGGACAGGTAAATTGGGGAGAGGCAGACCCTCCAATAATTCAGCCCCATGGTGCATACATGTAAAAAAAGAAGTGGGGCTTTGAGTGTATTTTTTGCAGCTACCATATTGACCTTTTTTGACCCTCTCCCCAGAGATGCTCCTGTTCACACCTGGCTTTTAAACAATTCTTTTAATATTTTACTATTTATGAGCCCTGATGTGCAGTGGTTAGAATGCAGTGTTGCAGGCAAACTCTGCCTACAGCCTGGAGTTCGATCCTGACTAGCTGAAGGTTGAATCAGCCTTCCATCCTTTCGAGGTCAGTAAAATGAGGACCTCGAAAATGAGGATTTAGGGGGGGGCAATATGGAAATAATGCTTACATTGTAAACTGCCTAGAGAGTGCCTAAATGATGTTGCCATTAACATCCCAAATTAGAACTTGCTGAGATAATAATAAAGTTGGTAGGGACCTTGGAGGTCATCTAGTCCAACCCCCAGTTCAGGCAGGAAACCCTATACCATTTCAGAAAAATGGCTGTCCAGTCTCTTCTTAAAAACCTCCAGTGTTGGAGCATTCACAGCTTCTGGAGACAGGTTGTTCCATTGATTAATTGTTCTGTCAGAAAATTTCTTCTTAGTTCTAGGTTGCTTCTCTCTTTGGCTAGTTTTCATCCGTTGCTTTTTGTTCTGCCTTCAGGCGCTTTGGAGAATAGCTTGACTTCCTCTTCTTTGTGGCAGCCCCTGAGATCCTGAAACACTGCTATCATGTTCCCCCCTCATCCTTCTCTTTATTAAACTAGACATACCCAATTCCAGCAACCATTCCTTATATGTTTTAGCCTCCAGTCTGCTAATCATCTTTGTTGCTCTTCTCTGTACTCTTTCTAGAGCCTCAACATCTTTTTTACATCATGGTGACCAAAACTGGATGCAGTATTCCAAGTGTGGCCTTACCAAGGCATTGCAAAGTGGTATTAACACTTCACATGATCTTGATTCTATCCCTCTGTTAATGCAGCCTAGCACTGTGTTGGCTTTTTTGGCAGCTGCAGCACACTGCTGGCTCGTATTTAAGTGATTGTCCACTAGGACGCCATGATCCCTCTCACAGTTACTACTATTGAGCAAGGTACCACCTATACTATACCTGTGCATTTGGTTTTTCTTGATACAGAGCACCCTAAAGGAATAGTTGTCTTCCTGATAAATACTGTTTGGTATACCTGCCCATTATGGTGAGTATGCCTCCATTTTAGGAATGTACATTGCATGCTCTCAAAATTCCAGATTATGTCTGGTCAAAAACATTGCTTCTCCCTGACTTAGCTAGGTTGTACAAAATCAGTCTTAGTGTAGGATGAGCAATGGGGTGGTATCATCCTGACCCAGTTCTGCACAATAACCTGAAGGCAGAAAATTTCCTTGAAGCCTGAGGCCTTGTGTTCCTCCAAAGTTACTCAGAGTGCTATAATCCAACTGCTACAATTGATTTTCTAGGCAAGATAGTCAAACACATGGTGGCCATTAGAACCAGGAACTCTATGAGGGACATAGATTTTTAAGAAGAGACTGGACAGCCATTTGCCTGAAATGGTATAAGGTTTCCTGCCAGAGCAGGGGGTTGGACTAGATGACCTCTAAGGTCCCTTCCATCATCATCATCATCATCATCATCATCATCATCATTATTATTATTATTATTATTATTATTATTATTATTATTATTATTATTATTATTATTATTATTATTTATGTGCAATGAAAAATGGCAATCTCAGGAGTGTATTTCCTTGAGAGTTTTATGGCAAATTGCAGTCTATACAGTGACAAGGAGTGCAGTATTAGACAATGTCATTTATTGGCTTTGATTCTCCATTCTGAAGACATTCCTGGAAAATTTGGAGAGTCACAGTCCAACATGTACTCAGCCCTAGCTGCCTCCTCTGAATGTCAGCAGCTCGTCGTGAAATTGATGGAAGAGAGAGACGGAATTGTGTGCCACTCATGATGAAAGGGTGATGAAAATGATTTTAGAGGAAGCCATCGTGACAGCTGAATCCCAGGCTGGTAACTTTATAGTTGGCATCTATATTTGATTTCTAAAGGCAGAGTTCCAACTCCCATAGAAGCAGATAAACCTACATGTTCGTGCATTGCTTTTCACACATTTATGTTCAGCTTTATTTTTTGCTGTATTTGACAAACTTTGGCAATCTCTGCTTCTTTCTATCCAATTAATAACAATATGGCTGGATTTTGGTAAGTTGTTTTTCACAATGCACTAAACAAAATTCTCAGTGATCTGCACCAGTCGATATGAAAGTATTCCTAGAGTGGTGAAGGGCTTCTTGTCTGTGTTCTTAACTTGCTAGGAAACTGCTAGTCTTAGGCAAATGTTGTAAATTTTTTGTTTTATCCTATAGAGCAGGGGTAGGCAACCTTGGCTCTTTTATGACTCGTGGACTTCAACTCCCAGAATTCCTGAGCCAGCTGTGCTCATGCCCCTCAGCATGGAGGATCTTCCACTGTCATTCAGCAGTGGTAATTAAGGGGGCAGAGGCAAACAAGTCCAGCATCCTTGCTTAATGTAGGCATATTCCCAGTCAAGAGTTTAATTTATGAAAGAAGAAGTCTTAACACAGTGGTACCTTGGTACTCAGAGTTAATTTGTTCAGGGAGGCACGATGAGTACCAAAAACTATGAGTACCAAGCAAAGTTTTCCCATAAGGAATAATGTAATGGGTCACAAGGCAGCTGTCACCAATAGGTTCAAGCTTGTGCATTGAGCACCAAACAAATGATGAGTACCAGGACAAAATTTTCACATCAAAATGCACTGAGTACCAAATTTAATGAGTTTCAAAGCGGTTGAGTACCAAGGTACCACTGTTCATAGTATGAGTGCCAATTGGAGGAAAGCTGATATAATTGTGATTAGGGAACCAAGCAATTGTAGTCCATATCTGGAGGGGACTGGGCTGGAAAATGTTGCTGTACCACCGGGGTTCCCAACCAGGGGTGCTCGCACCCCCTGGAGGTGTGAGACAATATTCCAGGGGGTGTGAAAACTTGGGTTTTCAAAATTATTCTGTATAGAATAGAATAGAATAGAATAGAATAGAATAGAATAGAATAGAATAGAATAGAATAGAATAGAATAGAGCTGGAAGGGACTTTGGAGGTCTTCTAGTGCAGCCCCCTGCTCAAGCAGGAGCACCTATACCATTTCAGACAAGTGACTGTCTAGTCTAGGGGTTCCCAACCAGGGGTGCGAGATGATATTCCAGGGGGTGCGAAAACTTGGATTTTCAAAATTATAGTGTATATGCATAATTTGTTGCCGTTATTTCAAACTTTTGCAAGGGGTCTGAGAATATATCAGAAGCATTCTAAGGGTGCAGGGTATAGAAAAGGTTGGGAACCCCTGCTGTACTAGATGGGGATCGTAAAGCACCAGGAGGGTGGGGGCAGAAATTTCTCAGAGATTATAATTTATGAATGTTGGGAAAGTTGTGAAGAACGTCATGCTTCCCAAGTCATTTTTGCACCAGGTCTGAGTGAAAAGCAGTGTGTCACCCTACAAGAATTCACAGAGTTCCTGAATAGTGTTATTTGTTAGAGGAGTCCCCAGTTTCTATGCCGCCTGAATGTGTGATGGCCTCGCATGTGCACGCTGAATGTCATAGCAGAGTGAGAACCCGATAAGAAACCTGCAGATGCAAACTCACATGCCACGGTCACCTTCTCCCGCAGAACATAATTTGCTACTTTCATTGATTCAACAGCCCAACAGACAAGTACAGCTAGTCCTCAACTTATGCTCACAACTGAGCCCAAAGTTTCTATTGCTAAGTGAGTTTTGCCCCGTTATATGATCTTTCTTCCCATGTTAAATGAATCTCCGTAGTTGTTAGCTGCATGATTGTTAAGTGACTCTGGCTTCCCCATTGACTTTGCTTGTCAGAAGATGCAAAAGGGGATCACATGACCCTGGGACACTGCAACCATCATAAATAGGAGCCAGTTGCCAAGCGTCCGAATTTTGATCACGTCACCATGGGGATGCTGCAATGGTCCTAAGCTGAAAAACAGCCTTAAGTCACTTTTTTCAGTGCTATTGTAACTTTCAACAGTCACTAAATGAATGGTTGCAAGTCGAGGATTGTGGTTATGGCCTAGCATTTAATAGGCAGCAATAACAGGATTACCAGCTCCTATATATTTCAGCAGTGGCTGTCCTATATGTGAAATAGTGGGATGCTCTGGATTGAATTGCACCTTAGTGTTCAGATTTACACACAGATGTGCTACAGTTGAGATCCAGTTACTCACCCACTCCAAGAGCTAATGCAGTTCAAAAGGACATGGCATCTATACTTGTATGTGTTGCATCATTGTTAAATCACCTTTTTTAAATGGGAAAACTAGGAAATGCGCAGAAAAGGGTACCTCCCTATGGGGTTTTGTTCAGGGGTAGGCAACCTTGGCTCTTTTATGACTTGTGGACGTCAACTCCCAGAATTCCTCAGTCAGCTTTGCCTACCCCTGGCTTAGATGGATGATAAAGATCAGGTTAGCAATAAATCACAAATGGACAGTGCAATTTTCTCTCGGTTTTACAATGCAAGATAGATTCTTAAAGAATTGGTGGTTCAACAGTTACTAGTTTGGGTAGCTGTTTATTACCTCCTGAATCATTGGCCATGTATTTTAAATATCAGCAATTGGGAGGTATCATGAATGGGGACTATCACTTTCATTGCTTGTGGGCTTTCTGAATGCCTCTGATTGATTATAACAGTTGAATTACATGAGCTTTTGTCATTACCAAGCAGAGCTCCATTTATAACCCTTAATCATATAAGGTATACAGTAACTGCGCTTGCAGTCTTTCTATGTATTAAAAAAAAACATGGAACCTTTCCACTGAGACTATTGTGTTCAAAAGAGATCATTTTTTACCTTTTATCCACTCCATATGTTTCACGATACACACATTCTATGATACTTTTACAGATTTTTTTTTAAAAAATGTTATTTTTAAAAAGCCTAGAGCAGGGGTGTCAAACTCAATTTCATTGAGGGCCGCATCAGCATTGCGGTTGCCCTCAGGGGGCTGGGTGGGTGTGGCCAGGGTGGGTGTGGCCTACTGGGTGGGCGTGGCTAGAGTGCATATGGCCTACTGGGTGGGCGTGGCCAGCTCTACATCGTTTGCATCAAGGGTGCCTATGGGGCCCTGGGCAGGAGTGGGACAGATATGAGGGTCTGTGGCAGAAGGAGGGTCTCAGGGCCAAGGCAGTGGGGGCCATTCCCTCACTGTTTCCAGGATGGCTTCGCGGGCCACATGAAACCACTTCGTGGGCCGGATCCGGCCCCCGGGCCTTGTGTTTCACATGTCTGGCCTAGAGTGAACAAAGTGAATTTTATGAAACAAGCAGAGTCCAAGGATGTGTGTGTGTGTGTTTATTAGTAGCAAAAAAATTAGGAGACATTTTTAAAAGTCAAAAAAAGAAGCATAAGAAAATGTTGGCACGGTGCATTTTTCTTTCTTTAAAAGAGATTTCTTTTCTATAGTAAAAATTGCACAGTATCTTAAGCAACTCAAAAGAGGCAGGGGGGTGGGGAATGAGACCAATCATCCATTGTGTTGAAAGAATAAAGTAAAGATCACGGTTTAAGCCAGAGAATGAAAGTAGAGAGATCAGGCAGGTAGCCAAGGAACATATTGTTACAGTTATCAATATAAACCTGACTGGATTGTCACTCACTCAGTAAAGGAAAGTAAATGCAACTTCAGTAATAATGGTAGATATAGAGGGTGCTTTTTTGACAATACATTCCCATTTCTTGTTCAGTGCAGGAATTCATTAAAACACCTCCACTTCACATCTAGTGAAAGAAGGTCCACCCTCAACCGCTTTCTCCCCTGCATAATTGGTCCCATTGTCAAGCAGCTCTTAGAATTTTTTTTTCTAACATACAATCAAATCTTTATTTCTCTAATCCAAATCATTATTCAACATTCTGCACACTGGAACGATAAAAGCAAATCTTTTTCTTTCGTGACACTCTTTCTGGCATTGACACTATGTTTTTCTTTCCTTTGGAAAAATGACTGTCAAGACAGGTATCTACCATGCTAAACAGGTAGTCCTTGACTTATGACCATTTGTTCCATAGCAGAACATCCAGATTCAGCCATAGTTTCATTCCATACCACTTTAACCTTGTGAACTCTCAGGCTTCTCCTTCCGTTATATATTCAAGATGGACAGTGTTTAATATTTTATTGTTATGTATATGTAGGGGTGTGGGTCTATACGTATGTTGTATGTAGTATGTTTTAAGTGTGTGTCATGTATGTGTTTCACTTTGAGAGCGGGCAACTAAATTTCATTTTTGATGTGTGCCATTGTGCCCACAGTTAAAAAAAAATGACAATAAAGGTTATTTTATCTTCTGCATCTTATCTTATCTTAATAACCTTCTAAAGTTATGACACTGGTGGAAAAGGTGACTTATGACTGCTCCTCACAATTACAATCCTTGCAGTGTCCCTGGGAGCACATGATCACAATTTGGGCACTTGCCAGCGGGAGTGTATTTACAACAGTGTGAGTGACCGAGGCGCACATAATTGCCTTTTGGGACTTTCCCAGCAGGCCTCCAACAAGCAAAGTCAATGGGAAGCCAGATTAGCTTAATGACCATGTGATTCAATCAATGACCACAGAGGTTCACTTAATGAAAAGGCAAAAAAAGATCATAAAACTCTGTTCCCATATGTATATGTTTGTGTTAGCTAGTTGTTATTTTTTGTTATATTTAATTTTCCTATTCTTAATTCATTTATCTAACCTATTAAGACAGCCTCACATTTTATTTCTGCCTTCTAGTGATATTAGCTATTTCAATTATTTGCCAGTCTAATAAATATTGACTCCACCTGCTCATCAAAACAAAAGTTGAAGAAACAGTTAATAGAGAATTCCTCAATCTAGTGACCTATTCTCTTATGTTTGCTCTAAAACAGACATGTCAAACACAAGGCCCCGGGGGCCAGATCCAGCCCGCGAAGTGTTTTCATGTGGCCCACGAAGCCATCCTGGAAACAGTAAGGGAAGGGCCCCCACTGCCTTGGCCCTGGGCCAGAGACCCTCCTCCTGCCAGAGACCCTCAGATCTGTCCCACTCCCGCCCAGGCCCCCATAGGCACCCTTGATGCGAATGATGTAGAGCTGGTCACGCCCACCCAGTAGGCCATACGCACTCTAGCCACACCCACCCAGTAGGCCACGCCCACCCTGGCCATACCCACCCGGCCCCCTGAGGGCAACTGCAATGCTGATGCGGCCCTCAGTGAAATTGAGTTTGACACCCCTGCTCTAAAACATAGTCCTACACACCTGGATTACACCAGGCGGAGGAATTTTGAGAGAAAGAGCTGAACTTGAACCAGGAATATTTGAAATCCAGTCAAACATGGTTTGAACATGACTAGACCTTCCCAAGTAACTTGACTTAAAACAGTTAATTTAGTGACCATTTGAACTTAAAACAGCACTGAATAAAGTGACTTACGACCACTGAGGAATCACCATGATCAAAATTCAGATACTTGGGAACTGACTCATATTGATGACGGCTGCAGTGTCCTGGGGTCCTGTCCTGTGACCGACTGGCAAGCAAAGTCAGTGGGGAAGCCAGATTCAGTTAACAGCCATGTTACTAACTTAAGAACTGCAGTGATTCACTGAACAACTGTGGCAAGAAAGGTTGTAAAATGGGGCAAAATTTACTTAACAACGGTCTCACTTAGCAATGGAAATTTTGAGCTCAGTTGTGGTCATAAGTCAAGGTCTACCGTACTCACCACTGCATAGCTAGTTAATCACCTATATTACTCAGATTTACAAGGTTGTCATCAATTGAATGTCCTCTGATAAAATGAGGGTGCAGGCCATTTTTATATTTCAGTAGCCTTTATCTAGAGCAGGGCTTTTCAACCAGTGGTAGGGGTACTACCTGTGGTACTTTGGCACCTGGCAGGTGGTACGTGACCATCCTAGAAAACTGGTAGCGGGGGAGGGGAATGAGCTGAACCGGTGGCAGCACCACACAAGCCTGAGCAAGAGATGGCTGGAGCTGCAGGGCTGTCCTTAAAGATGCTGGCAAGTTCTCTGTGTTATTGTTTTTTGTCTGATGCTCATGTTTTGTGAGTTTGGTGGCACTCACATAGCATACTTTGTCCATTCTGTGTTTTATTTGGCATTAGCATGGTGGGCTATATGAATCCAGTCATTATCTTTGCATCTCATGTTTACAGTTTAGCAACTTGCACAAAGACTGATCAATTGTGTTTCGTTTAATAAGCAATAATCAAACACAGTGTAGGCAGAAACTGAATCAGGTCCCTATTTATCTGTGTTCAGTGCATCAGATTGTAACTATAACTGGCACTGGATAGGATGAAGGGGCTTCTTCATTTTCACTAAGCATAATCTTGAGACAGATGTGAACAAAGACTTCAAGAAACATCCTTTGCCATTTTCCTACAGGATGCATTGAAGACCATGAAGGAACACATTTAATTAGCAGGACAGATGATGATGATGATGATGATGATACTGCTGTCATGGTTTCAACAGATGAAACCCTTTAAAAGAACTTCGAGGCATTGTTTACCTTAAAAAATCTTTTATTTGAGAAACAAAGTATCGGCACTATGTAGTTAAAGCCAAAAACTGAATTCCCCACTCCCCCTGCACAAAGTAGCAAAGCACAATTCCCTCCTCCAATTAACTGTCATTAATCACATTCCCAAATTAGCTTGAAGTGCAGGCTTTCTCCCCAGCTCCCCAGCCCTCCAAATCTTTACGAGCTCTGGGTGCAATAACCTTGATTCCCACGGCTGAGTTATTGTTGTTATGACTAACTGGACTCTCATCCACTTTCCTCCCTCCCAGCATCATCTAACTCTAAAAGCGAAAGAGAAAAGATGGCTATATTTCCATCCGTTGTCAATGGAAGAACATCCGATGTTAGCAGCATTGACAAATACCTTGGAGGTCATCTAGTCCAACCCCCTGCTCAGGCAGGAAACCCTATACCATTTCAGACAAATGTGTGTCCAGTCTCTTCTTAAAAACTTCTAATGTTGGAGCATTCACAGCTTCTGGAGGCAGGTTGTTCCACTGATTAATTGTTCTAACTGTCAGGAAATTTCTCCTTAGTTCTAGGTTGCTTCTCTCCTTGCTTAGTTTCCATCTGTTGCTTCTTGTCCTGCCTTCGGATGCTTTGGAGAATAGCTTGACTCCCTCTTCTTTGTGGCAACCCCTGAGATATTGGAACACTGCTATCATCTCACTCCTCACCCTTCTCTTCATTAAACTAGACATACCCAATTCCAGCAACCGTTCCTTATATGTTTTAGCCTCCACCCCCTGTTCATCTTTGTTGCTCTTCTTTGCACTCTTAGTCCTCGAATTACAACTGTAATGGAGCCTCCGCATTACGGTCTTAAGTTGTGACTGTCATAAAATGGATTTTGCAATGTTTTTTGAGTTGGTCATTAAGCAAATGTGGTAGCCATAAGTGCAAAAGCAGGAACTGCAAGTGTAAACGTTGAAGTTGTTAAGTAAGCACTATGGTCATTAAGTGAACCCATTGTTGATTATGTCAAAGTTTTGCTAAAAACTGGAAGTGCTGGGTTTGGGCAAAACCATCCTAAAGCATGCTAGTCTGACTGCAGGATGCTGCAAACAGCTGTAAATGTGGCCTTGTTGCTGAGCACCCAAAGTGCGTTCATGTGGCCATGGTAGGGTGTAACTTTGAACAGTCACTAATTGACTGGTCATAAGGACTACCTTTATGACACAGAGAGAGGAGTTAATCTCCTTGTCTGGCTCTGAAAGAAATTGAAGGGGTCTGACTTTATATAATTTGGTCCTCTTCTGTTATGGTTCTCTTCTGGTTTCCAGTGAATTGTAGATGTCTATTGTTAAATAGCGGGTTCTTTGGTGCAGGAAAGAAGACGCGAAGCTGAGTACAGGATAACTAATTGTTTATTTCGTGCTGGAACTGTACTGAGAGAAATGGCTGCAACCAGCCGCAATATATAGTTTAGCCCCTAGGTGGCAGCCAATAGGTTTGAATCAACCATTGCCGCCTGGGGATAGCCAATTGCAGCACAGGAGACTGGTAGTCTGGGTTGCTGGAGAGCTGTTAGCTGCTCCAGCAACCCACGTGGTATTCCCTCAAAAAGCCCAGTACATAACATCTATACAACCCTGGGGAAAACCACAATAGTTGGAGATGTAAATATAATTCTAAACTGCATTCCAGAAATATGGAATTTGACACTTTAGGAAGAACTTTGTCTATTGAGCCTTAGGATTAGTTAAGAGGATTATTCTAAGCCCGAAATTATGGAAAAAATTATGCTCAAAGCCGCAATGGCTCTGCTGCATGCCAACTCACCATTTAATTTTTGTTATAATTTGAAGATGTTTTTTTAAAAAAGCAGTTGGGCAGAGATCCTAGCAGGCAACAAAAGAATTCTCCACAGACATGCTAATTTCCCAGTCTTAGTATAAAGCCCACGAAAATAGTCATTCCATTAGAGAACAACACATCCCCCAAATCTCAGCATAGCTGAAAAATTAATTGGGAGTGCTAACCTCGAAAGGAATGGTGTAATAGACTCAAACCATTTATTCCCAATTAAAGCTCTCATTGCCTCTGGGGATAATAGCTTCCAGATCATTTGCAAAAACTGCCCCCTGCATTTGGAAACCCACATCTGTGAGGGGACAGGGAAAAGCAGCTTCTGAAGCAGCCACAATAGGCTGGGAGAAAAGACACGGCTGCTTTAATGATTTGAAAAGAGGTGATCAGTGCAACTAGTTGCAAAAATGCCTCTTTGGAAGGGTCTGCAAACACACACACACAGGCAATACAGCACTAACACTGGTAGCCAGGACGTGATAGCTAAAAACAAACCTAGGAAGGGAGGAAGCACATGAACAGAAATAATAATAATAATAATAATAATAAAGTTCCCAACCTTCTAAACTGGGGAAAGAAATGGAAATTTTCAGCTTGACTGTTGCTTGTGATTCAGCCACACCTGTTTTGCAATTTCATTCCATCCGTTATATCCCTTTTTCCTACCAAAATGAATTAAATGTGACCTCGATGATGACAAGGTCATTCGCATCTCTGACTCTCCCCAGAGAAAGAAAATATTTCTCCCTCTTTTTTTCTTTTTAAAATCAGTTTCTGACCTTTGTGGAAAGGAGGATCACATTTTATTTTATTTTACTTTAATTGGAGGTGATGATGTTATCTAGTTGAGTAATAAGAGAGCCAGTTTGGTCCACTGGTTAAGGCATTAGTCTAGAAAGCAGGAGGCCATGAGTTCAGGATCTTCCTTAGTCATGGAAGCCAGCTGACTTTTGCCCAATTACTCTCTCTCTTAGCCCCACCCACCTCACAGGGTTGTTGTTGTGGGGAGAATAGGAGGGGGAAGGTGTGTTGGATATGTTCGCTGCCTTGAGTTATTTGTAAAAATTATAAATATGGGATATAAATAAGTATGAATAAATAGACAAATGCATAAAAATAAATGAGTATTGTAGGGAATTTTTAAATATGAGCTACACTTGTTGTTCCAAGCATATCTGTTGATCATTGAGGTTGGATAGCAGTAAAAACTCTTCATAATACAAATTTTTAAGCGTATAGTTCAGGGGTCGGCAACCTCGGCTCTTTTATGACTCGTGGACTTCAACTCCCAGAATTCCTGAGCCAGCTATGCTGGCTCAGGAATTCTGGGAGTTGAAGTCCACGAGTCATAAAAGAGCCGAGGTTGCCGACCCCTGGTATAGTTCTTACTTGGTCTTTCAGGTTTGACATCCAAGTGACGGATTTTTTTTTAAAAAAAAGATTATTTATACCAGTTACTCAGTGTCATTTCCTGGTGGGAAACATCTATATTGCAATAGCAGGTTTGGCTAAATTCCCTGAGAGAGAAGCAATTTACACTTCTGCCAATGAGCTTTTAGCAACTAAATTAATTAAGCTAATGGATGCACATTGGAAAATGTGTACTTGATTAAAAGGGGGGGGAAAGGCACACATAAATAACAAAAAATGGGAAGCTGTAAAATGACAATGTAGAGGAATGGCCATTATTCATCAAGCACGTTTTCCTCCATAAAAGAAACACACCTTCTCCAGCGTTAAAAACTGAAGAGTGCTTTCCCCATTTGCAGTTTGAAGGAAACAATGGGGCCATCTGTGCAGCAAGAATGACCTACGACACAATGTTCAGCACAGGTAGTCCTCAGCTTACGGCTGTAAGCCCACAATATCAGCTTTAATTCATGATAGTAATTAAGTGGGTCATGGTAGTAATTAAGTCATGATAGTAATTAAGTGGGTCACCACATGACTGCCCTCGATTTTATGACCTTTTTCTGCAACAGTTGGTAAGCAAATGCAATGGTCAGTAAATGAATGCCATGTCGTTAAGTGAACCCATTGTTCACTATGGGCATTTTTTTTCCAGAAACCATAAGTAAATGCCAGTAGGAGCTGTAGTGGTGCAGTGGTTAGACTGCAGCATTGCAGGCTGACTCACTGCTCACTGCCAGCAGTTTGATCCTGACCGCCTCAAGGTTGACTCAGCTTTCCATACTTCCAAAGTCAGTAAAATGAGGAGCCAGATTGTTGGGGGCAACATGGTGACTCTATAAACTGCTTAGAGAGGCCTGTAAAGTAATATGAAGCTGCATACAAGTCTAAGTGCTATTGCTATTCTGGCAAAAATATTGCAAATCTCAATGATGTGACTGTGGGATGCTTCAAATGGCTGTAAATATGGGCCAATTGCCAAGCGCCCAAAATCAGTCACATGAAAAAGAAGAAAACAAACTATAGAATAATAGGATTGGAAGGGATTTTAGAGGTCTTGGCTGTCCAGTCTGTTCTTGAAAACTTCCAGTAATGGAGCACTCACAACTTCTGGTGATAAGCCATTCCATTGATTAATTGTTCTCACTGTCAAGAAATTTCTTCTTAGTTCTAGGTTGTATCTCTCTTTAATAATCTTCTACCTGTTAATTCTTGTCCTGTCCGCAGATACTTTTATAACTCGGATGGTCAAGGCAAGGCAGGCTGGCTCAGGAATTCTGGGAGTTGAAGTCCACGAGTCATAAAAGAGCCAAGGTTGCCTACCCCTGCTCTAGAGTGTCCTTTATTGCTCTCAATGAATGTTCCAACCAACAGCCTTCCAACGACCGACCGGTAAGTTTCCACCCCCACACTAGCCAGCCTCAGTCCCCCAAACAATAGACCCTATATTACAAACACAGTCCACAGAGTAGGAGCTCACTCACACGGCAAGGTCCACGGTTCCAAGTCTGGTCCACCCAGAGTCCATGAGGCAAATGGTAGTCCACCAGGTAAAGTTCAGGCACAAGGCAAATGGCAGTCCTCAGGGCAAAGACAAGGCATAAAGCAAAAGGCAGTTCTAAAGTCAAAGCAAAGCAAAGGGCAAACAGCAGCCCACGAGACAGGGGCAAAGTCCAAGACAAATGGCAGAAGGCAGTCCTCACGGCTAGGCAGAGCAAACGGCGAAAAGCAGTCGGCAAGGCAAGGCAAGGCAAGGCAAGGCAAGGCAAGGCAAGGCAAGGCAAGGCAAGGCAAGGCAAGGGAAGGCAAGGCAAGGCAAGGCAAGGCAAGGCAAGGCAAGGGAAGGGAAGGCAAGGCAAGGCAAGGCAAGGCAAGGCAAGGCAAGGCAAGGCAAGGCAAGGCAAGGCAAGGCAAGGCAAGGCAAGGCAAGGCAAGGCAAGGCAAGGCAAGGCAAGGCAAGGCAAGGCAAGGCAAGGCAAGGCAAGGCAAGGCAAGGGAAGGCAAGGCAAGGCAAGGCAAGGCAAGGCAAGGCAAGGCAAGGCAAGGCAAGGCAAGGCAAGGCAAGGCAAGGCAAGGCAAGGCAAGGCAAAAGGCAGGAGTCAAAGCCAGGGGAGTGTAAGCCAAAATAATGGTTCCTGGCAAACTCCCACAGCCTCTCTTTAAATCACTCTACTCCAGGTGTTCCTTGTGAGGAGGGGTGGGGCAACCTTCTCCTGAATAGCCTTGCAGCCCTTCTCTAGGCTTGCTACCATCTGCTCTCCGTGCCCTTGGATCAAGTGGGGGAGGAAGCTGTTCCTCACCAGAAGGAATCTGCTGCCTATCAGTGCCACTGCCTGTCAGCAGCTGATCCTCCCCTGTGTCTGTGAAGGCAGGCAACGCTCCGTCTGGTCGATCACCCCCCCCCCAATGCCTGAGGGGTCTGGGACAGCATCGTCCTCAGCTCCTGGCCTCTCCAAACAGGCCAAGGAAGACATGCCATCCCCATCAGACGGTCCCTGTTACAACTCCTGCTCCTCCTCCGAACCGGGATCCGATGGGGCCATGATAGGTACTTTGGGGAATAAATTGACTCCTCTTCTTTATGACAGCCCTTCAAGTACTGGAAGACCCCTATTATATCACCCCTAGTCCTTCTCTTCATTAAACTAGACATACCTTGGTGGAGCAGTGGGCTAATGCCTCCTTAAGTAACACCAGCTGCCTGCAATTAGTGCAGGTTCGCATCCCACCAGGCTCAAGGTTGACTCAGCCTTCCATCCTTCCGAGGTAGGTAAAATGAGGACCCAGATTGTTGGGGGCAATTAAGCTGACTTTGTAATAATGCCACTTGGGGGGGGGGCGAAAGCCCTAATAAGCAGGCATATACATAGAATGAAGGCTACTGCTAAGCTTGTAAGCCACCCTGAGTCTTCGGAGAAGGGCGGGATATAAATGGAATTAAAATAAAAAATAAAAAATACCTAGTTCCCTCAGTCATTCATCATATAGTTTAGCCTCCAAACCCCTTATCATCTTTGTTACTCTTCTCAACTTTTTCTAGAGTCTCAATATCTTTTTTTGTAGCATGGTGACCAGAATTGGATGCAATATTCCAAGGGTGGTCTAACCAGTGCAGTATAAGGCAGTGCTATCACTTCACGCGATCTTGAAACTCTCCCTCTGTTCATGCATCTTAGGACTGCATGAGCTTTTTTTGGCAGCTGCAGCAAAACAAAAAAACAAAAAAAAAACCCACAACCCAGTGACTCATCAAACCAACCAACCCAGTGTTCTCATTCAAGGCACAAATGACCACCTTCCAATTATCCTGCTTCAGACATGTTACGTGAAGATCTAGCTTTTTGTAATAGGCTCCAATGCTGGGAAGGTGGAAGAAGAAAACAACCAGCAGCAAAGTGGATGGACTCGGCTACAGTGGCGAGGAGTATGCTGTTCGGAGACCTGAAAGGTCAGAGACCGAATGTCATGGAGAACATCTATCTGTGTGGTTGCTAGGAGTCGAAAGTGACTTAATGGCACATCATCATCAATCATTACCAAACTATGGATTTTACAACACATTGCTTATTGCTAGCTGTGGCTGCTAGCTACGACTGCATCTCACTCAGATGTTGTTTCTTGTGAAAATTTCCATTTATAGAACAGTAGATAGAATTATGGCACAACTCTTGAAGCACTAAGATGGAAAACACAGTATAAAAATGATGTTGAGACTCTGGAAAGACTCCAGGAGGATTAGGGGGCTGGAGGCTAAAACATATGAAGAACAGTTGCAGAAATTGGGTATGTCTAGTCTGGTGAACGGAAGAACTAGGGAGTGACATGATAGCAGTGTTCCAATAACTGAGGGGCTGTCACAAAGAAGAGTCAACCTACTTTCCAAAGCACCAGAAGGCAAGACGATGGATGGAAACTAATCAAGGAGAGAAGCCACCTAGAACTAAGGAGAAATTTCTTAATGGTGAGACCAATCAATCAATGGAACAGCTTGCCTCCAGAAGTTGTGGGTGCTCCATCACTGGAGGTTTTCCCAAAGAGACTGAACAGCCACTTGTCTGGAATGCTATAGGGTCTCTTGCTTGAGCAGGGAAGTTGGACTAGAAATTTTTATTTTATTTTTTTATTTTAATTCCATTTATATCCCGCCCTTCTCCGAAGACTCAGGGCGGCTTACAAGCTTAGCAGTAGCCTTCATTCTATGTATATGCCTGCTTATTAGGGCTTTCACACACACCCCAAGCGGCATTATTACAAAGTCAGCTTAATTGCCCCCAACAATCTAGGTCCTCATTTTACCTACCTCGGAAGGATGGAAGGCTGAGTCAACCTTGAGCCTGGTGGGACTCGAACCTGCACTAATTGCAGGCAGCTGGTGTTACTTAAGGAGGCATTAGCCCACTGCTCCACCAAGGCAACCTCCAAGGTCCCCTCCAACTCTGTTATTCTGGAACTGCAAGCCTAAAGATGTGCAGAATGAGTTTGCCATTGATGCTTCAGGAAGAGAAGAGGCAGCTATGAAATTTAATACTAATGGTCAGGATGATATTGATGCAACATCTTTTTCTGGGCAGCTCCTTCTTTGCTTTCAGAGCACTGCTACATCCTTTCTGGGACAGCTGCCCGAAAAAGATTTGAGTAATATTTGAGATTTTCCAAGAGAACTGCAAGTGATTCTTAATCAAATTCACCCCATAGTATTGATACTAAAAGCCAAGAATAGATGACTTAGTCACCCACTTGGAAGAGGTGTTTTGTTTTCTTTAAACGGTTCACATAATACAGATTGTACCTTTAAAGAAGATAAAATACTAAATGGAGAGCTGTACTCAGACTGGGAATATATAATTCCTAGATATTGCTGAATTCCGGCTCCTAACAGTCCCAATCAAGATGGCTAATAATATTGGCGGATGAAGGAGGACATGCTGGGAAATTAGTTAAGCAATATGTGGAGGATCACAGGTTTTCTTGGCTGACAATAGAATAGAGTAGAGTAGAGTAGAGTAGAGTAGAATAGAATAGAATAGAATAGAATAGAATAGAATAGAATAGAATAGAATAGAATAGAATAGAATAGAATAGAATAGAATAGAATAGAATAGAATAGGAAGGGACTTTGGAGGTCTTCTAGTGCAGCCCCCTGCTCAAGCAGGAGCACCTATACCATTTCAGACAAGTGACTGTCTAGTCCAGGGGTTCCCAACCAGGGCTGCGAGCTGATATTCCAGGGAGTGTGAAAACTTGAGTTTTCAAAATTATAGTGTATATGCATAATTTGTTGCCATTATTTCAAACTTTTGTAAGGGGTGCGAAAATACATCAGAAGTGTGCTAGGGGTGCGGGGTACAGAAAAAGTTAGGAACCACTGGTCCAGTCTCTTCTTAAAAATCTCCAGGGATGCAGCCCACGATTTCTGGAGGCAGGTTGTTCCACTAGTTAATTGTCCTCACTGTTAGGAAGTTTCTCCTTAATTCCAGGTTGCTTCTCTCTTTGTTCAGTTACCAGCCATTGTTTCTTGTCCTGCTGTCTGGTGCTTTGGAGAATAGTTTGACCCCCTCTTCTTTGTGGAAGCCCCTCAAATACTGGAATATTGCTATCATGTCACCCCTGTTTCTTCTTTTCTTTAGACTAGCCAAACCCAAGTCCTGCAGCCGTTCTTCATAGGTTTAATCTCCAGGCCTTTGATCATTTTAATTGCTCTTCTCTAAACTTTTTTCAAAGTCTCAACATTTTTTTGTGCTATGTGACCAAAAGTGGTTGCAGTATTCCAGGTGTGGTCTTACTAGGGTTTTATAAAGTGGTACTAATACTTCACGTGATCTTGATTCTATGCTTCTGTTTATACAACCCAGGATTGTTTTAGCTTTTTTGGCTGCTGCTGCACACTGCTGGCTCATAGTCAAGTGATCATCCACTAGGACTCCAAGGTCCCTCTCATGGTAACTGTTTTTGAGCCAGGTCTTGCCTAATCTGTACTTATACCTTTTATTTTTCCTGCCTAAATGTAAAACTTTGCTTTTCTCCACATTAAAGTTCATTTTGTTGGATAGGGCCCATTTTTCAAGTTTCTCAAGATCTTTTTCGATCCTAAGCTTGTCTTCTGGGGTGTTGAATATTCCTTCCAGTTTGGTGTCATCTTCAGATTGGATGAATTCCCCTTCTATTGAGTAGTGGGTTCTAGACCGCATGGAAGACGCCAGGCCACAGGGTACAGCATAGCAGCTCTTTATTGTGGGTGGAACTGAACTGGGGATTTGGGGTTACCTGAGTCCTTATATATACTTGGCCAGGTATTCACCTGGCCAATCCATTTGAACCTGGTATTCCCGCGAGAAAATAGCCCAATCCGCATCAGTCCCGGTACAGCGCCACCTAGTGGTATAAGTAACGCTGTTGCTATGTTGTAACCCAAAACCATACACAACACCTTCTATTCCCTCATCTAAGTCATTTATGAAGATATTAAAGAGTACTGAGCATAAGACGCAGCCTTGTGGTACCGCTCTGCTTACCTCTCTCCATGTGGATGTAGTGCCATTGAGGACTGTTTGCTGAGCATGGTTTGTCAGCCAGCTACAGATCCATCTGGTGGTGATGTTGTCTATCCCACCTTTTTCTAGCTTACTAAGCAGCAGGTTGTGGTCTACTATGTCAAATGCCTTACTGACATTTAAGTATACTATGTCCACAGCATTTCGCTGGTCTACTAATTTAGTCACTTTATCAAAGAATGAAATAAGATTGGTTTGGCATAATCTGTTTTTGACAAACCCATGCTGGCTACTGATTATAACTTTGTTTGCTTCTAGTTGCTCACACATCTGTTTTTTGATTATCTTTTCCAGGATCTTCCCAGGTATTGATGTCAGACTGATTGGTCTGTAGTTTTCTGGGTCTATTTTGTTTGCCTTTCTTGAAGATGGGAACCACATCAGCATTGACTGGGGAATTCTGGGATTTGAAGTCCACACATCTTAGAGCCACCAAGGTTGAGACCTACTGGCCTAGAGCAGGGGTAGGCAACCTTGGCTCTTTTATGACTCGTGGACTTCAACTCCCAGAATTCCTCAGCCAGCATGCCTCAGCTTGGAAACCTCTCCCTTTCCCCTCAGCATGGCTGGCTGAGGAATTCTGGGAGTTGAAGTCCACGAGTCATAAAAGAGCCAAGGTTGCCTACCCCTGGCCTAGAGTATGTGTCTCAGAGGAAAGCATCTTGAATAAGCTCAAAGTAACAACCTTAGGCCTGCTGCATTTGTATTACGCCCCACTGAGACAACAAGACTTCCTTCTGAGTAGGACAGCAAATGCAATATACCAAAGCAACACATTTGACAAGAGCTAAGTCAAGTTATGCTAAAATATTTATATGAAGCCTAAATAATAGATGAATGGAACAAAAACAACCAGTTTTGTGTACATCTCTACTGTCGGCTTTCATTCTGAGCATGTGGGAAGACACAAGGTCCTTTCCTTTATTTTTTTGTCCTCTGGGGAGAAAGAGAAGCATCCACATGCTGGAGGAGAACAACGCGCCTTTTTGTCATTCAAGTCAGCACAAATTGCTCCTTTCTGTCTTCTTCCAGGAGAGCAAATATTTAGGTAATTCAGCTGTCGGAATCATTTACTCTGTCACAAGTACCTTGCTTAGCAATGGAAATGCTAGTCCCAGTTGTGGTAATAAGAAGTTGAAGATTACCTGCAGAAACAAAATATTATTATTAAAAACTTTAAAATTATATAAAAAAACCAGAACTCAAGCAGAATGAAAAAGGGATTTAGGTGAAGAGCAAGTGTTAATCACATAGGAGCTATCTCAATAGTTCATCATTGACTGGAGTCCCCAAGCCCACTGACACAACCACAACTTGAGGGACCTCTGGAAAATTAAAAGGGATGAAGGTGGCCTTCCTGTTCTAAAAAAACCCAACACCATTCTAGGCTGCCTTAACAGAGGGATAGAATCAAGATCATGTGAAGTGTTAATACCACTTTACAATGCCTTGGTAAGGCCACACCTGGAATACTGCATCCAGATTTGGTCATCATGATGCAAAAAAATGTTGAGGCTCTAGAAAGAGTACAGAGAAGAGCAACAAAGATGATTAGCAGACTGGAGGCTAAAACATATAAGGAACGGTTGCTGGAATTGGGTATGTCTAGTTTAATGAAGAGAAGGGTGAGAGGTGACATGATAGCAGTGTTTCAGGATCTCAGGGGCTGCCACAAAGAAGAGGAAGTCAAGCTATTCTCCAAAGCGCCTGAAGGCAGAGCAAGAAGCAACAGATGAAAACTAGCCAAAGAGAGAAGCAACCTAGAACTAAGAAGAAATTTTCTGACAGATTAATCAATGGAACAACCAGTCTTCAGAAGCTGTGAATGCTCCAACACTGGAAGTTTTTAAGAAGAGACTAGACAGCCATTTGTTTGAAATGGTATAGGTCCCTTCCATCATCATCATCAACATCATCATCATTATTATTATTATTATTATTATTATTATTATTATTATTATTATTATTATTATTATTATTATTATTTATTATTTGGGGTCCACAGCAGAGAAGGCCTGTGGCCTAAGATTCATCAAATCAGGGGTGTCAAACTCGCAATGTCACATGACGTGTCGCGACATATCGCAACTTTTTTGCCATTGCCGGCAATGGGGTGGGCGCGGTTTCGTTATGATGCATCCGGCCTGCGGGCTGGCAGTTTGACACCCCTGCACCAAATAAAGCTCCCTAATCAACAGGGCCCGCAATGCAAGATAAAAATCAGGTGCTATAATTACTCTTCTTTCAATAACATATACTGGTCATTCTCTGAAAATTTATTGTCTCCTTAAAACAGGGGCATACAAAATATAGAGCAGCTCCCTGAAATTGCTCCAGAATTGAAAGTGTTAACAGGGCACAAATAACAATTATTACAAATACAGGGACTATTCTATGAATGATGAATGATGTTTAAGAAACAGGAATGGAATTAGAATGGAATCAGATTGATGGGTACTTAAACCTGGCTCTGCCTCCTGGTGGAGGATGTCTTTCAGCAGAGGGTCTCTAAAAACAAGAGGGTCTCTAGAGTTGATATAAGAATGTCAAAATGAGAGCAAATAGAGCCTTGGTGGAGCAGTGGGCTAATGCCTCCTTAAGTAACACCAGCTGCCTGCAATTAGTGCAGGTTCGAGTCCCACCAGGCTCAAGGTTGACTCAGCCTTCCATCCTTCCGAGGTAGGTAGATTGAGGGGCAATAAGCTGACTTTGTAATAATGCCGCTTGGGGCCCCCCGAAAGCCCTAATAAGCAGCCATATACATAGAATGAAGGCTATTGCTAAGCACATTGATTTGTGCTTTAGATTGTAAGCCGCCCTGAGTCTTCGGAGAAGGGCGGGATATAAATGGGATTTTTTTAAAAAAAGGAGAGGACAGGGCTTCAATCATAGGGAATCTGAACTTTTAAACTCCCTGTGGATGCCCGTGGGATCCTAGCTTTAAAATAAAAAAAGGCTACCCACTGCCTTAGAGCAGAGTTTCTTAAAGTATGGTACTAAGAATTCCTGGGGATCGCTCAAGACTCTCTGAGGGATCTGCAAAAGCAAAAATATTTCCCAGCGTATGCTGAAAAATAATACAGTATTAAAATCCCATCAAACAATTGTGAGAAGTGGTAGCATCAATTTTAATTTTTAATTAATATGGTAAATATTGATAAATGTCTACGTACCACTAAAACTCTCATGTCTGTTTGTAACCTTCAATTAGCCACAATGGCGCATCATAGGGCAACAATTTTTGAACCAAGATACTTCAACTGGGCTAACTTGCAGATTGCAGCCAAAATCTGGGAGCCATTATTCCTGTGGGAGTCAAATTTGGAAAAAACTTTGGCCTCTTCAGCACTGCTATACCACCATATTGCCACACTGCTATAGCTAGTCACAGTCACATGATTCTCTTTTTTTATTGAAAAGTTTTACAGTACATTTTGAAATACAAAACCCCTCCCCTCCCCCTCCCCTCTCCCCAAACCTCCCCAACAGTCACATGATTCTCATTTCTAATGCTTACTGATCATGTCCCAGAACTCAATGGGGAAGCCAGTAGGAAGTCTAAACTTGATCGTGATTGCTGACACTCCCTGCCAATTTCCCACAACAAAGTCAGTGGGGAAGCCAGCAGAAGGTGCAAGTGCATGGCTAGAAGTCAGGTAAGTAGGTGCTACAGGATGGATAAGGAGTGAGAGGTGAGATTAAAGTTGGAGAGTTTGTGCAAGAGTGTGAGGAAGTCCTCAAGAGGTGCAGTGAGTGTGCATGGGGATGCAGCATAGGTTAGGGAGGATACCCAGGAAGCAGTTCACGCTGAGGAGGGTCCATAGGGGTGAATACCCATTGCAGCATGAACGCAGAGAGATCAGGGTGAGACTTCCTTGAGCAACTTCCAACCTTCCTTGCCGGTTTTCCCATTGCCTTTCTCCCTGCCAGCTTCCAAGAGGCAAAGTCAGTGGGCAAGTTGGCAGGAAGTCAGAAATTGCTCCCAGTTGCCTTGCTTTTTTGCCTCTCTATGATTGTTCTGTTCATCTGTTTATGCAAATAAATATCTTTAAAATGATGACACAGCTGAAACGATGACCCAACAGGCCACTGATCGTCTATTAACCCATCCAAGTGAAAGCTCTTTTGGAGTCTTGCATAATTTTTAAAAGTGGGAGGGGGTCCTGAGAGGAAAAAAGTTTAAGAAACACGGCCTTAGAGTCATCATCAATCCCATTTCAGTCTCCTTTCTGGATTTAAACCTGTAACTCAGAGGGAAGCCTGTCAAGGGATACCTGTGCATAAATGTTAAGCCATTCACCTCCATGGGGACCAGAAATGGCATACCGCAGGGAACATTGATTGTTGAATGGGTGAGGAGAAAAGGAAAAAAATAAATCAGAGGAGACAGAAGGAGGTATCTTGGCTCAAATTCTGACTGGCAGCTTTCAGCTCAGCCATCTTTTATTGCAGCTCCCCTTTGTGGAAGTTCACAGCAGGGATTAGCAACAATCCAGGATGTGCAAGTAGCATTCCCAATATGGCCAATGATGAAGATTGCTTGGAGTTGTAGTTCAGTAACATCAGAAGTGCCACAGGTTGACTATCTCATTAGTACCTGTTGCAGGTCTTTCTATTATTGAAATTTGCTGGGAACTTTTAGCTCGGCCACTTGTCACCTGGATGCATTTTCTTTCCTACCTTTTCCCTTTTTCAAAAGTTATAAAAAAATATTGCATGATCTGAAGTTGGGTCATTCTTTGATCGGGGCTCCAGCAGTTCCCTAAATTTATTGCAGCAACCTTCTCAGGTTTATTGTTTTTTGAGACTTGCAAGTTTAATAAAAAGCAAGCTACTCGCTGTTCTCTGTGGCGGCCTCCTGGTGTTTCTTCTAATAGCTGGCTGCCCCCACTCGAGCATCGTTCCTTTATCCTTCCTGACTGATTACTCTGCTAAAATGTTACAGCCAATTTAAAAAGCAGTTGTGATGCCTCCTGCAAAAAACACTCCAGAACGAGCCCATTTCTGAGCAGTCCTTGAAGTACTGAAGGAAGGGAAAAGGTCCTGTTCCTTCAAAGCATGTAATTTTCTTTAGCAAAGTGTTCCCTTCCAGAAGTTGTTCAAAGCAAATCACTGGGTGGGTTGCATTTTGAAATTTGAAAAGGGGTGGGTGGGTGGGAATGGAGGCTAGTAGGAAGGCCTCCGACAGGGTGCAATTCAATTCATTTTCCCGCTATGGGGGTAAGCCACTATCGCTGTCTGTATAAGAAGATTATCTGTATTTAATACACAAGCTTTGAAAACCTCTCAGCTGCGTGTATTGATAAAGTGTTTTTTAGTAACCCATGGAACAGTTGTCACTGCTGGGCCATTTAACTGAGCAAAAGCCTCTTTCCAAGGGGACAAAATTAAACACAAGTTTCGTGAGGGGTTTTTCCTAGTTGAAAAGCAGCTCTCATTCCGGAGTGAAAAACCAACATGGAAGAACTTTCTGTCCAGCTCTCATATAATTTCTGGTTTAAAAGCAAGTCCTGGACCCATCACAACTTGCTTTTACAAAGTACTCTAAAGCAGATCATTTGTGGTTTGTGCACTGTAGGATACGAGCTGTGATCTTAAAAGGTTGTGTGAACCAGGCCATCCACAGTTAACCAGGTTAACCCATAATACGCTTCATGTTGTCTAAATGCAACCATTTTGTTCTGTTGGGTTTTGCAAGATCAGTGACCAGATCTGTAGATTTAATAGAGAGAGACGCTATCTCAGAGAATACATTTTCTTCCTCAAAACGTAGCCAGGATCCCAAAGAGGGGTATAAAAATGGGAGGGGGAAACCACAGAAATGGGATGACTGAAGCAGCCTCATTTCAGCAGTACCACTTTAGACTCTGCATCCATTGGCAAGAGAGTGCACTCCAGTATAATAATAATAATAATAATAATAATAATAATAATAATAATAATAATAATAATAATAATAATAGTAGTAGTAGTAGTAGTAGTAGTAGTAGTAGTCAATTTGAGTATTCAGTTGACTGAGTTTCATGTTTTATAAATAATAATAATAATAATAATAATAATAATAATAATAATAATAATAATAATAATAATAATAAGTTGGAAGAGACCTTGGAGGTCATCTAGTCCAATCCCCTGCTCAGGCAGGAAACCCTATACCATTTCAGACAAATGGCTGTTCAGTCTCTTCTTAAAGACTTCCAGTGTTGGAGCATTCACCACTTCTGGAGGCAGGTTGTTCCACTGGTTAATTGTTCTAACTGTCAGGAAGTTTCTCCTTAGTTCTAGGTTGCTTCTCTCCTTGACTAGTTTCCATCTGTTGCTTCTTGTCCTGCCTTCAGGTGCTTTGGTGAATAGCTTGACTCCCTCTTTGTGACAACCCCTGAGATATTGGAACACTGCTATCATGTCCCCCCTTGTCCTTCTCTTCATTAAACTACTAGACATACCCAATTCCAGCAACCGTTATTTATATGTTTTAGCCTACAGTCCCCTAATCATCTTTGTTGCTCTTCTCTGTGCTCTTTCTAGAGTCTCAACATTTTTTTTTACATTGTGGTGACCAAAACTGGATGCAGTATTCCAAGCGTGGTCTTACCAAGGCATTGTAAAGTGTTATTAATTTGGTTATGTGGGATCATAATAAGTAAAATGGCTGGCAAGGAAAGAACTACAGACAAACACAAAGGTATTTTTTCCAAAAGGCAACTGGATTTTCTTGGGGGTTTTTTTCTTTGAAAACGTTTCACTTCTAATCCAAGAAGCTTCTTCAGTTCTGTCCGACTGAAGGGGAATGGAAAGATTTATATTCTTTGTAGTCATCTGGTCATTAGCACTCTGAGAATCATTGAAGCCAATTTGGGGGGGTAGGTTTAATCTGTATCCTCAGAGTCACCTGAATCTTTAGAGCCTCAATGACTCTCAGCTAATGACGGACACTCAGAGTACTAACAATCAGATGATTGCAAAGAATATAAACCCTTCCTGTCAAGAGTGAAAAGTTGGCTTCACTTCCGTTCACTTCAGTTAGAACTAAAGAAGCTTCTTGGATGAGAGGCTAAATTTTTTCAAAGAAAAAAAATGCCCCAAGAAAGTCCAGTTGTCTTTTGGGAAAAATGACTTCGGATAACATTGCCTGAATGATTGAGAATCTCCATAGCCATTTAACACAGACAAACTTTCCTAATGTTGCTGTTTCCCCCCAAATTCACTATTTGTGCTCACGCAACCCACTTAATGAGCTTCATTGGAAAGCTTTGTTAATTTCAATATTGTTTTTCATACAGTTAGTCCACAATAGAGCCCAAAATGTATGTTGCTAAGTGAGACATTTGTTAAGTGAGTTTTTGCCGCATTTTATGATCTTTCTTGCCAGAGTTGTTAAGTGAATCACTGCAGTTAAGTTAGTAAAATGGTTGTTAAGTGAATCTGACTTCCCCATTGACTTTGCTTGTCAGAAGGTCACAAAAGGTGATTACACAACTCCAGAACACTGCAACTGTCATAAATATGAATCGGTTGCCAAACATTCAAATTTTGATCACATGACTACAAGGCTGCTGCAACAGTCGTAAGAGTGAAAAATGGTAATATGTCACTTTTTTCAGTGCCATTGTAACATTGAACAGTCACTAAATGAAGTGGTGTAATTTGAGCAACACCTGTAGTTAAGTAACATGTCCAACCAAGCTATTTTGTTGGTTTATGGCAGACATTGCAAACTTGGCAGACATGTCAAACAATGTATTGGGATGGTTTTGCCATTGCTGGCAGTGGGGTGGGCGGGCTTCCGCATTACACATCCGGCCTATGGGCCGGCAGTTTGACACCCCTGGTTTATGGTGTGATCTATTGTAATCATCAATCAGAAAATGGGTTAATTCAGTTACTAGGTGAAGTGAGAACAGCCTGTTGATATAGAGCTAGATTTTGAAGCTCTATGTCCCATCAATCCCAATGAGCATGACTGGGGTCCTTCATGCCCTTGTTTTGTTTCTTTGGTTTATAGAATTGTCTGCCAAGAAGATATTTTGAATGAAAATGGCATTTTTTTGAAATTTCATCTTAATCCATTCCAATGACTAACTGCAGCTGACTGTCTGCATTAATATTGCATTAATCCATAAATACCGTATATTGTCTAGTTAAGCATGTATTCTGAACTCAACTATTGTAGCTAGAAAATCATGGGTTATAGCTGGGAAACAAAAATTTTGGGGAGCAGGGTATAGTATGCTACCAGCAAGACTCTCTAAAATGTGTGCAGATCAGGACAAATGAATTTAATTAACATATAATTTACAAGTAGGAAGTATGACTTGTATGCTTAGTATTAATGATATACAGTATTTAATCATTTTCCATTTTTGTCACATTAAAGGTGAACGTTCTGTGACCAGTTTTGGAGAAGCTCTAAAAATTGCACCCCAAGCTTTGGAAACCTGTCTATGATTTCAGGACCACAAATTGCCTCCCTGTGATTTATGGCTTAGTATGAGCATTAGAAAGAGAGACAGTTTGATGTACTATAGTGGTTAAGGCATCAGACTACCGGTAGAAACCAGGAGACTGTGAGTTCTAGTCCTGCCTTAGACACAAAGCCAGATGGTAACCTTAGGCCAGTCACTTTCTCTTAGCCTTAGGAAGGAGGCAATGGCAAACCAATTCTGAAAAAACTTGCCAAGAAAATTGTAGGAGCTTTTCCAGGCAGTCCGCAAGAATTGGACATGACTGAATGGGAAAAATAAATTATTAACCAAGATATTGCCATTCTTTCAACAAATCATGACTTAAGCTTACATTAATTTTGAACACCAGGCATTATTACCAGTAAGGACAACTTTTCCCACAAACGTACACAGGATGTATAGATGGTTGATGTGTGAGGTGGAAAATGAGATGGGATGTCAATGCAATAATTAAATTCAGCATCATTTTAATGCCTATATCAGCATATAATTTATCTTTTTCTTCAGCCAAGCAGCTGGAGTGGGACATTTCAGGCTAATACCAGTTCTTGCAAAATGCTTGTTGAAATGACAAAACAAATAAACCCTATTCTGATTTAAAGCAACAGTCTAGTTCCCAGAACACACTAAACAGACACACACATACTGTGTTCCTACAACACAGAGAGCCACAGAATCCTTAAAATCTTCTTTAAGTTCTAAGATGGGCTGGGTTACACATCATGCTTGCTGGGTCTACTTTAATCATGGTTCACAAATCAATCCAATTTTCTTTATTTTAACAACATGCTTATACCACAAATGAACCTACATTCACACAAAACATGAGACTAATTATAGTTACTCAGTTTGTGGTTTGGTACAACCTGAAAATACAGCCGTTATGTTAAACCACCATGTGATTTGTTTAGCTTAGAGCTTAGCCTGTTTTGTGAACCCCAACCAACTGCAGCTTATTTTTAAAAAACTTAATAAATAAACCCTGGTTTAGCACAATGTGTTGATAAGGTCATTGCTATGGAAGCAGATATCCCGCTGCCTTAAGGGATGGTTGAAAAGAACTATTTCAAGTTCGGGGGTACTTTTATATGGCTGTTTCATATCATTAATTTACTTTAACTTTCAAATTAGCACCTACGTCTGTTCAGGGAGAGAGAAAACCTTACACAGAAGCAGGGTGCTGAATTGTTGAACTAAGTGTTCCTGAACTGTTAAAGAATGTTTTTTTTCTTTTTCATTCATAATTTTTTTACAGTTATTAACACTAAAAAGAGAAAGCATTACTCTTAAAATCAGCCATGGCAATTTGGCCTTTCTGAATTAATCTGTGTTTTTGAGTTGGTTTTAAGGATAAGTATGTAACTTCCAGTCCGAGTCCCTTGGACTGTAAGGCAATCAAACCGGTCAGTCCTAGAGGAGATCAACCCTGACTGCTCTTTAGAAGGCCAGATCCTGAAGTTGAAAATCAAATACTTTGGCCACCTAATGAGAAGGAAGGACTCACTGGAGAAGAGCCTAATGCTGGGAAAGGTTGAGGGCAAGAGAAGAATGGGACGACAGAGAATGAGGTGGCTGGATGGAGTCACTGAAGCAGTAGGCGTGAGCTTAGATGGACTCCAGAAGATGGTAGAGGACAGGAAGGCCTGGAGGAATGTCGTCCATGGGGACGTGATGGGTTGGACATGACTTCACAGCTAACAACAACATGTAACTTCACTGGACATCCAGCCATTTTAACTATCCCACCCAATTTCTTTGACATCTACAAATTTTAACAAACAGAAGACTATTCAAGACTATCCCCTTTTATGTCTCTAGTTTAAGGAGGAACCATGGAGGACAATTCTAAATATGATGGGCAACATTCAGCTGAAAAGCCAAAATGTGGGCTGTTCTCACACAACATTGTCAACTTGGCTGCTAAAGCAGAGTTACCTTCACCAAGTTTAGGACATTATGCCAAATGCAGACAAGTTAAATATGTTGTGTGAATACAGCCTTTATCCTCTTTATACTTTATTCTACCTTCATAACACACAAACTGTTGTGTAGTGAGTTCTTCGCGCAGGAAAGGAGACGAGGCAAGTGAGTTCAACAAAGCTCATGGTTTATTGCTTGCAGGATCTGAACTGAGAATTGAGCTGCAGCTTGCAGCAATTTATAGCCTGGCCTCTAGGCGGCAGCCAATAGGTTTAAAGCAAGCCATTGCTGCCTAGGGACAGTCAATAGCAGCACTGGAGACCTGGAGTCTGGGTTGCTGGAGAGCCGTTAGCTGCTCCATCTTACCACGTGGTGTTACCATTGAGCCCAATACATAACACCCCTCCCCTCTTAGATCAGACAACATCATATCAATAATTGGCAAATAGTACAAGTTACAAGACTTAACATCATAACAACTTTTGTAAAATAATACAAGTTACATTATAGCATCAGTTAGCCCGAATGAATAGACTTTCATTATAGCACATGAGACAGTTAACGTCATAGCTCCAATACTGTTTCAGTACAGTGACAAGTTACAGTACAGGCAACATTATAGTTCCTTTATTTTACAACATAATCAGTTAGATAAGAAGGAGGCTTGTGTGACCTTGTGGAACGCCTTGGGGTTCCAGTCATTTTCTGATCTACCAACTTACCCATCGGGCCAGGTAGACCAATGTCCCTTGATGCACTTGAGTCAAAGGAATTAGATGCTCTCTGGCTGGCCTCTCCAGGTTGGCCCACCCCAGAGTCATACTGATCAGCAGAGTTGGCACAGCGTTTGTTAAAGTCTGGTTGGCTTGCTCCTTCAGGAGATCCATGTTGCACTTCTGGACTCCCCTCCTCTACGCCCAGTTCCTCATTGCTTAAGAAGGAAGAGTCTTGTATGGGCTGGCTTGGCTGCAAGCTTGGGGATTTTGGGAGGGACTTATGATGTAGTCCTCGCTTAGTGGCCGTTCTGGAAACTGTTTTCTGAGTTGATCAATGTGGCGTCTGACAACTCGCCCTCCCTCCAGCCCCACTTTGTAAGAAAGGGGACCAGATGATTTGGTAATTTTACCAGCAACCCACAGATTCCCATGTCCATAGTTTCTGGCCCATACCCAATCGCCCACTTGCAGCCCCCTTGGGGGTTTTGGTGGAGAGGCTTCTGCTGCCACTCTATCTGGATGCAACCTGTCCAGTTTAGTGATCAGTCACCTCCCCCAACAAAGTTCTGCAGGACTTTTGCCTGTAGCAGTGCAGGGTGTAGAATGTTGGTAGAGTAAAAAATCTGCCAGTCTGTGATGCCAGTCACCTGCATTTGAGTGATTCCTTCATGGTCCTCACCATTCGTTCAGCTTAACCATTAGAGGACGGGTGAAAAAGGGCAGATGTTGCATGCCTGATAAGATTTGCTCTTAGGAAGACCTGAAATTCAGCAGCAGTGAATTGGGCCCCATTGTTTGAAACTAAGACATCTGGCAACCCATGTGTGGCAAAAAGTTTTCTCAGCACCTGGATGGTCCTAGCAGTAGTCATATTTGCAGCTGGAATTACTTCCAGCCATTTGGAGTGGCTGTCCACCACTATGAGAAAGAGCTGTCCCTGAAAGGGCCCAGCGTAGTCTATGTGAATTCTAGACCAGGGAGTGTGTGTTTCCTCCCATCTGTGAACTGGGGTGTGTGGCATCTCAGGCCTAGATTGCTGGCATGTATAACAACCATGTACCTGTGCCTCAATGTCCTTGTCAAGGCCAGGCCACCAAAGGTAGCTTCTTGCTAAAGCTTTCATTCTGACAATGCCTGGATGGCCCTCATGTAATGACTGTAAAACCCTGTCTCTCAGTGAAGAGGGGATTATGACTCTGTTTCCCCATAGGATGCACCCCTTGTGAGCTGATAGCTCATGTCTTCTGACAAAATAACTCTGAAACTCAGAGCCTGGGCTTTTATCTAACCACCCCGTGTGCACCCATGAAAGCACTTTATTAAGTATTCTATCTGTAGCTGTTTCTGCAGCAACTCAGACGCCTCACCCATGGAAGGCAGATTGAAATCCCCCAGAACTATAAGCCTGGGGAACTCAATTGCCAACCCGGACAAGACATCGAGAAGCTTGGGCAGGACCGATGACACACAGCTGGGAGACAGGTACGTAATCAATAGGCCCAACTGAACTCCAGGACCCCACTTCAAAAGGAGAGACTCACACCTGCCTATCTGAGGGACAGTGGCCACTCTCTAACCGCCACCCCCCACCCCTGCCCTGGGCCCACAGCTGGTGAAGCACCCGGAAACCTGGTGGCCATAATTCCAAGAGAGGGACACCCCCCCCTCTTGGCCGAACCAGTTCTCCGTGATGCAAGCCAGGTCTGCGTTCTCCTCCTAAATAAGATCCTGTATGAGGGGAGCCTTGTTCACCACGGACCTGGCGTTGATATAGACCAACCTGAGCCCAGGTTCCTGTAATCCTATGCCCCCAGGGGAGCGAGAAGACCAATGAGGGTGGGAACAGGCCACTGCTCAAAGACAGCAGTGCCCCGTTCCCCGATTATGAAAAAGCTCTCTGCCACTCCCAATCATTGTCGGGATAGAAAGACCCTCCTCACTCGGAGCTGCATCCATTCCCAAACCCCTACTCCCCCCCCACGACCATCCGATGGTCTGGACTGTTGTCTGGGTCGAACTCCCCCAAGTTCATTCCAGATCCCTTGGACCTCCCCACTCCCGGATCCCCTTAAAATGTTGTTTAAAAATCTTAGTAAAAATCCCCTCAGGTTCCTCTTTGTGGCATGCCATAATAATGGAGACTGCAGAGCCAGAGTCCAACTCCATTTTACAAGGAACTCCTTGTAGCCCTACCTGCAGTTTGAGTTTAGGTTTGAGGGGGCGTCGGTCCCTGGTGTGGCATACACTTCTATGGCTTCTACAAAACCCCACACTAAACGGACCCTTGGCCCCAGTACCTCTCCTGGTCGGATCTTCCGACTGGTGTTTGGGTGGCCGGTCCCTCTGGCAAGCTCTGCAAACTGCTGCGATGTGGCCTGTTTTGCCGCAGGCCCTGCACATGGCTGACTGGAATCTGCAATCAGCACGTTGGTGGCTGCCGCCACAACCTTTACATCTAGGTAAGAGAACTGCCTTGTGAGGTTTTCTCTTGCTGTTTGCTGCTGCAGTGCTGTGCGTTGGGTTGCTTGTGAAGCTTGTAGACTTCAGGATCTTTTTCCTCCGAAGATTCTTCTGAGCATTTGGCGTCCTCATGGTGGACTGTTTCATCTTGTTTCGTCGTTTTGGCGGGCTGGACTGTTTGGACTGCACCCTCAGTGGCTTCATCTGCCATTACTTCGTCTTGGGCTTCGATGAAGGTTAAATTTGGTCTGGCAAAAAGTCTTTGCTGGAGCGTTCGGTTCTATAGGCCGCAGACAAGCCGGTCTCGCAGTCGCTCCTCTACGTCAGAAAATTTACAGAGGCATGTGGCCTGCCTCAAGGCCATGATGTATTCGGGCACTGTTGAAATGCCAGGCAATCACCGACATCTTCGGCTGGAAATGCTCTCCCAGCTTTTTCTTGAGGTCCGCGTAGGAAACTGACTCCAGCGACATCGGAGCAAAGAGGTTTTCGGCCAGGTCGAATGTAGCTGGGCCGCACACACAGAGCAGCGTGGCATCCTTCAGCCCATCTTCTGCGACTTGGTTCACCCGGAGGTAGTTTTCTACCTGGGACAAGTAGGAAGGCCATCCCTCTGGATGCTTGACATTGAATTTGCGTAGTCTTCCGACTTTTGGCATTCTGTCTTCAGCTGGTTCCTGCAGTTTTTGATCCTGCTTCTCCAAGGCCCAGGGACTGAATCTGCTGAGCAAGTGGTTGCTAGCGTGGCTTGCTAGCCAACTGTAGGGGGCGGGGGGGAATGCCTTTTCCCTCCAGGTGTGAGCTGCCTCTCCCCTAGTGAACTTTAGCTCTTTTGGAGAAGCAGGATCCCACCTTCGTTGCCAGTGTTGTGTAGTGAGTTCTTTGCACAGGAAAGGAGACGAGGCAAGTGAGTTCAACAAAGCTCATGGTTTATTGCTTGCAGGATCTGAACTGAGAATTGGGCTGCAGCTTGCAGCAATTTATAGCCCATTGCCACCTAGGGACAGCCAATAGCAGCACTGGAGACCTGAAGTCTGAGTTGCTGGAGAGCCGTTAGCTGCTCCAGCTTACCACGTGGTGTTACAACTGAGCCCAATACATAACACAAACCATTAAGGCCATCCAAAAGGTATGATTTTAAAAGTGTCAAGATGGCAGCCAGAATTGTACAATTGAAGCACCGCCTTTTTTAAATGTATGATCACATACCATCTTGATTTATTTATTTATTTGCCTTCTGCAAACTACATTTTTTGATTACCTGGTATGCAGAACAACTAATTGGGAGTACAGTTGCCCCCAATCCTGGATGGAATAGCTAATAGGACTGTTCAACGAACTAGAAGAAGTGTTTCAAGAGTTACATGTTCCTTCATTAGGAAAGAAGTAATAGCTGATTGCCAGCTGAAATAAATCAGCAGAATGGTATGACTCCAAATAAACTAGTTTTGGGCCACCACTACAGTGCATTTCTAAAATACAGGAAGTAATAGTTCCACTCTGATTTATACATTGACTTTTTAATGAACTTCAGGTGATCACTCCCTACTACTGTTTTTCTCCCCACAAGAGCAAACCTTTGAGATAGGTTGTTCCACAACTACTCAGTCATCTTCCATGGTTGAAGGTGGACTTCATCTTGAATCTCCACCTTAACTAATAGATTCCTCAGCAGGGCATTGAATGAAATAGTCCTTTCCAATTTCATTTTAGAACATTCCTATTTCTCTGGAGATTTTAATACTGATTGCATTTTATTCTGCTTGAGTAGGGAATAAACTTAGTTGATTTGTTTTTTGTTCTTTAGATGTATTTTTAAGGATTTATGTTTTGTGTTTTTGTTCTACCATATGTGTACATTTATATTTATATTCAGGCCTGAAATTCCATTTGCTGGGTGATCTATAAAGCTTTCAAATACGGTAAATGAAAATGTTTACTTGATCAGGGGATATCTGGAAGGGAATTCAAAGTCCGTTACCATCCAACCTTCTGAGAGAAATTTACTACTGCAGTTTCATTGACTGGTGTCATATGAAACTTGACTCCAATTTCCCAAGAGCCTCTCTGAGTGAATATGGGACAGTCTTGGCCATCTTAAGCTCCTGGAGGCAGGAAACAGATCTAAACAGCAATTAAATGAGACTCTCCCCTAACCAAGATGACCTGGCAGCATTGTTGTACAATAACAAAGCAAGAATGAATGGAGATTACTGCCTTAGGCTTCTTGAAGGATCCTAAAATATTTGTTGGCTAAAGGGAAATGGATTCAGAAGAACTTTCAAAGGAATGAAATCTATAATATTCCAATCTAGGCCAGTTATGATACCTCCAGTGTTTAGAGCTGCAAAAATTTTTTATTAATGTCACCAATCATCATGTTTTTTCTACCGTTGAAGTTGCTTTTAGGTAGCAGTCTGATGAGTGGAGAGTTCTTTATTTATTAAATTCAATTTAGACACTGCCCAACCCCAGTTGACTCTGGATGGCTCATAAATAATAAAATAAAAAATAATACAAAAAGAAGAACAAGACAGGATCTGGGCATTATGTAGAGACAAATCCTGGGCTGAAACCTAATTAAATGGGTTTAGATAATCCATTCCTCCTGGGTTCTCTCTCTGGAACCATAGACCAACCACCTTCTTTATTTTATTGGTTCATTTATTAAATTTATTTGCCACCCATCTCATTTTGAAATGACTCTGGGTGGCTTACAGCATTAAAGCATTAAAATCACAAAAGACAATTATGTCAATGAAAATGGAAGTTACAATCAGAATTGTAAGTTAAAAGGGAAGGTTAGAGGGAGCTTAATAATTGTTTACAATTATTGGGTTCAAGGCTGGCCTTATGAGGAGGGGACACAACTCCAGTTCCTTCAAGGTTGAAGGACTTGCCCTGTCACTTGGAGCAGGTAAGAGAACTGCCTTGTAAGTGTTCTCTTGCTGTTTGCTGCTGCCCTTATTGCAATGAGATTGTCTGTAATATAGGTTCTTAGGATTCATTCAGAGTTTTCCTCCAGTAATGCTCCAGAGGTCTCTTTTAGCTGTTCATCTCTTTTCAGTAATATAAGGTATACTCAGAATCAATATGAGAGGCCACATAGTAGTAATGTGGTCCAAGGCCCCAGCCACTCAGCCACTCCAGGGAGCAAACAAGACCTCAGCCAACCTGCCCATCAGCTCCTCAAGGTATGTCCCAAATCCCTCTGCAAAACCACTGATTCCATCAATTGTCTAAGGCAGGGGTCCCCAAACTATGGGCTGTGTAGCCCGGGATCAGGCTGCTGGCTCTTGACCAGCAGGCCATGGAAATGACTGGCTAGTGCACACACGCGTGGACACGCATTCCCCCCCACTCGTGCTAACGCCCGCGGCCCCATTTGCGCATGCGTGTGGGTTCGAATGGGGACGCTAATGCAGGGCGGGTGTCTGTGGCCCATTTGCGCATGCACTGCTAGCCCAGCGCAAATGGGCCACTAGGTGCCACGGGGGGTGCACAGCCATTCATGCATGCACACGGTGCCAGTGGATGCTGCACCAGTGTGAGTGGCCTCATGTGCGCACATGCCAATTTTGAAGCTGCTCACCTTCCCTCGGGTCCGTGAGCCCGGAAAGGTTGGAGACCTCTGGTCTAGGGTAGGGCCACTCATACAGGCCCTTTTTCCCTGCAGGTGATGGAGGGATGACACTAGTGAGTCAAAGGGTATTCAAAGAGTGGTCAGTCCATGCCAATGGACTGATATTAATGTCCTTCACTACCAGGTCACATTTCAACCACCCAGAGACAAAAAAACAGATCTAATGTGCAACTAAAAGGGACGCAGTGGCTCAGTGGGTTAGGACGCAGAGCTTGTCGATCAGAAGGTCAGCAGTTTGGCGGGTCAAATCCCGAGTGCCGCGTAACAGAGTGAGCGCCTGTTACTCGTCCCAGCTTCTGCCAACCTAGCAGTTCGAAAGCACGTAAAAATGCAAGTAGAAAAATAGGGACCACTACGGTGGTAAGGTAAGACAGCGTTCTGTGTGCCTTTGGCGTCTAGTCATGCCAGCCACGGAGACGTCCTCGGACAAACGCTGGCTCTTCGGCTTTGAAACGGAGATGAGCACCGGCCCCTAGAGTTGAAAACGACTAGCATGCATGTGCGGGGGAACCTTTACCTTTACCTTTTAATGTGCAACTGCTAGGAGGAGAACTAGGCCATTGATAATGGTTGCCTTGGAGACCACAAACTCCTGAGTTGCCCCAGACTCAATGCCCCTATGCAGCAAATTGAAATGCTCAAACGCCAACAAGTCTATTGCCAACCCAGTGATGGAATATAGCAACTCAGGTGGGGATCTTGTTTTCCAGAGTCATTTGCTGAGATGGGTGGCTATAGAAATCAAATAAATAAATATCACTGAATGGCAGTGAGAGGGATGCACCACCAGTAAGCTCCCATCATTTCCAAGGGCCCAACTTTAACCAAAGTCCTTCACATCTGGTTATCTATGGAGTGGAGCCTCAGAAAGCTGATGACTCATGGATGACCATAGCCACCCCTTTTCCCTTTCTCTGAAAAGGTGCAGCTCCTGAAACCGCAGTAGGCACAACTCCAAAGGGATATGCTTCCCCTCTACGCCTGACTAGATTTTGGATTAAGCACACCTGCTTTCTAATGCGCTCAGTGGGAACATCAATAGCTATAATTCCTCTCTTGCCCACTTTAAGAACCTAACCATTTTTCTTTAAAAATATATTCTCTATGTCTGCAGATCTTGAGATTCATCTTCACATTTCCCCTCCCCATCACCCCGCCCTTCTTATTATTTTAGTTACAGTGGGATTCGCCACCTCAATTCCCCACTTTTTAAGATGCAAAATTCTGCAATGTGGTTGCTTGGGAAAAGGTGAATTCTGCCAAAACGCAAGTTACATATCTTCATTGGATCAGAATGAAAAGACTCAAGGGAACTTAAGGAAATGAAACAAAAAGCCTTGCAAAGATATTCACTTTTGGAGGATATGGGGGTGGGGTGGGGTGGGGTGGGGGGCTGTGTATCAGGAGATTTAGGTCAATGGAAATCTTAAGAGCTCAGACATGAAATAAATGAGTGGAAAGAGGTAGCACTGAATAATCTCAGTTACTTGGCAATTTCCCAAGTTTTGTCATTGTCTACTTGGGTTCTGCAATTTTGGGAGCTGCTGGAGACTTCCATTTGGGACTGTTTTCATTCTCTGCCCATTCTAGGGCCTCTAAGTTGACTACCTGGTTGTTTTAATCCTGGACAGTCTTAGAACATGAAGATGAACCCAGATTATCATGAACCAATCAGAGTTTTCATAAACCAATTTAGAAGGTGCAGAAATTATCAATCCAGTGCTTGTTGGAGCCCCCACTTCAAAGTAAAAAAGAGTTACATTTAGAACAGAACAGAACAGAACAGAATGAATAGAATAGAATGGAATGGAATGGAATGGAATGGAATGGAATGGAATGGAATGGAATGGAATGGAATGGAATGGAGTGGAGTGGAGTGGAGTGGAGTGGAGTGGAGTGGAGTGGAGTAGAGTAGAGTAGAGTAGAGTACAGTAGAGTAGAGTAGAGTAGAGTAGAGTAGAGTAGAATAGAATAGAATAGAATAGAATAGAATAGAATAGAATAGAATAGAATAGAATAGAATAGAATAGAATAGAATAGAATAGAATAGAATAGAATGCCATCTAATCCAACCCCCTGCCCAAGCAGGAGTGCCTACACCATTTCTGACAGATGGCAGTCCAGTCTCTTCTTGAAAGCCTCCAGTGGTGAAGCATCAACAACGTCTGAAGGCAGTCTGTTCCATTGGTTGATTGTTCTCACTGTCAGGAAATTTTTCCTTATTTCCAGATTGAATCTCTCCTTGATCAGTTTCCATCCATTATTCCTTGTCTGGCCTTCAGGTGCTTTGGAAAATAGGTTGACCCCCCCCTCCTCTCTGTGACAGCCCCTCAAATATTGGAACACTGCTATCGTGTCTCCCCTGGTCCTTCTCATTGGACTAACCATGCCCAGTTCCTGTGACCGTTCTTCATGTTTTAGCCTCCAGTCCCCTAAACATCTTTGTTGCTCTTCTCTGCACTTTCGCTAGAGTCTCAACATCTTTTTTATAGTGTGGAGATCAAAATTGGTTGCAGTATTCTAGGTGTGGTCTTACGAAGGCTTTATCAAGGGGTATTTGTACCTTACATGATCTTGATTGAATCCCTCTGTTAATGCAACTTAGGATTGCATTGGCTTTTTTGGCTGCTGCCACACACTGTTGGCTCATATTTAATTGATTGTCCACTAAGACTCCAAGATCCCTCTCACAGTTACTGCTATTAAGCCTGGTTTCACCCAATCTATATGTGTACTTTTGGTTTTTCTTCCCTAAGTGTAAGACTTTGCTTTTCTCTAAGTTGAATTTCACTTTGTTAGATAGGACCCAGTGCTCAAGTCTGTCAAGATCCATCTATGACACGGGTGTCAAACTCACCATGTCATGTGATATGTCACAACGTATCACAACTTTTTTTGCATTGCTGGAGCTGGGGTAGGCACTGCCTCTGTATGATGCAACCGGCCCATGGGCTGGCAGTTTGACACCCCTGATGTAGGGTGTTGGTTATTCCTGCCAGCTTAGTGTCATCTGCAAATTTGATAAATTCCCCTTTTATTCCCTCATCTAGGTCATTTATGAAGATGTTGAAGAGTACTGGGCCTAGGACAGAACCTTGCAGTACCCCACTGCTTACTTCCGTCCATGTAGATGTAGTACCGTTAAGGACGACTCGTTGAGTGTGGTTTGTCAGCCAGTTAAAAATCCATCTGATGGATTTTTTGGGCACCCATCTCCAAATGTCCAGTTTGGAGATTTGATATTCTAACACATCATTTAAAAATTGGGAGAAATATGTCTAATTTAAAATTTACAGTTCTAGCTTTTCTTTTAAGATGTCGAATTTTAAAATTTTAAAATTTTCAGTGTTGAATGGGGCTCAGGCACGGCATTCTTTCTTGTCCTGTCCTGGAATGTTCTGTAATTATCCCTTTCCTCCCTGCCTTCTTGTGAGCTTTATTTATCCCTTTTTTCTCTATCTTTATATGTTCTGTACTTGCTATTGTCTACTCAGCTTTTATTTTTTGCCTTGTGTTCTGTAATTTAATTTTTTGGTTTTACATTATTATTATTATTATATTTTTATTATTATTATTATTATTATTATTATTATTATTATTATTATTATTATTATTATTATAATAAAACTTTTATTCATAAAACATGAAACTCAGTCAACTGAACACTCAAATTGACTGGTGCTGATGGTTGACACGGGTTGCTGCCAGCATCCTAGGTATCAACCAGGTATCTCCTTAAAATGTAACATGTTCCGAGTAGCGCCGTTTTTTGTAGCTTTGCTGGAGTTATTGCAGGAAGCTGCAATTTCTTGATGTATTTTGCAAAGTTTTTGACAATTCCCAGTGCCCCGATGACAATGGGTATCACTATTACACGTTTCATCCATAATCACGCAGTTTTGATGGCCAGGTTGCGGTATTTTGTAATTTTTTCCAGTTCTTTTTCTTTGACTCTGGCATCTCCTGGTACAGTGATATCAATCAACTGTCCGCTTTGGTTCTCTATGACTGCGATATCCGGCGTGTTGTGTTCCAAATGACGATCTGTCTGCATTCGGAAGTCCCACAAGATCTTCACCCTCTCATTCTCAACAACTTTTTCCACCCGATGTTCCCATGACTTTTGGGACACAGGCAAGTTGTATTTTTTACATTATTATTATTATTATTATTATTATTATTATTATTATTATTATTATTATTATTATTATTATTATTATCTTTTATTATAAAACATGAAACTCAGTCAACTGAACACTCAAATTGACTGGCACTAATGGCTGACACGGGTTGCTGCCAGCATCCTAGGTATCAACCAGGTATCTCCTTAAAATGTAAGATGTTCCGAGTAGTGCAGTTTTTTGTAGCTTTTGTTCCGAGTAGCGCAGTTTTTTGTAGATGATGATGATGATGATGATGATGATGATGATGATGATGATTAGTCTCTCTTGCTACTTGTTTTCGTCTGCCACTACAGTTATTCAGCTCTCTGCTTTCCTACTGGGTACTCAACTCTCTGCTCTTCTACCAGCTACTCAGGTCCCCCTGTTTTTCTCAGTGCTGCTGTTCCATTGCCGTTCGGAAGCACCAGTCTGTGTTCTGCTGTGCCTTGCTGTTTTCTTGCCAGGTCCCCTCCCATTATTTTCAGTTCATTCTATGTGCTTTGCTGCTTTAAAGATAATAGGTAAAGGTAAGGTTCCCCTGCACGTGCGTGCTAGTCGTTTCCGACTCTAGGGGCCGGTGCTCATCTCCGTTTCAAAGCCGAAGAGCCAGCGCTTGTCCGAGGATGTCTCTGTGGTCATGTGGCCAGCATGACTAGATGCCAAAGGCGCACGGAACGCTGTTACCTTCCCACCGTAGTGGTCCCTATTTTTCTACTTGCATTTTTACGTGCTTTCGAACTGCTAGGTTGGCAGAAGCTGGGACGAGTAACAGGCGCTCACTCTGTTACGTGGCACTCGGGATTCGACCCGCCAAACTGCTGATCTTCTGATTGACAAGCTCAGCGTCCTAACCCACTGAGCCACCGCGTCCCTTTTTTAAAGATAATAGAGTTGCTTATATAAAGAAAAGCTGAATACTCTCAAGTTGTCATTCTTACTGCTTATAGGCAGCATACAATTTCGGACAAAAAATGTGCATTGGGCACGAGAGATTATTTGGTACCATGTGATTTGTTTAATGACCGTGGCGATTCACTTAACCATCACTGTAAAAAATGCCATAAAATCAGGTCTAATTCATCTTATGACTGCAATGATTTAGGATAAAAATTCCAGTCCAGTTCTCTTTAAGTCAAGAACTGCCTGTATTTTTTTTGTTGTTGTTGATTTTTAAAAATTGCTGTTAGCAACCCAGAGTCAGTCATTTGAGATAGGCAAGAAATAAGTAAATGAGTGAATAAATAAAGGTGGAGTTGGGCAAAATGTATTAGCTCACTTCAGTCTAGAGATGGAGAAGTGGAGCAAGGCAAGAGTCTGGTGCCTATTACTTAGAAAATCAAGCTGTGGGATGCACTAGAGCAGGGGTGTCAAACTCAATTTCATTGAGGGCCGCATCAGCATTGCAGTTGCCCTTGGCGGGCCGGGTGGGTGTGGCCAGGGTGGGCACGGCCTACTGGGTAGGCATGGTCAGTTCTACATCATTCGCATCAAGGGTGCCAATGGGGGCCTGGGCAGTGGGCAGGAGTGGGACAGATCTGAGGGTCTCTGGCAGAAGGAGATGGGACCGGGGCAAGTGCCAAGGCATGGTCCACTGGAGGAGCCTCACTGTTCCTCTCTGGCCTTGGGGGGGGCTGGATGGTGGCGTGGAGGTCAAATGCCCAGCCCAGCCATCAAGCACCCATGGCACTAAGCCCAGCCCCACTTCCCCAAGGTGGTGCCCAGCTGCACTTACCTCCTCCTCAAGACTGCTGCTGCTGTGCTTGCTCTCCTTAGCCAGGTTGCTCATGATGGGTACGAGGGCAAAGTCAAGAGGGAGGCCCACTCCCTCTCCATGTGAGGAGACCTGGCTTTGTATCCAAAGCTTCCTTAGCAATAGGATGGGAGACCCCCCCCAGGATAGGCCAGGAGGAGGGGGCAAGGGGATGGTGAAAGAGCAGCAGGGAAGGACTAAGGCAGGATTTCCCTCAGACCCTCCCTCTCCTTCCTTCCTTCCTTCCTTCCTTCCTTCCTTCCTTCCTTCCTTCCTTCCTTCCTTCCTTCCTTCCTTCAACAGAGTGGTGGGAAAATATTTGAGATGAGGGAGGGAGAAAAACAGGCAAGAAACGCAGCTGGGGAAGTGTCATCCTTCGTGAGGAATGAAGAAATGCACGATCGCCTGGAAGTGGCCAGCACATGGCCCTGCCTACTTCACATATCCAGCTTGGTAGGCTCTGGGGGAGGGGATGCCATGAGCAGCATGAGTTGATGTTACCTATGCAGTGCTGCCCAGCCCCCAGCCTGCCAGATTTTGGCAGGCAGCAGTGCGCTCTTCTCACAGTGCTGAGAGGCTGAGCCGGGTGGTATGAATCTGAAGAGAAGCGCAACGCTGCCCAGCCCCTAGCCTGTCCAAAGTAGGCAGGGCCATGTGCTGGCCACTCCCAGGCAATGGTGCATTTCTTCATTCCTCACAAAGGTTGATACCTCCCCAGCGTGCGCCCAGGGGACAGTGCCGACGCGGCACAGGCGGGTCCCTCATTGTTTCCAGCCGGCCTTGTGGAGCTAAGACTGAATGTATTTCAGCATAGATGACACCATGAAATTGTACACTGGCTTCTGGCTGGCCTGGGCCAGAGCCAAGGCAGCGGGGGCCGTTCCCTCACTGTTTCCAGGATGGCTTCTCGGGCCACATGAAACCACTTCACGGGCAAGATCCGGCCCCCGGGCCTTGTGTTTGACATGTCTGTACTAGAGCAGTGATGGTGAACCTTTTAGAGACCGAGTGCCCAAACTGCAACCCAAAACCCACTTATGTATCGTTGGGTCCTGGGTGGGCGTGGCCCATTGGGTGGGTATGGCTGCAGTGGTAACGGCAGCCTGGGTGGGACTAAAAAGTTCAATCAATCAATTTCAACTTTGCGAGACCTTTTTTTTCCCCGGCGAGAAGTGAAATTGATTGATTGATTGAACCTCTTTTTTTTTTGCACACAGCAGTGGAGGCCGAAAGCAAAAAGGTTTTATAACACCCAGCTAAAGGCCTAGGACTGGGGTGATGGTGTGTGTGCCCACAGAGAGGGCTCTGCGTACCACCTGTGGCACGCGTGCCATAGGTTTGCCACCACGGTACTAGAGATTATGAATTTGAAAATTTGTGATTTCTGGAAGCAAGCTGTATAAAAGCATAATAAACAAATAAAATAAACTGAAGCTAGAATTAATATTGTGCTTGCTAATAAAGCTCCTTGTGGAATTTACCAGAGTCTCTGAGTTCAAGTGATGGGAGGCATGAATGGCTGAAGCCTACCCAAAAAACCTCTTGGAATTCCAGGGTAGGTAAAGGTAAAGGTAAAGGTTCCCCTGCACATGCATGCTAGTCGTTTCCGACTCTAGGGGCCGGTGCTCATCTCTGTTTCAAGAGCCAGCGCTTGTCCGAGGACGTCTCCCGTGGTCATGTGGCCGGCATGACTAGACACCAAAGGCGCACGGAACGCTGTTACCTTTCCACCGTAGTGGTCCCTATTTTTCTACTTGCATTTTTACGTGCTTTCGAACTGCTAGGTTGGCAGAAGCTGGGACGAGTAACAGGCGCTCACTCTGTTACATGGCACTTGGGATTCGACCCGCCAAACTGCCGACCTTCTGATCAACAAGCTCAGCGTCCTAACCCACAAATCCACTAGAAGATAATTGACTTAGTGATGCTGTGGAAATCCAGTGGGCAGTACCCAATCAGCACATTTGCTGCATGTGAAAGGATTCTTCAGGAACATCTTGAAGGATCTCCTAAAAAAGCACTGCCGGAAGATGACCTGACTCCTGCACAAAATTGCTACTATGGGAACAAAACCCTTTGCAAAACACCAATTTGCTAGAACGTCACTTACTCACCGCCAAGTTAGGCAATAAAGCATAGCTTTCCAGATGCTTAGCATCTTATTCAGTGCTTGACCTTCTCCTGGGGTGGCAGAAAACACAGACAATTCAGCTGGATTAGAAACTTTATTGCAAGCAAGAATGAAGTCTTCAAGGTAACAGCTGACTGTTCACAGCAGTATACATAAGCCAGAACCTTAATACATTTATTTCAATGCTCCAGAGTTCAGATTTTTTCCTCTTGCTTTCCTCAGTTAACCAATACTTGATGACTTCAAGAGGCTGCGGAGGTACATTTCTATAACAATTCCCTCTAGTCTGAAAATTGCTAGCTCCTTCTCCAGTAGTTTTAACTTTAAAATTATTATGTGTTTTAACCACTCTTCCAAAGGATCTTTCCTGTTATTCTTACTTAGCTTTATCCTTAGATTACAAATAATTTCCTTCTTTCCATCATCTACTTTTCTGATCACCAAACCCACAAATTTTTTCTTTTTTCGGCAAAAAAACCCATAAGCGATTTCTAGTCACTAATAATATAATTATTGTTCTTTCTCTCTAATTAAACAAATCAAACTAATCAATGTTGGCATCTCTGCTAATTCTGTCCTCTTCACCAACCATCTCTTCCTTGTGGGTATTTCAGTGTCTTTCCATTTTTGTGTATATAATAATCTTATAACAATTGTATATGAAAACAATCTTCTATAACTTTTTAAAACTGTCTATTCATTAGTCCCGAGAAAAGCTCTGTTGCAATTAAATACTATCTTTAAAATTCTTGGTATCACTGTACTTTCTGCTGTTTTGAAGGTCCACCAGACATGATGAAATGACCTCTTCTTTTTTTCTACACCAATGTTCTAAAAAAATCCTATGGGGCCCATGTGGGGCTGACAGATATTCTTTTTAATAAAAATGATACTGCAGGCTGATCATTTGCTTTGAAACATGGCAGTTTCATGTGTTTTAAATTAACTTTAAAGCAAAGGTAAAAAAATGAGATGGAAAAAGGTGTACGGTACTTGGGTAGTGTGTTGGCGCTTTTATTTCTTTTACTTATTAATGCAGACATGTTGAAATTTGTGATATGTTATTACAAATCTTTTATTCCAGCGCAGTGTTTCTCAACCTTAGCCACTTTAAAATATCTGGACTTCAACTCCCAGAATTCCCCAGCCAGCTCTGCTAGTTGGGGAATTCTGTGAGTTGAAGTCCATATATCTAAAGATATACGGCTAAGGTTCAGAAACACTGCTTTAGAGGCTTCTTTCTTTATATTTTACAATATATTTCTTTATTATTTATTCCTTTCTTTATATTTTACAATATATGTTATAATACATTGCAGTCTGCTTCAATATTATTTTTATCCTATGCTTATGCTGTACTTAATTACGAGCTCGTGATGATGTATTATTAGGTATTCATTATTAGTTAGTTATTTAGTTATGTTTAAGGGGAGTTAAAGTGTGATAGAATTTAATGTGTTTTTTTAGTTAGTTAGCATATTTTAGCTTAAGTTTGTAAAGGTTAATACCCTGTATTCAGCTCTGGGAAGTGGGGGGGGGAGGGCGAGGGAGGGTAAGTGGGGGGGAGGGGGAGGGAGCGAGTTTATGTTTTTAAAATGTATTCTAAAACTTTTCAATTAAAAAAAATTACAAGCTCGTGATAAAATGAGACCAGAATAGTATATTCGGCAACTGCTTAAATTCAGAGTCATATTCTAGTTTTATTACAGTCTTCTATCCCTTCCCTGGATTTCTAGTTTTATTAACTGTAAGCAAATTGGAGATGCACTCTGTCACTTTATAAAGTAGTGGTCTCCTATATGTGGATGCTACAAACTTCAACTTCCAGAATTCTCAGCAATGGCTATTCTGGCTGGGGAATTCTGGGAACTGAAGTCCGGAGGATTCTCAGATTTATAAAAATGGCTGTAAAGTACAGTGCCATCATGGTATATGACGATGTTGACATAGATAATAGATAAGAAAAACTTATTTTATTTGGAAAGAAGGAAGGGTGGAAAAAACATATCCACTTTGGAATAACAAATTACAGCAGCTTGATGCAATTAATTAAATTGCTAATTATGGCCTTTCAAAAGATGAAGGGAAATATTAAGAAACTGCCAAAAATATTTATGGATTCAATTGTTCAGTTTACTCTAGGATAAATATGGTAAATTATATATAATTATGCAGACATACAGACTTATAACATAGAAATGTTTAAAGTTTTAAAGTCAGTCAAGACTAATTCATCCTAGCCTCCTCCATTTAGACCACTCTTGCTAATGCATTGACTTGTATTCCAGCATGACTTAGGGCTGCAAGTTGAAGGGAATCACAGAGACTAGAACTGAAATATATTATTGAGACAGGCTACAGTAACAGCAAGTCTGATAATAGATTTTCCCCTTCTTATACTCCAGGAGGTCAGGGGAAAGCCATTCTGAGTCCCTTCCTAACATTTTTCCCTTCTCTCTCAGCTCAAAGCATATTTCTGCATGTTTTATTTTTGTAATGGTTTCTAAAATGGTTTCTCCCAGGTCATTTCCATGGTTCTCAACCTTGCTCCTGGGCAGTCTATAGGTAGGCCTTGACTTATAACCATTTGTAAGTCCTTGACCATTTGAAGTTACAATGGCTCTGAAAAAAAATGTCTTATCACTGTTTTTCACACCACTGCTGCAGCATCCCCCTGGTCAGGTGATCAAAATCCAGACATTTGGCAATTAGCATGTATTTATGATAGTCACAGTGTTCTAGGGTTATATGATCACCTTTTGCGACCGTCTGACAAGCAAAGTCAATGGGGGTGGGGGTGGGGGACAGGTTTAATTAACAACTTAATGTTAAAGGTAAAGGTTCCCCTGCACATGCGTGCTAGTCGTTTCCAACTCTAGGGGCCGGTTCTCATCTCCGTTTCAAAGCCGAAGAGCCAGCGCTTGTCCGAGGACGTCTCCGTGGTCATGTGGCCGGCATGACTAGACGCCAAAGGCGCACGGAACGCTGTTACCTTCCCAACGTAGTGGTCCCTATTTTTCTACTTGCATTTTTACGTGCTTTTGAACTGCTAGGTTGGCAGAGTGAGCGCCTGTTACTCGTCTCAGCTTCTGCCAACCTAGCCAACCTAATGTTACCCTGTACTAAAATGGGTGGCCAACAAATGCTATGAATAAATAAAGTTAGTGTTACTTAATAACTGCAATGATTCACATAACTGTAACAAGAAAGGTTGTAAAATGGGGCAAAAGAACTCAATCACTGTCTTGCTTAGCAGCAAAAAATTTAAGTTCAATTGGGGTCATAAGCTGAGGACTATCTGTGTTGGGGAACTCCTGAATAGATTCTAAAATATAAGTAGCCCCTCTAGCTATGATTGGTGACTTAGCAACCATTCAAAGTTACAACACACCTCAAAAAAGGGAGTTACAACCCAAATACAATGTTCTGACCACTGTCCCCCTGGCTGCAGTCACATGACTGATTTTGGGTGCTTGGCAATTAGCCCGTGTTTGCAGTGCTTTATGCTTTATGATTATGTGACCACAGTTTACAACATTTTTGCCAGAAACCAGCATTTACTTCTGCTTTCTAGCAAAAACTGTTCCATAGAAAACTGGGTTTGCTTAATGACCATCGTGTCCACTTAACAACCATGACATTCACATAATAACTGCCACAAAAAAGGTTGTGAAATCAGGTAGGGTTGTTGGTTACCCACTTTACGACTATCACAAATTATGACCAAACATGTAGTCTCAATTATGGTTGTACGTAAGTCAAGAACTACCTGCATATAGAATAGAATGTATTCTATATTCTGTGTTCCAGGGATCAATATAATAATATAATAAATGTAATCTAATTAGCATAACATAATATAACATCACAACATAAAACATAACATAGAAAAATATTGTCCCTTAGTTCTAGGAACAAGAAATAAACTAGAAATAGAACTATACCTCCCAGTTCCCAGAGAAACCTTAAACCATGATAGCTGTTAGGGTGAATTGGTAGGCAGCTTTAAATAATGATATTGAAACCAGTCCAGTACTTAGGTTCTAATTACCATGCAGAGAGAACACCTCAAACTGCAGTTTTGTGGCTCACTGGCTCGTGATATGCAATAACTCTGAAGAAAATTGAGGGGGACATAGTTTGAGCCCCAACAGCTTTTTTACTGTCAAAAAGCGTGCCACGTTTCTTTACTGTAGATCAACAGCTTCTGACTCATAGACCTAATCTGGCCTGCAGGACTTCGGTGGAGAACTCTCCTGTTAAATGAGTTCAAGTGATTAAGTTCAAGAGCTTCCATTTCACTGAAAGAGGTACTATCAGCTGCTGCCGCCACCACTCCAGATAAACGAGACAGGAAACACAACTAGATGAGCTAAATCTATTTTATTAACAGAACATTATAAGTCTGAAAGTACAAACCTCTCACCCCAACTCTGCTGGGTCCAGTGGTGGGATTCAGCCGGTTCGCACCACTTTGGCAGAACCGGTAGCTAATTTTTTTGTTGCCCAGGCCTGGAATGGACTTCCGGAAGCGGCATCCATGCAAAGAACCGGTTGTTCGCGTATTTGAATCCCACCACTGGCTGGGTCCATTTGTGGGAATCTATTCTAGGTTTGTTTCTCTGACCATTAAGCCACGGGGGGGGGGCTCCTGCCCCTCTTATCTGATTGTTTCCTAGGCAGCAACTCTTCCCCAAAATCAGCCAGGCGTTCCATTACAGGTATGTATGTAGGGGAAGCGATTCAGAAGAGGAGGCTTCCCTTTCTGAAAAAAAACCCCTGCTGTTCCCTCCCTTTATCTCTGACATCACCTGGTTTACCAAGGGCTTGGATAAATTGGGTTTTTTTCCCCCAATGGATTAGTTCCAAGCTTATTTTCGTCTGCGGGTTTAAGATATTGCACCATAGACTCAATGGTCCTGTTGATTATACAGCATAAAAACAGGAAAAGACGAGAAGATGATCTAGGTCACAATATTGGAAGAGCTGCCTTTTAAACTAAGAACCTGAGGCAAGTCACTTAATTAAGTGCTAGGGGCACTAGGCTCTATTGTTATGGATAGCCTCTGCAAGGAGGGGGTAAAACGGTATCTACCAGAGGGCTTATCAGTCCTCTCTGACAGATGCGTTCTGCCAAGCTCACATACTGCTTAATGGGAGAATATAGCTGTGGTTTTTGATGAATGGAAAATGGAATCATAATTGTTAGCATGAGGCCAATTCATCAACACGCCTACAAAATAATCTGCCTTTTCAGTACTGTACTGTCCTCAATTTATGAGCACAATTGGGACCAGAAATTCCATTGCTAAGCAAGGCAGTTGTTAAATGAGTTGTGCCAGGTTTTACATGTCTTGCCATGCCTGTTAAGTAAACCATTGTAGCTGTTAAGTTAATCACATGGTTGTTAAGTGAATCCGGCTTCCCCCATTGACTTTGCTTGACGGAAGACGTCTGGGAAGGTCGCCAATGGTGATCAGATGATCCCAGGACACTGCAACCATCCTAAATACATGTCGGGTGCCAAGCTCCCGAATTTTGATCATGTGACCATGGGGATGCTGCAAAGCTCGTAAGAGCCTTGGTGGAGCAGTGGGCTAATGCCTCCTTAAGGAACACCAGCTGCCTGCAATTAGTGCAGGTTCACATCCCACCAGGCTCAAGGTTGACTCAGCCTTCCATCCTTCCGAGGTAGGTAAAATGAGGACCCAGATTGTTGGGGGCAATTAAGCTGACTTTGTAATAATGCCGCTGGGGTGTGTGTGAAAACCCTAATAAGCAGGCATATACATATAATGAAGGCTACTGCTAAGCTTGTAAGCCGCCCTGAGTCTTCGGAGAAGGGCGGGATATAAATGCAATTAAAATAAATAAAAATAAATAAATAAGTACAAGCACCAGTTGTAAGTCACTTTTGTCAAATTACTAGCAGTATAGAGTTGCATCAGACAACTTTGAAGGAATGGTGAGCTACAGTAGATGGAAGAAAAAAAGCAGTGCTGAAGTAGTGGTGAAGAGAAAAAAATATTTGCAGAACACACTAATCAAGGGGAGAAGCAACCTAGAACTAAGGAGGAGTAATTTCCTGACAGAACAATTAATCAATGCAATGACTTGGCTCCAGAAGAAGTGGGTGTTCCAACAGTGGAGTTTTAAAAGAGATTGGACAGGTATTTGTCTGAAATGGTATAGGGCTTCCTGCTTGAGCAGGGAGTTGGACTAGAAGACCCCCAAGGTCCCTTTCAACTCTTGTTATTCTGTTGCTTAACAAAGTCAGTTTTAAACTTAGTGGATGCATTCACATGCAACATGCTATGCTTTTAATTTCATTAGTTTTGAGAAGACCTACAAGTTGTGCAAACCTATATGGTTTAGACAGGTTCAGTGCATTAGCCCTGTTATCTACTGTTTAAATCATAGGTTGTTTAATCCTATAGAACAACAACACAACTACTTAAGTTCATCCATGCTGCTCAAAAATATGACTTTCAAACTGCAATAGCTGAGTTTACAAAATAAACCAGATAGGAATGTGTGAAGCTGGATTCCCATTACCCTAATCCATGTTTAACTATGGTTTGATAAGATTGGTTGAGTTCACACATACCACAAATCATGGTTTAGATTCACAAGACACATGAAACTGCAAAACCATGGTTATTAGAAACCATGGTTTAACACAGCTTATAAACTCTGCCACTGTGATCCTACTGAAAATTGGAACTCAGAATGGTTCTCCTTAGGATAGGCCTTGTCCAAGGACTGTGCCTGAACATCCAGTTTATCATTTTGTTTCATTTTTCTTTTCATAACTTTTCTCAGTATATATTTTTCTTCCAAAAAAATAAAGCCATTTGAGTCAGCAAAGGCTCTCCAATTTCACTGAAGTGACCTGTTTGAGTTATTTGGGGAAAAGGAACACTTGTGTAATTGAAATCTTCACTGTTCCGGCACAACTATTAACCAATTCCGCAGGGAGCTCCCTTAATTTACCCTTCTGCAGTATTTAATTCATTGGAGACTTCTCAAACACTTCTTAATTAGGTCTTTAAAAATAAGGCAGAGATGTGCAGAGTGTTCTTGGAGAGTAAGTGCCAGACTTGTTCTGCAGAAGAGGCTGGACTTTCTTCCTCCATCCCCAGATTCCTTCTGCCCTATTGCTCCTCTGGTCCTTTCCTATTTCACTCTGCAAAAGAACGCTGGGGAACTTTAAAATACAGAGTAGTTTGACTAGGAAAGGGCAGCTGGATGAATCAGAATTTTAATAAAACTAGCAACAACAAAGGAGAGCTGGCATACCCCTGAATGTACCCATGGATAGTAATAGAAAGGTTAATTTAATGCAATGGTTCTGAAATTAAAATCTTAATGGAAAAGAGATCAGAATTTGTGAGGGTCATACACACTTATGGAGGCACTGCAGCCTTCAGCTCCTTGTCTCTTCTGCCTAAATTGGCCAGAAATGAAACTGGCTTAAGATTTTAACACTTCCTGTGTTTGGTCATGGTGATGGCAACGTGCTCTGTCCATATTGGAGTTAATGCAGTTCTCAATTGGTGGGTTCCCAATTACTGGCAGTCCTCAAGTTACAAGGCAACTCAGTGCCTGTTCGAAGTTACAATGGCACTGAAAAAAATGACTTATAACCTTTTTTCACACTTACAACCATTGCAGCATCCTCACAGTCACAGACTCATCTAAATCTGGGTCTGGAGTCACAACAGAAAATAAACACTTTCCAAATTTGCAATAGTGGCAAATATCTGTCCATATTTTTATATGAACTTTTCAGTAGGAGATTGTTTCATGGTTCTGCAGTATTAGATGTTTCAGAAAGATGCCAAGATAGCTTAGCACTAAATCCAAAAATCCTTTGGGACAAATACTGGAAGTAGTGAGAATCCCCATAAGAAATCCAACACCCTTCACCATTTCATGTCAAAAGCTTCTTCTATCCATCTTCATGAAGTGCAACAGTAACGCATCTGGATGGCTGTTGTTTTTCTGTATTGCCTTATGGACCACAAGATATAAAACAGATTTATGGAGCCCAAAGTCTGAACATAAAACCTTGCTTGTGAGTCATCAGTCTGCAAACACTGGAAAGATAAAACCTTATTCTGTTCTATGGCTAGATTTCAGTCTAGTGCACCATTTGTCCACTGATTGATTGATTGATTGTATTTTTATCCTGCCATTCTTCCAATGTAAAACTGGATGATATAAATATTTTTGTGCACCACCCTTGTTCCTAGTTTGCAAGATGCAAAAGTGGTGTTCAAAAATAAATTTAAAAACTGACTGAATACAATATAATTAAAAGAATAAAAGTCAGACATTAACATATTATCATTCAGGGTAACAAACATTAGCCAACTTGCTTCTACGGACCTAAAATGCCTGAAGAAACATTACGTAATGATGTGATTCTGAAGAGAGGCTGAGATGATAAAATAATCCTTGCCCTGCCACTAATGACAAAAGTCTACAGGTAGTCCTTGACTTACAGCCATTTGTTTAGTAAACATTGGAAGTTACAATGGCACTAACAAAAGTGACTTATGACTGTTCCTCACACTTATGGCTGTTGTAGATTCATGTGGTCAAAATTCAGGCACTTGGCAAGCAGCATGCATTTATGACAGTTGCAGCATCCCAGGATCATGTGACCACCATTTGCGATCTTCCCAGCAGGCTTCCAACAGGTAAAGTCAAGGGGGACAGCTGGATTTGTTTAATGACCACATGATTCACTTAACAGCCATTGCAAAGAAAGGTTATGAAGTTGAGCATGACACCCTTAACAAACCCCTTGGTTGGCAGTGGAAATTCTGGTCCCAATTGTGGAACAGGTCATAAATCAAGGACTACCTGTATTACATTTTTCCCTTTTTTTGACAAGTTGATAAGGAGGAAAGATTTTGTTCGCAAAGGATTCATCGCAAAATACACAAACATGTTCTCCACATAGCTAGAGTCCCAGCAGGAGGAACAACCATTTTACTGTATTCCAAATTTAAACAGAAGACAAACCACATCCCATTGTTTCAACTGGTTCACAATGTTTATGTTGTGTATACAGAAAGAGCCTTTGCTTGATAGATCTGCCTTCTGCCCCCCACTAGATTCCTAGGCAGGCTCAAATGGCGATTCAAAGATGAAGAAATTGGAGCACATTTTCAGTGCCAATATAAGAAGTCGATCACGGAAGCGTTGCTGCTGTCACCATCCACTTAACATGGAGGATGTGTCATTTTCAGGCCTTCTCCTTCTTTGCAAGAAAGGAAGTGGGAATTGAGGTAGAAAGGTCAGGTTGCCTTTCTCCTTGAAAGTCATAGCTTTTGTTCTCAATGCCTGAAACAAGAGGTTCCAAGAAGAGTCAAAAATAAGTGAAAAACAAAGAAAAGACCTAAACTGCCATTTCTTTACAAGTCTGTCTCAAAAGTACTCCAAAACTTCAAAGGGCCCAAAACCTCATTATAAATGCAGTCAATAGAAAAGAGCTGCCATTGGAGCATGTCCAGTTTACAAAATGGTTGCCACAGTAGAAGTGGCTGATTGAAAAACCACCATACTGAAGAACAATTGAAGAAAGGTGTTTATTATCAACTCACTGCTTGAAAGAACTGTTTGGGCTAGTAGTGGTTAAGGCACCAGGTTAGAAAGCAGGCAATCGTGAGTTCAAGTTTCTCCTTAGCTATGAAAGCCAGCTGGCTGATTTAGGGCCAGTCACTCTCTCTCAACCCAACTCACCTACCTGACAGAGTTGTTGTTGTGGGGAAAATAGAGGGAGGAAGAAGATGTGTGGGATATGTTTGTGCCTTGAGTTATTTGAAAAAATAATGGTGGGGTAGAAATAGATAGATAGATAGATAGATAGATAGATAGATAGATAGATAGATAGATAGATAGATAGATGATAGATAGATAGATAGATAGATAGATAGATAGATAGGTAGGTAGGTAGGTAGGTAGATAGATAGATAGATAGATAGATAGATAGATAGATAGATAGATAGATAGATAGATAGATAGATAGCCCACGCCATCTTTGGGGATGATGGCAAATGACATCACACATTTGATGACATCTCACAAAAGATATGGGTTATATTGTCTGGCTGACGTCATCATGGCTTGTAACCGATGCCTATATGTTCACTTTAGTCTTTTCCTTAAGGCAAGTATGCACATTTACAAAAACCACAGCATCCCCTCACCATTTTTATTTTCTAACAATACTTGTGGCAGTTATGTGAAATCCAAGGCCATTCTGAGAAATAAATTTGGGGTTTGGAAGCTGATGATCTGCATCTTGTTGTATAATTTCAAGTTAAAACAAGCTTTAATTTATAAAAAAAACAACAAAAAAAGTGGAAAGAGGCAGGTATGTACCAGTATAGACATGTGTGAGCAGTTGGTGCCTCATGGGTGCCACAACAGGGATCCCAGTAGTCATTTATTTTTAAGTTGCTTCTGGTTTTTAATATAGTGCTAAAATAACTTCATCATTTCCACTTAATAAAAGATTTGTACTCCCTCAAAATGGGGAGTCATTTCTTTTTGCAGCTAATTTCTCTGAAGTGATTTTGGAGGGCAGCTTGACTTCTTCTTTTTTTAAATGAGGCAAGCAAAGATTTTGAAATTAATGTAATGCCTAAAATACATTCCTACTGGAAATACTAACAATTACGGCCCTTGGCAGGTCCTCCTGCCCTGTTTCCTGAGTGACAAGGCCCGTGGGAAACCATAGACTCAGCCTTAGACTCGGGGGTCTCGTTGTCTGGGTAACCTGCTGAATGTCGCATGAAGGAAGGCTCAAAATTCCCTTGCCCATTTCATAAAAATAAAAGGAGCTGCAAGAAAATAGCCTCCATCTTCAGCCTCGGGTACATTTGCTTCCACAGAAAAATCTGGACTGGAAAATCAGGCCTCTCTTTTGTCAAAAGACACAATGCTGTTTATTGCTTGGGCGAAAGACCATTTCAGACAAACACAAGTGTTTTTCTGCAATAGATTGCAAATAGAAGGAATTCCCTAAGCCAGAGTGCCTTGCTGTTCACATCTGTGTTCTTCTCTACCAAGAAACAAGAAGGGTTCTTCTGCCTGTCTTCAAATTTAACTTCTAGAGATTTTGAGGAAGGAAATTCAACCCGATTATATTTTATACGAGGGCAGTTCGGAAATAATCCTCTATTATCCCCAAAGCAAAACATCCCAATGGAACTGCTTCAAAAGTTCTCGGGTACGTCTAGCAGTGTGCGGGTGAGCATTATCGTGAACCAACTCCACAGCAGAAGTCAACATGCTCCAACGCTTGTTGTGGATGGCTCGACTTAGTTTTCGTAATGTTTCACAGTAGACGTCTGAATTGATGGTCAAACCATGCTCCGTGAACTTCACTAGCTGTATTCCTTTGGCATCTTCACATTTGGTGGGGTTTTCTATGGTGCTACTTCTGGTGTGATATTGGTTCACAATAATGCTCGGCCACACATCGCTAGACGCACCCAAGAACTTTTGAAGCAGTTCCGTTGGGATGTTTTTGATCATCCCACCCCCCCATAGCCCAGATTTGGTGGTGAGCAACTACTACTAAGGAATTTCAAATCTTGTAAGACGTTATGACAAGTGCCTCAATTTGAATGGCGATTGTGTCAAAAAGTAATGCAATGTAGTAGTTTTCTAATGTGTATAATAAAATATCTGTATCTGCGAGTGTCTGTCATTGATAACCAAATGAAGATTTATTTCCAAATTGCCCTCATATGACATATGATATGATATATGATATGATATATGATATGATATGGTCACATGATCAAAATTCTGACACTTGACAATTGGCATGTATTTATGACAGTTGCAGTTGTCCTGGGATCTTGTGATTGCCATTTGCCACTTTCCCAGCTGGCTTCTGACAAGGAAAATCAGTGGGGGAAGCCAGATTCGTTTAACAATCATGTTATTAACAACGGCAAGTGATTCGTGTAACAGTCATAGCAAAAAGAGGTCATAAATCAGGTGGGTCTCACTTAACAACTTCCTTGCTTAACAATTGGTCTCAAATGTGGTCGTAGGTTGAGGACTCTGTATCTTGTTTCTGCACCCCTCATTCACCTACTGTGCCATGAAGACAGTAGTTTTACCATCAGAACTTGCCTCTGGCCTTGTTTTGAGAGCTTCAGATTCTTTTGGCAAATGGACTGGGAGTCTGAATGCATACTGGGGACTACAACGATCATTCTAAAAATGGAAGACTTCTAAGGAATGTGACATATGCAAATCTATTCATCCCCAAAGCAAAATTGTTATCTTCTAAATAATCTCCTTCAAGCCCCTCAAAAAAGTTAGATTTTGGTTCCCCAAACCCTTATAGTCTTTAATAGTACCAACATCATCTGAAAGATATCAAGATCACATCTAAGATAAAATCCTTGGGATAGTAAAATGTTAAGTCTATGATTCCTAGCATTTTTGCCTTTCTTCCAATATCTGAGACTTTTATGGCTGCCATTTCCTGTTTTATGAGAACTGGTTGTAATATCAGTCTAATATCTGCTTCCCAAACAATTAGCATGCAGTTTTTCCCTGCTCCACAAAAAACAGGTAACCCTCCTTTTTTTACATGAAAAATTAGAGAAAATAGAAAAACCTCCCTTAATTTACCTACATGCAAATTTCTCAATTAAAATTAGAGTGCTCATCTCTCCATCCTTCCCAGTTTTATCCAGAGATGCTGAGAAATGAATTTTAATCAATCTTCAGGGCAACTGAGCTACAGTATGATCTTTCTCGGTCCAGATTAAGGAAATAAATCTTGGAATGTAGGATAAAAGGCTTTGGAGTACAAGAGGTTCTGATTGCAGCCTTTTTCTGAAAAGCTCTGCAGATAATGTCATGAGCCCAACGGGCTCCAATCCACAGCATCAACAACATTTTAAATGCCACAAGGTACTTTATTGCATTCACTGCAGCAGCTGAATGCAGTCAGCCCTCCAGGAAAAAAAAATAGCCGTGTTTAGAAAAGACAGAATCAGGTTATTGAGCTGACCTGTTTTCGGGATTCCCGCAATATATTAAACAATAACGCAACCATAATGGCAGTTTGCACAATGCACTAAGCTCCTACCCCTAGCCCAGTATTAAATGCATATTGTGAAAAGGCATTTGTTATGTCTGTATCTATCTTGATTAATTGTTGGTGAAAACAACCTAATAAATGGAAGGTCTGGTGCCTACCTTTCTGAATGTCTAAGACTATGCCTAGTAAGAGACCAACTTGAAATGTCACTGTCAACTCTGCAACGAACCTGGCTGAAGCCATCTTTCTCATTTTCGGTTGCCACAACAGTGGAGGGGGGAATGGGGAGTTTTATGCTAGTCAAAGCAATTCTCTGTCCCGTGGGAACCAAGGTCATTTCTATTCGTTAGACTGGGGGTTTGAGCCTAATGTTAGAAAGCCCACCAAACTATTCTTTTGGGAAATATAGTTCATTGCAGTGTTTCTGGGGTGGGAAGTTTAACTTTGTAATACTGTAACTTTCTGGAGGGAACTTTAGTCTTGGTTTCACTTTTGACTGTGCCAATACTTTGTAGCCAATAACATGTTCTTAGACGAAAACTCAAGCCTTAGAGTTTTGCTTTCATTGGTCTCATCAATCAGAACCATGACATTCTTTTGCAAGTGGATTTATATATTGTTTTAACTTCCCTGACCATCTCAAAAGGTTTCTACTCAATTGGACAAATGTAGTCCAGTTTCTAGCCTACCCAGTTTAAGGAAGATTGTTGAGAAGGTGACAGTTCCAAAGATTTCTGGAGGAAGCAGATGATCTGGGCCTGTGACAGTCAGGTTCAAGCCAAGATATGCTGCTGAGATGGCATTAAAGTCACTCGTGAAGGATTTCTGCTAGACTCAGGATGAGAATGGTGCATCCATTCTGGCCATGCCTGATCTGTTAATGGCTTTTGATAGGATTGTTCATAGTATCTTTCTGGACCAATTGAGGGGGTTGGCAGTGGGTGACAAGTACTCCTCTTCCCTACATTCCAGTTGTGTTCAGTGAAGGATGGGAAGAAAAGTGGGGAGGGAAAGTCCAGCTTTAAAATTCGGCTATGTGGGGTGATGCAGAGCTTATTTAACATCTACATGAAACCTCTGAGTGACATCATCTGTCAGCACAGGGCTAAGCATCTTGAATATGCTGATGATATTCAGTTGGACATTTCAACCTCACGCTGCCAAGATGCTTTCCCCTATGCCTAGGGCAGTAGCTCTCAATCTTGGCAACTTTAAGATGTGTGGACTTCAAATTCCAGAATGGGAAAAGTTGCCAAGGTTGCAAAACAGCAGTCTGGATAGAGAAGAACTGACCAGCTCAACTCTGAAAAAGACTGAATGACTTTGAGTTGTAGGGACCCTCAGATCTAGTAACTTTCCACTGTTAACTCTGGAAGTTCTCCTGGATTCAAGACTCCTGCTCAAGGCAGCCATGGCCAGGAGAATTACTGGACAAATTGTTTTGACCTCCAGCTGTGCGCATTCCTGGATCATGGTCACTCATGCCTTAGTAATCTCCCTTTTCTATACGGGACAGCTCTTGAAGAATATTCAGAAGCTTCACCTGGTCCAGAATGCGGTGGGTACACCATGTAACACAGCTGCTATCTGAATTGCATTGGCTTCCCAGTGCAATTCAAGGTTGTAGTGGTTATCTTTAAAACTCTGCATGGCGTAGTACCAATTAAGTTGCACAATGGTCTTTCCCCAATGGTTTTTGCCTGCCCCATCAGATCTGGCAGACTGGGTATGCTCCAAATGCCATCAATAAAGCAAAGTTATCTGGCAGGACCCAAAAGTACTGTATTCTCTTCCTAGTATGGCACTTGTCCTATGGAACAGCCCTCCCCTTAAGTACAGCCCCTACTCTATTGGCTTCTCACAAGGACATGAAGACATGAGTCTTTCTCCAAACATTGAGTCTAGATGTAAGCATGGAAGCTCTGGTATGAATGTATATGCCTAGCAGATTTGTGCTTTTATTGAGCTTCAGTGCAGTTACAGTTGGATTTTTCTTTTAACTAAAGTGTATGTTTTTATTTTAATTATGGTCCAGAGTTTCTTAGATAGATTGGAGGTCATATAAACTGGATGGATGGATGGATGGAGAGAGAGAGAGAGAGAGAGAGAGAGAGAGAGAGAGAGAGAGAGACAGAGAGACAGAGAGACAGAGAGACAGAGAGACAGAGAGACAGAGAGAGAGAAGAAGAAATAAGGGGGGCAAATGATAGTGTTTAAGTTATTTTTTCTGTGGTATTCCTGGGGAGCACCACCAGTGCCACATTCATAATATCATGTTCTCATTCTAGGAATTAAAAGAAAAAGACTGACCTTGCACTGGTGTTGGTGTTGGTGGTGTGCTGGCTGGTGCTGCAGCTTTCTTCCAATCTTCTTCAATATGAATAGCAGTCAGGAGGAAACAGCCTCCTCCAAGGACACCAACAAAAATGCAAACCACAAAACTGTATTTCAGACTCTGGAAATCCCAGAGAGTGGAATTATCTCTTTGGTGCACCTTGATTGTATTTGCAATCTATAGGTTGAAAGGATTTATGTCACTATCAAATACAAGCTGCAAGTGGTCTCATTCCAAGTCAGATTGCTGGAATATCTAACACAGAGACAGGCAAACCACCCATGCCAGGAGTCACACTGACAATATTTTGGAAAATGAGGACTATTTCCGACAGAGGATAATGCAGAATGGGCAGAGTTGGGTTATGAAACTAGACAGAAGCAGAGTTGGGAGTAGGGATAGTCCTGGGTTTAGAGAGGAGTTTTTTCAACTATATGCCTTTATTTACACTCTCCAATTCTTCATATTTTGGAATAGTATATAGAATTATAAGAAACTGTAATACTTTCCTAATTTCTATTAACCTTAAAATATTGAGAATCCTGTAAAATACTCATTGTTCCTTTCAGCAAAAACCAAATTATATAAATTGTTAGACATCTCCCAGCTTTGTTTTCAACATGTTATTTGTATTTATCATTATGTTCACGAAAGTAAAATAAACATCTGAATGTCCGTTATGAATTTAAATGTCCTGGCTGCAAAGCTGCCATTCCTTTTGAATACCACAGCCCATGGCAAAGATTGAAGGTGAATTTTACAATCAGATCCTATCCTCCACAGTAGTAACGATGGCTATGGAATAGCAATAGCTCTTAGATTTATATACCGCTTCACAGTGCTTTACAGCCCTCTCTAAGTGGTTTACAGGAACCAGCATATTGCCCCCAATAATCTGGGTCCTCATTTTACCAACCTCAGAAGGATGGAATGCTGAGTCAACCTTGAGCTGGTGAGACTCGAACTGCCGGCTGTGTGCAGAATTAGCCTGCAATACTGCATTCTAACCACTGTGCCACCACGGCTCTGTGGTGCAATGAGATGAATGGCCCTAAGAGCATTTAGGGGTGTCAAACAAGTAATGTCACATGATGTGTCACGATGTATCATGACTTTTTTTCCCATTGCCAGCAATGAGGTGGGCGCGGTTTCGGCATGATGCATCCGGCCTGCGGGCTGGCAGTTTGATAACCCTGCTCTAGAGTCTTGAAGCCAGAATTGTTACTTTTCCAAGGCAAAAATCCAGCTCTATTGCAAAGCTAAATCCATCAATAGGAAGGGCCTCTAAAACTCAAATAAAATGAGTTTATGTTGCACTATTTCCAATTCATCCCACCTAAGACATGCTTTCTTGTCACCCATCCTGTGCTGCCCCATCCAGGCCACAAATCCTCATAACTTACAATTCCAATAAGGTAGGGGCTGCCAGCATCACCCAGCAAATGGCTCATAAAAATTTGAAGAGAAAGTGCAGTTGATTGAGATGCAGGTTTCACTACATACTGGGGGAAAAAAATAAAGATTGTGTCAGCATTTGGCAGAAACCCATCACAGGTGGTCCTTGACTTAACAGCCACAATTGAACCTAAAGTTTCTGTTGCTAAGCACAACAGTTGTTAAGTGAGTTTTGGCCCATTTTACAACCTTTCTTGCTACAGTGGTTAAGTGAATCACTGCAGGTGTTAAGTTGGTAACATGGTTGTTGAGTGACTCTGGCTTCCCCATTGACTTTGCTTGTCAGAAGGTCACAGAAGGGGATCACATGACCCTGGGACAGTGCAAGCTTCATAAATATGAATCAGTTGCCAAGCATCCAAATTTTCATCACGTGACCATGGGGATGCTGCAACGGTCATAAGTGTGAAAAATGGTCATAGGTTATTTTTTTCCAGTGCCATTGTAACTTTGAACGGTCACTAGATGAATGGTTGTAAGTCAAGGACTACCTGCATAAGGAAAGAACAAAGGTTACAAGTAGATTTCTTTGACACCGTTATAAGCTGAGTGGCTATGGGTGTGCGTGTTGATGCTTTAACTTTGTAAATGACAAAGTTTCAAAAAGATATGTACATAACAAATATAAGCAAAGGACTATTTTCATTAACCGCCAGCATGATTAAGAGTTTATATTTATGTCTACATGCGATCAGATCAGAAGATTTTGTGAATTCTTCTCCTTCAGAAAAGGGAATGATGCTTTCTGAGGGGTACACTCTGATCGTGTGGTTATACCTGCAATTTTGGACATTTGCCCCCCTCCTCAGTGAACCTCCCTAAATTTAAACTCAGCTTAGCAAAACACAACAACCTAAGATTATGCTTGTGTCCTTGCAATACAGTGAACTACAAATCACCCAACCTCTAAATAGCCCAAGGTAGCATTTAAACACAAGAAGCCAGGCTACTTCAACAAATCATGATTCTATTAACCATGGAACAGAGACAACCCATGGCAGGAACAGAGGAGTCATGAATAATATATTACACCACTACAGATTTATTAATATAGTTTTATAGCTCTCCTATGTTTTAAATTTAACATCAAGGGACATTGAATGGGTTATTCTTATGTAAACATATGTAAACACAAAGAGCCTTTGTATGTCTGGCACACACCAGGTCAGTAGGTTCCTTCTGTAACAATATGTAACAGAATTTCAGCAGATGGCTTAGTTTTATGATGCAAATCAGTCCATGCTTCCCTAGGATTGAAGCACTGAGAGATGCATCAAGTCTTGCGTTTTGAGTGAACATGTATAAAAGTGCATGTTAGGCCATTCCATGCAACTTCACCATGCCCCCCCCCCCGGAATACTTGCTGACGTAGAGCTGACAGGAGGTGAAAACAGAGCATGGAGAACTAAGAATAGAAGTATTGGATTATCAACAAAATCAATATGACAGTAATGACAGCTGAACTGAACTCACCAAGAGGATGTCAGCCACAATGGCCCAGTTTAAAGATAAAAAAAATCCCGAAAGGGCAATAAAAATCTGAAATATTAAAGAAGACAGAGAGAGACTCAGAACGTCATGAGTTGATTGGACAGGCAATCCAATGCTCTCCTAGATGTATAAACTGACAAATAATTGATGCCGTATTTATCCATTCCAAGCTGCCACATCCTCTGGCCATACTTTTAGTTGAATGTGTACTGAATGCTGAAATCATAACATTTCACTTGTTTCTAGCAATCTTCCTGTCCTTTCCCTCACAAATTTGAGGGCTCAAATTATTCAATCCTACATATTTCAAGGTGCCCATCAAAGCAATAGATTCTCTGTGGTCAATGAGTGAACTTTAAAATGGCTTCTCAACTAGCTGACACACTCTAGAAGTGCGGGACTCTTGATTCCATAATCCCCAACCTTTTCTGGGGAGTAACATGAGGGGGTAAATAATGAGGTGGGTTTCAACTGGAGCTACTTTAAGTGAAAACAAAAGTCATCCATTAAATATATGAATTCTTTGGTCACTTACATACGCAGCTACAATACTCTTCTCAGCCATCATAATAGCCAAATACATGCATGGAGCTGAACTGAGCAAGCCCACCGCACAGATAAGAGGGTCAGCCTTGGCGTTAATCTTCTTGTATCTTCGGGCAGCTTCTGCTCCTACAACGACCCCCAAAATGCCAGTTGCTATGGTGACCCCTCCAAATATCTCACTAATGACCAAGCAAAAATGCAATGTGTTATCAACAGCATTCATTTACTGGTGCCTTTTGGTATAGAAATTTAATAAATTGCTAAATGAGAGAGAGGTAGGATGGGGAAGAGGGAGAGGGAGGGAGGGGAGAGAGAGAGAGAGAGAGAGAGAGAGAGAGAGAGAGAGAGAGAGAGAGAGAGAGAGAGAGAGAATAAATAAATTTTAGGGTGCAATTCCCTCCAACCCAGCCAGCTAGGGAGGTCAGAACTGACATCCAAACTACAGAAAGGCATATCATATTTGGGAAGGCTGCCATAAAACAAGAAAGACTTTATGTTTTTTTTTCAGGACCTCGAAGCAGCCATTCCTTTTCCCCCCCTTTTTCTTTGTTTTCTTTGGAAAAAAAATCACCGTGATTCACTCAGGGCTATGGTTTCTTTGCACCCCCTCCTGCTAGACGTTGATTGCTGAGATAATGTCTACGGGAACATGCACACTAAAATGTGCCCAGTTCCATTTTGCTCCTGCTGCAGAAGTTTCCTTAAGCAGGTTTCTGAGTCATTGTATCATTTGAACTTGAAGCAGCAGCATATTAGTTAATCTGAAGTACACTATCCTAACTTAGCAGAATAACAGAGTTGGAAGGGACCTTAGAGGTCTTCTAGTCCAATCCCCTTCTCCAGCAGGCAACCCTATACCATTCCAGACAAGTGCCTATCCAGTCTCTTCTTAAAAGCCTCCAGTGATGGAGCACTACAACTGCTAAAGGCAAGCCCTTCCACTGGTTAATTGTTCTCAATTAAATCAGCTTATTTAAAATACTCTAATCTGGTAACCATTTTAGTTTGAACAACATTTTCATTTAAATACTGAAATTGACGGGGATAAAGGCTCAGCCTATATTGTACTGATTAATCAAGGTTTCTGGATAATCTTGCCCAGAAAGCCAGCCAATAAGTGTAACAGAGAAAAGTCTCAGCTGCCAAAACATATCTGGAGCTATCCAAGGTCCTGTTTCTTGCATTGTCTTGTATTCTCATCACTTGGGCTTTGCCACAAAGTCTATTTTCCTTTGACTTCGTTGCTATGCTTAGGACTTTTTCTATCAGTTCAAACAGCCAGCAGAACTAGAGGAATCCCATAAATCTTTCCAGGCATCTCCTACAATCTCCATTTGTTTTTCCAAGGTTTTTCAAGAGGCAGTTTGGCGTGGTGGCTAAAGGCTGGGCTGGAAACTGGAAGACTGTGAATTCTAGTCTCCCCCCCCTTAGGAATGACAACCAGCTGGGTGACTTTGGGCCATTCCCCCTCTCTCAACCCAACTCGCCTCACAAGATGCCGTTATGAGGAAACAAGAGGAGGGAACATCATGTATACATGCCATCCTGCTGGCCAAAAATCAAGGCAGGATAAAAAATCAAATAAGTAAGCATTTAAGACAAGAGTTTGCCTTACCTGTTGTGGTTTTGACATGGTTCCTTGCTGCATGGTTGTAGAATATCCAAAGCAACCTCAGCTCTGTAAAGGAACACAGGAATCCAGAAACCGAGAGCGCCAGTGATGAAACCCATGCAAGTTACACCCAGCGAGGATCCTACAAAACTCCAGCTGGGAGACAGAGAAAGCAGGCATGGATGAAGAAATGACAGAGAAAGAAGAGCCATCAAGTTCTGTGGTCAAGATGTCAGAGGATGAAGACAAAAGGATGTTCTACAGCTCCCTCAAGTGGCCTCTTGTTAAAATACACAGGTACCCACTTTGCTTCTAGTCCAGATTTAAGCTATTGGTACGAAGGCCACCAAGAACTTGGGACAGGATTCCTAACGGATGTTCATTTGTGACAATGAATCACAGCATTTACTATTCTACTTTGTTTAAAAAAATATCCTATAATTGGCTGAGTATTGAATTTTAAATGAGAAAGAGGAAGCCCTTTCTTGGCCTCAGTGGAATAATTATTTTTCAAAAGTATTTTGGTCTCCAGGACATGCAAGAAGATATTTAATTTAATTTTTAATTTAATAATATTTCTATACCGCTCTTCTCCCGAAGGACTCAGGGCGGTGAATAGGGCAAGAATAAAAATACAGACTACAAAAGTTAAAACAAGATTAAATAAATGCCCACATACTAAAATACATCTTTAAAACCTAATAAAATAACAATAACAACCCCCCCCAATCCCCTCATCAGGCCAGGCCAGCTTGTTCAAAAAAGTATGTTTTTAGATCGCGGCGAAAGGAGCGAAGGTCGGGCGCCATCCGGAGCTCAACCGGTAGCTGATTCCATAGCTCCGGGGCGCCCACAGAGAAGGATCTCCCCCTGGGGGCCACCAGTCGACATTCTCTGACCGGTGGCACCCTGAGGAGGCCCTCTCTGTGGGAGCGCACAGGACGGAGGGAAGTCGATGCCGGCAGCAGGTGTTCCCTCAGGTACTCCGGACCCCTGCCATGTAGGGCTTTGAACACCATTACTAGTACCTTGAATCTCACCTGGAAGGCAACTGGTAACCAATGCAGCTCACGGAGCAGAGGTGTAACGTGGGAGTATCGGGAGACTCCCAACACAACTCTCGCGGCTGCATTCTGTACCAGTTGGAGCCTCCGAGTGGTCCTCAAGGGCAGCCCCATGTAGAGAGCGTTGCAGTCGAGAGGTCACGAGCGCATGAGTGACCGTGCATAGATCATCCCGGCTTAGATAGGGCCGCAACTGGCGCACCAGGCGAACCTGGGCGAAAGTTTGTTTGTTGATGTAGTGGCATCACTGGAGGTAGAGGCCAAATATTTTCAGCCCTTTGGATTGGTTTTGCTTGGGGGGGGAGAAAGAATTACAGACTGGAAATTATATATTTTGGCTTGCAGAGGCTTAATATTCTATTTCCCGCTTATTTTAGCAAAGTTTTATGAAAATTCTATTGCCAAAACTTGGCCATTTGTTGATCAGTTCTGCTGATGCAATCTTATATGAATAGCAAATTGGGGGCGGGGAGGCTATGTATTGCAAATTTGGGGGGAGGGGCTCCGTACAGACAGTGACTACATCATAAAAATGGTTTGCAAACATGCACATCGTGCTAAGTAAATCATATTAAATCCAGGGCTTTTTTTGTCATTGAACGCTCAGAACGGAGTTCCGGCACCTTTTTTGGATGGAACCTTATAGGGTAGGCAAGGTGGGTTGTATGACATGTGTGAGTTCCGGCACCTTTTTCTTTTACAAAAAAAGCACTGATTAAATCAGTCAAATTACTTGCAGTCTTCTTTCACCTAACTATAGCTAATTGCTGGGACCATTAAGGCACTCCTGCTTGTATGGACTTTCCTTAAAGAATAACTAGGAAGAGAAACTTTTTTTTGTCAGAAGCTCCACTCTGCAAACACCCTTCTCCTAAAATTACATATTGAGTGCAGGGGTTTTTTAGTTCACATTGACATCAGACATCTCCTGATGGTGCAGTTCCGTCAAATTAATATCATTTTGGTTTAATTCAATAAATAAAGCCATTTAAAATAAAATAGAATGTGAACCTCTCTTGTTTTTGAACAGCTGGCTAGTCCCGTGTCAGCTGAATGATCAAGAACAATCAGAGCCTCTGAAGAGAAGCTTGATAACAGGCAGCCACTTTATCTGGTCAGTGTTTTCCCACAATGGTGAAATATATTTCTATTTAAATATACAGTAGGATCTGCATTTGCAAATATGCCTCTGTATGTAAAAATTGGCACATGCAATTTTTATCCCAGTGTGTCTGCTGCCCACCTTTTAGGGGAAGAGAGGTTGAGTAGCAAATGATACAGCTTTTTAAAATGAGTAAATAGCCATTCTAGAACATGGCTGCATTTACAGTCAAGTCAGTTAGGCTTGGTTAGTTTTAATCTTGCTTAGCTTCTACAGGGTAATGTGTGCTGGGCAAACTCAGCCAATAGGAGGCTGGGAAAGGCACAGGGGGACAACTGATGTGTTACAATGCCGTGATGTGACTTACATATTTGTGTAACACATTGTGACACGAGTACTAAATTATGGCCTTTGCATAATGACATCGTGATGGGCATGGCATTTGGGAAGTCCCTGGAGCTTGATGTGGCTGCTGCTGCATTAAATTATCATCTGATAAATAGTGCAAAGTCAGAAAAAATTAGTTAAATTATTCATCATCTGAAGCGTGTTCAGTGGATAGATTCAGTAAGGATTTTAGAGCATTTTGAATGCACATTTTCTGATGATAAGAATTTCAGAAGTTAAATATCTGCGAAGCTGCAGAACAAATACTGTAGACTTAAAGCACTACAATGAATTATGCCACTAAATCTACTTTCCCCAAGCATTATTTTTCAGATTTAACTATTGCCTTGCTGGTGAAGAACCCTGAAAGTTGCAGACCCAATTGAGAGAAAAGTGTCTGAGGATTTATATTCAGGATAAAGTATGCCTACAAAGAAAATAAGATTTCTGCAAGCCAACATCCCCCTCTAGTGCCTGCAAATATTAACTGATGCTACCGTTGAAAAGACAGATTTGGGATGCCTTAGTGATGATCAGATATGTGTTCCCGTATATGCAAGATCTGCTACACGGGAGGAAACAAAACTGTATGCACACAGGTACTGACAAATGCAACAAACAATGTAATGACTAGAAACTTGAAGGGCTGTTATGCAAGAGCAGGAAAAGAAATACCTTACTTTTTGCAAAGAGAACAAATGTCTTTGAACCAGGCTGAGTTTCTGATATGCTTGCCAGCTATGAGCTTCTTGTTCATTGGTTTAGGGACTAAAATAATTAGGAGGATCAACCCTGCAAGTCCCATAAAAGGAGTAACCTACAGAGACAGAAGCAACAGTGATTCAACAAGGACAATTAGGAGAAGCTGAAAGGCCATTGCCACAAGGATATAATGTTTATTTAGCATATGATGAGAACATGACAAAGAGAAGTAAACATGTACATACAATCCACGTAATTATATACAAAACTAGTACGGGGATTCAGCAGTGGCCTCATAACTGGATATCCAATTTAGCTATCCAGGCAATCGCCTCTGGTATTGCTTTTAGGGCAGGGGTCCCCAACCCCTGGTCTGTGGACCAGCAACGGTCCACAGCAAGCCAGAAACCTGGGCACACAAACAAGCGAAGCCCTATCCGTGGGATGCAGGCAGCATGAAAAACCAGACCTCCTCCAGTCCATGGGAAAATGTCTCCCTATAGAACACTGGTCCCTGGTGCCCAAAAGGTTGGGGGCAGCTGTTCTAAGAAACTGGAGAATGCATGTCATAGACAATCTTGCACAATATGTTTAATAGTTTTCATATTAGCACCACAGTCGCAACAAGGGGAATCTTTCTATCCCCACTGATACAGGATAAATGCACTTCTTCCAGGATCACATTTAATTCTGTCCATAATTACAAGAAGCTTACACAGTGATGCAATTGGTTTATGTGGCAGATTGAACAGCATGGCAGACTGGGATTGAACCTCACTGTCCCCCTGACCTGTTCTCCAGAGAAATTCTCCACTCTCATTCAAAGAGAGTCTAAAGATGCCACGAATAGTGAAGTGCTGGTGATAAAGCCTGCCTACAATTTGCTGCCATGGCTACTTCATTATTCTGAGGACCTTTAGAGCAGTGTTTCTCAACATTGGCAGTTTGAAGATGTGTGGGCTCCAATTCCCAGAATTGTCTAGCCAGCTATGCTGGCTGAGAACTTCTGGGAGTTGAACTCCACACATCTTCAAGTTGCCAATGTTGAAAACACTGCTTTAGAGTGATTGTGATACTATGACTAACTGGCTGGAGGATGGAGCCACCATCAGGAAACAGGCATATGAGAAGAAGGGGCAAGAAAATATTTAATTTTCTTCCTCCCAACTTCTGATAAACTATCATCAAAGAAGAACAATTTGACTTCTCATTTTCACTTTCTTCTAAATTATCACTTCATTTTTATAGTTTATCTAAATAGTAAAATAGCTAAAATATATAAACATACAAACAGTGTGTGTATGTCTAGATGGCTGGATGGGTGGATGGGTGGCTGGAGATAGATAGATAGATAGATAGATAGATAGATAGATAGATAGATAGATAGGATGATAGATTAGATGATAGACAGATGATAGATGATAGATGATAGATAATAGATAATAGATTAGATGATTGATAGATAGATAGACATAAAATAGATAGATAGATAGATAGATAGATAGATAGATAGATAGATAGATAGATAGATAGACAGACAGACATAAGATAGATAGACAGACAGATAGACAGACGGACGGACGGACAGACAGACAGACAGACAGACAGACAGACAGACAGATAGATACCATGTTTCCCCAAAAATAAGACCCAACTGGAAAATAAACCCTAGCTTGATTTTTCAGGATGCTCGTAATATAAGCCCCACCCCCAAAATAAGCCCCAGTTAAGATGGTCAGCCAGATGGACACATTGAGTACCATATTTCCCCGAAAATAAGGCATCACCTGAAAATAAGCTCTAATGCAACTTTTGGAGCAAAAATTAATATAAGACCCAATCTTATTTTCAGGGATAGATAGATAGACAGACAGACAGACAGACAGACAGACAGACAGACAGACAGACAGATAGACAGACAGACAGACAGATGATAGATGATAGATTAGATGATAGATAGACAAATGATAGATGATATAGATTAGATGATATAGATGATAGATAATAGATAGATTAGATGATAGACACATGATAGATAGACTAGGATAGATAGATAGATAGATAGATAGATAGATAGATAGATAGATAGATAGATAGATAGATAGATAGATAGATAGATATAGATAGGAGAGAGGGATTGATCACATACAAAGACAAACATTCTAACATTGCAGAACTATGTCAGCATCATTGTGTACATGATTTCTTTTTCAACATTTTCTTAAAACCAGCTGAAAGAGAAGGTAGAAGTTACACTACTAACCGATTGACAGAACCCCACCATTTCAATCCAGGGGGATTCTCTTTTAAAGGTAGGTCTGACCAACCAAGACTCACCCTGAAGCCCCAGCCCCAGTAGCCACTTGCACGCGCCACTCCAGATGACAGGATGTAACCGAGTCCACTGCAAGGGAGGAAAATTCCAGGTTGAAAGAGGCCCTGAAAGACACAGAGTCCCACCTCCTGTGTTGTGCCTCCTTCCTATCATTTCAACCCGTTATTCCACATGCTACATTCTGGAGGGAGCGATAAACGATTTTAATTGAGATCTCCGAACTCAGAGTCCTTGATTTATGACCACAGTTGAACCCTATGTTTCATTTGTTGTGTGTGACAATTGTTTTATCCCAATTTAGCACCTTTCTTCCCACAGCTGAATCACTGTAGTTAATAACACATTTGTTAAGTGAATCTGGCTTCACCCACTGACTTTCTTGTCAGAAGGTCACAAAATAGGGGTCACATGACCCCAGGATAAAGCAACCATCATAAATACAAACCGGTTGCCAACCATCTGAATTTTGATCACATGACTATGAGGATGATGCAACGGTCATAAATGTTATAGTCATAAGTCACTTTTTTCAGTGCCACTGTAAATTCAGTCACTAAACGAATGGTTGCAAGTCAAGGACTACCTGCATTGAGAGAGAGAGAGACTGCATATCACTTAGGATGGCAAGTCAGCCCCAGAAGATCCCTCCAGCATGGGAATTTCAAGGTTCAACGGTGGAGGGGAGGGGAAGCCTCTGGCTCAATGCCTAATAACATCCTATCCAATTTTGACAATGTCTCCCAAACCCCATTAATTTTGAACCCAAGAACCCATTCACCCCAATTCACCCCAAGGAATCCTATATATATAAAAAACCCAGAGACCAGTGATTAAACTTACTGGGTGACCTTAGACTAGCCACTGTCCTTTTGATTTAAGTTGCAATGAGTTAAAGTTGCATGACAGGCAGGAATAGCATTAGCACTTAGATTTTACCCATTTCATAGTGCTTTACAGCCCTCTCTAAGCAGTTTGCAGAGTTAGCATAACTGCCTCCAGAAATCTGGGTCCTCATTTTACTGATCTCAGTAAAGGCTGAAACAACCTTGAGCCAGTCAGGATCGAACTCCTGGCAGTGAGCAGAGTTAGCCTGCAATCTTGTATTCTAGTCACTATGCCACCACGGCTCTTCCATATAAATGTGACTAATAAAGATATATCTACTAATTGTAGGCTCAGTCTTTGAGCATGGTTAGATTTACCTTCCAACAGGTATGAAGATGTAGAAAACTGACAACATCCACGTCCGGTAGTCCTTCTCAAACAAGTCAGCAATGATGGTGGGTGCTATAGTGGAGAAACTGGAGGTACCAGCACCCACCAGTCCCCGTGAAATAAAAAACAGCCATGGCATCTAAGTGAGAATTTGGAAAGGGCACATTTAGTCACAACCACCAATATATAATATAATTTTTTAGATTTTAATAGCAATCCTTTTATAACAACAACAACAATAAGAATAACAACAACAACAACAACAACAACAACAATAATAATAATAATAATAATAATAATAATAATAATAATAATAATAATAATAATAATAATAAAAATAAAAATAAAAATAATAAAGATAGAAGGGACCTTGGAGGTTATCTAGTCCAACCCCCTGCTCAGGCAGGAAACCCTATACCATTTCAGACAAATGGCTGTCCAGTCTCTTCTTAAAGACTTCCAGTGTTGGAGCATTCACCACTTCTGGAGGCAGGTTGTTCCATTGATTAATTGTTCTAACTGTCAGGAAGTTTGTCCTTAGTTCTAGGTTGCTTCTCTCCTTGACTAGTTTCCATCCATTGCTTCTTGTCCTGCCTTCAGGCACTTTGGAGAATAGCTTGACCCCCTCTTCTTTGTGGCAGCCCCTGAGATATTGGAACACTGCTATCATGTCACCCATCAACCTTCTTTTCATTAAACTAGACATACCCAATTCCAGCAACCATTCCTTAGATGTTTTAGCCTCCAGTCCCCTAATTATCTTTGTTGCTTTTCTCTGCACTCTTTCTAGAGTCTTGACATCTTTTTTACATCATGGTGACCAAAACTGGATGCAGTATTCCAAGTGTGGCCTTACCAAGGCATTGTAAAGTGGTATTAGTACTTCACGTGATCTTGATTCTATCCCTCTGTTAGTGCAGCATAGCACTTGTGTTGGCTTTTTTGGCAGCTGCAGCACACTGCTGGCTCATATCTAAGTGATTGTCCACTAGGACTCCGAGATCCCTCTCACAGTTACTACTATTGAGCAAGATACCACCTATACTAAAACTGTGCATTTGGTTTTTCTTGCCTAAATGTAGAACCTTACTTTTTTCACCATTGAATTTCATTTTTTTTATTGAAAAGTTTTACAATACATTTTATTTTTAACAAAACAAAACCCCTCCCAACCCCCTCCCCTCTCCCCAACCCTCCCCAACACCTCCCTCCCTTCCCCCTCCCCCCTCCCCGACTTCGCAGAGCTAAATACAGGGTATAAAAATACAAACAATCATAATCTACCTTATGCAAACAACAATAAACTATTAAATCTATCGCACTTTAACTCTTATAAAATAACTACAACCAATGTAAATATCACATCAATACTTATTCAAATGCTAGGTGAAACTTTTTAGTCCCATATTTATTCTGGATATAATCAATCCATTTTTTCCACTCCACAATATATCTCTGTTGTGAATGGTCTTTCAAGTACGCTGAGATCTTTGCCATTTCCGCCAGGTTGGAAACTTTTAAAGTCCATTCTTCTATAGTCGGCAGTTCTTCCTTCTTCCAATATTGCCCTACTAAAAGTCTTGCTGCCGTAATTAAATTCACCATCAACTTAGTGTCCACAACAGTAGTATCAGTAATAATGCCCAGTAAAAACAATTGCGGACAAAACTTTATCCTTTTCTTAAATATCTTTTGCATGTTCCACCAAATTTTAATCCAAAAAGCTTTGGATTAAAGCTTTAGTTTTTCCTGCCTAAATGTAGAACCTTACTTTTTTCACAATTGAATTTCATTTTGTTAGATAGTGCCCAGTGTTCGAGTCTGTCCAGATCCTCCTGTGTCTTAAGCCTATCTTCTGGAGTGTTGGCTATTCCTGCCAGCTTGGTGTCGTCTGCAAATTTGATGAGTTCCCCATCTATCCCCTCATCCAAATTGTTGATGAAGATGTTGAGGAGCACTGGGCCCAGAACAGAGTCCTGGGGCAATCCACTACACATTTCCCTCCATGTAGATGCAGTTCCATTGAGGACCACACGCTGAGTATGGCCGGTCAGCCAGCTACGAATCCATCTTATCAAGTAGTAGGTTGTGATCTACCTTATCAAATGCCTTACTGAAGTCCAAGTAAATTATATCCACAGCATTCCTCTGGTCCACTAATTTTGTCATTTGGTCAAAGAATGCAATAAGATTTGTCTGGCATGATCTGTTTTTGACAAACCCATGTTGGCTTTTAGTAATGACTTTGTTTGCCTCTAGGTGTTCACTGATTCGTTGTTTGATTATTTTTTCCAGAATCTTCCCAGGTATTGAGGTCAGGCTGATAGGTCTGTAGTTTCCTAGATCTATTTTTTTCCCTTTTTTGAAGATGGGAACTATACCAGCTCTTTTCCAGTCCTCTGATAGTTCCCTAGTGCTCTATGATCTTTGAAAAATATAGTTCAGTGGTTCTGAGATCACATCTGCCAGCTCCTTCAGAACCTTGGGGTGTAATCCATCTGGTCCCAGTGATTTGAACTTGTCTAGGCTGGACAGGTGCTCACTTACCATTTTCTTGCCTATCTTAACTTGTGTTTCTAATCTGTTTTTTATGGTATTGTTTTTGATAGGTTGGACTGTTTTTTCCCATTATGTAAAGAAAGATGCAAAAAATGAGTTAAATAGTTCTGCTTTCTCCCTATTGCTTGTCACTTTCTTGCACTTTCCCCCACTAATGGACCAATCATTTCCTTAATTTTTTTCTTGTTTTTTACATGTTGAAAGAAGCTTTTTTGTTATTTTTTACTTTTGTCGCAAGCCTTACTTCATTTTGAGCCTTGGCTTTCCTCACTTCATCTTTGCAGGCACGGGCTCTTTGCTGAAATTCTGACTTAGTTATGTGCCCCTCTTTCAACTTTTTATACTTGTCCTTTTTATCTTTCTATTTATCAGAGAGTTCTTTATGCAGCCATGCTGGTTTCTTTTGAAAGCTGTTATTTTTCCTCTTTGTTGGTATTGTGCTAGACTGGGCTTTTATTATCTCACTTTTCAAAATTTCTCAAGCTTCTTGAGTTGTTTTCCCCTTAAGGATTCTCATCCGTGGAATCCTTCCTAAGCTCTCTCTAAGTTTATTGAAATTAGCTCTCTTAAAATCCAAGACTCTAGTTTGACTGTGTTCTATTGCTTGTGCTTCCATAATGTTGAATTCCAATATTGCATGATCACGTCTTCCCAAGGTTTCTGTGGCTTCAACAACTTCTATCATTTTATCTCTGTTAGTGAGGAGTAGATTCAATATGGCTAATCCCCTAGTTCCCTTCTCTACTTTTTGGGTGACAAAGTTGTCTGCTAGGTTTGTCAGGAATCTGTTTGAACTTCCACTTGGTGCAGAGTTTGTCTCCCAGTTGATGTCAGAGTAGTTAAAGTCCCCCATTACTATTGTGATGTGCTTCCTACATACCTTAGTTAGTTGACTAGCAAAACATTCATCTATTTCCTCTGTTTGATTGGGTGGCCTATAGTATACACCTATGGCAATGTCATCCCCCCCTTTTTATATTGACCCAAATGCATTCAAGACAGTTTTATTATTGTGCTCTATTTCTGTAGAGATGTAGTTATTTCTTGTATATACAGCAACTCCACCTCCTCTTTTGTTTGGTCTGTTCCTTTTAAATAATTTAAATCCCTCTAGCTGTGTGTTCCATTTGTGGGTTTCATCCCACCATGTTTCCGTAATGGCAACAATATCATATCTGCCCTCATTTACCTTAATTTCTAGTTCACCCTGCTTACTGTTCATATTCTGCGCATTGGTGTTCATATTCTGCGCATTTGAGTCCTTTATGATTGAACCTGTGTTTACTTTCTACATAACCTGTGTAGTGCCTGAGTTCCCCTATTTTCTTACCTCCTGTTTGGTTAGTGCACTTTGTGTGGCACTCACTATTAAAAGCTTGATTTTGCTTGACAGCAAGTTTGATATTCTTGTCCACACACACATCTATGTTACATGCACTGATAACCCTATAATTTTTAGATTGCTGGGGTCAGGAATGTTAACTCACTGTCCCCATTGTTTAGTTTAAATATTCCTCCAGAAAATCTGTGAATTTCTTGGATGGATGCAAACCATCTCTTTTGTACATTTTTTCATTGGACCAGCTACAGACATCGTGACTAATATAACCAAAGCCTTCTCCTTTACAACACTCCTTTAGCCACATATTGAATTCTGCTATATGCTGGACTTTTCCATTTTGCTCCTTATACACTGGTAAGACCTCTGAAAAAGTAAGCCTACAGTCTATCCTGCTAGGTTCCTGCCCCAAGCTCTGGAAATCATTCTACACAGAGAGTACATCTTTTTGGGACACATCATTAGTGCCAAGATGTACAATAGCCTCCACATCACAGTCCTTGCTGGCATTCTTGACTATTTTAAAAATACACTTCTTGTCCCTACTGGTAGTAGCACCTGGAAGACACCTGACGTCTTTCGAAATCCCTGTGTCCTTTCCTAAATTTATATCCCTTATAATTGAATCACCAACCAGAAGGTGGCTTCTCTATTTGGATTGCTTTCTCTTCCTGCATGACTGATGTGTAATACCTGATTCACACTTCTCCCTGTCAAACACAAGTTCTTCATCTTGGACCACAATCCCCTGCTTATTTGAGTTATCATCACAACTCAAATAGCCTTGGTGGAGCAGTGGGCTAATGCCTCCTTAAGTAACACCAGCTGCCTGCAATTAGTGCAGGTTCGCATCCCACCAGGCTCAAGGTTGACTCAGCCTTCCATCCTTCCAAGGTAGGTAAAATGAGGACCCAGATTGTTGGGGGCAATAAGCTGACTTTGTAATAATGCCGCTGGTGGGGGGACAAAAGCCCTAATAAGCAGGCATATACATAGAATGAAGGCTATTGCTCAGCACATTGGTTTGTGCTTAAATTGTAAGCCGCCCTGAGTCTTCGGAGAAGGGCGGGATATAAATGGGATTAAAATAAAATAAATAAAATAAACTACCTTGACCTGTCTCCTTAATGTCCCTGTTAAGGTCAGCAAGGGCATTGTATCTGTTATGCAGGGACACAGCGAAAGCTTCTACACTGCCCTTCTCCTGCAGGATCTTTGTGGTAGAGGGGGCTGACAGCACGGAGGCTCAATAGAGTAGAAGGGCTGAACTGGACACCTAATTTCTGCCTGAAGAGCACAGATTACAGGCCCTAGATAAATAATCTGTCCTTGTAGTCTTGTGATTTGTTTACAGATAGGAATGTTTCCAAGTTTGAAAAGAGTACTGCAAAAGACAGCTGCAAAACAAGTGTTGCACTGAACTAAGCGAGACATTCTGAGATGAAAGGAATCTCAGATGCACTTGCCCTGAATGTACTGCTGTTTTTGATTTTTAGCTATATGTTTCTACTTTCCTCCTCCACCCTCCTCCTTCTTAACTCACAGATTGTAGATCTTCCCAGCAACCTCAGGGCAGTTTAAATGCAATGGCGGTCCAAATTATGAATGCATACTGATCTATATCTATCTTCTGTGTATTCTTTTATTCAATCATGCTTCTATATTAAACTTTGGATAAGAGGTGTGGGGAAGATTCCACAAAAATCCATATACTTTTTGCATCTATTAGACTAGCTTTTCCCGAAAGAAAAGGGAGAGATTAAGTGGTAAAATGTGGCTTTCAACTTTTACCCTTGGAAAATTGAGCCAAAAATTTTGACCGTTCCCTTAAAAATTATGTCCCAGGTTGAAAAAGGTTGCCCAGTTCTAAAAAGTTGAAAGAAATAGAAGAGATTGAAATTAGGCAATCTTTGGAATAATGAGCATGAATGATTGTTCTTGAAAAAAGTGGCAGTTTTTTTGGTTGTGAAATTACTCTCTTTCAATCATAAAGTATGGTCAGTACAAAAAGAAATTATATATATATATATATATATATATATATATATATCTGTGTGTGTGTGTGTGTGTGTGTGTGTGTGTGTGTGTGTAAATTATGTATATGTATATATATATATATATATATATATATATATATATATATATATATATATATATATATATATACACTTTGGAAAACATTTAATAATGGTTTGTAATTACTGCCATGTTGCTAAAAAAAGCTATTCAAAAGCTGGGACACTAAACTCATATAGTTGGGCTTGTCCTAATATTTTGACCTGAAACTCAGATTGTTAACCTGACTTTAAGCAATTGTTGTTTGTCAGAAATATATAAGTTTCTTCGTACTTCTGACCAGCTGCCTGCAATTAGTGCAGGTTCGCATCCCACCAGGCTCAAGGTTGACTCAGCCTTCCATCCTTCCGAGGTAGGTAAAATGAGGACCCAGATTGTTGGGGGCAATAAGCTGACTTTGTAATAATGCCGCTTGTGGGGTGTGTGAAAGCCCTAATAAGCAGGCATATACATAGAATGAAGGCTACTGCTAAGCTTGTAAGCCGCCCTGAGTCTTCGGAGAAGGACGGGATATAAATTGAATTAAAATAAAATAAATAAAAATAAAATGCACTATTTTAAAAATCCAATATAAAATAAAAATATTAGCAAATTATTAGCAAATTAACATCAGAGTGCTTTAGCTCTTAAATACACAAGCAATTCCTAGCACCACTAAATATTATGAAAACTTAAAGCAGCACTTAAAATCCAGCTGTTATATCTGCTATAATCAATGGCCTAATGCAATATTATGGACAGGTTATACTTTTGGAAATTCAAAGCAAGAAAACATCCTTAGAAATGCATATTTTAAGACCCAACATTTTTTATAAGAAGCATTAGATACTATTTAAATGCCCATTTCCATTATTTGATTAATGGATTTGTGTGGAAATAAAATTGATTTATGGATAAATATATGCAAAAGTGACAGGGCCAAGAAACAAGGACAAGCGAGGACTGGCTAGCTTTTTTGCTACTTGAATGCTTCTTCTGAGAAAGCCACAGTATGGTCCAAATCCCATTTTAATTCATTATTAATTAATTTGGGGGGGGAGGTGGAGAGCATTATATACAGCATCTTGATTTCTGCAAGAAAGACAGAATAGAAATTTAACAAATGATTATCACCATCATCAACACACCCCACAATATTTTGGAAATCTTGGCTGAATACATTGAAATCGTCAATGAAATGCTATGTTCCTGCACAGAACTTGGCAACGTGATAAACGTTTTCAGCCATCGTATTGCTGAACTTGATGCATGCACTCTATAATCTCTAAATATTTAAACAGATTGGCACTAGGACAAAGAGTTGATCCAGAATGGAGCAGAGAGGAATACACCAAGGCAAATAATCTCTCTTACCGAGGCAGGGATGAAGGAGCTACAAAAGGTAACAGTTGACCAGAAGGATATTCCAATGCTGAGGATGATTTTCTGATTGTATCGGTCCCCAAGGTATCCAAAAACAGGAGCCGAGAACAAGAAACAGAGAATGAAAACTGCCATGAAAAGAAAGGAGAGTAATGATAAAGACAGGTGAATAACCTCACCTGACTTTCAACACAACTATCATTTTAGTGCATTTGTCATCCCACTCTAGATTCATTACAGTCTGTTTCACCTGGAATTATCCTAGAAGATGAGACACACGCTGCTATTGATGAAGAACACAGCTATCCAATTGCTGAATTGGACAGTTAATTGGAATCCCACAATATCAATATTTAAGGTGCTCCACTGGCAACTGTGAATTACTGGATCCTCTTCAAATTGTTAACATTAAAATGCAAGTCCCTAAAAGGCTTAGGGCCCCGGAACACAGAAGAACATTCCTTACAGTAAAACCTAATCTGCAATAAACTGACCAAGCTCATGTTCTTATCTACATAACTGGCATGAGAATGGTGACAACAAAAGGGCCTTTTAATAGCGACACCTTAGATACAAAACTCCCTTCTGGGGAATCATTGTTGGCTTCTAAGTACTACTAAGTACTAAGTAATATTAAGTGCTGGGTACTACTGGCTACTGTCCTCAATTCACAGTTCATATGGTGACTGTTCAAAGTTACAACGGCACTGAAAAAGATGACTTAATGACCGTTTTTCACACTTACGACCATTGGAGCATCTCCATGGTCATGTGATCAGAATTTAGATGCTTGGCAACCGACTCATATTTATGACGGTTGCAGGGTCTTGAGGCCATGTGACCACTTTTTGTAATCTTCTGACAAGCACAGTCAACAGGGAAGCCAGATTCACTTAAAAACTGGCTTACTAACTTATCAACTTTAGTGATTCACTTAACAACTGGGGCAAGAAAGGTTGTAAAATGGGGCAAAACACACTTAACAAATGTCTCACTTAACAACAGACATTTTGGGCTCAGTTGTGGTCGTACGTCGAGGCTACCTGTATTGATATATACAGTATATATGGATATGTATATCTATATAGAAATGTGATTGTAAGATACTATTACTATAGCTGTTCTAACAAAACTAGCTTTAGGTCTACAGGGCATCTGTTTCTTCTATAGGGCTGATTCACTTGGAAGATTGAGAGAATGAGGACAAGAAATCGAAGATTGTTGAGATTTGACACTCACCAATAGGTTATTGGTAGTCATAACATTGAGGATGAGTCGTAAATAGCATTTTGGAAGTCCATCATAACTTCAAACGGTCATTAATTGACCAGCCCTAAGTTGAGGACTACCTGTATGCCTGAATTTGGTTAAGTAGATACCCTTTTTAATTTTAAATCCAATTTATGGCCATTTAAAGTGTTCCATGATCATGTGACTGTGTTTTTTGACATTGTTTCGCCTGTTTCTGGTGTTTACTTCTGGTTTCCAGCAAAAAAAAAGTCCATTTAGGAACTCATTTAATGATTGCCATGTGCACTTAACAACTGCTGCAAAAAAGGTAATAACATTGGGCATGGTCACATGATGACCCTCTTAATGACAGCAGTCATATGTCAAGATAATTATAATCCAAGCCATTCATTTTTTTTAAATGTGGGAAATACTGAAAGCAATGGCAAAATGAAGAATAATGTCATCAAACAGCATCACAAAGGCCCTACGTTTAGAGAAGTTAGCCACCACAACGTCTCTTGAGAAGCACAGGATATGAAATTAGGTGCATAGAAATTCAGTTTTCTATGGAACATCAACCCTTAGGGTTTTTTTTAAATTTCCAAAAGCAAGGTGGGTGGAGAAGTGCATCATTTCTTTTAAATATACATAGAGAGCTTCCTTATATGAGTCATATCATACAATGAGTATAGAACTTTTGACTCTAGCAGTTGACCAAGCTTTGAATTAGAAGTTGCCCTGCTTCCCAAGTGCAGGGATGATGTAGCACATGTTTCCTAAGTGTCATTAAGCTACAATTTCCAACCATTGGCCATATTATCTAGGTCTAGGATGTATGGATGCTTACTGAACATGATTTAAGGGGCTGTATGTGCCCTTCCCTGCTTCATGGGAGCCAGAAGAATCTAGAAATTAAATTTTGGGTGGTGATATTGGCAGATCATTGCTCCTTAACTTGGATAATGACTTTTAAGCTTCTTCAGGGTATCCACCTTGACCCTCTTGCTGTATATCACTGTTATAACAGAATACTGTAACAGAGTTGGAAGGGACCAACCTGCTGCACAAGTAGGAAACCATTCAGACAAATGGTTGTCCAATCTCTTCTTTAAAACCTCCACTGTTGGAGCATCCACCACTTCTGGTGGCAAGTTGTTCCACTGATTAATTGTTCTAACTGTCAGGAAGTTTCTCCTTAGTTCTAGGTTGCTTCTCTCCTTGATTAGTTTCCATCCGTTGCTTCTTGTCCTGCTTTCAGGTGCTTTGGAGAATAGCTTGACTCCCTCTTCTTTGTGGCAGCCCCTGAGATATTGGAACACTGCTATCATGTCCCCCCTCATCCTTCTCTTCATTAAAGTAGACATACCCAATTCCAGCAACCGTTCCTTATATGTTTTAGCCTCCAGTCCCCTGATCATCTTTGTTGCTTTTCTTTGCACTCTTAGTCCTCGAGTTACAACTGTAATGGAGCCTCCCCATTACGGTCTTAAGTCATGACTGTCATAAAATGGATTTTGCAATTTTTTTGAGTTGATCATTAAGCAAATGTGGTAGTCATAAGTGCAAATGCAGGAACTGTCAGGAAGTTTCTCCTTAGTTCTAGGTTGCTTCTCTCCTTGCTTAGTTTCCATCTGTTGCTTCTTGTCCTGCCTTCAGGTTCTTTGGAGAACAGCTTGACTCCCTCTTCTTTGTGGCAGCCCCTGAGATATTGGAACACTGCAATTATATCACCCCAGTCTTTCTTTTCATTAGACATACCCAATTCCTGCAACCAAACTTCATGTTTTAGCCTTCAGTCCCCTAATCAACTTTGTTGTTCTTCTCTGCAGTCTTTCTGGAATCTCAACTTCTTCTTTTATTGTGGCAACCAAAGTCTAACTTACAAATGAGTTGAGAGTTCAACTCCCATAATTTCCATGGAGAAAAGCCATGAATTCTGGGCTTTGTCATCCCAATACATGTAGAAGACCTGCCAACAAAATCTGTTTTAACTATTGTATTAAATTGGCTTCCATTGTCCCTACATTTAAATGTCCATATTTGTTTTCCTCATTTTGCAAATTAAAAGCACAGTAGTAATTTACTTTCAGAATATATGTACCAACTAAACCAAAAGATTAAAAGAGGATATCAGTCCTGGGATAGAGAATTGTTTTACCAGTGTGTAACAGGCCCGCAGTCTGGTCTTTAAAATTAAAGTAGTTCTGTATGTCCAGAAGCACTCCTGGAAAAAAAAGATATGGAACAGATTAATATATCGAATAGATTAATTTAATAGATTACATTTGTGGTGGTGTTGTCCTATCCTGACTCCAGGAGTTTCATAGCAAACGATCAGTTAGCACCTGATTCTTTTCCCAGATTCTGGGTCATGGTGACTAGGCTCCTTTTGTTGTGTGTTATAAGCTTATGTGTTGTTCATCAGATTCATCATCTTGTTTACTATTTTTTATATAAATTATACATTTTTATCTTGTTCTTATACTTGGAGCAAGCCAGAATCAATTTGAAGCTGAAATAGTAAATAGTAAATAAAAAAATGACCTCACTCTACATTTTATCCTCAAAATAATGGATTTTACGTTTAGGCTGAAACAGAACTGTCTTAATTCTCTTTAACCAGTTAAAACTCTCCAAATGTTATTTTAAGCCGTAGAAGCTGCATTCAAACAACATGTTAAGATTTAGTTAGATTTAACTTTGGTTAGCCTTTTTCTGGCTTAATATACTGAGTGAATCTGTTTGGTTAGTTTATAGCAGCGTTTCCCAACCTTAGGAACTTGAAGATGCGTGGACTTCGGGAATTCTGGGAGTTGAAGTCCACGCATCTTCAAGTTCCTAAGGTTGGGAAACGCTGGTTTATAGATCCATGGATTTTATCAATTCAGAAAATGAGTGTGTGTTATCTTGCAAAATATAAAGCTCACCTTAGACCTCCCAATAAACATTGACTTAGTCAACATTTTTAAACCAGGTCTCCTGGATGTCTACATTTGATACTGTGGTCCAACATTTTCTGAAAAGGTAGTATTCAGATTATTTATACTTCAGTTCTGATCCTCTTATGGCAGAATAGGCAAAGGTGAGGGATAAATTATATGGTTTAAACAGGTGGAGGATGTCATATGAGGAAAAGCTGTTTAGCAAAGGCAGGTTTGAAGCTTAGTAAAGTAAATTTTTTAAGATTTGAGATACCTATTTTCAAACAAGAAGAATATCTGCAACCTGAGAAAATCCCTAGGGCAATTCACCAATTTGTCAGTTGGTAAATATACCAACAGAGGTTCGCAACATTGTACAAGAGGTAGCAACCAAAACCATCCCAAAGAAAAAGAAATGCAAGAAAGCAAAATGGCTGTCTGAGGAAGCTTTGCAAATAGCTGAGGAAAGGAGGGAAGCGAAAGGCAAGGGAGAAAAAGAAAGATACGCCCAATTGAATGCAGAATTCCAGAGAATAGCTAGAAGAGATAAGAATGCCTTCGTAAATGAACAGTGCAAAGAAATAGAAGAAAACAATAGAATAGGGAGGACCAGAGATCTTTTCAAGAAAATTGGAGAGATGAAGGGAACGTTCAATGCAAAAATGGGCATGATAAAGGACCAAAATGGCAGGGACCTAACAGAGGCAGAAGAGATTAAGAAGAGATGGCAAAATTACACAGAAGAACTATACAGGAATGAGCTTAATGTCCCTGATAATCACACTGAGGTGGTCACTGACCTAGAGCCAGACATCCTAGAATGTGAAGTGAAGTGGGCCTTAGAAAAGCTGAGCAACAACAAAGCTAGTGGAGGTGACGGTATTCCAGCTGAGCTATTCAAAATCTTAAAAGACGATGCAGTAAAAGTGCTACACTCAATTTGCCAGCAAATTTGGAAAACTCAACAGTGGCCACAGGATTGGAAAAGATCAGTTTACATTCCAATTCCAAAGAAAGGCAGTGCCAAAGAATGTTCAAACTATCGCACCATTGCACTCATTTCTCATGCTAGTAAAGTTATGCTTAAAATCCTACAAGCTAGACTCCAGCAGTATGTGGATCGAGAACTACCAGAAGTACAGGCAGGATTTCGAAGAGGCAGAGGAACCAGAGATCAAATAGCCAACATACGCTGGATCATGGAGAAAGCTAGGGAGTTCCAGAAAAACATCTACTTCTGCTTCATTGACTATGCTAAAGCCTTTGATTGTGTGGATCATAACAAACTGTGGCAAGTTCTTAAAGAGATGGGAGTACCAGAACATCTTATTTGTCTCTTGAGAAACCTATATGCGGGCCAAGAAGCAACAGTGAGAACTGGACACGGAACCACTGATTGGTTCCAAATTGGGAAAGGTGTCCGGCAAGGCTGTATACTGTCGCCTTGCCTATTTAACTTATATGCAGAGCATATCATGAGAAAGGCAGGGCTAGAGGAGTCAAAAGTTGGAATTAAGATTGCTGGAAGAAATATCAACAACCTAAGATATGCAGATGATACCACTCTAATGGCAGAAAGTGAAGAGGAACTGAAGAGTCTCTGGTTGCGAGTGAAGAAGGAGAGTGCAAAAGTTGGGTTGAAACTAAACATTAAGAAAACCAAGATCATGGCATCCGGCCCTCTCAATTCCTGGCAAATAGATGGGGAAGAAGTGGAGGTAGTGACAGACTTTATCTTCCTGGGCTCCAAGATCACTGCAGATGGGGACTGTAGTCAAGAAATTAAAAGACGCTTGCTCCTCGGGAGGAAAGCCATGGCAAATCTAGACAGCACACTAAAAAGCAGAGACATCACCCTGTCAACAAAAGTGCGTATAGTCAAGGCTATGGTCTTCCCAGTTGCAATGTATGGCAGTGAAAGTTGGACCATAAGAAAGGCTGAGCGCAAAAGAATTGAGGCCTTTGAACTCTGGTGCTGGAGAAGACTCCTGCGAGTCCCTTGGACTGCAAGGCGATCAAACCGGTCAGTCCTAGAGGAGATCAACCCTGACTGCTCTTTAGAAGGCCAGATCCTGAAGCTAAAACTCAAATACTTTGGCCACCTAATGAGGAGGAAGGACTCACTGGAGAAGAGCCTAATGCTGGGAAAGATTGAGGGCAATAGAAGAAGGGGACGACAGAGAATGAGGTGGCTGGATGGAGTCACTGAAGCAGTAGGCGTGAGCTTAAATGGACTCCAGAAGATGGTAGAGGACAGGAAAGCCTGGAGGAACATTGTCCATAGGGTCGCGATGGGTCGGACACGACTTCGCAACTAACAACAACAACAAATATACAAAGATGTTACTTTGGTCTAGCTGGCAGTTCAGGTTAAGCAAAGCTACTTAAAAATAGCTTGAAAGAACTGGAACTTCTCACTTTGCTTTTGCTTGAATATATACAGCTCTTGTTAACTTTTTTCCTAATTTCCCAGTAACCCAATAAAATTAATAGCCTATTTCCTGAAACTTGAGATGAGAGAGAACATAATGTAAGTATCAAAGCAGACCCAAATACTCAAATGATAATACATCATTTCTGGGAACTATAGAGTAATTCAAATATATAAAATGATATTAAATATATAATTACTATTGTATTAAGTATAATATTAACTTAAGCTTGTTTTTCCCCATCCAGACCTCCATAGCTTCCAAAGAGTGAGAAAGAACCTTTTGGTCAGCCTGGGGCCAAGATTTATAACTAAGTATCATTTACTACACTGATGACGTCACAGCCCATGCTCTCAGTCTTCCTCATCCAGATGTTAAATTGCAAGGATTTAGAGTAGTGTTTCTCAACTTTTGCAGCTTGAAAATGTGTGCACTTCAGTTCCCAGAATTCTCCAGCCAATTATACTGGCTGAGGAATTCTGGGACTTGAAGTCCACACATCTTAAAGTTGCCAAGGTTGAGAAACACTGGTTTAGAGCTAAACATCTTCCCTGATACCAATAATGACTGGAACCAATCCTGGAAAAAAGAGGAGGAGAACCACCACAAAACTCTGCCCTCCACTGATGATCAAGGAGGGCAAGAAGAAACATACCATCTCTGTTGTGTACTGGGTTCTTTGCAGCAAGCAGGAGACAAGGCGAGAGAGTTCAAGCAGGAACATGCTTTATTGAATGCAGGAATTGAACTAGTAACCAAGGCTTCTATGCAGTTATTTATACTGCTGGCCACTAGGCGGCAGCCAATAGGTTTGAAGGAGCCTATTGCCACCCTAGAGCCAACCAATGGTGGTCCTGGAGACTCCTTGTCTGAGGAGCCAGCAACCGTTACCCAACTCCTTAATTAAGCAATCTCAAACAGCATTCAAAGACACATGGTACAGTTCAAGTAAAACAGGCCCAATACATTACAATCTCCATTCTGGTCTCCTGGAGATTATAAATGCAAACAATACAGCTTTTGTGATGTACCATTCTAAGAAAGCAATGGGAGAATCCAGATTCTTGTAACAACTGTGTGATTAACTTAATTGCAATGAGTCACTTAGCAACCAAGGCAAAAAAGGTCATAAAATGGAGCACAACTCACTTAACAATTTCTTTGCTTAGCAATGAAAATATTGGGCTAAATTGTAGTCGTAAGTCGAGGACTACGTGTAATTGGGATGCTTCAGTTGGACTAGATCACGGGTGTCAAACTCGATCATGTCACATGATGTATTGTGATGTATGGTGACCAGTGGTGGGATTCAGCCACTTCGCACCAGTTCGAGAGAACCGGTAGCTAATTTTTTGTTGCCCAGGCCCAGAATGGACTTCTGGAAGTGGCATCCACACAGAGAACCAGTTGTTCACATATCTGAATCCCAACACTGATGGTGGCGTTTTTTTGCCTTTGTGGAAATGGGGTGGGCGTGGCCTGCGTGTGACGCATCTGACCCAGGAGTTGCCAGTTTGACACCACTGGACTAGATCAGTGGTGGGATTCAAATATGTGAACAACTAGTTCTCTTCTGGAAGTCCATTCTGGGCCTGGGCAACAAAAAATTAGTTACCGGTTCTGTCGAAGTGGTGCGAACCAGCTGAATCCCACCACTGGACTAGATGATTAAATGCATTCTTCCAACATTTATTGTATCATTTATGGCAGTTGGGGCATTGAGCTTTAATCCATGGAAGCTGGTATGAAAATAGCTCAAAATAATTATCTTTTTCTTATTGCAACAAGATAATTTAGATAGCGCTATGCTTAATTGAACATACTCCCCATTCCTCACCCCTTTTTTCCCCTTCTAGTTCTTATTCAACTTAATGAGAGAGAAATTGCTTTCAATTTCTCCTTTAAGAGGAGAGTATTTTAATGACATTCTGACGATGGTGGAATTCTTGTTTTTATTTAGTTATGAAATGATAGAGAGAGGTGTCTGAATGGCCCAATTTTCATTGTACAATAATTCTCCAATAATTTTTAGCCTCCTTGTACATCTGGTTCATCCCAAGGCAACATCACAAGAAAGAATAGTTGCCATAGGGGCATTTCATATTAGGAAGAATGAATAAACAGAGAGGCTGGAGAGAGATGAAAGAGTTTGTTACCTCAGGAACGGCACCAGCTCAAAAACATCTCTGAAAAATTCTCAGGGATCTGAACAGTACAGTCAGAAAAACAGAAGTCATTCCTCTACAGAAAAATTATAAGTATTATTATTGCCAAACTGCAAGAAAGGTTTCAGCCCATTCCGGGTGCTATTGTCACAAAGTAATTGTAAATAGGATCCAGCCTACCTGCTACAAGAAACCAGTCCATATAATTCACCAGGTTCAGATGGCAAAGCGTAGCAATTGCGATGTAAGCCCTTCTGGTAGGTGGCTGTGATGATCCTTGAGATTGCTCTGTTGATTCCATGGTTCCATAAGCCTTGACTGATGCAGGAGATTGAGGTGGTAGATCTGGGATCACTCCTTCAGCCATCTTCCTGGTCAATACTTCCAGTTAGTTGCAAAAAGCCATACCTTGGTTCGGCACTTGTCTGTTGCTCTGCAAGGAGCTTCAGCTTTGCTCATGCCTCCAACAGGAGGAACTAAGCTCTGCTCAGTCATTTCCTGTAAAAATGTTGCCTGTGTACTGGCCACAGAATTTTCAAGGTTCCCCTCCATCCAACATGGTCACACGCCAGTGAGAAAAGCAGTCCTGCTTCTTTCAACTGGCTGAGAAGACAACGTATCCATGGGCAATAGAGAGAGGCAAGGCTAAGTTGAGATCATGAAACTGTGGAGAGAAGCAGAAGGCCCCATCTTTTACATGCTGAGCATCTCCAGATTTGGTTGAAAAAAGAATCACATTGAGAGAGGAACTGCTAATTTGAGTAAACTGAATCTTCACCTTGTGATTCCAGCTGTGTCTACACAACCCACTAAACCCACAGGCCAGTTGCTCATATATTAACATCTTACGCAAACCAACCCATGTGTTAGATGATTTGTTGGGTTGTGAGGACCTTAAAAATTCAGTTAACCAAATGGCTATCGATCAGTTAGCCATGACAAACTGTATTATGTGAACTCAGCCACAATCATGTACCTGTCACAGGTCAAGAACTATGTTCGGGTGAACCAGGTCGCAGAGGATAGACTGAAGGCCGCCACACTTCTCTGTGTGTGCGGCCCAGCGACATTTGATCTGGCCAAAAACCTGTTTGCGCCCACGCCATTGGAATCCGTCTCCTACGCCGAAATGAAGAAGAAGCTCGGAGAACATTGTTAAGGAATTTGTTGTGCAGAGGTCTCTTTGTGCTACCAAAGAGTTGCACAGACAAGGAAGGGTACTGAGAGCAGTAAGAGTCACACACAGGAGTACACTGAGTGGTAAAAGCAAAAAGTATTTTACTTTGAGGTGGTGTAGGAACAAAAATGCACAGTCAAAAACAAACAGTCCAAGTAGCAATCCAAAATACAAAGTCTTCTTACTGGTCCAGAGGTCAATACACAGTTCAGGTAACAGAGCAAAAACAGTAATAGTAGAGAGCAGTGAATTCAGAGAGAGAGAGAAGCTACGTTTCTAGCTCCCCTTTATGGCCATGAGAACACTTACACAACCATTGGCCAATTAACATCTTAAAGACATAACATCATGGTTAATATATTTTCAACCCAACATTGTAGGCTAACACCATATGCCTAACAAACATTTCCAACCAAAGATGTCGATGATTGCATGACGCTACGCCTTCAAACAACGAATGCAGCAGCTGGGAGAGACCACATCCGAGTGCATTGCAGCCTTGAGGCAGCCGCTTGCCTGTGTCGATTTTCAGACATCAAAGAGCAACTTCAAGACCGGCTCGTCTGCAGCCTCCGCAACCAAGTGGACGAAGCTGCCGGTGGAGCTGTCCGAACGATCTGGACTGCCAAAACGATGCAATGCGAAGAAGCCGTCCACCACAAGATTGCAGAACTCACCAAGGACTCCGAAGAAGACGCCAAAGTCGACAAGTTGCACAGACAACCCGACCAACAGCTCTGCAGCAGCAAGCAGCAAGAGACTACTTAAAAGGCAGATCTCTTGCCTAGATGTCTAGGTTGTGGCGGCCGCCACCAACGGTCGGACTGCAGGTTTCAGACAGCCACGTGCCAGGCCTACGGAAAAACCAGCCACATCGCATCAGTTTGCAGAGGTCGCCAGAGGGACCGGCCATTAAATCGCCAGTCGGAAGATCTGACAAGGAGAGGTACTGGGGCCCCGGGGCCATTCAGCAGGGGGTTTTGCTCAATCCATAGAAGTGTCTTCCGTACCGGGGCCCAACGCCCCCTTAAGCCCAAGTATAGACTTCAGGTGGAGCTGCAAGGAGTCCCCTGTAAGATGGAGCTGGACACAGGCTCTGCCATTTCCATTATTTCTCTGGACACATTTAATTCTGTGTGCAGTCACAGCAGAAGATGGGCCAAGCTGAGGCCCTCTGACATACTTTTAACAGATTTTAAGAACGCTAAAGTCGCAGTCAAGGGTGAAGCCACCTTGGCCGTTAAATTTAAGGGGTTTTCAGGGCACCTGGATGTTGTCGTAGTAGGGGGCCAGAGAACGAGCCTAATTGGGCTTGATTGGTTTGATACACTAGGCATCCAAGTAACCGGTATCAACCGGACACAAGTTGCGGATCTAGCGTCAGTTTGCGAGGACTTCGCAGACGTATTTGATTCAGCCCTAGGAACTTACACGGGCCTGCCAATAGCATTCAAACTAGACCCAAACGTGGTTCCCATTAGGATTAAGCCTTGCAGGGTCACCTTTGCCCTCAAGCACAAAATAGACATGGAACTAGACAAGCTTGTGGAACAGGGCATTTTGCAACCAGTAGATGGTGGGGAGTGGGAAACTCCTATTGTAACACCACTTAAAGCCAATGGGGAAGTCAGAATATGCGCAGATTATAAATGCACAATTAACCGGGCCCTTAAACAGCACGCATACCCAGTCCCCATGGTGAGCCACATCCTGGCATCTTTGCAGGGTGGCACCACTTTTGTGAAATTAGATTTGGTGCAGGCCTATCAGCAACTACCTGTTGATGAGGCCATGGCTGCAGCACAGACAATTGTGATGCACAGGGGGGCTTTCAGAGTAAAGCGCTTGCAATTTGGAGTCAGTGTAGCCCTGGGCATTTTTCAGGGAATCATGGCACACTCAAAGGCATTCCAGGGGTTTGCCCCTATTTTGATGACATGCTTATTGCTGGAGAATCTACAGAAGTGCTAGCAAAGAGGCTCAGAGCTGTCCTGCAGAGGCTGTGTGAAGCAGGTCTCAAACTAAAAAAGAGCAAATGCAGTATTGGGGTTTCCTCAACTGAATTTTTGGGGTTTCACATTGATGCTAATAGCATCCACCCAGCTGAGTCCAAAGTGAAGGCCATTCACATGGCACCTAGTCCTAAAACAAAAGGAGAGCTGCAAGCATTCTTGGGCCTCCTCAACTTCTACCACGCGTTCCTTCCTAACAAGGCCGCAGTGGCAGAGCCGCTTCACAGGCTCTTAGATAAAAAATCTTCTTGGAAGTGGACCAGCATTCACGAAAAAAGTTTTCAGGACCTGAAGGCACTTCTGTTGGTCAGTTCCACTATCACTCATTTCAGGGAGTCTAAACCAGTCTGCTTAGCATGTGACACATCCCCATTGGGGTGGGTGCAGTCTTGAGTCACTTAGAGAAAGATGGAACCCAAGTTCCCATTGCATTTTATTCAAGGACACTGTCCTCTGCTGAGCGTAACTATGTTCAAATTGACAAAGGGGCATTGGCCATGGTAGCTGGAGTTAAAAAATTCCACGACTACTCATATGGCAGGGACTTCATGGTCTTACAGACCACAAACCGCTACTGGGGTTATTCACTACAGACAAACAGATACACCATATATTATCCCCTAGAATGCTGAGATGGTCTATTTTTTTTATCAGCGTACACGTTTAAGCTGATTTACAAACCTGGCAAAGAAATGGGCCATGCAGACGGCCTGAGTAGGCTTCCACTGCCACAAATCGAACCAGATCTGGCCCCAGCGGCCTGCATATTGTCCATTCAGGACTTGCCAGAGTTTCCCCTCCACGCTGGGGACATAGCTGCAGAATCAGCAGCTGATATGACACTAAGTAGAGTGCTTTCTTGGGTGCACACAGGGTGGCTGGATAAAAGCCCAGGCCCTGAATTTCAGAGTTATTTTACTAGAAGACACAAGCTATCAGCTCACAAGGGTTGCATCCTATGGGGGAACAGGGTCATAGTCCCCACCTCACTAAGCGGCAGGGTCTTACAATCACTGCATGAAGGTCATCCGGGTATTGTCCGTATGAAAGCTTTAGCTAGAAGCTACTTATGGTGGCCAGGTTTAGACAAGGCCATTGAAGCCCAGGTGCATGGATGTTACACATGCCAACAATCAAGGCCTGAAATGCCGCACGCTCCAGTTCACAGGTGGGAGGAGACTCACACGCCCTGGTCTAGAATTGACATAGACTTCGCTGGGCCCTTTCAGGGACAGCTCTTCCTTATAGTGGTCGACAACCAGAATGGCATGAAGTAATTCCAGTCGCTAACATGACTACTGCTAGGACCATCTTTGCCACACATGGGCTGCCAGACATCATAGTATCCGACAATGGAGCCCAATTTACAGCAGCAGAATTTCAGGCATTCCTGAGAGCAAACCTCATCAGGCACGCAACGTCGGCCCCATTTCACCCTTCTTCTAATGATCAAGCTGAACACATGGTCCAGACCACAAAAGAGTTACTGAAGCGTATAGTGACTGGGGACTGGCATCACAGATTGGCAGATTTTTTACTTTGCCAGCATTCCACACCCTGCACGACTACAGGGAATAGCCCAGCAGAGCTGCGCTGGGGGAGGCGACTGATCACAAAACTGGACAGGTTGCATCCAGATAGGGTGGCAGCAGAAGCTTCGCGCCCAAAACCCCCAAGGGGGCTGCAAGTGGGCGATGGGGTGTGGGCCAGGAACAATGAGCATGGGAATTTGTGGGTGCCTGGAAAAATTACTAAAATGTCAGGCCCCCTCTCTTACAAAGTGGGGCTGGAGGGCGGGCAAGTTGTCCGGTGCCACATCAATCAGCTTAGGAAGCATTTCCCAGAACAGCCACAAAGCGAGGACTTTGTCACAAGTCCTTATCAAGGTCCACAAACCAGCAGCCAAGCCAGCCCATGCATAGACTCTGAAGGCTCACACAGCCCAAGCAATGAGGAGTTGGCCATAGAGGAGGGGAGCCTGGACGTGCAACATGGGTCCCCTGACGGAGAAAGCCAACCTGATGGCTACAGCCGCTGTGCTAACTCTGCTGAACAAACTGACTCTGGGGTGGGCCAACCTGGAAAGGCCAGCCAGAGAGCACCAAGCCACTCTGAATCACTTGAACTAAGAGACACTGGTCTACCCAGCCCGGCGGGCAAGCTAGTAGGCTAGGACGTGCCTGGGTCCCCCAGGCATTCCACAAGGCCATGCAAACCTCCTGCTTATCTGCAAGATTTTGTTCTGAAATAATAAAACTATAATGTTGTATGTACCTTTGTATTTAATGCTGACATACAAGATTGTAATGGACAATGGAGCTATAATGTTGTAAGTACTATATCATGCTGCTAAGTGGAACCTATTCACACCAGTTTTAAGTCTTTGTAAGGTGTATTGCTGTAATTACTTTCTTTCATTGCTGTAATGTTGTTCGTTCTAAGGGGGGAGGGGTGTAATGTATTGGGCTTGCTTGTTAACACCATGTGGTAACGGCTGGTAGGTTGCTGGAGCCGAGAACTAGCTAATGGCTCCCAGCATCTCAGACAACCCGTCTCCAGCGCTGCCATTGGTTGCCTCTAGGCGGCAATAGGTTGCTTCAAACCTATCGGCCACCGCCTAGGGGCCAGGGTATAAATTGCTGCATCTGCAGCCCTGTTCTCTAGTTCAGATTCTGCTAGCAATAAACCATGATCTTTGCTGAACTCACTCGCCTCTTCTTCATTCCTGCACAACGAACCCAGTATACAACAGAGTTCATCCTACCTTAGCCATTGAAGCCAGCCGGGTGACTTTTGGCCAATCACTCTCTCCTAGCCCAACCCACCTCATGGGGTTGTTGTTGTGAGGAAAATAGGAGGAGGAAGGTGTGTGGCTATGTTCACCACCTTGAGTTATTTGTAAAAATAATAAAGACAGAAATCTTTCCTTGCCATGAATCTCATGGTATGGTAAGACTGGCTTTATATATTTTATTTATATAATTTCTATAACTATTCAACTTAACCAGGTAACTCTGGATGGCTTACAATTCTAAAATTCTAAAACAGTTTAAAAATACTAAATAATAAAAACATCCACAAAATAAATGTATAAACAGCAGCTGTGATGGCTAATCAACTAATAGTAAAGCCAAATAATGAGGCCCTTAGCACATTCCAAACCCCAGGCCTGAGTACTTAGCCACATTTTTAAAACTTTGTAAAAAGCCAACAGGGTTGAGGCCCTTCTAATCTCTGAGGTGAAAATATTTCATAAGGCAGGGGTGAATATTTCATAACTCTGAGGTGAAAATATTTCATAAGGCAGGGACTATAACAGAAATTGCTGTTGCTAATATATATTGCTGTTGCTAACTGAGTCTTCTTTCAGTGAGGAGACCTGTCCTTCACTGCACCCAAAAGCAGATTATTAATTTAGGAAGAGCAGGGTAAGGCTCATAGAGTTTCCTCTTAGCTGTCTACCTCCCAGCATCTGCCATTTGAGGCAGATTTCTCACTCTGTTTAAATGCTGTCCCCATTTAGTGGTCTTCTTTGAGCCAGTACCTGAAGAGAAATGAGGATGATTAATATAAATTGTGGAGAGAGGTTCTTGCTTGAGTTTAGCTGTTGATCAAAGTGGTTCCTGCTTCAGGTGGGAAAGGAGAGTGGGGCCCACCAGAGGCCCAAGCATTAAGCAAACTTCCTGAAGTGAAGACCAAAAAGTTGGCTAATGGTGCTTAACCTTGAACACTACTTCCCCTGGGCTAAGACTCCAAACAGGAAGTCAGAGGAGAAAGCAGGCAGAAGAGACCTGTTAGTACAGTATTTCTCAAGCTTGGCTACTTGAAGATGTGTGCCAAGGAATTTGGGGAGGTGAACTAGTTCCTGCTTCTCAAACAGCACAAAATTAGCTCCATGTGAAAAGGATAGAGTAATGTTTCTCTGCCTTGGCTGCTTGAAGATGTGTGGATCTTAACTCCCAGAATTCCCCAGACAGCATATGCTGACTGGGGAATTCTGGGAGTTGAGGTCCACACATCTTTGAACAGCTACGGCTGAGAAACACAGAAATAACACATCTGGCATTTGCCTATTCTGTCGGCATTTGCCAGTTTTGCTTGGATATCACGATTGCTCTAATGAGGGCTCTTTGAGGCTCTCTGAATTTGGTTGTTTTTGTGCAGATGTTTCATTACCCAAACCAAGTAACCTCATCAATATTAGGACTGATGATGTTACCTAGTCTGGGTAATGAAATGTCTGCAGGAAAACAACCAAGCTCAGAGAACACCAAGGACCCCTCATTTCAACCCTGAGCCACAAATATTCTCCTTTATTAGAGTGTTCCAAATTTCTGATCAACTCGGAATCACTGCTTGTCCTTTGGGAGAAACAAGAGCTCCATTTACGTCAATCTTGGTGAAGCTAAATGTTTCATTTTATCTGCCAAATGGATAAGTGATAACTGGAATTGGTCATTTAATCATTTCATTAATGAGTTAAAAAGGATATCCTCCACCTTCCTCTTCATGGGGTGGAATACCTTTTTTTAATCAAGCAGAGAATGGAAAAAATGCATCTAGAAGCCACAAACAGGAAAAGGATCTTAACTACTGCAAATTGCTCATATAATTTCCTTGAAAAGGTAAAGAATAGATTTTACAGAACAACACCTTATATGGTGCAGAAGCCAATGGGCACCGATTAATAAGCAGTTCAGGATTTCATCATCCATATGGGGCTAAAATACCTATATCAACCGTGGATGGCCAAAAAATATTTCATTAAAATATATACAGTATAAATGTCCAAATCTCACACAATGTGGGCATTCTTTCAAAAAAAAAACTCTGAAGATTTTCTGAAAGATTTTGGGAATGAATGAATGAATAAATGACTTCAAGACAGATCAACAATTTTAGGAGTGAGATCACCCTCATCTCATAAAACTTAATCCATTAAAACCTCCTTGGAATAAGAATGATACTAATCTCCAGTATCTACTAATATTTTAGTCCCCCTCTCTTATTTATTTTATATTTTGTGACTCTTCATCTCTAATTAAGGTAGCGTGGTGGCTCTGTGGTTAAGATGCTGGGCTTGTCAGCTGGAAAGCCACCAGCCCAGGTTTGATACCCAAGCACCACTTGATGGGGTGAGCGCCCGTCCTTGTCCCAGCTCCTGCCAACCTAGCAGTTCGAAAGCATGCAAATGCAAGTAGATAAATAGGTACCACTTCAGTGGGATGGTAATGGCACTCCATAACATCGTGCTGGCCTTGAAACGGAGATGAGCACCAACCCCTATGGTTGGCAACAACTACCGGTAGCAGAGTAAAATCAGCAGGGGAGGACTCCATCTAGAGTAGAACAGAACAGAACAGAATAGAATGGAATAGAACCTTGGAGGTCTTCTAGTCCAATCCCCTGCTCAGGCAGGAAACCCTATAGCATTTCAGACAAATGGCTGTCCAGTCTCTTCTTAAAAACTTCCAGTGTTGGAGCATTCACCACCTCTGGAGGCAGGTTGTTCCACTGATTAATTGTTCTAACTGTCAGGAAATTTCTCCTTAGTTCTAGGTTGCTTCTCTCTTTGATTAGTTTCCATCCGTTGCTTCTTGCCCTGCCTTGGGTGTTTTGGAGAATAGCTTGACTCTTCTTTGTGGCAGCCCCTGAGATATTGGAACCCTGCTGTTATGTCCCCCCTCGCCCTTTTCTTCATTAAACTAGACATACCCAATTCTAGCAACCGTTGTTTATATGTTTTAGCCTCCAGTCCCCTAACATCTTTGTCAAGATGATTAATTGAGGTCAATAAAAACAGGTAAAATTTCAGTTTCTCTACAATATTTTTGTCAGGTGAAGTAGAATCTAATGCCCAACCCACTAATAAATATCTCCACAATCACAGAGGTGTCCACAAAAGAGAATAAAAAGTCAAGGTGGTTTATGTGTCTGGGTCTGGGTCTGTGAGATTAAGTCTCTGCCTTTTTACACACAAGAACCACAGAACAGGAAAGGTTGTGCATTATTTGGCCATTTGGGTTGCTTCTAATGAAAGAATTGCTCGACTCCCCAGCTCACATGAGAGCTGATAATTCAATCAACCAGCAGATGTCACCAGAATTGTTGTACTTATATTCATTTCTTGTGGACAAACCATCTCTTATAGGCATAAATTAGGAATGCTCAAGATTTGAAAGTATTAGGGCAGAGTTTATGCCTTCATCTCCACCACACACAGTCTAAATTAATTTTCCAATAGCATCAGAAGCCTAAGTAATGAGGAAGTCACGTCTACTTGAATTCAGAAACTGTTGACATCCTGAAGACATGAAGGATTAATCCACAGTAAATCACTGACTTCTTTGGATGCAGTAAAAAGCCAGCTCTTACTTCCAAATTCCAAAATGCTGGACATTCCTCAGCTGGCCAAGGCTGTGTCAATATTTCCATTATAGCTCCTCCACTTTGGATATTCACAGTAACATTCCACAGGGCTCTGGGTAGGAAGGACTGACTCTCAATTTCTCCATTCATAAATAATAATAATAATAATAATAATAATAATAATAATAATAATAATAATAATAATAATAGGTTTCTTCTTAGATTGAGATTAAAAAAAAGATGGCACTAAAATTTCTATCAACAACTATGTATTTCTGTATGCAATTTAATGTATTAAAAATGCAAAATGTTATTTTTGCTAAGGGTACATGTTCTCTCTCTTTGTCATACATGTGTGTATGTGAGTGTGTATATAAATATAAGATTTGTGCATGCAATTTTTTTACTGAAGAACTATATCCTGGTTTATATACAGTCTTTGACTTACAACAGTTCATTTAGTGACCATTTGAAGTTACAACGGCACTGGAAAAAAGTGACTTATGACCATTTTTCACACTTATCACCATTGCAGCATCCCCATGGTCACATGATCAAAATTAAGACACTTGGGAACTGACCCAATTTATGACCATTGCAGTATGCTGGGGTCATGTGATCATCTTTTGCAACCTTCTGACAGGCAAAGTCAATGGGGAAGCCTGATTCCCTTAACAACCAGGTTGCTAATTTAACAACTGCAGTGATTCAAGGGTGGCAAGAAAGGTCATAAAATGGGGCAAAGTTCCCTTAACAAATGTCTCACTTTGCAACAAAAATGTGAAGCTCTATTGTGATTGTAAATCAAGGACTACCTCTATTATCTGAAAAGTATAAAATTTGGAAAATTCACACTGAAATAATCTATGAATGCCCATTACCCTTAACTGGAGTGAGAGCTAACCCTTAGATCCCCAGCAGTGCATTTCCCTTGTATTTGGAAATGGGGAAGTTGCACTGATGACTGTCTATTTCCAACAGTCCAGATTTGCAAGGTAGGGAGCTATCAGCTAGAAACTACAACCATGAGGACATCGTGATAAAATAAATGTTAGTCACTTAAATCTACTGTCACCAATCCATTGCTGAGCAACATCACATTCCAAAGCTCTGAGAAAATAGCTGTTTCCATCATCTTGTAAAAATATATCAATATCGGTGCAATCCTGACCTCTGGAGGCAAGGGCAGGCTATTCTGCAAAGTGGAGGCCACCACCAAGAAATGTTCCCTTTGGATACTACTCTCACCTCATGTATGCTGGGAAAAATTAACATATTAAGTTACAGATACAGAATTACAGAGAAACAGATTTGGAAGGGACCTCGGAGGTCTTCTAATGCAACCCCCTGCTCAAGCAGGAGACCCTATACCAGGGGTGTCCAACTTTGTCAACATTAAGACCTGTGGACTTCAACTCCCAGAATTCCCCAGCCAGCATGGCTGGCTGGGGAATTCTGGGAGCTGAAGTCCACAAGTCTTACAGTTGACAAGATTGGACACCCCTGCCCTATACCATTACAGAAAAAGTGGCTGTCCATAATGAATGAACTGGATCTTCCTAGACCAGACAGTGCTGCACACGTCAGATTCTGCCAGTCTGCTTCCTCCATTTTTTAAACTTTCCACTTAACCATCCATAAATGAGGGAATGATGAAATACTGTACAATCCCTTCTGGCTGAAAATGCTTTGTATCTTGTCTATGGAGAGTCTTGGTCATCCGTGTCATGATTGTTCTAAAAGGTGCTTTTTCAAGAGGCAACTAGACTTCCTTTGTTTTTCCTTGAAGACATTTCATTTCCCATCCAAGAAGCGAAATGTTTTCAAGGAAAAACAAAGGAAGTCCAGTTGCCTCTTGCTTCCTGTCTTCTATCTGGAAGTCACTGATGGTTTGGAAGTCTCAACAATAGCAGCCAATCTGCATGAGCGTATAATCCTAGCACTCTGGCTCCTTGTTCATTCATGAGTCAGATAATACTTTCCCAAATTTATCCTTCTGTCGCAGTTTTATACTTGATGATGATGCTGTCAATTCAGTCAAGTCCAATTCTCAGCAATTCTATGGATCAGCTCTTTTCACATTTTCCAATCTTGTATGGCTTTTTTCAGTTGTTTTAGCTCTGGCTCTGCAGATGTAATTTATACTTATGTCAGATTCATTTAGCTTTCTTACTGATTTTCCTATGTTTCTTTTTAAAGTTATTTTCTAGGCACTGTTGCTTGGTTTCATTCTTGTAGAAGCCAACAAGCGGGCAAGGGGTGAGGTCAATTTAATAATAATAATAATAATAATAATAATAATAATAATAATAATAATAATAATAATAATAATAATAATAAGAAGAAGAAGAAGAAGAAGAAGAAGAAGAAGAAGAAGAAGAAGAAGAAGAAGAAGAAGAAGAAGAAGAAGAAGAAGAAGAAGTTGGAAGGGAGCTTGGAGGTCATCTAGTCCAACCCCCTGCTCAGGCAGGTAACCCTATACCATTTCAGACAAATGGCTGGCCAGTGTCTTCTTAAAAACTTCCAGTGTTGGAGCATTCACCACTTCTGGAGATAGGTTGTTCCACTGGTTAGTTGTTCTAACTGTCAGGAAGTTTCTCCTTAGTTCTAGGTTGCTTCTCTCCTTGACTAGTTTCCATCCATTGCTTCTTGTCCTGCTTTCAGGTGCTTTGGAGAATAGCTTGGCTCCCTCTTCTTTGTGGCAGGCCCTGAGATATTGGAACACTGCTATCATGTCACCCCTCACCCTTCTCTTCATTAAACTACACATACCCAATTCCAGCAACCGTTCCCTATATGTTTTAGCCTCCAGTCTCCCAATCATCTTTGTTGCTCTTCTCTGTACTCTTTCTAGAGTCTTGACATCTTTTTTACATCGTGGTGACCAAAACTGGATGCAGTATTTCAGGTGTGGCATTACCAAGGCATTGTAAAGTGGCATTAGTACTTCATGTGATCTTGATTTTGTCCCTCTGTTAATGCAGCCTAGCACTGTGTTGGCTTTTTTGGCAGCTGCAGCACACTGCTGGCTCATATTTAAGTGATTGTCCACTAGGACTCCAAGATCTCTCTCACAGTTACTACTACTGAGCAAGGTACCACCTATACTATACCTGTGCATTTGATTTTTCCTGCCTAAATGTAGAACCTTACTTTTTTCACAATTGAATTTCATTTTGTTAGATAGTGCCCAGTGTTCAAGTCTGTCCAGATCCTCCTGTATCTTAAGCCTATCTTCTGGAGTATTGGCTATTCCTGCCAGCTTGGTGTCGTCTGCAAATTTGATGAGTTCCCCATCTATCCCCTCATCCAAATTGTTGATGAAGATGTTGAACAGCACTGGGCCCAGAACAGAGCCCTGGGACACCCCACTACACACTTCCTTCTATGTAGATGCGGTTCCATTGAGGACCACACGCTGAGTACAGCTTGTCAGCCAGCTACGAATCCATCTGGTGGTGATGCTATCTAACCCACATTTTTCTATCTTATCAAGTAGTAGGTTGTGATCTACTTTATCAAATGCCTTAGTGAAGTCCAAGTAAATTATATCTACATTCCTCTGGTCCACTAGTTTTGTCACTTGGTCAAAGAATGTAATAGGATTTGTCTGGCATGATCTGTTTTTGACAAACCCATGTTGGCTTTTAGTGATAACTTTGTTTGCATCAAGGTGTTCGCTGATTTGTTGTTTGATTATCATTTCCAGAATCTGAGGTCAGGCTGATAGGTCTGTAGTTTCCTGGATCTATTTTTTCCCTTTTTTGAAGATGGGAACTACATCAGCTCTCTTCCAGTCCTCTGGTAGTTTCCCAGTACTCCAGGATCTTTGAAAAATATAGTTCAGTGGTTCTGAGATCACGTCTGCCATTTCCTTGAGAACCTTGGCGTGCAATCCATCTGGTCCTGGTGATTTGAACTCGTCTAGGCTGGACAGGTGCTCATTTACCATTTTCTTGCCTATCTTAACTTGTGTTTCTATTCTGTTTTTATGGCACTGGTTTTGGTAGGTTGGGCTGTTTTTTCCCTTTGTGTAAAGACAGATACAAAAATAGTTCTGCTTTCTCCCTGTTGCTTGTCACCTTCTTGCCACTTTCCCCCACTAATGGACCAATCATTTCCTTAACTTTTTTCTTGTTTCTTATATGTTGAAAGAAGCTTTTTTTTTTTTGTTATTTCTGACTTTGGTAGCAAGCCTTACTTCATTTTGAGCCTTAGCTTCCCTCACTTCATCTTTGCAGGCATGGGCTGTTTGCTGATATTCTGCCTTAGTTATGTGCCCCTCTTTCCACTTCTTATACTTGTCCTTTTTATCTTTCAATTTATCAGAGAGTTCTTTATGCAGCCATGCTGGTTTCTTTTGAGAGCTGTTATTTTTCCTCTTTGTTGGTATTGTGCTAGACTGGACTTTTATTATCTCACTTTTCAAAATTTCCCAAGCTTCTTGAGTTGTTTTCCCCTTAAGGATTCTCATCCGTGGAATCCTTCCTAAGCTCTCTCTAAGTTTATTGAAATTAGCTCTCTTAAAATCCAAGACTCTAGTTTGACGGTGTTCTATTGCTTGTGCTTCCATAATGTTGAATTCTAATATTGCATGATCACTTCCCCACAAGGTTCCTGTGGCTTTGACACTTTCTATCATTTCATCTCTGTTAGTGAGAATTAAATCCAATGTGGCTAATCCCCTAGTTCCCTTCTCTACTTTTTGGGAGAGAAAGTTGTCTGCTAGGCTTGTCAGGAATCTGTTAGATCTTCCACTTGGTGCAGAATTTGTCTCCCAGTTGATATCAGGGTAATTAAAGTCCCCCATTACTATATTTTTGGGGGAAGGAGAAGAAGAATAGAGAAGAAAGACCATCCATATTGTCTTGTGTAAGAAGGAAAGGAGCTGATCCTTTATATGGAAGGCACATAAAGTAGTTTCCATGAATTTGCCAAGGGAAAGAGGCTGTGGCAAATAAATGACATCTCTTTTCACCTATCAAGATCAAAATTTAGTAAGACTTAATTTTTCAAAAGGAAATCCTGGTCCATATCTTGGAGATTGGGTGGGAAGGATTAATGAGCAGAAAAGTGCAGGTAGTCCTCAGCTTACAACAGAGAACAGAGTTATAAGAGCCCTGAAAAAATGTGACTTATGACCATTTTTCACACTTACGACCATTGCAGAATCCCCGTGGTCATGTGATCAAAATTCGGACACTTGGCAATTGACTCATATCTCTGACGGTTGGAGTGTCCCAAAGTCATGTGATCACCTTTTACGACCTTCTGACAAGCAAACTCAGTGGGGAAGCTAGATTCCCTTAACAACCGTGTTACTAATTTAACATCTGCAGTGATTTACTTAACAACTGTGGCTTTAACATCTGCAGTGATTTACTTAACAACTGTGGCAAGAAAGGATGTAAAATGGGATAAAACTCGCTTACTAACTGTCTTGCTTAGCACCAGAAATCTTGGGCTCAATTTGGTCATAAGTAGAGGAGTATCTGTAGTGCTTTTTCAACTGCTCAAGAATAAAGATATGAACCTTTTTTTAAAAAAAAAAAGACTAGAAACATTTTGTGGAAAAAAGTCAAATGATTTATGGATTTGATGATTGAAAAAGGCTTAAACAAGGAGTTGAAGAGATTTCTGTAACACCTCTGGAAAACAGGTGGCTCTAAGAATTTAAAGTATGGGACTTGCTTGTGATTCAGCAGTTTATAGACTAGAAACTCCCCATGAATTTTATCTGGTTCCCTTCGAAACCATTAGGATAGGTGACCATCTTGTGGATTTCATCATTTCATTTCACCTTGTCTAAAAAGATACAGGTAGTTACAACCAAAATGGAGCCTTAATGGAAAACATACTGACCTGATTTTACATTTTTTGCAATGGTCATTAAGCAAACACCATGGTCATTAAGTGAACCCATTGTTTGCTATGGCATGGTTTTCCCAAAAACTGGAAGTGCTGGTTTTCAGCAAAACTGTCGTAAAATACAATCATGTGACCATGTGCTGCAAATGTCTGTAAATGTATCCATGCTGCCGAGCCCCCGAAGTGCAGTTTTGTGACCTTCAGGGGTGGGGCAACTACTGGAATGTTGGATCTGGGTCTTTTTCAGGTAGGTCGTAACTTTGAATGGTTGCTAAACGATCAGTGATAATTCAGGACTACTTGTACTCTCTTTTACTGATCCTGACTCTCTTACCATTCAGTTTCAGTGGGGAAATTGGAGTCCTAACAATTCCTTTCTCCTCATTTTTCATGCAACACTCTGCCCCAGTTTCCAAATTAACCACCCCCAAAGTCTTTCTTAATAGACTATTCCTTTAATAATAACAATTGCCCTTTCCTGTACCTTTCCCCCGCTACAATATCTTTTGTGACATGTAAACTATAGGCAAAGTTACACTGGTAAGCCAGCATAGTTGGCATTTTAAAGAATATCCACCCATTTTGGATAATTTGGCAATCTTTTCCATTCTTACTAGTCTGAATAATTTGACGGTCAAGGTCCATAAGCACTGCTATCCCCAACCCTCCAAAACCCTCCAATTTCTGGTAGGGAGGGATATGGAATAACATTGCAATATGCTTTTGCACAACCTTGCTTGTCTCACATATCCAAATGTACAGGCTGAGTATTGAGAGAAATAGGACAGTGGCCAGACTAAATTTATCTCTGATGTCCTGTCAATTACCACGAAAGCAAACAGCTTGCCTGAACAGCCGAGATTTTCCTCTTCCACGAAACCTGCTTCCTGTAAGTTAGATGAAACCGCCAGATTTCTTCCACGGATCTTGTGCCAGTCCACATCAGCAACATGAAGGTAAACTCATCAACGGGCGGTGAAAAGTTGAGCTAAAGAGCTGACTGTAATCTCCAGATAACCATAAAAAAGCAGGGAAGGGCTACAAAATCTACCCTCTAATGCTCATCCAAGTTTTACTAGCTTAGATCAGGAAGCCCTAATGGAAGGTGCATATTTACCGATTAACTAAAGTGTATTAGTTTTTCTCCCTGCAGCGTATTCCAGAAGCACATTGCTTAATGCCTTAATGGGGCCTGTAACCTTGACAAGGTTTTCCAGGCTCTGTTGCCATCTAAAGGTAGCTCACCCTTCCCCCATCTACTCCTTGGCAAAACAGGCTTTTGTTTATTCTCTCCACCTCTACGTGGAACCAGAGGAAACGTACTGCTGGATCAAAAGAAAGAAACGTGCCATGCTTACGGTATAATATCCAAAGGAACTATTACAGTTTGGGATTGCTCTTTCCTAACTTTGGCTGGGTTCACGCCATATAAAGGAGAAAAAAGGACTGGAAGCTAAATTGTATGATAAACAGTTGAGATAACAAGGTAGGTCCAGCCTAAAGAAGAGAAGGATTAGTGGGAAATGTGATAACTGTCTTCCAGTACTTGAGCAGCTGTCACAGACAAGAGGGGAGTAAATGAAAAATCTTCATCAGGGCCCAGTCCAAGCTGGGAATAATCAAAATGGAGATTGCTTTAGAAAGAAGGCTGTGGTTTATTGAAGAGGAGAGCCAGACAGAAAGATGGCTCTGGGAAAGCTGACCACATGTAGTAGGGAATGGTGGGTTTTTATACTTTCTTGGGCTTTTGTTTGGAGTTGTTCTTGTGGCATGAACTTTGACCTGAACTTGAGTGTGCCTTTCTGGTATTCTGATGGTGGTGGGTTAATCCTATTATGTCCCAAAGGTCATATCCTGCTTCCCTGGGGCTGTGGCTGATGACCGTGTCCTGTGTTGGATTTTTTGGTGTGAGGGATCGTTGATCTTTGTCTTTATAATCCAAGCTGCCTGGCTCCAATCATTCTGACAAGATTATTACATCTGCATTTCTGCAGATCTGGTTTCTGTCTGGGGCAGAGAGACTGGGGTTGGGTGGGTTGGGTTGGTTTCTGCCTTTAAAATCCTTTGGGGAAATATATTCTGCCTTTTTAATATTTCCCAACATATTTCTTTCTCTGGATTTTTCCCACAAGGGGATTGACCTATTCTCAAACCACCTGAGGGCAGGACAAGAAATAATGGGTGGGAGCTTGCTAAAGAGAGACCCAACCCAGAAGTAAGGAGAAATTTTCTGACAGTGAGAACAATTAATCTGTGGAACTACTTGCCTCCAGAGGTTGTGGGTGCTCCATCGCTGGAAGTTTTCCAAAATAGACTGGAGAATCATTTGATTGGGATGGTAGGAGTTTCCTCCCAAGAAACTTCCAAGGTCCCTTCCAACCTTATGATTCTATGTTCTATGTTCCAAGCTTAAAATAAGTTCAATTGTTCTTTGATTTACTGAATGCAGTCCAGGTGACCACTTACGCTTCAGTGTGATTTCATATGTAACACGAAAGTTAGGTAAATGACGTGTAAGCATACACCGTGAATGCAATCATAAAAATTTGTGCCTTTTTCAACTAGATGCAATGGCCTGAGAGTCAAACCTCCGTTTCTGGTCTTTAATGCTGGCTTCAGTCTTAAGGCCATGTAATTTAATACATGCCTACATACATACTACATAAATAAAGTAATAGGTGGATAAAAATGTCAAATCCAATCTGAATATCTGGCTCACTGTGTGATGTAACATAATAGTAAAATAAAAAAATAAAATTAATAATAATTTAAAAATAATTAAAAAGAAAGCAAAAACAAACAAAAAAATTCAAAGGTCGGAATCTGTGGACCAGTGGATCTTTTTCTGCCATCAGTTTTCCATGTTTCTACGTACGTATAGATTATCAGCACGATCAAGTTACCCATGCAAACTGACAAATCATCATGGTGAAATTAGTCACACAAAAGTTAAATGATACATCATATTGGCACTGTAAGTATGAAAGAGCTATGAAATTGGAACAGGTGTTCTTAAAACTGAAATGTTTTGCACTGCCAGTACCAGACAAATTTCAGCACAGAGATATTCTTAAAACTGGGACTGTGCAGGGGGCCTCCCATGTGAATGTATATTGCACCCCTTTTGATGGAGTAATACATAGAAATGTGTCCCCTGAAGATCTGAAAGTACTGGCACATTTGTAAAATTTTGTAAATTCGTAAAATTTCAAATATTGAAGCCTCAAGGAGGGATATCTGCAGGGGAAACAGAGAGACAAGTTATTATGAAAAGTGCATTATTTGTGTCACAAGTGTGATGTGTAATTATGGCTGCAACAGGATGCCCATGGCCTCAAACCTCAAAGGGTGTTATCAGTAAAGAGCCCATCAGGGCAACGATGTGATGATGAAGAAAATTTGGATACACAGTATTTATTCTAAGTTTGGATAGTCCTCAACTTACAACCACAATTGAGCTCAAAATTTCTGTTGTTAAGCGAGACATTTGTTAAGTGAGTTTGGCTCCATTTTATGACCTTTCTTGCCACAGATGTTAAGTGAATCACTGCAGTTGATGAGTTGGTAACATAGTTGTTAAGTGAATCTGGCTTCCCCATTGACTTTGCTCATTAGAACGTCACAAAAGATGATCACGTGACCTTGAGACATAGCAACGGTCATAAGTATGAACCAGTTGCCAAGTGTCTGAATTTTGATCACAGGACCATGGGGATGCTTCAAAGATCGCAACTGTGAAAAATGGTCATAAGTCACTTTTTTCAATGCCGTTGTAACTTTGAACGGTCACTAAGTGAGCTGTTACACATAGATAACTAGCTGTATTACCGGCAAATATCTATCACAGACAGATAGACAGATATGAATGAGATGAAACAGGAAGAAGCATAGAAATAGCAGTCAGAAGTCAGAGCTGGTTGATGAGTGCCCAAAATGTGGTTATATGACCACTTGGGGGGGCAGCCATTGGAACTTTGGAACTGGGTTATAAATACCATTTGGGGGGGTCTGTCATAATTTTGAACAGTTGCTAAGCAACCGGTCATCAGTTGAAGACTACCTATATGTAAGCCCCAAACAATACATTGTTTCTGTAAGGAGGCACCAACAGGTGTTCTGCATCAACTCATTCCCACCCTAGTGGGCTATTTTGGCTTCATAACCAAAGGGCTGCCCACTCCTATGAGGTGGGCACATTGCAAAGATACACATTGCAAAGATAAAGGTTAAAGGTTTCCCCTGTCCAATCGTATTTGACTCTAAAGGGCGATGCTCATCTCCGTTTCTTAGCCGAGGGAACCAGCATTGTCCAAAGACACTTCCCTGGTCATGTGATCAGCATGACTATACACCAGGGTTGTCAAACTCACAACATTACATGACGTGTCATGATGTATCACGACTTTTTTTTCCATTGCCAGCAATGGGGTGGACGCAGTTTTACCATGACGCATCTGGCTCATGGGCCGGCAGTTTGACACCCCTGCTATACACCAAGGAGCATGGAATGCTGTTACCTTCCCACCAAAGTGGTACCTATTTAAATAATTGCATTTGCATGCTTTTGAACTGCTAGGTTGGCAGGAGTAAGGCTCTACATTTAGTCAGGAAAAATCAAATGCACAGGTATAGTATAGATGGTACCTTGCTCAATAGTAGTAACTGTGAGAGGGATCTTGGAGACCTAGTGGACAATCACTTCAATATGAGCCAGCAGTGTGCTGCAGCTGCCAAAAAAGCCAATGCAGTGCTAGGTTGCATTAATAGAGGGACAGAATCTAGATCATGTGAAGTGTTAATACCACTTTACAATGCCTTGGTAAGGCCACACCTGGAATACTGCATCAAGTTTTGGTCACCACGATGTAAAAAAGATGTCGAGACTCTAGAAAGAGTGCAGAGAAGAGCAACAAAGATGATTAGGGGACTGGAGGCTAAAACATATAGGGAACGGTTGCTGGAATTGGGTATATGTAGTTTAATGAAGAGAAGGATGAGGGGTGATATGATAGCAGTGTTCCAATATCTCAGGGACTGCCACAAAAAAGAGGGAATCAAGCTATTTTCCAAAGCGCCTGAAGGCAGGACAAGAAGTAACAGATGGAAACTAGTCAAGGAGAGAAGCAACCTAGAACTAAGGAGAAACTTCCTGACAGTTAGAACAATTAACCAATGGAACAACCTGCCTCCAGAAGTGGTGAATGCTCCAACACTGGACGTTTTTAAGAAAAGACTGGACAGCCATTTGTCTGAAATGGTATAGGGCAGACATGTCAAACACAAGGCCCGGGGGCCAGATCCGGCCCGCGAAGTGGTTTCATGTGGCCCGCGAAGCCATCCTGGAAACAGTGAGGGAACGGCCCCCACTGCCTTGGCCCTGGCCCAGAGAGTCTCCTCCTGCCAGAGACCCTCAGATCTGTCCCACTCCTGCCCAGGCCCCCATAGGCACCCTTGATGCGAACGGTGTAGAGCTGGCCATGCCCACCCAGTAGGCCATACGCACTCTAGCCACGCCCACCCAGTAGGCCACGCCCACCCAGGCCATACCCACCCGGCCCCCTGAGGGCAACAGCAATGCTGATGCGGCCCTCAATGAAATTGAGTTTGACACCCCTGGTATAGGGTTTCCTGCCTGAGCAAGGGGTTGGACTAGATGACCTCCAAGGTCCCTTCCAACTTCTTCTTCTTCTTCTTCTTCTTCTTATTATTATTATTATTATTATTATTATTATTATTATTATTATTATTATTATTATTATTATTATTATTACATTTCTGACTAGTGTCCACTTCTCTCACTCCTCATCCATAAGTCAAAACACCATTAGTTTCAACTAAGTTTTCGATGGCAGTAAGATCAAAATGGGGGATTTGCTTTTATGGGGAAGAGCAGGAACTGAATTCTCATATACAAGCGGTCTGGCTTTCCATCTGTCGAAAGATGAATAACTCCAAATGTTCTGAAAGGTGGGAGGTAACAAAAGAACAATAATATCAAGATGGCAATGTGGAAACAGTAATGTACATGCACTGATTTCAACAAGTTGGAAGAAAATATTTTCTCATGTTGTTGCAAGAGAAACCAGTGAAACGGTATCGTCGCTCCTCAGCTAAACATGCTTCTGACTTACTTTTCCCTTCTGTTTTTAAAATGTGCCCTGGAATGTCTCAGTAATCTTCCATATCTGATCCCACTTACTTGTCCAAGAGCAGCCAAATTTGGCTTAAGTGCTACACCTAGCTGGACAAAGTAGAAACATGGGTGTTGCATCCTGTCAACATGATATCTGCTTTACTTGCTGAAAAATTTGTCTACCACCATTCTTTTAAAAAAAGGTGGCTTCCCTTCTGAATACAGGGGTGCTGTAGAGAATAGAATAAGAATAGAACAATAACTTTATTGTCACTTTGAATGTACACTAATCGGTATATATTAAAATGAAATTTCATTGCATATAGCTCTCAAAGGGTCACCACCTCCGATATATACTACATAAATATGATGAAAATAAATAAATACAGAATTATGCATATATCCACATACATGGTTTTTTTTCTAAAAAAAAGGTACCGGAACTCTCATCTTGGCGGGCGCAGGAGGCGGGGGCGGCGGCACTGCTGTGGTCATGGGTGCGAGGTGTGTTGGCGGTGGGCTGCCCCCCATGGCTGGAGTGGCTGGTACTGTGGGAGCAGCGGGGCCTGCTCTATATGTCGGGACTGCGTGGGGTGGGCAGCAGAGGTGGTGTGGGCCAGGCGATGCAGGGCGGCCACTTAGGCGTGCAGGGTGAGGCGACGGTGGTGCAGGTCCAGCACCGGGTAGGCCACCAGCCTGGCTGACACAGGTGAGCACAAGGAAGGAGTGCACATGGACTCCACAGAACCCACTTCCCACTCCTTGTCCTCTCTTACTTACCTAGTTGAGATGGTGTAGTTGGGCAGCAGAGAGGGATGCAAAGTTCCTGCCTTCACTGCAGACAACTTGCCTGTGCAACGTTTGCCGGCCGGGTCTTTTGGCACACTCAGCAGCAAGCCAATAGGCCAGGCGTAGGCAACCTTGGCTCTTTTATGACTCGTGGACTTCAACTCCCAGAAGATGTTACATAACATAACATCAACTGGAAGATGTTAAACTGTCCTTCTGTTTCTTTCCTTCCCAGAAATTGTGTTAATGAGTCCTCTCTAAGCTCTGCTGATCAGCTTGTCCTGGATTGTTTTGCCACAAAACGGAACACTTTGTAAGTTGCAGTTGAAACATCTCATTTTAGATATATCACATATAATTGAAGATTGTAATTAGTTGCGTGGGCACGTTTAGCAAGTGTGATGTATTTGTGCTGGCATTTCTAGGCCTCTTTCCAACCACATCCTGAAAAATTTGTAACAAACGTTGGAATTCTTAAGGCCATGTTTGGTAATTCCCAGCAATCTGTTACTAGAAGGAAAAAGCAATCCCTGCTGCGTTACTGATCCCAGAGAAGCATTTGCATGTATGCAGGTATCATTAGGGTGCCATGGTTATGGATGAGAAATAGTGGTTGCAAAGTTGGCATTTCTGGATGCAATACAGATATTTTGGACTTATTTTTGTTTCTTTGCATGTTTGCTATTTTTAAAAAGGCATATGCTACTGACTACGCTTATGCACATACTGTATGTAACATCTTTTGCTAGGTTGCTTGTCCAAAATGTGAAAAGTGAAAGATTGTGACTAAACAAAATTTTAATGTACAGATAATACCTCCAGAAATTATTTTAGCCTTTTTAATAAATATTGTTATTGATGTTAAGCTCACCATGGAAAACATCATATATTGTTATGTATATACTAGGTTAATTATTTAAAGACTGAAGTGCAACATAACTAGATTCTAAATAATCTATTTTTCAAAACACACAACAGTCCAAACAGTAAAAGTCCAAATTAAGAATATTTCATTCTTAAGAATTGTTTAATTTAAAGTGGTTTAGTTGTAATAGAGTATGTACAAAAGATACTATTTTTTTCTAGCATCAGCTAAATTAGACATATTACATTGAGAAAAATATTTCTCATTTCTTTCCTGTTACCTTTAGTGATTTCATTGCAGAGATGTTAACATAGGAAATAGATTATTTTGTTATCTAATTTTACCTTCCAAAAGACAGAAGCAGATGAAAAATGTGAGGTTCTTTCCTGTTGGCTTTTTTGAATTAGCTGTTTTAGATTCTAAAAGTTTAGTTCCTAAAGAAGTAACCTTGTAAATAATTTTAATGTCCTCCTCTAGTACAGGGTAGGCAACCTTGGCTCTTTTATGACTCAAGGACTTCAACTCCCAGAATTCCTGAGCCAGCATGGCTCAGCTTGGAAACCTCTCTCTTTCCCCTCAGCATGGCTGGCTCAGGATTTCTGGGAGTTGAAGTCCATGAGTCATAAAAAAGAGCCAAGGTTGCCTACTCCTAAAGCCAATAGAGGGAGCTTTTTTTTTTCAATAAAAAGGTGCCAGAACACCGTTCTGAGCGTTCTATGAGAAAAAAAGCCCTGTCCACATATATTATATGACACAGAGAAACGATAGTCTAGTTCGGGTTATGTATACATGTGCGTGGCGAGAAAAAAGAATCTTGCGAGTTTACCAGACGGATGGCATAGGGAACAAAGCTATTACAGAATCGGGTAGTCCTGCTAGAAATACTTTGAAACCTCCTCTCAGAGGGGAGCAACAGAAACAGACTGTAAAGTGGGTGTGTGGGGTCTCTAACATAGCGCTTATAAGCAGCATCCTGAATACCAGGGAGCAAGCTTCCTATGATCTTCTTGGCTGTCCTTACCATTCTCTGTATGGACTTCCTATCTGAGGCACTGCTGCCACCAGACCAAACAGTGATGCAGTTTATTAAAATGCTGTCAGTTGTGCCTCTGTAAAAAGTAACCAGGACAGAAGGAGAAAAATGTGCTCTCCTCATCTGCCGCAGGAAATGCAGATGCTGGTTTGCACGCTTCACTAAGGATGACATGTAGAGAGACCAATTCAGATTGTTAGTTATCTGCACCCCCAGATACACTGAAGTGTTAACTTAATTTTAGGAATATGTATCAATGTCAAAAGTAACTTCAACAGTCTGAATATTAATTTTAATTGGGACACCATTTATGGACTATAATTTTGCACACAGACTTCCCCCACAGCTGAAATTCAGATTTCTTTTAATGTGACTTTAAAGCCTCTTTAAAGTTTTATCATAATAGTACTGATTTAGAATTCTTGTTAATTCTTGTTAAATCTTACCAACTGTGATTTTTAATCAAATTTTTATTTGATTTTAATAATTTTTGAAGTACTAAAGGTGTACATAATTACCTATAAAAGTAATGGCACACAGCTTTTCCTTTTCAACTTAAATAACTTTTATATTTTGAACATCCTTCAATGTTTTCTGTTTTCTGCTATTATTTCTATTTCTTCATTACAGTTAATAATTTTTTAAGAAGTGTTTATTTTTGTTCTGACCCAAACTATTTCTAAGCGTACAATCTCTAGCATATCACTCAAAAGCCAAATGCATTGATCTCTGCAAGGGTGACACAAGGGGCGAATGATGAAACATGTTGTGACATCTCAGTGCAAACCAAGAGACTTACGTACTACATGCAGTGTTGCAACACAAGTTCAAAAAGCAGGGCCTTGCATTGTGATGCCACAATATATGTTTTGCCACTTTTGTATCATTGTGGTTTATACCAGATGTCTTCAGCCAAGGGTGTCCCTTATTTGGAAAAATGCTTTATAAACTTCCTCTAAAGGGAGAAACCTCTGGTTGGAAACTAAGATACCTTCTTTTGAAATTCACACAGATTAAAGGTATTAATGCGAGATTAGATGCAAGTTTATAAATTTGCATGCAGAGATGGTCTATTTCTTGGAATTTACATGCTCTAGAACAGGGCTTTTGAACCTTTTCACCCATTGTATCACTTTTAGGATATGGCAACATCAGAGTACCACCAGTCGCCTAGCAAGGTGTCAAAAATTTGATGACCAAAAAAAAAAAAAAAGGAAAAAAGTGATGAAGTACAACTTACAACAGTTCGCTTAGTGATTGTTCGAAGTTGCAATGGCACTGAAAAAAATGCCCCCCCCCTTGGGGCTAAATTCTGTAATATGATTAAAGCAATCTATACTAAGCAGGAAGCAAGATTGTTGATAAATGAGAATTTAACTACAAATTTGATATCTGTAAGGGCACTAGGCAGGGTTATCCACTCTCCCCACTTTTATTTATGCTAACCTTAGAACCCCTACTGAGAATAATAAGGAAAGATGAGGAGATTACTGGGCTTCAGATAAGAGACCAAATTTATAAACTGCAGGCGTTTGCAGATGATATGGTCTTCGTTTTGGAAAACCCTCTGGAATCCAGCACGGCATTACTAAAAAGGATTGAGGAATCTGAAAGTAAATAAAGATAAGACAAATATATTGACGAAAAATCTTTCAAATAGAAGTAAACAGATGTTAGAGGACACTACAGGGTTTAAAATTGTGAAGAAGGTGAAATATTTAGGAATCTGGTTGACCGGAAGATGTTCAAGTATTAGGGAGGATAATTACCGGTATTCTAAATTACTGATACAAACAAAAATGGACCTGGGAAAATGGGGTAGGATACAGTTGTCATTATTAGGAAGGGTAGCCACGGTGAAATCTTATGTTTTGCCGAAATGGAATTTTCTTTTTCAGACAGCACCAGTTAAACTTTCGCTGAAATTTTTAAAAGAGTTAGAGGGGATAGTTTCTAGATTTGTTTGGCAGGGGAAACGGCCCAGGATTGGGGAAAAAATGATGCAAGAAATTAAGGAAAGAGGGGGCCTTGGCCTACCGAACTGGGAACTTTACTATCAGGCTGCCCTCTTAGTTTGGGGCAAGGAATGGATAAGTCTAAGGAATAATCGATTGTTGAGTTTGGAAGGATTTGATTTGCTGCAGGGATGGCATGCAGCACTTTGGCGGGAAGGTACTCCTCCAAGCAAACAGTTTACTCGCCACTACATAAGGGATATACTGATTCGGAACTGGGATAAGATAAGGGCTACGTACTATGCGCAAATTCCGTGTTGGTTATCAACTTTGGAAGCCTTGACCCATCCGACCCTACTCAAGAAGGGAATAAGACCAACTTATAAAGAACTTTTAGATAGCAGGGGAGAACTCAAAACACAACAAGATCTGGCTCAGCAAGGGTTTCAATTGGAGTGGTGGGCCTACCTGCAGATCCAGTCAAGGTATAAGAAGGATAAGGAAGGAAGGGGTATTTATCTGAATCTGCAGGAATTAATTTAATTTAATTTTAATTTAATAATATTGATATACCGCCCTTCTCCCTGAGGACTCAGGGCGGTTCACAGGGCAGAATAAAATACTAAATACAAACATTAAAAAGAGATTAAATGATTGCCCAAGTTAAAACAATTGGAATACAATTCTAAAAACCCCAAGATAAAATTAAGACACCAAAAATAAAACAACCCCACCAATCCCCATCAGGCTAGGCCGGCTTGTACAAACAGAAACGTCTTGAGATCGCGACGAAAGGAGCGAAGATCGGGCGCCATCCGGAGCTCTACCGGTAGCTGATTCCACAGCTCTGGAGCGCCCACAGAGAAGGATCTCCCCCTGGGGGCCACCAATCGACATTCTCTGATCGGTGGCACCCTGAGGAGGCCCTCTCTGTGGGAACGCACAGGGCGCAGGGAGCTTGATGCCGGCAGCAGATGTTCCCTAAAGTACTCCGGCCCCATGCCATGGAGGGCTTTGAACACCGTTACCAGTACCTTGAATCTCACCCGGAAGACAACTGGCAACCAATGCAGCTCACGGAGCAGAGGTGTAACGTGGGAGTATCGGGAGACTCCCAACACAACTCTCGCGGCTGCATTCTGTACCAGTTGGAGCTTCCGGGTGGTCCTCAAGGGCAGCCCCATGTAGAGAGCGTTGCAGTAGTCCAGACGAGAGGACACGAGCGCATGAGTGACCGTGCACAAATCATCCCGGCTAAGATAGGGCCGCAACTGGCGCACCAGGCGAACCTGGGCGAAGGCCCCCCTAGTCACAGCTCCTATATGGTCTTCCAAGGTGAGCCGTGAATCTAGGAGGACTCCCAAGTTGCGAGCCCTATCTACGGGGGGTAATAGTTCACCCCCCATAGCCAGAGGTGGAATGTCCGAATAAACCCGGGATGAAGGTATGCAAAGCCACTCAGTCTTGTCGGGGTTGAGTTGAAGTCTGTTCCTCCCCATCCAGACCCGAACCGCCTCCAGGCAACGGGACATCACGTTGAGGGCATCACTGGGGTGGTTTGGGGTCGAAAGGAAAAGTTGGGTATCATCAGCGTACTGATGATACCCAACTCCAAAGCCACGAATGATCTCACCCAGCGGTTTCATGTAGATGTTGAACAGGAGAGGCGAGAGGACCGACCCCTGAGGAACTCCACAAATGAGAGACCTCGCGGTCGACCTCTGCCCTCCTGCCAACACCGACTGCGAACGTCCCTGGAGATAGGAGGAGAACCACTGTAAGACTGTGCCTCCCACTCCCAGCCCCCTGAGACGCCGCAGCAAGATACCATGGTCGATGGTATCGAAAGCCGCCGAGAGGTCTAATAGGACTAGAACAGAGGAATATCCCCTGTCCCGAGCCCTCCAGAGATCATTCACCAGCGCGACCAATGCCGTCTCCGTGCTGTGCCCGGGCCTGAAACCCGATTGGTACGGGTCTAGATAATCCGCTTCATCCAGGACCAGAGGGAGCTGATGCGCCACCACACTCTCAACAACCTTCGCAAGAAAGCGAAGGTTGGAGACAGGACAAAAGTTGTTCAATACAGCTGGGTCCAAGGCAGGCTTCTTGAGGAGAGGACTCACCACCGCCTCCTTGAAGACGGCGGGGAAGCTACCCTCACTCAGAGAAGCCGATATAACTGCCTGGAACCAGCTGCGTGTCCTCTCCCGGGCTGCATAGACCAGCCAGGAAGGGCACGGGTCCAATAAACATGTGGTGGTGCTCAGCCTCCCCATGATCCTGTCCACTTCCTCCGGAGTCACAGAATCAAACTCCTCCCAAGTGATATCGACAAGACCGCCCATGTCCTGATCGTCAGACTCTGCCCAGTCAGAGTCCAGACCGGTCCGAATCCGAGCGATTTTGTCCGACAGATGTTGGTTAAACTCCTCGGCACGACCCTGCAAGGGATCCTCCCTCACCTCCTGATTTAGGAGGGAGCGAGTCACCCTAAACAGGGCGGCCGGGCGATTATCTGCGGACGCGATAAGGGTGGCGAAGTGGTTAGACCTCGCCTCCCTTATCGCAGCGAGATAAGACCTAATGTAGGCTCTTAGTCGCAATCGGTCGGATTCGGATCGGCTGGACCTCCAACCGCTCTCTAGGCCCCGTCTCCGACGCTTCATCTCCCGGAGCTCCACAGAAAACCATGGAGCCCGACGGGATCTGCACCGGGTCAGGGGCCGCAGGGGTACAACTCGGTCAAGAGCCTCAGTGGCCGTCCTTTCCCAGGCTTCCACTAAGGCATCTGCCGAGCTGTGAGCAAGGGAGGCAGGTGGGGACCCCAGCGCCACCTGGAACCTCTGGGGATCCATTAAGCGTCTGGGGCGGTACCATTTAATTGGTTCCAAACACCCACGGCGGGGGGTGGCAAAACGGAAGACCAGCCGCAGGAGATGATGATCGGTCCATGACAGGGGAATAATAATTGGAGAGCCCCCACCAAGATCATCTAACCACCGTCCAGATAAGAAAACTAAGTCAAGGGTGTGGCCTCCCTCATGAGTCGGTCCCGAAATTACTTGCGTCAGGTCCATGGCCGTCATGGAAGCCATGAACTCCCGAGCCAACTCAGATGATCCTCCCAGCGATGGTAGATTGAAGTCCCCCAAAACTATAAGTTTCGGGAACTCAACCACCAGCCCAGAGAGGACATCGAGCAGCTCAGGCAGGGCTGCTGCTGCGTGACTAGGCGAAAGGTACACCAGCAGCAAGCCCAACTGCGCACCAGGGCCGCATCTCAAAAAGAGAGACTCACACCCGACTATCTGGGGAACGGTGGCCTCCCGTGGACACAAGGTCTCCCTCATAACAACAGCCACTCCCCCACCCCTACCCTGAGCCCGAGGCCGGTGCAGCACCCGGAAACCTGGTGGGCAAAGATCAACCAGAGGAATGCCACCCTCTGGGCCCAGCCAAGTTTCCGTGATGCAAGCCAGGTCCGCCTGCTCACCCTCGACCAAGTCACGGACGAGAGGAGCCTTGTTGACGACCGACCTGGCATTCAAGTACACCAACCGGAGCTCAGGAGGCTGCACATCCTCACTCCCGGGACCTCGGGGCGGAACCAGAGGGTCGGAGTGCCTCACCGCTTGTAAGCAGCGGAGAGGCCTTCCCTGAGATCGATACGGCCCTCTGTTCCTACACCTGCTGCCATTCCCTATCGTCGTGGGGATGGATAGTCCCACGACTGGCCCTGGAGCCCCAGAAGCGACCGACCCCCGTTCCTCCCCCCCGCGATCCGCCTCAGCACTAGCCTGAACAAAGGTTGTTGGACTGCCCCCCTCGTCCGAACAACCAAGAGAAGAACCCTCCCTCCTCCCTAACCCCCAAAAAAATTTCGACAAAAAGCAAACCAGGGACCTCTTGTTAGGTTTACGTCGGAGGTCCATACCCGTGCCCAGCCATCTCTCAGGATCCCAATAAATGGGCCCTTCCTCGAGATTGTACTCGGCTGGAAAGGCGGGCCGCCTCCAGGAAGGGGGAGCACCCCTGAGGGCGAGCAAGTCCGTAGAGGAGTACCTAAAACAAGGCATAAGAGCAGTCCAGATATAGGCAGTCCATAGTCAATTAATTAAGGAGGGTCCAAACAGAGAACAAATAGGTGTCCCGAGCTTCCACCCAGCCACTGCCACTCAGCTGGGTGCCACCCCAGGACAGGCCAACCACCGTCCTCTCACGACAGTCGGAAAGCCTATTCCTGGGGGAATGGTCCGAAACATCCATCCTGGGTACAGCATGTCCCCTAGAGCTCTCACCTCTAGGGGCAGCAGATGTAAGTTCAAGCCACCCTCCCACGGTGGCTAGTACCCAGGGAACTCTGAATCCTTTGGGGACGATATGTGGATGACAATAAGCAACAGTCCGAAGGCAGAGATGTGATAGTGTATTACATCATCAAAGTCTGCACTACTAAATAGCCGAATCCTCCGTTGCTCTGCCTTTCCAGAAGATTGATCATGGCCAGTTCTGCAGTCATTGGGGCCTTCCAAATTATCTAATTCTTTTAGGTCCAAAAATCCAATGGCACCAACCAAAGTCACAACTGGTGCCACGGAAAGTATAGATCTTTCAAGGGACCACTTGGCTCCACTGGGATCCACCGGAGTTAACCGGCTAGCCCAGGAACCTTCGAGGCCACCAACAGCAGTGAGGGTACCAGGCCATCTGGAAAGAGCAAAGCAAGCAGAGGAAGAGACAAGTTGAGTGCAGCGTCGCCGCTGAGCCGCCAGGGCCGCTGCCACCACCGGAGCGCTGCTGCAGACGCCGCCGCCATTGCTGCCGCCGCCTGGACGCTGATGGAACCAAGAAGAATCCAGCCCTTCCCGCCGCCGATGGAAAACGGGCCAAAAAGGCTCAGGCGGGAACGGGCAAACGGTCAGGCAGACGACCCAGCAAACAATCGATGATAAGGAAGGCCTAGAGCGGCCCTGGAGCAACGCCGCCGCCGCCGTCACCGTCGCCATCGGAACGAGCCAAGAACGCCGCCGCCACCACAGCCGAGGCAGACGAAGCCGACCACAGAAGCGGCCCGAATGGCCCGAAACGCCTCCGCCGAGACCGCTAGCAGCCAGGGACCATCCGAGGACGCCGGCTCCGCCACCGCCGAAAACGCCACTGCCGAAACCGCCGGCCGCCGAAACTGCCAGGTACCGCGAAAACGGCACGGAACACGCCCGAGGCAGCGGGAAGGCGCCGCAAACATCCAGTCCAGGAAAGCAGCAGAACCGGCAGCAAACCAGCAGTCCAACAGCCTTCAACTGCCAGATCGTTGCCCTCACTATCCCCCCAACCCAGAGGGTATAAACACCCCTGGGGGGCTCCTAGGACGCCTATTTTCTGAGACTTGCAGAGCTCACCCTAACCGATCCGCCTGCACGTCCGCCATCTTGCACGTCCGCCATCTAATTGGCACGTCCGCCAATTAGATAAGATTCTGCTGGGTCCGGAGAAAGGGATGATATCTAAGTGCTATAAATTGTTGCTAACTAGGGTAGTAGGGGAGGAGGTGGTAAAAGATGCGATGATTGCCTGGGGGAAGAATTTTGGTTATGCACTTCCACTTGAGAAATGGGAAGAGATTTGGTGGACTAATATGAGGCTGGTGGTTTCCACGTCATATAAGGAGAACATATACAAAATGCTTTATAGATGGCATCTCCCTCTGGCTAGACTTTCCAAAATGTTCCCCGGATTGTCGGCCGATTATTGGAAGTGTGGTAAAGGGATTGGCACATACTATCACTTATGGTGGACATGTCCGGAAGTGGTTAGATATTGCATGAGGATCCAAAAATGGATAGAGGAAATCACAGGGTGTTTAGTTGATCTTAAACCAGAGACGTATCTGCTTGGCTCCAGGCCTGGAAATATTAAGAAGGAAATATGGTATTTAGTTTTACATATCTTAACGGCGGCAAGGATGGGGTATGCTCAATTTTGGAAGGCAAATCATACCCCGCCAGATGAAGTTATAATTAGGAGAATACTTGATTGTGCAGAAGCAGACACATTGACCAAGAAGTTGAAGGGTAAAGAAGAGACACCAGCATTTCTATCATGGAATAAATGGTATATTTGGATGGATAAAAGATTAAAAGAAATGAGGGTGGCTTGGAGGTTGGTCAAAAATGAAGTGATATAGTCTTTGTTAATGAATAAGCTTTGGAGTTGAATGGTTATAAGAGACTTAATGAGTGGAATATAATTGTTAGTTTAGAAGTAGATATAATGTGAAATTTTTGAAAAGGTTTTCAATTTTTTGATTTCTTCGTTTTTTGTATATTGTAAATGTTTTTTTGTCTTTGTTGGTGTATGGTGTGTTTTTAACACGAAATGTAAATAAATGAACTACATGGAATTAAATCTCTTATTTCATCTTCCTATGGGGAAGGATTTCCCTCCCCCCTCCAGCCTCCAGCAATTATTAGAAAGAAAACAGTGACTTGGCTGCAGGCCAGAAACATTGTTGATAAAATCACCCTTGTGGATTATTCAGTGTTCCTCGGCTTGCTTTGGTTTGTAGAAATACCAAGGACAGGTAAAGCATGGCTGTGAGTAAACAAGCTTGTGTTGGGCTGATCCAAACGTATTTAAAAAGGATTAACAGGCACAAATACATGCCTTCAGTACCATATAATGACAGTGATCAATCTGCCACCCTCCAGGTATTGCAGATCTTCAACAGCCAAAAACTCAACCATCTGTGCCTGGAGGACAGACCAAAAAAAAGAGACAACGACATCATGTTGATCATCATGCAAATTATGACTGTGATGTCATCATGGCTTCTACCAGATATCTATGGCTAGCATACCCAATAGTGATGGGTTTGAAGTGACATAATTTCTCCTTTCTTGCCATACACTCCAACTGCTCCTTATGCCAGGCAACATGTTAATGTGAATTTTCTTAGCATTCTCATTGCTATGTATTGGAGTTACAGCGTATAGAACGCAGATTGACAGAAACCACCAGGTGGCACTGTAACACGACTGCCGCAGGCTGGGTTTAGTTTCGGCAGGAAAGTCCAGTTTGAATTGATTGGCTGGCAGCACACCTGGCCAGGTATAAAAAGGGCACAGGTAACCATATTCCCCTGTTGAATTTACCTCCTAATAAAGAGCTGAACTATCTGCCTAGCGTCGACTGTTTCCTGAACCCACAACATTGCACTGGCGATGAAGGTGGGATCCTGCTTCAAAAAGAGCTGAAATCACGAAGGGACAGCATCGTTCGCTGGGTGAAAAGAGGCATCTTTTCACCTCTCTCCCTTCTACATCAACTGGCTAGCCACCGTGCTAGAGGTCTACACGAAGCAGGACCGGCAGGATCAGACACAGCATGGCACAAATCGGCCAAATCCAGCCTTTCGACCCCAGGTGCCCCGAGCATTGGGAGTCACACCTGAGCCAGGTCGAATTTTACCTATGGGTAAATCGGATCACGGAGGATGGTATGAAGATCGCGGCTCTAATGTGCACAAGCGGCCCCACAATTCACAATCTGGCCGTCGGCTTGTGTGCACCTACAGCCATTGGAGCCGTTACATACAACGACCTCATGGAAAAGCTGAACAGACACTTCAACCAGAAAATGTCTGAGCTGACCTGGCGATTCCATTTTGAAAAAAGGGATCAGCGGCCAGGCGAATCAGCGGCAAATTTCATAGCAGGCGTGCGACAGGCCGCCTGCCTCTGCAAATTCACAAATCTAGACAAGAGGCTTCACGACTGGATCATCTTTGGCCTCTGCGACAAACGGTTGTGGCAGAAGCTTTGTGCCAGGCCGAACCTGACCTTCCAGGAGGTCCAGGATGAGGTTTTAGCCAGAGACATGGACGATGGAGTGGACCCAAGCGAACCCTGACCCAGCAGCATAGGAGAGGGCATGCACCACGCGAACGCTGCGTACGGTGGGAGCGGGCTCACGGAAGATTCCACCGACATCGACGCAGTTCACCGGAACCAAGTTCCACAACAACGGTCGGGGCGCAACAACAGCAAGGGAACCCAGAAGAGGCCAACGCCACCAACGACGCAACACAAGTGAGGAGGTGGCGCAGCCCAGCCCAAGTGTGCAGGCTGAGGGGAAAATCACGCCAGAGCAGCCTGCAAATTCCACATGGCCAAGTGTGGAATTTATATACCGCCCTATTCCCGTAGGACTCAGGGCGGTTTACAGGGAAAATTAAAAGTTAAAATACATCATATACAATTAAAAACGATTAAAACTAAGATTAAATTAATCCCTGAACTTAACTAAAACCCCATTAATTAAAAATTAAAACCCCTCAATCTGGGCCAGACAACTCAAAAAACCAAGTTTTCAAGTCCCTACGAAATAAGCGATGGTCGGGGGCGGTCCTAAACTCCGTGGGAAGCTGGTTCCAAAGGGCCGGCGTGCCCACAGAGAACGCCCTTCCCCTGGGGATAACCCGCCGGCATTCCTTAACCGGCGGTACCCTAAGAAGGCCCTCCCTGTGGGAGCGCACAGGACGATGGGAAGTTGATGCCGGCAGCAGGTGTTCCCTTAGATAATCCGGACCCAAGCCATTTAGAGCTTTATAGGTCATTACCAGCACCTTGAATCTCACCCGGAGGGCAACCGGAAGCCAATGCAGCTCACGGAGAAGAGGTGTTACATGGGAGTATCGGGAAACTCCCATAACAACTCATGCAGCTGCATTCTGCACCAGCTGAAGCCTCCGAGTGGTCCTCAAGGGCAGCCCCATGTAGAGAGCGTTGCAGTAGTCTAGCCGGGAGATCACAAGCACATGGGTGACTGTGCGTAGGGCATCTCGGTCCAGATAGGGCCGCAACTGGCGCACCAGACGAAGCTGGGCAAAAGCCCCCCTGGTCATGGCTCCTATATGATCTTCAAAATTGAGCCGTGAATCCAAGAGGATGCCCAAGTTACGAGCCCTATTGATGGGGGGTAACACCTCACCCCCCATCATTAGTGGTGGAACAACCTGGTTTATCCGAGATGCCGATATGCACAGCCACTCACTCTTGGCAGGATTGAGTCGAAGCCTGTTTCTCCCCATCCAAACCCAGACCGCTTCCAGGCAACGGGACATCACGTCGAGTGCATCACTCAGTTGGTTCGGGGTGGAAAGAAAAAGTTGGGTATCATCAGCGTACTGATGATATTTATTAATTATGGTTAAAAAGAATAAGAAATTTAGGAAATAAATACATATTAGCTTTGGAGGGATATATATTTTTATTTTTATTTTTTTATTTTAATTCCATTTATATCCCGCCCTTCTCCGAAGACTCAGGGCGGCTTACAAGCTTAGCAGTAGCCTTCATTCTATGTATATGCCTGCTTATTAGGGCTTTCACACACACACCAGCGGCATTATTACAAAGTCAGCTTAATTGCCCCCAACAATCTGGGTCCTCATTTTACCTACCTCGGAAGGATGGAAGGCTGAGTCAACCTTGAGCCTGGTGGGATGCGAACCTGCACTAATTGCAGGCAGCTGGTGTCACTTAAGGAGGCATTAGCCCACTGCTCCACCAAGGCTCTTAATTAATTTTAAGTAATATGTTATTTTTTATGCTTCTTTACTCTTGGTTTTCTTTCTTATTTCTACTGTTTTATCTATTTCTTAAGAAATGTAAAAGTGTGAGATGGTTCATATGGAAAAATAGAGTTAAATTCTTAAACATAATTAATTTTTCTTAATTGAAAAGTTTTACAAAATTTTTAATCATAACCCCCCCCTCCCCATCAACCCTCCCCCCTTCCCTCCCCCCCCGGACTTCCCAAAGCAGAATACAGGGTATTACATATAGCAATCTTATGCAAACATATGCTAAATATCTATTACAACGTTAACAAACCTTCCACCCTTTAACTCCCTTATAACAAAACTAAACTAATTATAATAACACTTCTATAATTGTAAAAATTATTCATATGCTATTTGAAACTTTTTAGTCCCATATTTGTTCTGAATATAATCAATCCATCTTTTCCATTCCAAAATATATTTTTCTTGTGACTGTTCTTTCAAATATGCTGAAACTTTTGCCATTTCAGCTACGTCCATTACTTTAAGTATCCATTGTTCTATTGTAGGTAAACATAATTAATTTTTAAGAAAATCTTAACCAGTAAGAATATCTAGAATTTGGTGGGAGAAACAAATTAAAATAAGGACTGTAGCAGGATCTATGATAAGGCATCCAGAATGATTGGATAGAAAAGAAATATTATATTGATGTGATTATAATTTTTAGGACTATTGGGAAAAAATATATATTTGTTATCTATCAAAACAATAACAATTGTATTAATTCAATGTTTGCAAAAGAGGAGATTTTGAGAAAAGAGGAAATCAACTAAAACTATTATGTGGATTATGGATTATAGAAATCAATTGTTAGTGATTGTTTTACAAATGTAACCCAGACAACACACTGTTCACCAATTATTAAGCGATTTATGTTTTTTTAAAAAAAAATCAATAAAATATATTACACACACAAAAAAAGAGTTTAACCACGCTGACTCTCACCACAGGGATTAAATGAAGACAATGGTACAGGTGGAAGCTGAGTCAGTTGCCCCAGAATCTGAGTTAGCCAGGAATCTGAGGCCAGAAGCATGTCACAAATTGAGAAGAACAAAGAAAACCTAGATGGCTAGGACAGGGCTAGGCAACCTTGGCTCTTTTATGGCTCGCAGACTTCAACTCCCAGAATTCCTGAGCCAGCTGGCTCAGGAATTCTGGGAGTTGAAGTCCGCGAGCCATAAAAGAGCCAAGGTTGCCTACCCCTGGGCTAGGAGAACTTGAAGGTTAGTTTCCTATATTCAAAAGCTATGGTCTGTCTACCTGCTAAATGTTGGCATACAAATGGAATAGATCATTCTGAAATTATCTTCTACTGACAAGATTTATGTAAAACAACAATAATTGATGGAGCTCCGGGGAATATGCAGAAGCAAGTCCCTTATCCAAGGGACTCAGGAGAATATGCAGAAGCAAGAGAGCAAATTAATTGCTTGGAGAAATTCAGTCACCAAATATAACTGAGAAATCATGTGTTCTTTTTCCCAAAAGGGTTTCTTGGAGCATATCAACTCTAGAAGTAGGAAAGCAAATACACGGTGAACAGTTGTAGATGGTATTTGAACTAGATCGTGGCATCATGCTGGATTGTTGTTGGATCCTATTACACAAGTGGGACATGCAGCAAAATTCGGCAGTGTGCTCAGCTTTAGGTGAATCTCTGTCATGGTATTTCCTCTCCAAACAACTCTTTCCTGATATTTCCTCTTCATTTCTCTCCCTTTACCAGTCAGTGGACACACCTGGACCTGCCTGGGCTGTTTTGGGAGACTTTCTCTATATTTTTAAATGTTCCTACTGCTATAAACGTCAGATACCGGGTGATACAGCTTTGGCTCAGAAAGATCAATTCTTGAAACTTAAGAATTCACTGCGACTTTTTTTTCCTGCAGAAAAGAAAAAACCAGCACACTGGTATAGGCAGTCCTCAACTTACGACCATAATTGAGCCCGAAATGCATGTGGCTAAGTGAAACATTTGTTAAGTGAATCGCTGCAGTTCTTAAATTAGTAACATGGTTGTTAAGTGAATCTGGTTTCCCCATTGACTTTGCTTGTCGGAAGGTCGCAAAAGATGATCACATGACTCCAGGACACTGCAACCATCATAAATGTGAGTCAGTTGTCAAGCATCCTAATGTAAATTACACGACCGCGGGGATGCTGCAATGGTCGTAAGTGTGAAAAATGGTCATAAGTCACTTTTTTCAGTGCCATTGTAACTTTGAACAGACACTAAATGAACTGTTGTAAGTCACTATGTGTAGTTGCATTTTCTACTCTATTTGCTTTGATTGTGAAGGCCTTTTTTAAAACCTTGCATTTCATTGCATAGTTCACTTTTAACAGGCCAGAAGACTTTAATGGATCAAATGGAAATAGAACTGGTGAAAAAATTGCTCTTTCAGTATTGCAGTCTTTCCAGCAAATACGTGAAAATATATTCTGCTAAGAGGGATCTCTACATGAGGAGCATAAAAGTAAGATATTTTAGCATCGGTGACCCAATTAAAAAGAGAGAACAGGAAAAGCCTAATCAAAGCTAAGAGCTTTCTGGCCATGTCTAAAAACACAATAGCTAGAGTTAGACCTGATACAAATCTTGCTTTGCTTATACATATCTAAAAGTTTGAGTAGGAGTTAATAAAATCTCAGAACTTTATACTAAGAAAAGAAGGGATACAATTTTCTGAAAACAGTGAATGGTGGCTGAATTATTTGAAACTTTGCATCCAAATCCAAATTATTTGGACTGGTGTCTCATGGGCAGCTGGGACCCAGATAAAGATGTGAAGTTACTGCCAAGTGATGACCTTATGAGATTGCACTGTATGGCTAAGATATTAGAGAACTGCGTGTAACTTTCAGTACTTAGAACTATGATCAGGCTTTCTATTAATAGACCTGTCCAAAGCGGATGTTCATAGATAGACTAATGGCTGGCAAAAGCATTTTAAGTGAATGAAATACTGCCCTGTATGTCTGAACTGTATCTTTTTGCAAATAATAATAATAATAATAATAAATAATAATAATAAAGTTGGAAGGGACCTTGGGGGGTCATCTAGTCCAACCCCCTGCTCAGGCAGGAAACCCTATACCATTTCAGACAAATGGCTGTCCAGTCTCTTCTTAAAAACCTCCAGGGTTGGGGCACCCACAGCTTCTGGAGGCAGGTTGTTCCACTGATTAATTGTTCTGTCAGAACGTTTCTCCTTAGTTCTAGGTTGTTTCTCCCTTTGGTTAGTTTCCATCCGTTGCTTCTTGTCCTGCCTTCAGAGAATTGATATACCAAAACAGCATAGAGGTAGGACTTCCAACCAGAACATTTTTCACTTTGAATCCATCATCCAGGCTTAGAGATGAATGCCTCTTTTGCATGCAGATGGTCTGAAGTTCAGTCTCAATACTTCCAGGTATGTCAAGGAATCTAGGAGAGCTGGTTTAGTCATTATCAGCAATACTGGGTTAGATATACTACAAAGCATTTCCAGAAAAGTAAAACAGAATGGCAAGTTTGCCTGATTAATAAAAACTCAATTATTTTGAGTTTCATCTCAGGTTGATAAAAGGGGTGATCAAAATAGGTATACAGACTGTTCTGCTATCCTAAAAGTGGCAAACTAACCACCTCTTGAATTAAAAAAAGTGTGAGAAAACAGGAAGAATAGAAGAGACTTTAGAGGTCATATACTTCAAATCTTGTTTAATGCAGGATCCACTTGAGCATTTCTAACCAATGACCATTCAGGTGGCAGCTTGTTCCACTGGCTAATAGCTCATACAGTCAGAAAATTCCTCTTGATGCTTAACCCAAACCTACTATGGAGGTATCTTGTGGGAAAGTCTGTTCATGGTCATAGTTAGTGGGCATCTCTTTGTAATGATGTCTAGGCAGGGTACAATTTGTCATCACAGCTAAACCAGATGCGGCCACTTTTCTATCAAGCTAATCACCCTGCAGGAGGTTTTTCTGATGATTCTGAATAAACAAAGATGACAATGTCATGACCCCTCTGAAACTCAGGACTTTAACAGTCATGGAATCGCAGGAAGCCTTGATAGCTCATCCGGCAGTTCTATGACTGGCTCTAATCAATATCATTGTTCTTGTGATGTTTGATGGCCCTCTAAGTGATGTTTTGCAATGCATAAGTTCCACTGCCGTCCAGAAGTGAATGTAGAATCTATTTCAGCTCTTTCATCAATGCAATTGAAATGGCCATAGGAAAATGATGAGATGTTACTACGACATGCAAATCATTGTAGAAGAATAAAACGTAGAATAAAGAGGTGTGTCAGCTATTGACCAAATTCTTCCGAGGCTGTTAAGAAACATCTCTAACAGTTTAAGTGGTCTCCATCTTCTTGTGGTAATCCTTCAGATGCCAGTGTTCTTTCTGCAAGCAAAACACCACTGAAACTCTTTAACACTTTTGTCCTTGGTTTCCTCACCGCCTTAGTAGCAAAGATAGTAGCTATCTTCCAAATTTGTTCTTTTTTGAACAGTAGTGTTTAGAACTAGTTACAATATTCCAGGCAGGATTTGACCAGGACAGGGTGGAATGGAATAGTTACCTCCCATGATCTGGGCTATATATTCTCTCTATGCAATATAACATTTTAGCAGCCTCATCATACTGCTGGCTTTTATTCAACTTATCTTCAACAAGGACATCCAGATCCCTTTCCTGTGTATTGTTGTCAAGCCAGTTGTCCACCATCCCATATTTGTGCCTTTCATTTTTCTCACAGTGTTGAAGAACTTCACATCTTTCTCACTTAGATTTTATGTTATTCATTTCAGCCCACTGCTCAAGTCTGTCTTTTGAATCTTTTCTCTTTCGTCTAAATTAACCACTTCTTCCAGCTTTGTGTCATCTGCAAACTTTGTCAGTGTTCCCTCAATTCCCTCATCCATTTCACTAATAAGCAGGGCCCAGGACAGAGCCCTGTGGCAATCCACTCAGTACTTCCCTTCAACCTGAAATAGAACCATTAATAAACCCTAAGCCAACTGTGATTCTATCTAATAATAATAATAATAATTGTGTCATCCAGCCCACGTTTTATGAATAATATTATTAATGAGGCACCTTATCAAAGGCTTTGTTTAGGTCCAAATGCCATAAGTTCTCATAATAAACTTACATCTTCTTAGGCTTTCATTTTAACATAACCAGAGACTGCTTTTTTTAATGTTTTGTCCCTCTCTCCTCTGTGCCTCTTGCAATTCTGAGCTTTAGCTTTTCTGACCCAGTTTCGGGAGACTGCCTTGTATTCTCTCCTTAATTTCATTTCCTGTACATGATCCTTTTTCTTTTCATCATTTTTAAAGAGCTCTGTATGTCTCTTTTAGATTTCTCCCATTCTTTCTTTTTGTGGGGATTGCTTGCAATTGCATCTTCAGTATCTCATTTCACAGAATTTCCCATCTTTCCTGGAGACTTTTCTCCTTCAGGATTTGAAGCTTGGCTTTAACCTGCTTTCCCTTAGAGATCATCCTCCTCAGTTCTTCTGAGGGTGAGTGTGCAGGTGTTGCTCTTCTCAGTTCCTCCTCCTTCAAACATCACAAATTCAAGAATTACATGACTATTTTCACACAAGGTGTCCTTTACACTCACTTCTTCAACAAATTACCCATCGTGGATGAAGATGACACGTGGAATAACAGACTGCCTTGATCTTTCGTCTATGTTCTGACAAATGAAGTGGTCAGCAAGAGGGGATAAGAATTGTTTCTGCCTCTGACCCTTAGCAGAGTTCACTTCCCAGCAGATGTCAGGGTAATTGAGACCACTCATTATCACTACTGAATGCCACTTTGAAGGATTGGTCATCTGATGCACTTGTTGGCTTCCAGGATATATGTTTTTTTCTCTGTTTGTGCCATGCCTCTTAACTGGAAGGATTGGATTTAAAAATGACCCATGTTTCCAATTCCTCACCTTTTTTGCCTAAGGCATTATAGTCTCCATAGATTGTTTTCCAGGATCTCATCTGGCTGCGTCATCCATCCCGATGTAGATCAAGGTGAAAGGCGAGTTGTTAGTAAGTTTGAAAAATCTTGGTGATTTCATCACATCCTACATACAGTCCCCTTGTGAATGCCTGTACACAGAGCAACATATCGTGACTGCATACAGTTGCTTTCGCTTCTCTTTAGGGAATCAGTCATCATGACATACATCTTTCTCAGGATGGTTCTCGGGTTACTTTGATTCATGGCGTCTCAAGTGTCTTCTACAATGTTCCGTGGCATAGTTTGCTCAAGGAACTGCTATTCACTCTCTAGCACTGGCACTGAATGATTCCTGCACCTCTGAGTCACAGGCTTTCACCCATTTATTTCTGTCAAACTCTATTGAAATTTGCTCTTTGCTCTCTCTGTTGCTTGCTCAGTGAGTTCTTCCATGACAAATTACCTATTTATTTATTTATTTATTTATTTATTTATTTATTTATTTATTTAAATTTATTTTGGGATAAACATGGATATATAAATCTTAATTGGGCTTGTACAAAATGCTGGATTGCTTTGGAGGACTTAGGAGGGGTTCATCTGTCCACAATCCCCTAAGCAGCTGCATCTTTAACTAGGATCTTAATCCAAAGGCCTGTGTAATTTTTTCTTAATTTCCAGCATCGATAGTCAAAACTTGGCTTGGACAGAGCATAAAATGTCTCAGTGAATGGCTCCCAATATTGCATAATTCACCAGCTCCAGTCACCCTTATTTTAAATATAGCTACATGACATATCTCCCATTCTGTTCTGTGTCATCTACATGTTGTCAGAAGACTAAGGGAAAACAACACCCAACTTTCTTTTATCTCTTTCATAAATTTTGTTGTTGTTAGCTGCAAAGTCGTGTCCGACCCATCGCGACCTTATGGAGAACGTTCCTCCAGGCCTTCCTGTCCTCTACCATCTTCTGGAGTCCATTTAAGCTCACGCCTACTGCTTCAGTGACTCCATCCAGCCACCTCATTCTCTGTCGTCCCCTTCTTCTCTTGCCCTCAATCTTTCCCACCATTAGGCTCTTTTCCAGTGAGTCCTTCCTTCTCATTAGGTGGCCAAAGTATTTGAGTTTTAGCTTCAGGATCTGGCCTTCTAAAGAGCAGTCAGGGTTGAACTCCTCTAGGACTGACCAGTTTGATCGCCTTGCAGTCCAAGGGACTCGCTGGAGTCTTCTCCAGCACCAGAGTTCAAAGGCCTCAATTCTTTGGCGCTCAGCCTTTTTTATGGTCCAGCTTTCACTGCCATACATTGCAACTGGGAAGACCATAGCCTTGACTATACGCACTTTTGTTGACAGGGTGATGTCTCTGCTTTTTAGTGTGCTGTCTAGATTTGCCATGGCTTTCCTCCCGAGGAGCAAGCGTCTTTTAATTTCTTGGCTACAGTCCCCATCTGCAGTGATCTTGGAGCCCAGGAAAATAAAATCTGTCACTACCTCCATTTCTTCCCCATCTATTTGCCAGGAATTGAGAGGGCCGGATGCCATGAACTTGGTTTTCTTAATGCAAAAAGTTCTCTTTTTGCAAGGTGGTCACAGGTCTTTCTTTATGGAAGACAAAACTCTGAGTATACTAAATTGGGATTAAAGACTGAAAACCAAAAGAACATGGATCCTTGGAAATCCTCCCTCAATAATTAACAGCAGACTAAAAAAACATATAATCCCAAACATTCTAACCTCTTTATATAAACCAGATTAGTTATACAGGTAGTCCTTGACGTATGATCACAACTAAGCCCAACATTTTTATTGCTAGGCAAGACAGTTGTTAAGGGGAATTTTGTCCCGTTTTACAATCTTTCTCGCCACAATTGTTAAGTGAATCACTGCACTTGTTAAGTTAGTAATAGGTTATCTCAGGGACCACCTGCTGCCGGCGTCAACTCCCCTCCGCCCTGTGCGTTCCCACAGAGAGGGCCTCCTCAGGGTGCTTCCGGTCAGGGAATGCCGACTGGTGGCCCCCAGGGGGAGGGCCTTCTCTGTGGGCGCTCCGGCATTATGGAATCAACTGCCGGTGGAGCTCCGGATGACATCAGACCTCCGAACCTTCCGTCGCGGCCTGAAGACCCACTTATTTGAATTAGCTGGTCTGGCCTGATGGGGGAATATGGGTTTTTAAATTGTTGTTCTTAGTATCGTATTATTGTTTTTTAACTGGGCATTGGTTTAATTTTTTTTTAACTTTTGTATCGTTATTTATATAAGCCCTGTGAACCGCCCTGAGTCCCTAGGGAGAAGGGCGGTATACAAATCAAATAAAACCTAAACCTAAACCTAAACAGTTGTTATGTGAATCTGGCTTCCCCATTGACTTTGCTTGTCAGAAAGTCACAAAAGGTGATCACATGACCCCAGGACACATCAACCACCATAAATATGAGTCAATTGCCAAGCGCCCAAATTTTGATCACGTGACCGTGGGGATGCTACAACGGTCATAAGTGTGAATAATGGTCAAAAGTCACTTTTGTCAGTGCCGTTGTAACTTTGAATGGTCACTAAATGAACTGTTGTAAATCGAGGACTACCTGTATTCCTTTATTTTTTTCACATTAGACATTATCTCCAAATGTGTATTTGTGCAGATAAATTAACAATGCAAATATTAAATAAAACGGTTTTATATCCTATCTTTTTCTGCTGATGTGTGAAGGGTCATTCTTGAACGAAATGTAATTAATAAGAGAATGCAAATTTAGTTTAGATCATTGACATTGTTTTATCAACCATTGAGATGAAACAGCAACTATGCCCACTGACTGCATCACACAGTTTGATCATTGGCATATTAGAAGTCACTTTTACTAAGTTCAGTGGTGTGTGCCATTCCCAGCCTCCAAACAAACTCTGCATTGGTCTGCAATTTCAACATTTGATTTCATGAATATCACAAAGAGCTGGCAAGTTTTGAATTCACCTCTGTAAGTCTATGACAGAGTTCCTCAACTTTTCCAGGATGGTTCCATGCAAGCAGCTCACCCATCATTTCCGCAGCCGAGTTGCAAACACCGCAGGGTGAAACCCCTGGTCTATGATTTCATTGTCATATGCAGACATTAGCAGCTGGTAGTATGTTTATATAAAACTCAGAAGCATTCCCACCATTTCAAATATTAATGGTTAACTTTCTTTTCTTTAGGAAATCCAGATATTTTCAATACTAGTAATTAACATTATTTTTATGTGCTCCCCATTTCCCTGAGCAGACTGAAGTTTTAGAATGCCACCCAATTTTACTTCCTTTAGGGAAAAATAACAAAATAACAGTCTAGTTCAACCCCTTGCTCAGACAAGAAACCCTACCATTTCAGAAAAAATTGTCTTCTTAAAAACCTCCAATGTTGGAGCATCCGCGACTTCTGGAGACAAGTCGTTCCACTGATTAATTGTTCTACTGTAACTGTCAGGAAGTTTCTCCTTAGTTCTAGGTTGCTTCTCTCCATGATTAGTTTCCATCCATTGCTTCTTGTCCTGCCTTCAGGGACTTTGGAGAGTAGCTTGACTCCCTCTTCTTTATGATAACCCCTTAGGTATTGGAATGCTACTATTGTGTCACCCCTAGTCCTTTTTTTCATTAAGCTAGACATACACAATTCCAGTAACTATTCTTTATGTTTTAGCCTCCAGTCCCTAATCATCTTTTTTACTCTTCTCTGTACTCTTCCTAGAGTCTCATCTTTTTTACATCGTGGTGACCAAAACTGGATGCAATATTCCAAGTTTGCTCTTATCAAAGTATTATAGAGTGATATTAATACTTCATGTGATCTTGATTCTATTGTCTGTTAGTGCATCCTAGGACCGTGTTGGCTTTTTTACCAGCTGCAGCATACTAAGGTAAAGGTAAGGTAAAGGTTCCCCCACACGCACATGCGTGCTAGTCGTTCCGACTCTAGGGGGCGGTGCTCATCTCCATTTCAAAGCCGAAGAGCCAGCGCTTGTACGAGGAGTCTCCGTGGTCATGTGGCCGGCATGACTACTGTAGATGCCAAAAGCACACAGAACACTGTTACCTTCCCACCGTAGTGGTCCCTATTTTTCTACTTGCATTTTTACATGCTTTTGAACTGCTAGGTTGGCAGAAGCTGGGACGAATAACAGGCGCTCACTCTGCTACGCGGCACTCAGGATTCGACCCGCCAAACTGCCGACCTTCTGATTGACAAGTTCAGCGTCCTAACCCACTGAGCCACCGCGTCCCAGCATACTACTGGCTCATATTTAATTGATTGTCCACTAGGACTCCAAGATCCCTCTCACAGTTACTACTATTGAGACAGGTATTTCTGCCAGTTTGGTATCATCTGCAAATTTGATGAGTTTCTCTTCTATCCCCTCATTTAAGTCATTGGTGAAGATTTTGAAGAGTACTATGCTTAAGACAGAGCCTTAGGGTACCCCACTGCATACTTCCCCTCCATGTAGATGCAATTCCATTGAGGACCACATGCTCAGTATATGGTGGTCAGCCAGTTACAAATCCATATGGTGGTGGTGCTGTCTAACCCACATTTTTCTATCTTATCAAGAAGTAGTTTGTGGTCTGCTTTATCAAATGCCTTACTGAAATCCAAGTAAATTATATCCACAGCATTCATCTGGTCCACTAATTTTGTCACCTGGTCAAAGAATGCAATAAGATTTGTCTGGCATGATCTGTCTTTGACAAACCCATTTTGACTTTTGCTAATGACTTTGTTTGCCTCTAGGTGTTCACTGATTTGTTGCTTGATTATCTTTTCCAGAATCTTCCCAGGTATTGAGGTCAGGCTGATAGGTCTATAGTTTCCTGGATCCATTTTTTTTCCTTTTTTGAAGATGGGAATCACATTTTTTCCAGTCCTCTGGTAGTTCCCCAGTGCTCCAGGATCCTTGAAGTATATGGTTCAAGAGGCTACTAGAAAGTTATACAGTACCTAGTTTACTTACAACTGGAACATAAGTGACAGCAAATAAAATTCCTGACAGACAAATTGCATACTACATTCCTCATTTTACCAGCCTTTACTGTACTTTCACCACAAATTGTTGCCATTACTTCATGCACACATCTTATATCAGCCCCATTCTCTTTATTTGTAAGTGGAGACAGTGTGGAACCTTCGACACTTTGAGAGACTCCTGTGTAAAGCACTCATGGAAAAATATTCAGCTATTTCTTCAGCATTAGGCCCTACTGAGAAAAAAAATCTATATCCATTAACTGGCAATCTGTCTAACAAATTGTCCAGCTACTGTATAAACACATATTACAATTGCAAAGGCTATATACATGAGATAAATAAATTAGTGGACGTAGATTATTATTTATATACTGGCATCAAGATATTAGTATAAAAAGATATAGTAGCAGAAAGTGCAGGTAGTTCTCAACTTACAACCATCCATTTAGTGTCCAAAGTTAGAACAGCACTGAAAAAAGTGATGACTGGTCCTTACACTTATAATCGTTGCTGCATCTCCATAGTCACAGGTACTTGGGAACCAGTGTGTACAACAGTTGCAGCATCCCAGGGTCATGTGATTGCCATTTGCAATCTTCCAAGCTGGCTTCAACATGCAAATTCCCCCCATTAGGGGGAAAGCTGGATTTGCTTACTGACTCCATGATTCACTTAACAGCTGCAGTTATTCACTTAACAACCATGGCAAAAAGGTCGTAAAATTGGGCACAACTCACTTAACAACCACGTTGTAAGTCGAGTACTGTCTGTACCTACAGTCTCATCAGAAATGGAAAAAGCCATATTTCAAGAGGAGGATGTAAGTGAAACCACTTCATAAATATAGAATTTTGCAAGAAAAATAATTTGAAAAATAGAACTACACATCATCCCTTTCTTAAGGGAAAGGAAACCAGAACTGGGTAAAATATCTAATACCCTAGTGGTCAGGAAAAAAAAATCCAAGGTGATTCCCATTGCTTAGACTAATGGATTAGAAATAATAGGATGAAGTTTAACAGAAGAAACTGTAATCAAATCCACAAGTATAGAATGAGGAATATTTGGTATGCCTGTCCAATAGCTTGAAATAATTTAATTTAATTTAATTTAATAATTTAATTTGTATACCGCCCTTCTCCCGAAGGACTCAGGGCGGTGAACAGGGCAATACACAATAAAAATAGAATACAAAAATTAAAAAGCCATTAAACATTATGCCCATAAAATTAATACATATTAAAATTAAAACTATTTATAAAAACCCAACCCCATCCCGTCAGACCAGGCCAGCTTGTTCAAAAAAGAAAGTTTTGAGATCGCGCCAGAAGGAGCGAAGGTCGGGGGCCATCCGGAGCTCAACCGGTAAGCGGTTCCAAAGGTCTGGCGCGCCCACAGAGAACGCTCTCCCCCTGGGGGGTCACCAATCGGCATTCTTTGATCGGCGAGAAATGAGAAACTGTGTCCTATGAAGGCAGATTGAAAGGACTGGAAATGTTTATCTCCAACAAGAGAAGCAGAAGGTTGATATCACTATTCATTTCAAGTATGAATAATATTGCATAGAAGGAAGGTAAGCCCTGTTCTTTATAATCATAGAAGGGAGAAAATGGAATAATAGTTTTACAGTAATTTACAAAAAGACATATTTCTATCAGCTTTTGTTTGGGGGGGGGGGATTCCTAACAGCAAGAAAAAAATAATGGAACCAATCATTCAGAAGGATAATTTTTTTTTAATTTAATAATATTTCTATACCACCCTTCTCCCTGAGGACTCAGGGCGGTTCACAGGGCAAGAATAATGGCTTTCCCTTTGCTGGATCTTTCCAGAACTAGACAGCTCTCTGATGGGCAAGCTTTAATTTGAATTTTTGCATGGAATAAAGAAGCTTCATAGCGTAACATCTAATGGTGCAGTCATGAGAGTAGGAAGCTTGGGTACATAGAAAAGGAAGCATTAAGTACAGATGATCTGGTTTGTATGCAAAGCCATAGTCAACCAATATGTTTTTAAAAAATCAGCAGGGGAGCCTCTGTGAGCATGTTGGTGGGTTCAGCTCACTGTGTGGAGAGCCAGAAAAAAGGCCTCAGTGGCATCATTTCAGATATGTAATTTCTCCATGGGAAAATACAGCTGGTCCCATATTCTGGTTTGAAACAACTGAAGGTCTTCATCCAGGCATTTGCAAGAATAGACTGGTTACCCTTTTAAAATAAACATTTCTTTATTACTCTGTTGCTGACTTGTTTTACAACAAGTGGTTTTATTTTAGATCATTTTATGCAATTGATTTTATTCAACATTGTTTTTAATTGTTCTTTTTGTATTCTGCTCTAGTCTCCTGCAGGAGGAAGTAGTATTGCTTTTATTATTTTGCCTTTTATCCCATCCTCTGTTTTTGTTTTTAGAGAATAGATGAGTGCATCACAAAAGCATTCAGAGGTATCTGATGATTTAATTCACTCACACTGCCTTTAGGGTCCAATGTAATGTTGCTCTAGGGCTCGCATCTTCAATACAATGTATATGAGCATTAGGCTCCCTGTGGTACCAAAGATGCTTTTAATGAAAATATAAATGGGAAGATGTCATGCTGTGAAGAAAAGTGCCAGCCTGAAGGATCAGATCTTGACTCAGGATTAGCAGTGAGCTGAAGAAGGTCTTATAGAGGATGCCAAACTATTTAGCATCATGAGGAACTCCAGAAGAATCTCTTCAAAGTGGGTGAATTGCTCAGCAAAGTGTTAAAAGCAGTTCAGTTTAAGTAAATGTAAAACAATGCACACTCAGGCAAACTGTGAATGGAAAACGTGCAGAGGCAAGCATAATGACCAGGGGGGTTGAACACCTTCATGAAGAGATTAAAATGTTTGGGACACTTTAACTTAGGGGGAAAAATGATAGAGGTGAATAAAATCATGGAAAAAGTGAACAGGGAGAAGTTTTTCTCCCTATCGTGGAATGCTAGCAACAGAGGCCATCCAGAAGCAGAAGGGAAGAAGATTCAAAGCAGACAAAAGAAATAACAAAGCATATAATTAATTAGTAGAAATCATTACTTCAAGATGTAGGTAAAGGCCATATCTTGGATGGCTTTCAAAGGGCATGGAGGTTAATGGAGGGTGGATCTATCAAGAGCTATTACAGTAATTATTTCTAGATTAAAGGTAGCGTGCCTCTGAATGTATGTTGCAGGGAGTTGACAGTGATTTGACAGGACTATTTCTCCCTCTTTGGATCTCCACAGGCTACTATAACAAACAAAATGTTGGATTAGAATATGGCTTGGCCTGATCCCACATAATTGTTTTTTTTTACATTATTTTTATTCCCAAGAATTCTTCTGTCCATAAATATTTTTAGAAAATAAAAGTATCTTATTGCCTATTTGTCCAGGAACAACAAATAAATATACGTGATCTGGGAAAGCAGAAAGCACCCTGAGAACTTCTGGGAGTTATTGCCGTTTTGTTATCTGATAATGTTACAATGCATAGGATGCTGGTCCGTACCTAGAGGATCTTCAAGACTAATAGTCATTGATAGATTTGCCCTCCATAATTTTATTCGATGTGCCATGCAAATTAGTGGCCATTATTGCCTTGTGGTAATGAATTCCACAGGTTAAGCATGAAGTAGTGACTGAAAATGTATAGCAATATTAGTAGTGAATGCAATAGCTCCAGGCACTTCCATTTAGGTTAGTCTTATGGTGTCAGGTTACAAATTGCCAAAAATGTACTTCCAACTTCTGTAGTAACTTTTCAGCATTTCAACATTACTGTTCATGTACTTGGTCTTCCACTGGCCAAGCCAGGGGGAGGAGTCAAACTGGGACTTAGTCTAGAATCCCTATATGGGCCCAACAGACTGAAGTCTGACTTTCCCTCTTGAATGCTGTTGAATCTTATCCAGTTTCACCCAACTGCAAACCGTTAGTCTGAGAAGATTCTTGTGTAGAGGCTTGAGCAATAAATCAGCTAATTGAATTCTTCACATGTGGACCCAGTTGTTTGCTCCTGACACCGAAGTATTTAAAAGCCAGAATAATAACTTGTTTAAAAACACATTTTCCTGCAACAGTTCCTAGTTTCATGATGTGAAATAACATTACTGTTCATGTACTTGTTTCCATATACACTAAGAACAAGATTCTGTTCTTAGTCTGGCACTGCATTCATGCATCATGCCCAGCCAATATTTACTTCATCAGTTTGTTAAATAAGTTATAACTGGTTGGGTGCAAGGAACACATTAAACCACATAGTAGAGTACAAACCACAATGGTTAAGTTCAAACAAAACAAATCACATTATAGTTTAGCACATTAGGTGAACCTAGTCTGGAATTAATTTCAAAATACTCTGGGGTAAGCTGCAAATTATGCTTTGGTATCTATGAGGTTTCTCTCTCCTGCAGTGCAAATAACAACTTTGGATGAGCAATTTTCACTAGGATTATAGTATGAGAGGTTAAATTTCCTCCTTCTCTAATTCCACTCTCTGTCTTCTGGACTATTTACCTTTTTTAATGCTTGAAATGTACAGATGAATTTAATATTTTGACCTTGAGCAATTTGTCAACTGGGTTTGAACAGCATGATGAGCTAATATGTGGCTAGTTAATTTGTGGGTTGATAATATATATGTATTTGGTTAGGGTGGTTTATTATTTAAGACTAATATATGCTCCTAACTATAAGTAATAGAACATAGAATAATAGGGTTGGAAAGGAGGTCTTCTAGTCCAATCCCCTGCCCATAGCAGGATATCCTATACCATTCCGGACTTTCTTTGGGTTTGATGGGATGAACACACATAATCATAGAAAGAATAACAGAATAGAATAATAGAACTGGAAGGGACCCTGGAGGTCCTCCAGTCAATTCCTGCCCCCCAAGCAGGAAACCGTACAGCATTTCAGACAAATGGCTGTCCAATCTCTTCTTAAAAACTTCCAGTGATGGAGCATCCACAACTTCTGGATGCAAGCCATTCCACTGGTTGTTTTATCAGGAAATTTGCTTTCCTGTCACGTTGCTTCTCTTCCATGCATTGCTTCTTGTTCTGTCTTCAGGTACTTTGGAGAAAAGGTTGACTCCTTCATGTATTAGAACACTGCTATCATGTCACCCCTAGTCCTTCTTTTCACTAGATTAGACATACCCAATTTCTGCAGCTGTACTTCATGTTTTAGCCTCCAGCCCCCAAATTATATTTGTTGCTCTTCTCTGCACTCTTTCTAGAGTCTCAACATCTTTTTTATATTGTGACAACCAAAACTGGATGCAATATTCCAAGTGTGGTCTTACCAAGGCATTATAAAGTGGTACTACTACTTCATGTGATCTTGATTCTATCCCTCTATTAATACAGCCTAGGACTGCATTGGCTTTCTTGGCAGCTGCAAATATACTGCTGGCACACATTTAAGTGGCTGTCCACTAGGACTCCTAGATCCCTCTTACAGCTGCTGCTATTGAGCTAAGTTCCACCTCCCGCCACCCAAACTATGGACCACTCTATTTACTAGTCTTTTGAAAGTCTATGAAGACCTAGTTCCTCCTCCATGCATTGGGGATGGCTGTTAGTTTGGAAGTTCCAGCATGGATGTGCAACAGAGATGTTTTGTGTTTTTAATGCAGTCTTCAACCTGGGTTTTTGTTTGTTTTATTGCTGATATTTTATATGGCATGTTCAACATCCAGTTTCATGGGATAGATAAGTAGCCTTCAAATTTGATTATTAGATTTTTATCTCATCTAGGCATCCATCTGTTCTTTATGACACAGGGCAGCTTACAATAAAAGTAGATAAAATACACAACCTAAAAATAAAAAATAAAGATTTATGTAGCCTTCCATCTCACTTTTATGACTCTAGGCAGCTTACAATAAAATAGATAAAATACATACAGAATCTAAAAAATAAAAACATTAACTTGCAGTAACAAAGTTAATTCACAAAGTGAAGTGGAATACCTTTAGATAGCTCTGGGAGAGGGGGCTAGGCTTAGTCCTAGTCCTAGATTATTATCTGAAATAACTTTTGGGAGGGGGTTAATTCATGGTTAATTTTAATTTAAATCTTATTACTTTATTGTCACTAATGAGACAGGACAGTACTTATTGTAGTTGTGGCTGAGATGAGCGGCTTTATAAATCTTTAAATCAATCAATCAATCAGATTCAAATTACCAGAGAACCACGAAGCTTTGCTGTACAAACTATACAAGAAGGGACAGGGGGAAGGGATCTCCTTTGATATTAATTTCTGACTGGTTAATAAGTTTAAAACGGAATGTTTTGAACAGATTCTTGATTTTGTGTATCATCTTCACCCGTTAAAATGTTTTGCGTGCAAAACTGTTTTAAAACCCCGTTCACCGGAAGGCAGTTACAAAAATATGACAGATGGTTTTTTTTTAAAAAAAAAGCGAAAATGCAGCGTAACGATCCATGTGAAACCGAAAGCGTCATCGTATTTGCATAACTCGGAAAGCGTGGGGGAAAAGACGAAGAGTAATGCCGCCCGTCCTTCCTTTGCCAAACTTTCAGGGTTATAGAAGTCTAAACCAGGATGCTTCTGCCCTTCCCAAGATGGCGGCTGGGCCGGCGAATACATAAATAAATAAATAATGCCTCCACCGCGCGCTCGTACACGCTCCCAGCGCTCGATTGCTCGGACGCGCGCCGGAGCGTCTCAGCCCTGCTCCCTGCAAAGCCATGAGTTCGACCTTCCAAACATGGCGGCCACGCCATCTCTTGGGCAATCCGAGCTGAAAGAAGAAAAGAGGAGGAAGCGCAAGCCCCTCCTCTGCGAAGAGCGCACGCGCCGAGGAAGTTGTGCGCCTGCGTGTCGCGGCGCCCGAGTGCAGTGAAATTCCGTGAAGGGGGAGGAGAAAGAGAGAGGTGGGGGGGGGAAGAGAAAAGAAAGCTGAGGGGAAGGTGCTGGAGCGGCAGACGCGGGGCGAGCGGCAGCGTTGAGCGCCCTCCCGCGCGCTTTCTTCTGCCCTCCCCACATACACACCTGGTCCGACGCTGCTCCCGAATCCCCTCAGAATAGTTTCTCCTCGTACTTCCCTCTCCCCCTTATCCCCCTCCCTCCCCTCGCGGCGCTGCTGTGGCGGCGGCGCCGGCGCTGAGAGGACGGGCGGGCAGGCAGGCCCCCGGCGGCGGGGTCGGCGCGAGCGGGGAGGGACGAGGGCTCGCCGGCTGGCTGGTTGGAGCCCGGCAGTCGTAAGAGCGGGAGGATTAGCAGCAGCAGCTGCGCCGCCGCCGCCGCCGCCCCAGACTCCCTCCCCGGATACCGGCGGGGAGAATGACGGAGCTCCAGTCCGCGCTGCTACTGCGGAGACAGCTGGCAGGTACAAGAAGGGACGGAGGGAGGTATTCCAGGGCCGTCTCTGAGACCCGCTTGGGCTGAAGCGTGGTGTGTGGAAGTCCGAGCCGGGAAGAGGGGGCCGGCTTTTGAAACGTGGTCGAGGAGGAGGAGGAGAAATGGGGAGCTCCGTGAGGCGGGCCGGTGGGGTGGGGTGGGGGGCGGGGGTGGGAGACTTTCCAAAAGAAAGTAGGAGTTGGGGTTAGGGCTGAGGTAACTGCGAGGTAAGACGCGGGCTGGGTTGAGAATAGGGCTTGGGGCGGAAGGGTCAAAAGATAGCCGGAGAAAAGTGTCTTTTGTGCCTAGGGCGGAAGACTGGAAATTTCCCGAAGAGAGGCAGTAAACTTAGTGTATTTCTGGGGTGGTGGTGGTGGTGGAGGAGGAAAATATAAGGGCATTGAGAAACTCGGGGAGGGGGGTGTCTTGATGTTTTTGATAGAGGGAGGGAGGAAGGAAGGGAGCCTTGGAAATGGAGGGATATTTAAATATTGCCAAAGTAGGAGGGCCCCAGGGGCAGCGATGGGCAGCCAGGCAGTATGGTGGCGGAGAGTTGGGAGGCGTGGTGCGAGTAGTAGACAGATAGCAGTGGGGCCAACGTGTTTAGTGAGGGAGGAAGCAGAGAGTTGCTCTGAGTTGGGTAAAGAGTTGTGTTAGTCAAAGACTAGAAAGGGTGACTGATCTGGAAGGAATGAGGGATAGGGAAAGGAAGGAGAGAGGTCATTGGAGTCATAAGAGCCGCTGGGCATTGGTGTGGTGTACCGTCGGATGGAGCAAGGCGTCTGTAAATAGGTCGGGAGGATGGAGTAATGGTAAGTAAGGAGTCGGGGTGGGTGGGTGGCTGGGTGGTGAGTCTTGAAGTAACTAAGCAGCTACTTTGTGGAAGTTGAAGATTCAAAGAAAGTGCCTTGTTGGCTTTTCAACAGTGTCTAATCTTCCTCAGCCTTTTAGTGCAGAGGCTGGCAGGAGGGGGGGCGTTGAATCTGGAGCTGTTAGAAAGGGGGAGTGGCTTGGAGTATGCAGAGGAAAGCTGGAGGTGCAGAGGCCTGAGTCCGAGAGACGGGAAATGAAAAGTGGTAGATGTGGGGTTTTTTTTTTTTGGTGTTATACCAGTTTATTACCTCTGTCTAAGATCATGAGGGGAGCTGGAAAATAATAACCCAGACGGAAATAGGTATTTTTGTGAGATACTTGAGAATGTGAGGTAAAGTCAACAGTTTCAAGCAACTGAGAATTAACGAAGAGTGCCAGAATGAGGGAAAGCTGGAAAGGAAAAATTTAGGATAGCCTAAATAAATTAAAAGATGCCCTCTAGTCAAAATACCCAGTTTCTCATAACTGAAAAATGTATTTTCTCCAGTAGTATTGTAAAAGTGACTTACTGGTGTTGCTTTCTGGGATTTGTTTTAACTTCACAGGTAATCAAAACCTCTGGAATTCTCAAATGGTCCTCATTAGGATATTTTGGGTAAATGCTATAGATTATTGAGTGGCTAGGACGGGAAGCAAAAAATGTCTTGTGCAGTTAAGGTAGCACGAATGCAGGTGGAAGATGAGGGTATGATAAACTTAACAACCAAGAATGTAGAAGTTATTAGGCAGTAACTATACGAATCAATCAAAGATAGAAAAAAACTTTGTGTCAGAAAGAGGAAACCTAGTGAGTTAAGTACATTGGCTGCATAAGACAAACAGGAGAAAACATGAGTGCTGTGATCCTATGGAAGATGCTTGGCTGTTGTGTATAAGGGCTTTATTAAGATTACACTTTAGACATTAGAAGATTCATTAATAGCTACTGGGTTCACTTGTTTAATGTGCAGTCAAACAGATCTTATCTGTTTAGAGAAGATTTGTGAGCTTCTGTCTTGAATGTCTCCTCTACAGTACAAAATGAGATTGTACATTGCCTGTTTTGAACAAAGCAGAGTAAAGCTGACATCTGTGGAGTACAGTATTGGGGTGGGTTGCAGGGGGATTAATTATCATTGTTTCAAATTCATAATAGGGGAGCTATTACAGTCTTCAACTTTGGGGTTACTGCCAAGTCAATTCCTGGCTGTAACTGGGAATAAAGAAGGACATAACTTATCAGAGATCTTACCTGGGACATTGGTGATAGTACCTGAAACCTAAAAGAGGATTGCATTATGAACTTAATATATTTGTAATATATTACCGGTTTCATTTTATTTCCATCTACAGTTATTCTCTCCCCCTTTTTCTTTGTCCCTTGACTGACCAATCTTGCTTGACTAACATTTTAGCAAGTAATGTTGGGGGGATGAGCAAGGCTGAGCTTGGTCTGTCCTAACAATTATATGAGACATGTAAGTATGTTGCCTGTATGGTTAGAGAGGCATTACATATCTAGTAGCTCCATACTGTGTGCTACTCACTGCCATATTAAAAGAGAAAAAAAGCAACAGCAATGTGAAGATAACAGAATGTGTCAGTTCTTTTTCTCACCTCCTGAGTCCGTAGAATTTTTTAAAACATGCGCATCCATGTCTTCTGATTTCTCCTGTCAGGAAGTTGAAACTCCTAATTAACATATTTTGTTAAACTTTGATGAATCAAACCTGAACATTTTTTTCTTTTCTGGTATAGAAACTATTTTAATTTATTATAAGCAAAGATAAGGGATAGTATGATCTGTATAAAAAGGCTTTTTTAAAAATCCCATTTATATCCCGCCCTTCTCTGAAGACTCAGGGCGGCTTACAATTTAAGCACAAACCAATGTGCTTAGCAATGTGCTTTTAAGTCAAAGCTTAGCTTTGACTTAAAAGCACTGAATGACTGTATAATAAATTCCTGCAGTAGTGCAAAATAAAGAACTTATTAAATCTTATGGAAGAATTATTTCTGCATGAAAATAGTCCATAACTACTCCAACACAAAGTGTCTTTTAAAGTTATATAGTATTTAAACTTACAGATGTTGTAAAGAAATGCAATCATTTGCAGAAAAGAATTACCTGCCCTGTTATAGTCAGAACCAAAATAGGGCAGATAACTTTTTTCAGCAAAGGATTGCATTGTTTTTTACTGTTTTGCGATATAGATATATGTTTACATAGGTTTTCCTTTTCAATGAATTGTGGATATTTGGGAAATTTAGTAAATACAGGTAGTTCTTGACTTACAACCATCTGTTTAGCAACCTTTTGAAGTTTCAGTGTCACTGAAAACAAATGACTTCATCTGGTCCTCACACAACTGTCACAGCATCCACATGGTCACATAATCAAAGTTCAGGCAACTGGCATGGTAGTTACAACAGTTGCAGTGTCTGGGGTCATGTGATCAACATTTGTGACCTTCCTACAGTAGCTGCCTTCCAACAAGCAAAGTCAGCTGGGGAAGCCAGGTTTGCTTAATGATTAATAACTGCAGTGATTTGCTTAAAAATGGCAAAAAGGTTGCAAATCAGGCACAACTCTCTTAACCACCTGCTTACCAATGGAAATTCGCATCACAATTATGGTCATAAGTCAAGGATTATATAAACACTTAGAGAAATACCAAACTGTATAGTGTGCTTAAATGTGTGTGTGTGTCCCCAAAAATGGAGATCTACTTCTTTATTAGTGTTAAGAAAATATATGAATATTTGCTCTTGAAGTTTTCAGGAAGAAAGCTTGATATGAAGAAGCTTTTATGCTGAACTGTGATGGAGCAATTCATTGGGTAGCTTCAGGCATTGCAGGAAAGGAGGCTAAAAGGCTACATGGCCTTTATTCTTCTGCTTCTTGTCTACCCTCATTCAGCAAATCAAATATGGTGATACAGTAGTAAAATAACCACTACTTATTTTTAATGTACTACAAGAAATTGCAACAGCTATCAGATGATTTGTATAACAGTATTGAATCTGGAGCACACTTAACTTTACACCATATAAAATATCATAAAGCTATACATTGGGAAAACCGAGTATCTGACCCTACACACTTAAATAAGAACAAGAAAGTCATTTTAAGAAAAATCTGAATTATGATTCCAGTGTTTTTAATTGTTTCACTATCGTTGATAATAGAGCAAGCATGTCAAACTTCTGGCCCATGGGCCAGATGCACCATACTGAAACTGCCCCCCCCTCGCCATTGCCAGCAATGGGGGAAAAATCACGATACATTGCATGATGTCACGTGACGTCTCAAGTTTGACATGCCTGATATAGCGAATGTGCTGAGAGTTGTTGCCATTATCATAATACTGATAACCTGTAGTTTGGAGACTTTTCCAGGATATTAAATTAAAGTAATTATGCTAGTCTGCTTAGGTGACTAGATAAAATTATTGTGGCTTTCAAGACTGGAATAAACTGAAGCAATCAGTCTACATGGACATAAGTAGGATAGTTTATCCTTTGAATGCTACAGGATGACTAGGTATACACAGTTCATTGTTATATTTGGGTTTTGCTTGGCATTTTGTGCTTAAAAAGTTGTGATTAAATTATGGCTTACTGCAATATGTGAATCAGTTTGATGACTCTTATAAGAAACACTCCATCCTTCCCAAACGTATGCTAGAATTCTGGCTGATGATTCTTGATCAGAGTTGCTATTCCTTTAATAGAAACCTGCATTCAGTGGTACTAGTGGGTATGTGAAAGGCCCTGAGTTAAATCCTTTGTATAAAACACGAGGTACATTTTGTAGCCGTTGCTTTGGAGAAATGCTGTCACTTGGATCAGTGATCAGAATTGGCATTAGAGAACTTATGTTCCTAATACTTGTAAAACTTTTGAATTTAGGAGTTATATCTAGTATTCTCTGAAATCTAGTTTTAATTGAATATAAGGTAATATTGTAGCAGAACTTTGTTACACAACTCATTATAGTACAGTATAGATGTCATCTACATTTATTTTAGAAAACCTATATGGCAACCCATATTATGTATGAACTCTGGATAGCTAACAACAGTCAACAAAAACAATGTCATAAAAGTTCTAAATCAAGTAAAAGCAAAATAAAAAAATATTTTCTCTGATCTCCAGTCATAATTTGGGCATGCCTTCAACTTCTTAATTGTATTTTCTGTTCCAGCAAGTGAAATTACATGTACCAATATTCATTGGCTCTTTCCTACTGATCTCCTAAGCTGGTAGTGGCATATGTACAAAATAATGATTTATGAGTGCTTCTACCTTCTGGAAGTGTGAAGGTCCCATTTTCCATCTAGTTCTGGAGTGCAGGAAAAGGCCATTACTTTTGCAGCAGTGTATATCTATGATCCATCCCTCACTGCTTAATGTTCCAGGGTTGGAACTGAAGCATTAAGATTGTGTTAGTAGCCTAATAAGCAAGACCTACTCTTTCAGACTACAAGCATTGAGTGGCATTCTATTTGATTTTACACACATGTATAAAATTAGTTTAAATATGGATGCTCTTGATTCTAATTTCCGGCTTAGTTTGCAAGCCCAGCTAAATATGTGAACCATCCACAATAAATGCTAAATACGGATAATAAAAGCTAAAGAGTAATACTGGCTTAAAATGAACATTAAAAATATGGATATTTCCAAGTGTAGATGACAGTATGAATACATGGGCCAAGATTCCTTTTGAAAGTTGCAAGTGCAGTAATTTTATGTGTCTATATCAATCTGCATATCTATAACGTTGTAATATCTTTATAGATGTGCATCCTTTTTAAAACCTTTACAAAACCAATATATATAAAGGTAAAGGTTCCCCCGCACATGCGTGCTAGTCGTTTCCGACACTAGGGGCCGGTGCTCATCTCCGTTTCAAAGCCGAAGAGCCAGCGCTTGTCCGAGGACGTCTCCGTGGTCATGTGGCCAGCATGACTAGACGCCAAAGGCGCACGGAACGCTGTTACCTTCCCACCGTAGTGGTCCCTATTTTTCTACTTGCATTTTTACGTGCTTTCGAACTGCTAGGTTGGCAGAGGCTGGGACGAGTAACAGGCGCTCACTCTGTTACGCTGCACTCGGGATGTATATATGTATATATGTATATATATATATATATGTTTTCTGAGGTTTTCGCGGGTGTATGTGGACCTTTGGTCATTCGGGTTTTTTCCCGCGTAGAAATATATGTATATACACATATATATGTATATATATGTGTATATATATGTGTATATATGTATATATATATGTATATATATGTGTATATATATGTGTGTGTGTAAATTACTAACAAAGAATTAAGGGAGGCTGAGATGCATTTCTGATAAGGCTGAAAACAGATAAGGCTGAAAACAGGAAATAAAGATTTGCCCCATGTTTGGGGCCTAGCAAGGTAATCTAAATAGTTAACATTTGACATATATATATATATTCAAATTGCTAATAAAGAACAATTCTTTATTAGCAATTTGAATAATTTACACAAATAATGAGCTGTCATAAGTTGACTATATCCTGTGGATAAGCCTTGAGTCAGGCCAAAACAGGAATGAAAGAGTTAATTAGCAAGGTGCATTCAAAAAGCCTTGACAAATACTTCACACACACACACACACAGACACACACACACACACACACACACACAGACACACACACACACACACACACACATATATATATATATATATATATATATATATATATATATATATATATATATATATATATATATATATTTGCAGTGAGGGGCCTTGATGATTATCCCCCTTCTACATACACAGACTGGGGAAATTCAGTCTTCCCTGTGCTAGTTTCCTATGCTTGGCTGCGCTAAGAGGGAACTCCCTTGCGCAGATAATGTTCCCAACCCCCTTCTGTTTGTTGGCACTTGCATTCCAATTTCAGCTATCCTTTGAACACAACATTAGAAAATTGTACAGTATTATCTAGTGCTTTGATATGCATAACTTTTGTTTTATAAGGTATTTTCTGTCAGATATTCATGTTTATTGTGGCAAAAATGAAAATAACATGTCGCCTGACATAAATTTATTGTGGCAGATCGTAATAAATTTGTTGGTCATAAGGCTCGTAAGATTGACTTTTCAATTGTAGATGAGGATTTGTGACATAGTCTGGCCTCAGTTAAAATAGTGTTACAAGATATTATAAGAACTGTGTTGGGAGGCAAGTAGATATTTAAACATAACATTGATCCTGAATTAGGTAGATTTGCTATGTATGGGTAAGCAGTGTCCAGCTAGAATTCTTTTTGTGATTCTTGCTGTTAGTATAGAGGAGCCAGGACAGTTTTCAGTTGCTTAATTACACCTCATGGTTTTTTCATTTGAGGCTGCCTCTAGTAGCAATAGTTTGTGACAGAAGCAGTTCCTTAATCAGTAATTAGTATAGTAGAATGTTCATAGGTACTGTATAGGCACACTGTATCATGAACTGTTCTGGAGAGTGTTTGGTACATAGTTTGTTACCATTTTTATTTTATTATACTTCGGTTTGCTTAATTATTAGGAATAATAACTTTGAATAAAATCATTTTCATATTTAATTTTCATTTAATTTTTAATTTTATAAGATTTATATACCGCCCTTTCCCGAAGGACTCAGGGCGGTTTACAGGGCATTTTAAAATCACACCAATACAAAATACAAAAGTTAAAAGACAATTAAAAAGATTAAATTATCCCTGAAAATAAAAACCCCAGTTAAAAATTCTCAGCCTGGGCCAGAGAGCTCAAAGAGCCAAGTCTTCAGGTCCCGGCGGAATGAATGTAGGTCAGGGGCAGTCCTGAGCTCCACGGGCAGCTGGTTCCAGAGGGCAGGCGCACCCACAGAGAAGGCCCTCCCCCTGGGTGTTATGTCTATTGGAATATTACGTTACATGGATGTTTTGTAAATGGCTACCATATATGGCAACCATTTTCTGAGTGTGCCTATGCCAAATGCTCTCAGTGTTTCAAATATTTTCAGTAGTTTCAAAGGATGCGAAAACCTGCATAAATAATACTATTATTACTAATATAACAGTGAATACTTATGCAGGTAGTCTCAACTTATGCAGGTAGTCTCAACTTACAACCATTTGTTTAACCATGGTTCAAAATTGCATCAGCCTTGGAAAAAGTGACTTACAGCCTGTAATAAGTTACAAACAGTTGCAAAATCCTGTGGTCATATGATTGCAATTTTCAGCTCTTTTGCCAGTTTCTAGGAAAAATGCCTGTAGGGGAAGCAGGATTTGCTTAATCATGTGATTCATTTAACAACCACTGTAAAAATTGTTGTAAAATTGGGTTCAATTCAACTTATGATTGCAGTGACTTACGACAAAAATTTTGGTCCCAATTGTGGTCATAAGTCAAGGACTTCCTGCATCTGGAGGGCTGAACATCTGCATTTATTTTTAGTATAAAATTTTAAATGTAAAATTGGGCTAATTTTATAAACTTCTTGGATTTGTGAGGCCCAGAATTGGTCAGCATGGAAAAGAAGCATGCCCATAAATGTAAAGTACAAAATAGAGGTGATGCTTAAATCTCCGAGTCATTTTTTAAATCCTCCTTTTTCATCTCTAGTAGCAATTTCACAGAATAAAAATTGATGTCATATCTCACCAACTTGGATAAATAGTGTACTGTACAAAAGAAGCACATATTTTTGCCTTAAATAATATTTTGATAACATGTTTCTCAGAAAACAATTTGGTGCTGTTTAGAGAATCATAAATGCGGTGGATACAGAAAGCCCTGTAAAAGTGCCAGGTTTTTGAGATATTAAAAAATATCAGACCAAGATAAATCACTTCAGAATTCTTTCCACCTTTAATATAACATATAAGCTGTACAATTAATTGAAAGACCAATCAGAAACTTTTAGGGGGGAAAATAACAATTAAAAACTGGGCTACTCCAACTGGGCTACTCGACATCCTCTCGGGGTTGGTGATTGAGTTCCCCAAACTTATAGTTTTGGGTGACTTCAATCTACCATCCCTAGGAGGATCATCTGAGTTAGCTTGGGAGTTCATGGCTTCCATGACGGCCATGGACCTGACGCAAGTAATTCTTGGACCGACTCGTGGGAGGCCACACCCTTGACTTGGTTTTCTTATCTGGACGGTGGTTAGATGATCTTGGTGGGGGCTCCCCAATTGTTATGCCCCTGTCATGGACCAATCATCATCTGCGGCTGGTCTTCCGTTTTGCCACCCCCCGCCGTGGGTGTATGGAGCCAACTAGATGGTACCGCCCCAGGTGCTTAATGGATCCTGATAGGTTCCAGGCAGCGCTGGGGTCCCCACCTGCCTCCGTTGCTCACAACTTGGCGGATGCCTTAGTGGAAGCCTGGGAAAGGGCAGCCACGGAGGCACTTGACCGAGTTGTACCCTTGCGGCCCCTGACCCGGTGCAGATCCCAGCGAGCTCCATGGTTCTTCGCGGAGCTTCGGGAGATGAAGCATCGGAGATGGGGCCTAGAGAGCTGTTGGAGGTCCAGCCGATCCAAATCCGACCGATTGCGACTAAGAACCTATATTAGGTCTTATCTCGCAGCGATAAGGGCGGCGAGGTCTAATTACTTCTCCGCCCTTATCGCGTCCGCAGATAACCGCCTGGCCGCCCTGTTTAGGGTGACCCGCTCCCTCCTTAATCAGGAGGTGAGGGAGGAACCCTTGCAGGGTCGTGCCGAGGAGTTTAGTCAACATCTGTCGGACAAAATCGCTCGGATTCGGACCGGTCTGGACTCCAACTGGGCAGAGTCTGACGACCAGGACACGGGCGGTCTTGTCGATGTTATCTGGGAGGAGTTTGATTCTGTGACCCCGGAGGAAGTGGACAGGATAATGGGGAGGTTGAGCTCCACCACATGTTTATTGGACCCGTGCCCTTCCTGGCTGGTTTATGCAGCCCAGGAGGGGACACGAGGCTGGTTCCAGGCGGTTATATCTGCCTCTTTGAGTGAGGGTAGTTTCCCCGCCGTCTTGAAGGAAGCGGTGGTGAGACCTCTCCTCAAGAAGCCTGCCTTGGACCCAGCTGTGTTAAATAACTTTTGTCCGGTCTCCAACATTCGCTTCCTTGCGAAGGTTGTTGAGAGTGTGGTGGCGCATCAGCTCCCTCTGGTCCTGGATTTTTTTTTTATTCCATTTATATCCCGCCCTTCTCCGAAGACTCAGGGCGGCTTACAAGCTTAGCAGTAGCCTTCATTCTATGTATATGCCTGCTTATTAGGGCTTTCACCCCCCCCCCAGCGGCATTATTACAAAGTCAGCTTAATTGCCCCCAACAATCTGGGTCCTCATTTTACCTACCTCGGAAGGATGGAAGGCTGAGTCAACCTTGAGCCTGGTGGGATGCGAACCTGCACTAATTGCAGGCAGCTGGTGTTACTTAAGGAGGCATTAGCCCACTGCGGATTATCTAGACCCGTACCAATCGGGTTTCAGGCCCGGGTACAGCACGGAGACGGCATTGGTCGCTCTGGTGAATGATCTCTGGAGGGCCCGGGACAGGGGATATTCCTCTGTCCTAGTCCTATTAGACCTCTCAGCGGCTTTCGATACCATCAACCATGGTATCCTGCTGCGGCGTCTCAGGGGATTGGGAGTGGGAGGCACAGTTTTTCAGTGGTTCTCCTATCTCCTGGGACGTTCGCAGTCGATGTTGGCAGGGGGGCAGAGGTCGACCTCGAGGTCTCTCGTTTGTGGAGTTCCTCAGGGGTCAGTCCTCTCGCCTCTCCTGTTCAACATCTACATGAAACCGCTGGGTGAGATCATTTGTGGTTTTGGAGTTGGGTATCATCAGTATGCTGATGATACCCAGCTTTTCATTTCAACCCCAAACCACCCCAGTGATGCCCTCGACGTGATGTCCCGTTGCCTGGAAGCAGTTCGGGTCTGGATGGGGAGGAACAGACTTCAACTCAACCCCGACAAGACTGAGTGGCTGTGCATACCGGCATCCCGGGATATTCAGAATATTCCACCTCTTTCCATGGGGGGTGAGCTATTACCCCCCCGTAGATAGGGCTCGCAACTTGGGAGTCCTCCTAGATTCGCGGCTTACTTTGGAAGACCATATAGTGGCGTTGACTAGGGGGGCCTTCGCCCAGTTTCGCCTGGTGCACCAGTTGAGGCCCTATCTAGACCGGGATGCCCTGTGTACGGTCACCCATGCGCTCGTGACCTCTCGTCTGGACTACTGCAACGCTCTCTACATGGGGCTTCCCTTGAAGACCGCTCGGAGGCTCCAGCTGGTACAGAATGCAGCCGCGAGAGTTGTCTTGGGAGTCTCCCGATACTCCCATGTTACACCTCTGCTCCGCAAGCTGCATTGGCTCCCAGTTGTCTTCCGAGTGAGATTCAAGGTTTTGGTAATGGTTTTCAAGGCCCTACATGGCATGGGTCCGGAGTACCTCGGGGATCACCTGCTGCTGGCGTCAACTTCCCTCCGCCCTGTGTGTTCCCACAGAGAGGGCCTCCTCAGGGTGCCACCGGTCAGAGAATGTTGTCTGGTGGCCCCCAGGGGGAGGACCTTCTCTGTGGGCGCCCCGGACTTATGGAATCAGTTGCCGGTTGAGCTCCAGACGGCACCTGACCTTCGCTCCTTCCGACGCGATCTGAAGACCTATTTATTTGAACAAGCCGGCCTGGCCTGATGGGGGATGTGTTGGGGTTTTTATTGCGGTTTTTTACACTATTATTTACTGTTTTAGCTCGGGCTTATATTTAATTCTCTTTTAACTTTTGTACTTTCTATTTTATATGTGCCCTGTTCACCGCCCTGAGTCCTTCGGGAGAAGGGCGGTATACAAATATAATAAACTTAAACTTAAACAAGAGAGTAATATGGCTGCATAAGTGTTCATACCCTCTTATATTTAGATATGTGACACTGTTCAAAATTAACCAATCACATTCAATCAAACTGATGCTAAATAGTAGTACTATACACACTTGCTATTAAAATGACTCTGATGAGCCCATATAAAGTGCAGCTGTTCTAGTGGAATTTTTCTCATATTTGTTCAGTTGGCTCTTGTAGCAAAAGCCATAGTCTGCAAAGAGCTTAGAAAGCATCAAAGAGATTTTGTTGTTGAAAGATATCAAGTCAGGAGAATGGTACAAAAAAATTCCAAGGCATTGGCTAAACCATTGCACACAGTGAAGACGGTCATCAACAAGTGGAGAAAATATGGTGCAACAATGACATTACCTAAAACTGGATGACCCTCCAAATTTGATGAAAAAACAAGAAGAAAATTGGTCCGAGAGGCTGCCAAGAGGCTTATAGCAACATTAAAAGAGCTGCATGAAGTTCTGGCAAGTACTGGTTGTGTATTACATGTGACAACAATCTCCCATATTCTTCATATATATGGACTTTGGGGGTAGTGTGGCAAGACCAAAAAAGCCTTTTCTTAAACAGATAAACAACCAAGCCTGGCTACATTTTGCAAAAATCTGCATCAAGTCTGACAAAAGTATATTGGAAAATGTGTTATGGTTTGATGAGACCAAGGTTGAATTTTTTGACAATAATCCCCAAAGTATGTTTAGCACAAAAACAATACTGCACATAACCAGAAGTATACCATATCTACAGCGAAGCATGGTGGTAGCAGCATTATGCTTTGGGACTGCTTTCCTTAAGATGGAACTGCAGATTTAGTCAAGGTGGAGGGAATTACGAACAGTTCCAAATGTCAGTCAGTTTTGGCACAAACCTTCAGGCCTCTGCTAAAATGCTGAGGATGATGAGGAATTTCACCTTTCAACAGGACAATGACCTGAAGCATATCTCCAAATCAGCAAAAAAAAAAGTCTCACCCGAAGAAGATAAAAATTCCTCCATGACCCACCAGATCCTGGACCTGAATCCAATTGAAAATGTGTGGAGTGATCCGAAGAGGACTGTGCACAGGAGATATCTTCACAATCTGTTAGATTTAGAACGGTTTTGCAAGGAAAACTGGGCAAAGATTCCCAAGGATGTGCCATGCTGAAGATTGCATGCTGTCATAAAATTAAAAGGTGCTTCAACAAAGTATTAGTTTAACAATGAGCATTTTTATGTAGCCACATTATTCTACTTTTTATTGTTATTCCCCCCCCTTTTTCAGTTGAATTCTATAGCTTATATGTTATATTAAAGGTGGAAAGAATTCTGAAGTGATTTTTTACATGTCAATTTAACAGGTGTGTAGACTTTCTATATCTACTGAACGTAAGAACAGATTAACTCCATGCACTACTACACAGCAGAAAAAATGTATCTGCATAGGCAAAATATCTTGCACACCATCAGAAGGTCAATGCTTTCGTTTCCCTTTTACATTTTCTAGGCCTCTTGTTCGGTGTGTTTTAAAATAAAGCACTGGATTATTACCATCTCTGTGACACTTGGTAGCATTCTTGGGAATAGAAATTATTCTGGAAGCTGAAGTTTAACTCTTATAAATTAAAACTCTGGAAATCTGGTCAATTCTAAGGAAAGTATCCATGATAATTAGTCTGAATCACAATATAAATTGTAGAGTTCATTCAGCTAGCAGCGTTATTATTTATTTAAAAGTAGGGAAACGAGTTGTTTATTATTAAATGCAGTTACGGTGTCTGTGGAAATATGGACTCTGATCTACAGGGATTAGGGGCAAAGAACTTTGCCACTGCCTTGCTGTCAGATGATGCAGTTAAACTTATTATTAGGAAGGTTTGTTTCTTCTAAGGTTCATTAAAAATATGATCTGTTAGTTCTTCGTTAACTACTCCTAATTTCAGTCCTAAGTCTTCTCTTTTATGACAGTCCTCTGACCCATTCCCAGTTAATTAATATCTGACTTTTTAATAATAACGCTGGCTCTTTTTGTAACCAAATGTATTCCAAAAGTATGAGCTCTTTCCTTGATTTTTCTGGTTTTTAAATTGCCCATGATATATTTTATCTATTTATTAGCTGGTTCAAATAGGAAAGCGTCTGTCTGGGTCACTCTTGAACACTATGTCTGAGCTGCCTTCTTTTAGTGATGTTATGAATATATTTCTAGCATAGATCACATGTAACATAAGAATACTACAACAAACTGCAGTAATCTAATTATAAGACAGTTCTTCAAAAAAGGAACAGCTCAGTCAACTTTACTATTGAGATTATTAGTTCAAGAATGTAGCCTTATTAGCTGTACGAATGAAACTCATTTTCTGGGATCTCATTATCTGTAGTTTGTGTACATATGATTGATAATTTGAAACCAGACCTTAGTATAAATTAAAACATTAAAGTAGCCATGGTTTTCACCTAATATTTTATTTAATAGTGAACATTTTGTATATGCATATAGAACTTTTTAAGTGTTAGAAATAGTGTGTTTGTGCAATGTATATGTGGTTCTTTTTCTCACTTGTGATCTCTAAATTGTACTATTGAATACTAGACCTGGATGTTATAGCTGGATGTAATAATAATAATAATAATAATAATAATAATAATAATAATAATAATAATAATAGAATTGGAAGGGACCTTGGAGGTCTTCTAGTCCAACTCCCTGCTCAGGCAGGAAACCTATATCAGAGGTCCCCAACCTTTTGAGCACCAGGGACCAGCTCTTTGGAGAGAGGTTTTTCTGTGGATTGGAGGGGGCGTGATTTCATATACTGCCTGCATCCTGTGGATGGGACTTCGCTTGTTTGTGTGGACTGGTTTCTGGAATGCCACGGTCTGGTGCCAGTCCACAGATCGGGAGTTGGGGACCGCTACCCTATACCATTTCAGACAAATGATTGTCCAGTCTCTTCTTAAAAATTTCCAGTGTTGGAGCAATTCACAACTTCTGGAGGCAGATTGTTCCACTGATTAATTGTTCTAACTGTCAGAAAATTTCTCCTTAGTTCTAGGTTGCTTCTCTCCACGATTACTTTCCATCCGCTGCTTCTTGTCCTGCTTTTCAGGTGCTTTGTAGAATAGCTTGACTCCCTCTTCTTTGTGGCAGCCCCTGAGATATTGGAACACTGCTATGCCACCCCCTCTGTTAATGCAGCCTAGAATTTCATTGGCTTTTGGGGGGGCTGACTACAGGTGTTCGCTGATTCGTTGCTTGATTATCTTTTCCAGAATCTTCCCAGGTATTGAAGTAAGGTTGATAGGTCTGTGGTTTCCTGGATCCATTCTCTTTCCTTTTTTGAAGATGGGAACTATATCAGTTCTCTGTAGTTCCCCAGTGCTCCAGGATATTTGAAAGATATAGTTCAGTGGTTCTGAGATTACATCTGCCAGTTCCTTGAGAACCTTGGGGTGTAATCCATCTGGTCCTGGTGATGTATGGTTGTATGCCACCCAATTGTCAACTACTTTGGATAACTCACAGCAGAGAAAAAAATGACAGTAAAATCAATAAAATATAAAAGGCAAAGATAGAAGATGGCAAGCGCAATGAAATAAAGGGTCTCACAATCTCTAGGCAAAGACCTAAATAACTGAAGGGGGAGGGGAACATCTGGATCTTGTGTGGAACCTTGCTCCAGAGGGAAGATACTTATATAGTGAAGGTACTTCCAGGGTCCCAACTGATGACATTGTTTAATTTGAAGAAACCCGGAGCATATCAACTCTGCAGGATACAATCTACTGGGTAAATTTTATGGAATAGAAAAGAATATTTGTAGCTCAGGGTTGAAGTGTGGGATTCTTGGTGCTCTGTGAGCTTGATTGTTTTCTTGCGGATCCTTTATTACCAAACTAGATAACATCAGTGCTACTAGGGAGTGAGTTTGTGCTCATTTTATATATTAATGGCTTACCATGTCAGTGTTGGTGGAGTGGTCTTGGTGGTTTCTTGATTGGGCTGTTGTTTACTGTTAGCTTGTTTGTATGAGTTCCTTGATTGCCCAGAAGCAAGAAACGTCTGCAAGAAAACAAACAAGCTCAGAGAGCACGGACTCTACAGATGTTATGGGATACAGGCAGTCTCTTTCAGTGAAATAATCAAAGAGCTGCTTGGAGTGGAAAAGCCAGTGTGAGCCTGTGGTGCAAGGAAGATAATTCTTTCCATCACCAGTCAAGTGAGCCACTTTGAAAAGGCCAGCTGCCAAGAGGAGACCACATAAAACCTAAAGACTAGGCTGACTCAGCAAGATCTATCATAACCAAGCAAGGAGGAGGAAAAACATGCAGGTACAATGCACGTGCAGTGGGAGGGAAGGGGAGGAATTGCTTGTGGGAAGAAGAGGACAATCCTAGGCTCCAGAACCTAACGCCCCCTCCCCAGTTCTCATGGATTCAAGGATGCATAATTTGTGGTTTCAGTATCTATGATTAAGTTTGATTCAGATATGGAAATCATAGAGCATTTTCCTATGTATAAGGGAGTGACCCTCTTAAGTAACTATTTAGCATTAATCCTAGGTAAATATAGAGCACAAAGAAAAGAGTTTGCAGATGTGATTACGATTGGACCCAGCAACATTTCACGGTGCTTCAGATGGCCATCCTTACGATTGGACCCAGCAACATTTCACGGTGCTTCAGATGGCCATCCTTAGGGTGTAGAGATGATAAATGGAGCTAAAGCTCTGAACAGATGCTTTTAAGACCTTAAATCTTGTAAATCACTTTAGTGATGAGAACGGCTTATTGTTGGGACTATTCAGCTGTTGTAAATCCACACATACAGAACTCTAGGAAGAATCTAGCCTTTGGAAGAAAATACAGATTTTTTTGTAGATCTTGACTTTCACTCTAAAAAAAAAATTCTGTTTGTGTGTGTGTGTGTGTGTGTGACAGAGAGAGAGAGAGAGAGATATTCCAAGGTAAAGTCTGAAAAAGTGTTAATTTTGGAATTGCTTACTGGTGTTCTTTTTAATTCCCTGAAAATGATAAATGAATTTGTTTGATTTATCTGTGGATAAAGCTAAAAGCTACACTGGGATTAGACTGGGATAAGAAATAAATACACTACTTTTAAGAAATACATTAACTAAGCTGCCTCAATTGCAGGAGCTCTACGTGATGTGCACTGATGCAATGAATACAATAAAGACAGCAGGGTCAGGCCATGCAGCCTTCTGAGGGAATGCTCTTCTATGAGGCAGTGCAGCCACACAATCTTAAGACCCCATAAGGTGGTATTGCTTTAATGAAAGGACTGGCCTGCCAAATGTTACTGGTTGGATGGCTCTATCCAAGTCCTAAATGCAACCATGATAGAGGCTTACATTTTTGTAAAATAAAAGATAAAAATATTGAAATTTACTGTTATGATATACTAGTACCTGTTAACACCTACAGAAATGGCAGAAAAACAAATGATTTGAAGGCAAATACTGTGGTTAATAACCATTGTCAGTGGATTGCTATTATTCAAAAGTATTTTATCACATGAATAGGAATCAAATCTTATTTTCTATAGAAATGGGAGTTATTTCCATTTCTGTTGTATTTTGTTTTAAAAAAATCAAATGTATGACATTCATTCTTGAATTAAAACAAATTGTAAAATGATTTTATACTTACTGTAATTTTTGAAATATTGTTGTTGTTAGCTGCGAAGTCGTGTCCGACCCATCGCAACCCTATGGACAACGTTCCTCCAGGCCTTCCTGTCCTCTACCATCTTCTGGAGTCCATTTAAGCTCACGCCTACTGCTTCAGTGACTCCATCCAGCCACCTCATTCTCTGTCGTCCCCTTCTTCTCTTGCCCTCAATCTTTCCCAGCATTAGGCTCTTCTCCAGTGAGTCCTTCCTTCTCATTAGGTGGCCAAAGTATTTGAGTTTTAGCTTCAGGATCTGGCCTTCTAAAGAGCAGTCAGGGTTGATCTCCTCTAGGACTGACCGGTTTGATCGCCTTGCAGTCCAAGGGACTCGCAGGAGTCTTCTCCAGCACCATAGTTCAAAGGCCTCAATTCTTTGGTGCTCAGCCTTTTTTATGGTCTAACTTTCACTGCCATACATTGCAACTGGGAAGACTATAGGCTTGACTATACGCACTTTTGTTGACAGGGTGATGTCTCTGCTTTTTAGTGTGCTGTCTACATTTGCCATGGCTTTCCTTCCCAGGAGCAAGCGTCTTTTAATTTCTTGGCTACAGTCCCCATCTGCGGTGATCTTGGAGCCCAGGAAAATAAAATCTGTCACTACCTCCATTTCTTCCCCATCTATTTGCCAGGAATTGAGAGGGCAGGATGCCATGATCTTGGTTTTCTTAATGTTAATTTCTTAATGTTAATGTTTAATGATCTTGGTTTTCTTAATGTTAAGTTTCAACCCAAGTTTTGCACTCTCCTTCTTCACCCGCAACAAGAGGCTCTTTAGTTCTTCTTCACTTTCTGCCATTAGAGTGGTATCGTCTGCATATCTTAGGTTGTTGATATTTCTTCCGGGAATCTTAATTCCAACTTTTGATTCATCTAGCCCTCCCTTTCTCATGATGTGCTCTGCATATAAGTTAAACAGCCTTGGCGGACTCCTTTCCCAATTTTGAACCAATCAGTGGTTCCGTGTCCAGTTCTCACTGTTGTTTTCTTGGCCCACATATGGGTTTCTCAAGAGACAAATAAGATAGTCTGGTACACCCATCTCTTTAAGAACTTGCCACAGTTTGTTATGATCCACACAATCAAAGGCTTTAGCATAGTCAATGAAGCAGAAGTAGATGTTTTTCTGGAACTCTCTAGCTTTCTCCATGATCCAGTGTATGTTGGCAATTTTATCTCTAGTTCCTCTGCCTCTTCCAAATCCTGCCTGTACTTCTGGTAGTTCTCGATCCACATACTGCTGGAGTCTAGCTTGTAGGATTTTAAGCATAACTTTACTAGCATGAGAAATGAGTGCAATGGTGCGATAGTTTGAACATTCTTTGGCACTGCCTTTCTTTGGAATTGGAATGTAAACTGATCTTTTCCAATCCTGTGGCCACTGTTGAGTTTGCCAAATTTGCTGGCAAATTGAGTGTAGCACTTTTACTGCATCATCTTTTAAGATTTTGAATAGCTCAGCTAGAATACTGTCACCTCCACTAGCTTTGTTGTTGCTCAGCTTTTCTAAGGCCCACTTCACTTCACATTCTAGGATGTCTGGCTTGAGGTCAGTGACCACCTCATTGTGATTATCAGGGACATTAAGCTCATTCTTGTATAGTTCTTCTCTGTAATTTTGCCACCTCTTCTTAATCTTTTCTGCCTCTGTTAGGTCCCTGCCATTTTGGTCCTTTATCATGCCCGTTTTTGCATTAAACGTTCCCTTCATCTCTCCAATTTTCTTGAAAAGATTTCTGGTCCTCCCTATTCTATTGTTTTCTTCTATTTCTTTGCACTGTTCATTTAAGAAGGCATTCTTATCACTTCTAGTTATTCTCTGGAATTCTGCATTCAATTGGGCGTATCTTTCTTTTTCTCCCTTGCCTTTCGCTTCCCTCCTTTCCTCAGCTATTTGCAAAGCTTCCTCAGACAGCCATTTTGCTTTCTTGCATTTCTTTTTCTTTGGGATGGTTTTGGTTGCTACCTGTTGTACAATGTTGCGAACCTCTGTCCATAGTTCTTCAGGCACTCTGTCTATCAGATCTAATTCCTTAAATCTATTTGTCACCTCTACTGTATATTCAACAGGGATATGATTTAATTCATACCTGAGTGGCCTAGTGCTTTTCCCTACTTTCTTCAGTTTAAGCCTAAACTTTGCAATGAGAAGCTCATGGTCTGAGCCACAGTCAGCTCCTGGTCTTGTTTTTACTGACTGTATAGAGCTTCTCCATCTTTGGCTGCAGAGCATATAGTCAATCTGATTTCTGTGTTGACCGTCTGGTGATGTCCATGTGTAGAGCCGTCTCTTGGGTTGTTGGAAAAGAGTGTTTGCTATGACCATCGTATTCTCTTGACAAAATTCTATCAGCCTGTGCCCTGCTTCATTTTGTACTCCAAGGCCAAACTTGCCTGTTATTCCGGTCATCTTTTGGCTTCCTACTTTAGCATTCCAATCCCTCATGATGATAAGGACATCATTTTTGGGTGTTAGTTCTATAAGGTGCTGTAGGGCTTCATAGAACCGGTCAATTTCATCCTCTTCAGCATTGGTGGTTGGGGTATAGACTTGGGACTACTGTGATATTGAATGGTTTGCCTTGGATTCGAACTGAGATCATTCTGTCATTTTGAGGATTGTATCCCAGTATTGCTTTTCCTACTCTTTTATTGAGTACTCCATTTCTTCTGAGGGATTCTTGCCTGCAGTAGTATACCTGATGGTCATCTGAATTAAATTCACCCATTCCTGTCCATTTTAGTTCGCTGATACCTAAGATGTCGATGTTTAGTCTTGTCATCTCTTGTTTGACCACGTCCAGCTTTCCTTGATTCATGGATCTTACATTCCAGGTTCCTATGGAGAAAAAATCTTTACAGCATCGGACTTTCCTTTCACCACCAGACACATCCACAGCTGAGCGTCCTTTCGGCTTTGGCCCAGTCGCTTCATTCTTTCTGGCGCTACTAGTACTAGCCCTCTGCTCTTCCCCAGTAGCATATTGGACGCCTTCCGACCTGAGGGGCTCATCTTCCAGCGTCATATCGTTTTGCCTTTTGGTACTGTCCATGGGGTTTTCATGGCAAAGATACTGGAGTGGGTTGCCATTTCCTTCTCCAGTGGATCACGTTTTGTCAGAACTCTGCTATGACCTGTCCGTCTTGGGTGGCCCTGCACGGCATAGCTCATAGCTTCATTGAATTACACAAGCCCCTTCGCCACGACAAGGCAGTAATCCATGAAGGGGTTTGAAATATTATAAGGTATCAGTGTTTATTTGTGAGTATAAAACTGATTTCAGCTTGTTCTATAGTAGATAATTTAAATAAAACAGTGTTATTGGTGGTTCCTATAATACTTTTGCCTCTTTTAAGAAAAGGAAACAAATGGAACATTGATTTGTAACATTAATAATTTTGCCTGAGGCAGAATTTTAAAAAGTTTCAATTCCCCTTACCAAGTTATTCAGAAGTCACAGCACATGGTACGTTGAGAATACCTGCTTAAATGTTTTTTCGTCTTTTTCCTTCAACTCCTTGAATTTTATGACTTCTCCACAAAACTTAAATTCTGTATTAAGTTCATTACTTCACACTGGTTTGTTTTGACATGTACATTGCCTACATTAAATACAAAATTAAAATAAATCTAGTGATGTATGATAACATTGTGTTGCTGAAACCTGTCTAAAGGTTGGTCTTTGATAACATTATTTTATGAATAAACTAATTTTTGTACCATAGAAAAATGAACAACTGCTCCTCCAAAGAACTGATATGGACGGATAATTGTATAAATTTTTGGAGAGATTCTGCAACTGGATCAAAGACATTTTATTTATAATCACTAACTGATTCTGGACAGCAAATTTTTTTAAAAAAAATAACAAACAACTAAACACAAAAATATATCACAGTCTAGAACAAAGCATCCACAGGTAGTCCTTGACTTACAACAGTTCATTTAATGATTGTTCAAAGTTACAGCAGCACTGAAAAAAGTGAGTTATGAACATTTTACATACTTAGGACAGTTGCGACATCCCCATAGTCATATGATTTACATTTGGATGCTTGACAACTGGTTTATATTTATGACAGTTGCAGTGTCCCGGGATCATGTGATCACCTTTTGTTACCTTCTGGCAAACAAAGTCAATGGGAAAGCCAGATTCACTTAACAACAGTGTTACTAATTTAATAGCTGCAGTGATTCTCTTAACAAACATGGCGAGCGAAGTCATAAAATGGGGCAAAAATCGCTTAACAAATTTCTCACTTAGCAACATAAATTTTGGGCTCAGTTGTGGTTGTAAATCGAGGACTACTTGCATTATAATGACTAAACCATGAAATGGCCCCCTGCATACACAAGGGGCCCCAGTCCTGGCACAGAGCCAAGTTCTTTAAGGACTTACAAAAAAACCAGCAGGATTGGAACCATCCTGATCTCTGGTGGAAGATTGTTCCATAAAGTTGGAACATTCTGCTACAGCAGAAAAGGTACATCTTCTAGGCTTGCCACCTGGCAATCCTTAGCCAGCAGGACCTGAAGCATGCCTATCCTGCCTGACTTGATCAGATGGAGAAAAATAATCGGAGAGAGAGTCTCTCACATAACCCAAGTTATACTAGCACCTTAAATTGCACTCAGAAGCACTTGAACTGCACCATAGAATGTCTATTAGTATTACATTTTTTCAGGTAGTTGGAAATTGTATTGTGCTTCAGTGATCTCTGATACATGGAGGCATAATACAGATGACTGGAGAACAGCAAACCCTGTTATCTTCAAAGTAACTAAATAAGATTGATGTTAATACTGGGCAAAATTTTAGAACAAATTAAGGAATCAGTGTGTAAGCATTTAGAAAAGACAAAACAGCATAGGACATAGGTTTATAAGAGCAAGTTATGCTAAAGCAGGGGTCTTCAAACTCGGCCTTTTATGGTTCATGGACTCAGGAATTCTGGGAGTTGAAGTCCATGAGTCACAAAAGGGCTGAGTTTGAAGACCCCTGTGCTAAAAGAAGCTGATGAAACAGAATGACAAATAATTGACATTAGGAATGCAGTAAATATTGTTAACTTGACAGAGTATTGGACAGAGTCTCCAAGGAAATCCTGGCAGAAAAGATGACAAAATGTAAGTTGTTCTATGCTCTCATTAGATAGGTACTGAATTGGTTGAACAATCATATTCATCATGTCAGGGTGGAAGGCGATGTTAAATCATGTACATAAAACAGAATAATAGGGCTGAAAGGAACCTTAGAGGTCTTCTAGTTCAAACCCCTGCTCAAGGCAGGAGACCTTATACCATCTTGGTCAACTGGTTATCCAGTCTATTTTTGAAAACCTCCAGTGATGGAGTACCCATAACTCTGGGAGGCAAGCTATTCCATTGATTAATTGTTCTCACTGTCAGATAATTTCTCCCTACCTCTACATTGGAACTGTCTTTAACAAGCTTCCACCTATTACTTTTTGTCCTGCTTTTTGGTGCTTTGGAGAATAAGTCAGTACCCTTTACTCTGTGACAGCCCCTCAAGAACTGGAAAACAGTTATTTCCCCCCCCCCGTCCTTCTTTTTGATAGGCTAGAGCTAGACATACCTAGCTCCCTCAACCATTCATCATACAATTTAGTCTCCTGACTCTTTATCATCTTTGTTGAACTTCTTTGCATACTTTCTAGAGTCTTGGCATCTTTTTGTATTGTGTGACTTATGCAGTATGCAGTATCCCAATACCACACTAGTGTGGTATAAAGCAGTATTACCACTTGTCATCTTGATACTATCCTTCTGTTGATGCAGCCCTGAATTGTGTTGGCTTTTCGGCAGCTGCAGCACATTGCTGGCTCCTATATAAGTGGTGATCCACTAGGATACCAAGTTCCCTTTTACTGGTGTTGAGCCAGGTATTGCCTATTTTATACCGTATTTTCCGGCGTATAAGACGACTTTTTAAGCCATGAAAATCACCTCAAAAGTTGGGGGGTCGTCTTATACGCCCAGTCGCCTTATACGCCGGAAAATCAGTGGGTGGCGTCTGGCGGGAGCCGGCAGGGCAGTCCTGCGCACGCGCACACTCCCCGGCTGCTCCTTAGCAGCTGGGGAGTGCGCGCATGTGCAGGACTGCCCTACCGGCTCCCGTCCGACGCTCTTCCCTCTTGAGCCGGCTCGCTCTTCCCTCTTGAGGCAGCTGCTGCCTCAAGAGGGAAATGCGTGGAGCCGGCAGGGAAGTCCTGCGTGCGCGTGCGTTTGCAGGACTTCCTTGCCGGCTCGCTCTTCCCTCTTGAGGCAGCAGCTGCCTCAAGAGGGAAGAGCTTCGGACGGGAGCCGGCAGGGAAGTCCTGCACACGCGTGCGCACGCAGGACTTCCCTGCCGGCTCGCTCTTCCCTCTTGAGGCAAAATCTCAGTATTTCTTTTAAAAAATTGGCTTATTAAAACTTGGAGTACTTTTTGAAGTTGTTTAGCAAAGGAACATGGGTATCCATAGGGGCAGATGACAGATCAATGTCACAACTGCAGTCCTATCCCTTCGGTATGCCTGGAGAAAATGGGTGGAGCTTCTATTGCAACCATACACCCACAATCATGTATACTTTGACACATCCACTTGGATGTTGCTGCAAAGAGGAGAAAAGGCAATTAGAAACCCTTACTCTCTAATAAACACATCCAATAATTAAACTAGCTAGTAAAACTATCTCAAAAGTTCAGTCTAATAGTTCAGGTAAAAGCAATCTGAAACAAATAAAGTTTCAAAGGCTCTTTAAAGAAGTTAGTTCTTCATACCTATCCTATTTTTCAAGATAAGCCTCAGGAAATGCAACTCAACCTTGATGCTAAATAGAATTATTTACAGTATATCTTTCTCCAGTTGCCTCTATGTTCCAAATATGTTCTGGCAACATTTTTTCTGTGCTCTCTTTCTCTTAAGTTGATAGTATCAATGGCCACCTCAAAATGTCACACCATGTCAGGAGTGAAGAGAGATAGTAAGATTCGGTATGTAGGATTAAAATGGAGTTTCTGGGCTGTTTCAGGCTGATGCAGGGAGGACCCTTCCCTCCGGTTCCAATCAGGCTTATCCCCGCTGTTCTGTTATTGTCTCCTAATCTAGGATTAGACACAGTAGCTTATTAATAACAGAATAAGTTGGAAGGGACCTTGGAGATCTTCTAGTCCAACCTCCTGCACAACCAGGAAACCCTATACCATCACAGACAAGTGGTTATCCAGTCTCTTCTTAAAAGCCTCCACTGACAGAGCTTCCAGGCCTCTAATCATCTTTGGAAAGAGTGCAGAAAAGAGGAACAGAGTCTCTACATCTTTTTTATAATATGGTGCCCAAAACTGAATGCAGTATTCTAAGTGTAGTCTTACTAAGGCTTTATAAAGTGGTACTAATACTTCACATGATCTTGATTCTATCCATCTGTTAATGCAACCTAAGATTGGATTGGCTTTTGGGGCAGCTGCAGCACACTGTTGGCTCATATTTAAGTGATTGTCCACTAGGACCCCAAGATCCCTCTCACAGTTACTGCTATTGAACCAGGTTTCACCTAATCTGTACCTATCAATTTGATTTTTTCCTTCCTAAGTGTAAAACCTTACTTTTCTCTACATATGAAACATGGAGTCACCCTACTCTGGTCATCACTTTCCCCAAGATTTGCAAGGCACTCCTTCTGTAGTGGTTAAAAACTGGCTGTTCCAACAGTCAGTATTGATGATCAGGTTCAGACGTTGTTCTTTCTTGTAGTGGTGCTAAATCTATTATATTATGTCTTGGCATTTAAGTACAACTGATCTGATTGGTTGTTATAGTTATTGATCTTAGCAAAGCATGGTTTTAATCCTGCTTATAAAGATACTGTGTATACATCTCATGGACTTGGTAACAATTGCAGGGTCATAAAAGTCTTGTAAACAGACAAATAGCAAAGCAAAACAATACAAAGCAATGGTACAACCATGAAATGGTGTGAGAATGAAATATCACAAAAGGCCAAAATAACATGTGTGAGAGGCACAAGAAAAGGCCTAGAGAAAATGTATAGATTCCTGCAAATAGATCTGCTCTATTCTTGCTTTACTTCAGAGATTGGCAGATGTTTTTTCCAAAGGGAGCAGGTACTGGAGACATGATCATCTAGCAATGAAAGAGAGGCTGCGGGCGGAGCTGCCCCGCCCTGCACCGAATGGGAGAAGTTCAAGGCCTGGGGGGGGAAGCAGGAGGGGCGCCGGCCGTGGCAGGGTGGCGGCTGCCCTCCGGCGCTGCCTGCCGCCCGGGAAACGCTGCACCTCGGGGGCCGGCAGAAGCGCGGGAGCAGCGGGAGGGCCGGCGAGGCCAGTCGGGCCTTCGCCTCCTCTGCGACGGACAGGGAGGGCAGGGCATGTAAGTATTTTCCGGCGTTTAAGACAAAAAACCTTGAAAAACTTCTTAAAAGTAGGGGGTCGTCTTATACGCCGGGTCGTCTTATACGCCGGAAAATACGGTACTTACACATTTGGTTTTTCCTGCCTAAGTGCAGGACCTTACTTTTCTCACTACTGAACTGCATCTTTTGGGATAGGGCCCAATGCTCAGATTTGTCAAGATCCTTCCAAATATTGAGTCTTATCTTCCAGAGTGTTAGCAATTCCCCCCAGCTTGGTGTCTATTCCTTTGTCTAGATCATTTATGAAGATGTTGGAAGAGTACTGGGCCCAGGTACTAAGACAGAAACTTGAGGGACATCACTGCATGCTTCCCTCCATGTAGATGTAGTTCCATTGAGGATTACAAACTGGGTGAAATTGGACAGTCAATTGTGAAACCATGTGGTGGTGGTACTGTCTATCCCACATTGTTCTATCTTACTAAGACATAGGCTTGTGGTCTACTTTGTCAAATTGTACAACATATTTGCAAATAACTTGAATGTGAGTAATCAAATTTGTAGAGGATAGAAAGGTAAAGACAGCAAACATCTTAGACGATTATATCAAGGTTCAGCAAGACCTTGACAAGCTGGGCAAAAAGGATTTAACAAAGATAAATGCAATGTCTTTCATCTGGTTAAGTAGAGCCATAAGTATGAGGGGTGGGGGAACCACACTTGATATAATTACATGCAAAATAAATTGGATGTGTTAGACATACTGTAGCTGCAAAGTAGGTGCAGTCCTAGGCTGTGTCAGGCTCAAGAAAAATGACAATTCTATTCTACATTGATCAGACCAGGTATAGAATATTGGATCCAGAATTGTGCATTTCTTTTTAGAAAAACACAGATAAAATTGTAGAGTAAGATGCTAAAAGGAATTGTTGGAGCCATGTTGAGGTTGGAGAAGACTGCTGAAGATAAGATTACTGTCTTCAAATATCTGAACATATCTAGACTGAGTTGACTTACAGTATTCATGACTGTTCTGGATGACAAACAATGGGTTTAAATTACAAGGAAGCAGATTTTGCTTAGACACTAGCAAGAACTTCCTAACAATAAAAACTGGGAAACAGGTGGTAGATTCTCATTTATTGGAAGTTTTTAAACAGAGGCTGCATTGTTAATTATTAACTTAATCAGATGAAAGACATTGCGTTTATTTTTGCTAAATCCTTACTGGTTTTTGTCCAACTTTCTTGCATTGGGGAAGGAGTTGGATTAGATCTTCAAAGTATCTTCCAACCCCATTCTACACTTGCATGATTGGAATTAGAATATGCATTTTTTGATTCTGAAATGTTTCCAACAAAAGAGAATGTATAAAGCTCAGGGTTGAACTGTGGAGTCCTTGGTGCTCTCTCACTTTGGTTCTTAGCTTCCAGATGTTTCACTGCTCAACTAGATAAGATCATCAGTGCTAGCAAGTGTGGGATTTGCTCCCTGTATAAAGTAACTTGCCCTATCAGCGTTGAGGGGAATGTGGCTTTCCCCTTGGTAGTTCCTTGATTAGGGTATTGTCTTTGCTTGATTGTGGCAAGTCCTATGGCTTTAAATGTTTAAATATGTGAAATGTTTCCTGTGACTGTTGTTCTCTAGAGATTAGGGTGAGAACCAAAGCTTGTTTAATGAACCAAGCTTTTGCAAATTTTTTGGCACATGTCTTACTGCACATATCCACTGTTTAATGGATCCACTGGTCCGTTAGTGGGTGAAAGTGGCAAGAAGGTGACAAGCAACAGGGAGAAAGCAGAACTATTTAACTCGTTTTTTGCATGTCTTTACACAAAGAGAAAAAACAGACCAACCTATCAAAAATAGTGCCATAAAAAACAGAATAGAAACACAAGTTAAGATAGGCAAGAAAATGGTAAGTGAGCACCTGTTCAGCCTAGACAAGTTCAAATCACTAGGACCAGATGGATTACACCCCAAGGTTCTCAAGGAACTGGCAGACGTGATCTCAGAACCACTGAATTATATTGTTCAAAGATCCTGGAGCTCTGGAGAACTACCAGAGGACTGGAAAAGAGCTGATGTAGTCCCTGTCTTCAAAAAAGGGGAAAAAATGGATCCAGGAAACTACAGACTTCTCATCCTGACCTCAATACCTGGGAAGATTCTGGAAAAGATAATCAAACAACGAGTCAGCGAGCACCTAGAGGCAAACAAGGTCATTACTAAAAACCAACATGGGTTTGTCAAATCAGATCATGCCAGACAAATCGTATTGCATTCTTTGACCAAGTGACAAAATTAGTGCATCAGAGGAATGCTGTGGATATAATTTACTTGGACTTCAGTAAAACATTTGATAAAGTAGATCACAACCTTCTACTTGATAAGATAGAAAAATGTGGGTTAGACAGCATCACCACCAGATGGATTCGTAGCTGGCTGACCGGCCGTACTCAGCGTGTGGGCCTCAATGGAACCGCATCTACATGGAGGGAAGTGTGTAGTGGGGTGCCCCAGGGCTCTGTTTTGGGCCCAGGGCTCTTCAACATCTTCATCAACAATTTGGATGAGGGGATAAATGGGAAACTCATCAAATTTGCAGACGACAACAAGCTGGCAGGAATATCCAACACTCCAGAAGACAGGCTTAAGATACAGGAGGATCTGGACAGACCTGAACACTGGGCGCTATCTAAACAAAATGAAATTCAATGTTGAAAAAAGTAAGGTTCTATATTTAGGCAAGAAAAACCAAATGGACAGGTATAGTATAGAGGGTACCTTGCTCAATAGTAGTAACTGTGAGAGGGATCTTGGCGTCCTAGTGGACAATCACTTAAATATGAGCCTGCAGTGTGTTGCAGCTGCCGAAAAAGCCAGCACAGTGCTAGGCTGCATTAACAGAGGGATAGAATCAAGATCACGTGAAGTGTTAATACCACTTTACAATGCCTTGGTAAGGCCACACTTGGAATGCTGCATCCAGTTTTGGTCACCACAATGTAAAAAAGATGTTGAGACTCTAGAAAGAGTACAGAGAAGAGCAACAAAGATGATTAGGGGACTGGAGGCTAAAACATATAAGGAACGGTTGCTGGAATTGGGTATGTCTAGTTTAATGAAGAGAAGGACGATGGGGGACATGATAGCAGTTTTCCAATATCTCAGGGGTTGCCACAGAGAAGAAGGAGTCAAGCTATTCTCCAAAGCACCTGAAAGCAGGACAAGAAGCAACGGATGGAAAATGATCAAGGAGAGAAGCAACCTGGAACTAAGGAGAAACTTCCTGACAGTTAAAACAATCAGTGGAGCAACCTGCCTCCAGAAACTGAATGCTCCAACACTGGAAGTTTTTAAGAAGAGACTGGATAGCCATTTGTCCAAAATGGTATAGGGTTTCCTGCCTGAGCAGGGGGTTGGGCTAGATGACCTCCAAGGTCCTTCCAACTTTATTATTATTATTAAACTCAGGTACATATCTACCAAACTGGGTGAGGGCATCTGTTAATTTGAGGTGATCTATCACCAGTATGCTGATGATGCTCAGTTTTGCATCTCCACTTCAGGCTGCCTATGTGATGCCATGGACACCCCATCATGGTTGCTGGAATTTTTGGGGCCTAGATGGGCTCAACAGGTTTCGTCTCAACTTATATAAGACTGAGTGGCTTTGGGTGGTTTGGATATTCTGGTGCCAGAGAACTTCTATCCTTAGTTCTGGATGTAATGGCACTGCCTTGAATGCCCTTGAAGAACATTTGGAAGCTTAACTAGTGCAGAATGTAGCAGCATGGGTAATAAATAGTGCTGGCCACTCAGTGTATGAGATACCACTTCTTTGTGTGCTACATTGGTTGTCATTGTGCTTCTGGGTGTAATTCAGGATGCTGGTTGTCATCTTTAAAGCCCTTTCATGGCTTGGAACTGGGTTACTTAAAGAATTGTTTCTGCCTGTCTGATCCAGTCCAGCAGGATGGGCATGCTCCAGGTTCCATTAGCTAAGGAATGTCAGCTAGTGTCAGCCCTTCCAAGATAACTAAGAAGCCAAAGTTATGAATATTAATACTGCTTTTATTATAGGGTTATAGTAACAGAATCTTGCAGAGTCTGAATAAGTCTTCCCACTTATTCCTTTATCTACAAGAGAACTAGGGTGGGTCAGATCTGAGACATATTCTTAAATTAAATTTCTCCTCCACTTTTTGTTTCTCTGGCTGTTATCTTGTTTGCAGCTCATCTTTCTATTTCCCAAGGTTAGTCTCACAGCCCATTACATCTGGTGGGGCCCAGAAGCCTTTTTTTTTTACTGTACGACCTGCCCTCTGGATTATTCTCCCTCTAGAGATCAGGTTGGTTCTGATTCTACCAGCCTTTTTCAGTGTTGTAAAGATTCTGTGCCTAGGACTTGAATATATGAAGGGTCCTGTCTCTTGGTTGTGTTAATGATTAATGACTGCTGTGTTTCAGCTGCTATGTATTTTAATATTTGTAGCTATCATTGTAATTATTTTTAACCAGGTTTTTACTTTTAACATTGTTTGCTCTCCAGAATCACTTGTTGAGATGGATGGCTGTATAAATTGATTAAAAAAATAAACTGTTACAATCAGCAGGGTAAATTATAAAGTTGTATTTAATAGAACTTTCTATGCAGGTAGTCCTCAACTTACAGCTATTCATTTAGTGACCATTCAAAGTTACAGTGGCACTGAAAAAAGTGACTTTTGAGCGGTTTTCACACTTACAACTGTTACAGCATATGACCCCATAGTCACACAAAATCTGAATGTTTAGCAATTGAATCATATTTATGATGTTTGCAGGGTCCTGGGATCATGTGATTACCTTTTGGGACCTTCTGACAAGCAAAGTCAATGGAGAAGTCAAATTCAGTTAACCATGCTGCTAACTTAACAACTGCAGTGATTTAAGTTTAACAACTGTGGGACAAAAGATTGTAAAATGGAGCAAAACTCACTTAACAACTGTCTTGCTTACCACAGAAATTTTGGGCTCAATAGTGGTTGTAAGTCGATGACTATTTGTACCCAATTCAAAATGCAGGTTTTAATATTCATTTCTTAGAAACGTAATATTGAAAAAAAATGCTCTTTTCTGTAGATCAGATTCCTGGTTGTAAAATACTTGTAAAAACCTGAGAACTAGTAATGTAACAAGATTACAAACCTAAGGATTATTTGTGCCTTCTCCATCAATTTGCTTGACTTCCATGCAAAATATGGAGTGAAATGCTTCCTTTGCTGTTTGGCAATCCAGGTCTTCCTCACCAATCTACTGCTTCTGAGATAGACATATAAAAAAACGGAGCAGGCTGGTTGTTGATCCTTGCTGCCTTTGCCTGCGTTATTTCTGTGGCCAAAAGGTTCACTTGAGGACCATTGTGACCATTTTGCCGAGCATTCTCATCGAGAAGCTGACTGACTTGAAATTCTCCCCTGCCATCTGCGATTGGATTCAAGACTTTCTTAGGGACCGGTTACAAACAGTGAGGGTTGGGTCTGCTTTGTCCACCCCCCTGAAGCTTTGCACCGGCTCGCCACAGGGCTGTGTGCTTAGCCCCTATCTGTACTCTCTGTACACATATGACTGTATCATCTGACCCATCCACTGCGATAATTAAGTTCACAGATGATACGACCGTGGTGGGTCTTATTACAGGTGGGGATGAGACAGCATACAGGGCGGGGGTGCAAAAACTATCCATATGGTGTTGTAACAACAACTTGCACCTGAACATCGGCAAGACGAAAGAGATGGTGCTAGACTTCCAGAGGAAAAAGGAGGAACCTGCCCCACTTTACATCAGGGAGGACTGTGTGGTGAGAGTTTCCTCCTTTAAATTTCTGGGAGTCTACCTCTGCGAAGATCTGACCTGGAAAGTTAATACAACCCAGGTGGCCAGAAAGGCCCAACAGAGGCTTCACTTTCTCAGGGTCTTGCGGAAGAACAGGGTAGAACAACGGCATATGACCCTCTTTTACCGGTCTACTATAGAGAGCGTCCTCTCGTATGGTATTGTGGTTTGGTATGCTGGTCTGACAGCCGCAGATAGGAAAGTATTACAGAGGGTGGTGAGCACAGCACAAGACATTGTGGGCTGTTCCCTGACACCACTGGATAACATTGCCAGGGCTCCTTGCCTTGGAAGAGTGAGGAAAATTCTCAGGGATGACTCACCCTGGACAGTATCTCTTTACTCTCCTACCATCGGGTAGAAGATATAGGAGTATAGCCAGCCGCACCAACAGGCTGAAAAACAGCTTTTATCCGTGGGCTGTTAAGCTTTTGAATGGGAAATAATTTTTATAAACTTTATGCAGAATTGACTTGCGAGGCCGGTGTGTTGTGCAATTAGTTCACATGGTGTAATAATTAAATAATTTAATTTAATTGTTTTAATTGTTTTTAATTTTTTGTATTCATGGTTTTAACTGCCCTGTAAACCGTCCTGAGTCCTACGGGAATAGGGTGGTATACAAATCCAATAAAATAAATAAATAAATAAGATGCAGGGTTTGTTGTCACTGTGAGTTGGGGGGTGGGGGCACAAAGGGAGGCTCAGCCAATCCCAATGTATACATGGTTGTACTTTGACAATAAAGGTTCATTCATTCATTCATTCATTCATTAGCTTAATGACACCACAAAAAGTTGTAAAATTGGGTGAGTCGTGTGATTAGGAGTTGTGGTGATGCAGTGGTTAGAATGCAGAATTGCATGCTAATTCAGCTCACTGCCAGGAGTTCGATCCTCAAGGCTCAAGGTTGACTCAGCCTTCCATGCTTCCAAGGTTGGTAAAACAAGGACCCAGATTGTTGAAGGCAATATGCTGACCCTGTAAACCACTTAGACAGTCCAGTAAATAAGTCTAAGAACTATTGCTATTGCCATGACCTGCTTTATGACCATCACAACACAGTCCACTGTTTTTGGACCAATCCACTGTTGATTCATTAGTTACAATAAGAATTGCCCAACAGGCTTGTCATCCAAACCTGACATCATGGGCTAAGTGAGAGTGATTGGCCCAAAGTCACCCAGTCGGCATTCATGCAAGGCAGAACTAAAATCTCAGCTTCCAGGATTCTAGCCTGGAGACCAAACTATTAACCAAACCAAACCTAATCACTAGACCAAACTGGGTCTCTGATGAACTGGAAGGATTTGATTGTTGTTAATATAATCAGGAATAAAATTAAATAAAATTGAATAAGTTTCAATTCTTCAATGGCAGACATGAAAATCAAATAAATTATTAAGGGTACTCTATAATCCAATCAATTATATTCTTTAGGAGAGTTCCATGTTATCCTTTGCATTGGACCTTGAAGGGAAGGAAACTAAAGAGAGAAGCAACCTAGAACTAAGGAGAAATTCCCTGACAGAACAATAAACCAGTGGAATGATTTACCTCCAGAAATTGTGGGTGCTCCAACACTGGAGGTTTTAAGAAGAGATTGAATAACCATTTGTTTGAAACTCTATAGGTTTTCCTGCTTGTGCAGGGTGTTGGACCAGACTAGAAGATCTCCAAAGTTCCTTCCAATTCTTTTATTCTGTTAGTGTAGCTCAGTGGCAGATTTTCACCATTTTCTATATTGACAGAAATGTGCATGTCTCAGTAAAGGAGAATATTTGTAATTCAGGGTAGAAATGAGGGGTCCTTGGTGCTTTCTGAGCTTGGTTGTTTTCTTGCAGACATTTCATTATCCATACTAGGTAACATCAGTGCTAGCAGAGAGTTCAGAGAACAACAAGGACCTGTCATTTACATGTGTCTAAATTCCTGCCAATATATTCTGAGAGATTACAAGAGGCTTGTCTAAATCTTATGGACTTTCAAAAGTTGAAAGTGAGGGAAGGGGGGAAAAGAAATAAAAAAGAAAAAGCACTGACTTACAGCTCCCCCCCATGCATAAGATACATAATAAAGTTATAGTATCAGTTTTAGTTGTGATAACTGCTAGCCATTTCTATAACAATAACCCATTTAATTGTTAAAACCCAAACTCCAAATTTCCTTTTTTTCCTCTTTCACACAGGTTAGTCAATTCAATCATTAATAATATGTGCATATTGAGATGTGTAAATTGAACTAGTATCTTGAATAAATTGTTCTCCATTTCCTCTAAAAGTTTGTAAAAGTTGTTGCAACATTTTAATTTTTCATATGACAGAAGAAAAAATAACGGGTGAATCCCTGATTAGAGAGAAATCATAAATTTTAATTACACTAATTTTGGAAATTTCAATATTACTGACATTTCAAGTGCTGCTCTTGGCCTGTCAATCTTTTAGAGTTTCACAAATTGGTAACACAATCCAACTTGCTGTCTTCATATCTGTCTTGTAAATTAGAAGATAGTGGAAGAGAAATGGCAGAAATGTCAAGTACTGAAAGATATGCAATGCTAAGGCTAGCTGTGAGAAAGATAAACAAGTGGGCCTCTGCTGAGGCAAGTGTAAAATAAATCTGAAAGTGCATGTCTTGGCAGACCCATCTCAGATGCTACAGCTATTCTACACTGCTATTGCTGGTTATACTTTACTGACAAACAAGAAAGAGAAGCTAAATTAGTAAGTATGGTAGATATGTTAATTGACCTGAATTATTCTTCCTGCCAAGTAAATCACATTTGTTTTGAAAGCAATTGCTTAATATCCACCATACTGTTTTTCCTCTGCTCAAGGACCAGGTTTTAGTCTAGTGCTTCCCATTTTTTTCCTTTGTTACCCAAAACTGCTTATCAGAAAATTCTTATCTAAATATCCCAGTTGTGTTTGAGTAATGAATTTATGGGTCTCTTGCCAAAGAAAAAAACACTGCACTGCCACCGAATTTGGGTGATTACCCAGCTTTGGAAAATAATGCTTTAGTCCAACCACTTAGAATAGATGATTTGCTACAGTGTTTGAAATTTTATCTAGTTATTTTGCTAACTAAACAATTTTACTATCAAATGAGTTTCCTTCCTCCCACAAACCTTTCAGTTGGTCTTATGAGTTATGAATCTAGAATATGATCAGCTTTGGATTTCTAAACAAATGTATTGTTGATTAGTAAGTAGAATGAGAAAAAACATGGATACTTTCACATGCTAGTTAGTATATGGTTTCTGTGTATGTGTAAAATATACAAGCCACTATAAAGTACTAAAGTACAGTACTGTTAAAAATACTTCAAAGGTACCAACCCACAGCAGTGATTTAGAGGGATCTCCTAATAATACAGGGGTCCCCAACCCCCGGTTTGTGGACCAGTACCGGGCTGCGGCATGCCAGCAACCGGTCTTCATAGACAAAGCCCCATCCGCGGGATGCAGGCAGTACATGAAACCATGCCCTCTCCGGTCCGTGGAAAAACCTCTCTCCACGGAACCGGTCCCTGGTGCCCAAAAGGTTGGAGACCTCTATCCTAATAGATTGCCTATAGAAACAAGTACACAATTAAACCAATATATCCATGCTGCTCTTTCATACTTGAAATGACATTGCTGTTTCTTCTGGGGACAAGAGATATACAGTACGTGAACCATGATAGCATGGGAATTACCTTACCTTTACAAACACAGTTTCTGTTTGATACATAAAAGTCATCACAGTAATGCTTCTGGACCTTTTGTACTGAAGTGTTTAAGATCAATTTGCTGAGATGATTAGATTAGCTGAATCTGATCTCCTAAATTCATGGGAAGTGTGGGTATGTTCGGCAGCAACAATGTTTTATGGAAAACAAGTATAGTTCTTTAAAAAAACAATTTTATTAAGTTTCAAAGAAAGATAAAATTCAAAATAAAAAAATAAAGGAGAGGGATCAAAGGAGGAAAAAGTTTAAAAAGTGACAAGAAAAAGTATAAACGATTTTTGACTTTCTTTAGTAAAGATAAAAATATGTAATAAAATACTTCTAATTTAGAGTAAATATTTTAATATATATTTTTATCTGTATTGAAGAAAGTTGGAAATCACTTTTTGTTTTAATTTAAAAACATATACAATATACAAACTAAACAATCCAAAAAACTAAAATCATATTAAAAATAACCACTTACTCTTAGCAAAATAAATATGATCTGAATCTGCATTTATATAGCTTCTGTTTAATTCCTGGCATAACGATTGGGAAAGTTTTTTGCTTTAAATCCTGGTGACTCATGGGTTGGGTTCAGATGTAATATTAAGCAACCCTTTTCTAACCTTGTTTTCTTTAGGTATATTTGCATTACAACTACTGTTCGATTAAAACTGATTCATGACCATTCATATTCTTGCTGTGAAAACTTATCAAACCAGCAGTTGAAGTGCCACAAAATACTTCATTGTTTTTACCGAACCAAGCAACCAGGCTAGCTAGAACTAACCCTGCAACAATTTGGATAACAAACTTTAATGTGTCAGTTAAGACTCTACCTTGGTCGCTTCCTGTATGGATTACTGTCATGCACTCTATATGGGGTTGCCCTTGAAAAATATTTGGAAGCTTCACTTGGTACAAAATGCAGCAGTGTGAGCAGTTGTGTGGCACTTACTACGTAAGTATTTGTGTGAACTAGATCTGCAAACATTTTATTTATTTATTTATTTATTTATTTATTTATTTATTTATTTATTTATTTATTTTATTGGATTTATATACCGCCCTTCTCCCGAAGGACTCGGGGCGGTGTACAGGGCAGTTAAAACACAATATACTAAGTTAAAAATAAATTAAATTAAATTAGCCCCAACAAGTAAATCACATTCTAAAAATTTAAAATTCCAATCCCTCAGTCCAGGCCGGCAAGCTCAAATAACCAAGTTTTCAGGTCACGGCGAAAGGAGCGAAGGTCCTCCATGAGCTGCACTGATTACCAAGTTGTTAGTGACAACCTATAAAGACCTACATGGCATGGGGCTGGGTTATTTGAGGGACTGCCACTCCACAGTGATATCCACCAGGCTCAAATGGTCCAGCAGAAGAGGTTGTGGGTTCCAACCACTAGAGACCCATGAGAGGGTCTTTGCATAGCAATGATGAAAACTATCTTGAATGCATTTGCCATAGGTGTATGCTATAGACCACACAACCAAACAGAGGAAATAGATGAACTTTTGGCTAGCCAGCTAGCTAAGTTATGTAGGAAGCACATCACAATAGTAATGGGGGACTTTAATTACCCTGACATCAACAGGGAGACAAACTGTGTTCCAAATGGAAGATCAAACAGATTCCTGACAAACCTAGCAAACAACTTTGTCTCCCAAAAAGTAGAAAAGGGAACTAGGGGATCAGCCATATTGGACTTAATTCTCACTAACAGAGATGAAATGATAGAAGATGTTGAAGCCATAGGAAACATGGAGAGGAGTGATCATGCAGTATTGGAATTCAACATTATGCAAGCACAAACAATAGAACATAGTCAGACTAGAGTCTTGGACTTTAAGAGAGCTAATTTCAATAAACTTAGAGCTTGGGAAGTACTCCATGGATGAGAATCCTCAAGGGGAAAACAATTCAAGAAGCTTGGAAAATTTTGAAAAGTGAGATGATAAAATCCCAGTCTGTCAACAAAGAAGAAAGATAACAGCTCTCAAAAGAAACCAGCATGGCTGCATAAAGAACTCTCTGATAAACTGAAAGACAAAAAGAACAAGTATAAAAAGTGGAAAGAGGGGCACATAACTAAGGCAGAATATCATCAAGTAGCCTGAGCCTGCAAAGATGAAGTGAGGAAAGCTAAGGCTCAAAATGAAGTAAGGCTTGTGACAAAAGTCAAAAATAACAACAAAAAAAGCTGCTTTCAACATGTAAAAAACAAGAAAAAAGGAAATGATTGGTCCATTAGTGGGAGAAAGTGGCATTAAGGTGACAAATAACAGGGAAAAAGCAGGACTACTAAATTTGTTTTTTGCATCTGTCTTTACACAAAGGGGAAAAACAGTCCAACCTACCAAAACCAGTGCCATAAAAAACAGAATAGAAACGCAAGTTAAGATAGGCAAGAAAATGGTAAGTGAGCACCTGTCCAGCCTAGACGAGTTCAAATCACCAGGACCAGGTGGATTACACCCCAAGGTTCTGAAGGAGCTGGCAGACGTGATCTCAGAACCACTGAACTATGTATTTCAAAGATCCTGGAGCACTGGGGAACTACCAGAGGATTGGAAAAGAGCTGATGTAGTTCCCATCTTCAAAAAAGGGAAAAAAAATAGATCCAGGAAACTACAGACCTATCAGCGTGACCTCAAGAAGATTCTGGAAAAAATAAGCAACAAATTAGTGAACACATAGAGGCAAACAAAGCCATTACCAAAAGCCAACATGGGTTTGTCAAAAACAGATCCATGTCAGACAAATCTTATTGCATTCTTTGACCAGCTGTCAAAATTAGTGGACCAGAGGAATGCTGTGGATATTGCTGGAATTGGGTATGTCTAGTTTAATGAAAAGGGCGAGGGGGGACATGACAGCAGTGTTCCAATATCTCAGGGGCTGCCAGAAAGAAAGTCAAGCTATTCTCCAAAGCACCTGAAGGCAGGACAAGAAGCAACGGATGGAAACTAGTCAAGGAGAGAAGCAACCTAGAACTAAGGAGAAACTTCCTGACAGTTAGAACAATTAACCAGTGGAACAACCTGCCTCCAGAAGTGGTGACTGCTCCAACACTGGAAGTTTTTAAGAAGAGATTGGACAACCATTTGTCTGAAATGGTATAAGGATTCCTGCCTGAGCAGGGGGTTAGACTAGATGACCTCCAAAGTCCCTTCCAACTCTATTATTATTCCACCCCAAGGTTATGCTGGCCCCCACCTTAATGCCTTCCAGAAAGACCTGAAGACCTGGCTTTGCCCTCTGACCTTTGGATCAGAGAGTGTTGTGGAGCTTATAACATGGTTGTACTGTTCTTGAATGTATGTGCTCTCTCAAGAATTGTATGGCTTTTAATTGTTTAGTTCTTTTTAATACTTGTATTGTTTATATGGCTGGTTTTTTATTTTATAATACGTTGGAAGGGACCTTGGAGGTCATCTAGTCCAACCCCCTGCTCAGGCAGGAAACCCTATACCATTTCAGACAAATGGCTGGCCAGTCTCTTCTTAAAAACCTCCAGTGTTGGAGCATTCACCACCTCTGGAGGCAGGTTGTTCCACTGGTTAGTTGTTCTAACTGTCAGGAAGTTTCTCCTTAGTTCTAGGTTGCTTCTCTCCTTGACTAGTTTCCATCCGTTGCTTCTTGTCCTGCTTTCAGGTGCTTTGGAGAATAGCTTGACTCCCTCTTCTTTGTGGCAGCCCCTGAGATATTGGAACACTGCTATCATGTCACCCCTCACCCTTATCTTCATTAAACTACACATGCCCAATTCCAGCAAGCGTTCCCTATATGTTTTAGCCTCCAGTCCCCCAATCATCTTTGTTGCTCTTCTCTGTACTCTTTCTAGAGTCTCGACATCTTTTTTACATCGTGGTGACCAAAACTGGATGCAGTATTCCAGGTGTGGCCTTACCAAAGCATTGTAAAATGGTATTAGTACTTCACGTGATCTTGATTCTATCCCTCTGTTAATGCAGCCTAGCACTGTGTTGGCTTTTTTGGCAGCTACAGCACACTGCTGGCTCATATTTAAGTGATTGTCCACTAGGACTCCGAGATCTCTCTCACAGTTACTACTATTGAGCAAGGTACCACCTATACTATACCTGTGCATTTGATTTTTCCTGCCTAAATGTAGAACCTTACTTTTTTCACAATTGAATTTCATTTTGTTAGATAGTGCCCAGTGTTCGAGTCTGTCCAGATCCTCCTATATCTTAAGCCTATCTTCTGGAGTATTGGCTATTCCTGCCAGCTTGGTGCCGTCTGCAAATTTGATGAGTTCCCCATCTATCCCCTCATCCAAATTGTTGATGAAGATGTTGAAGAGCACTGGGCTCAGAACAAAGCCCTGGGGCACCCCACTACACACTTCCTTCCATGTAGATGTGGTTCCATTGAGGACCACACGCTGAGTACGGCCGGTCAGCCAGCTACGAATCCATCTGGTGGTGATGCTATCTAACCCACATTTTTCTATTTTATCAAGTAGTAGGTTGTGATCTACTTTATCAAATGCCTTACTGAAGTCCAAGTAAATTATATCTACAGCATTCCTCTGGTCCACTAGTTTTGTCACTTGATCAAAGAATGCCATAAGGTTTGTTTGGCATGATCTGTTTTTGACAAACCCATGTTGGCTTTCAGTGATAACTTTGTTCGCATCAAGGTGTTCGCTGATTTGTTGTTTGATTATCATTTCCAGAATCTTCCCAGGTATTGAGGTCAGGCTGATAGGTCTGTAGTTTCCTGGATCTATTTTTTCCCTTTTTTGAAGATGGGAACTACATCAGCTCTCTTCCAGTCCTCTGGTAGTTCCCCAGTGCTCCAGGATCTTTGAAATACATAGTTCAGTGGTTCTGAGATCACGTCTGCCAGCTCCTTCAGAACCTTGGGGTGTAATCCATCTGGTCCTGGTGATTTGAACTCGTCTAGGCTGGACAGGTGCTCACTTACCATTTTCTTGCCTATCTTAACTTGCGTTTCTATTCTGTTTTTTATGGCACTGGTTTTGGTAGGTTGGACTGTTTTTTCCCTTTGTGTAAAGACAGATACAAAAATAGTTCTGCTTTCTCCCTGTTGCTTGTCACCTTCTTGCCACTTTCCCCCACTAATGGACCAATCATTTCCTTAACTTTTTTCTTGTTTCTTATATGTTGAAAGAAGCTTTTTTTTGTTATTTTGATTTTGATATAGTTTATGTTTTAATTGTAATTTGCTTTGAGTCATGAATGTGGGATGCTTCTTTTCTTTAGGATCTGTGCTTTAGGATCTGTGAAAGGATCATCATAATTGTTTGTGACTGAAAATCCTGTTTCCTGTGCCCTTTAAAGAAATGACATATACTTCTTTAGGAGTCAGAATTTTGTACTGTTTATCTTAAACATGAACAGTAGATGGATGGCTTTAAGTTTTTTGTGTTGGAGTTCTTGTTGGCTTTGGGGAGGAAAGACTTGGCAATTATTTGTAAATATTTCTCCTTTTAATTTGTTATATTTGCTTAATAAAATTGGACAAGATTTTAGAATTATTTTACATGCAAGTATTCCAGACAATCGCTATCAATTCAAAGTATTTTTTCTTTCAGCAAATTGTCATTTGTGTCTTTTTGGCTTCATTAAACAATATCTATTTATCCTAGGTTATTTTTTAATGTTCTTTGCAGAAAGTTAGCTAATAAGAAATTTACTCCTGTTGAAACGTGCATTAGATATTGGTTGGTAGTTGGAACGGTGTTTGTTTCCTTAGCATTCACAATGTAATGGCAGAAGCATTTGTCTGAAATGCAAGATTACAACTGCCACAGCAAGTTAAAAAGTTGAGCTACCATGCATTACTGCTCCTTTAACCATAAGATTTTTCCTGCTCAGTCACTTTCGTTGACTATGCTGCTTTGACTGATTTGGATTTATATTGACAGCTTGATCATCATTAAATAAAATCAACAAAGGCAACACTGCTTGCCTGTTACGTCTCTAAACTACAGATGTAATCCAAACACTATTCGTTTATGTAATGAAGCAATCTTTTTGTTTTCTGTCTCAGATTGATTTAAAAATTCATTATAATTGCCTACCTGTTGTGAGTCGATAGGCAGTTTATGCACAGTCAAAACTATTTTGTTTTGTTCTTAATAGCAGTGTTACCTTGATAGCAAACTATTGGAATAATCACTTTTGCATTTTAGTTGTAATCTCTGTATTTTAAACATTTATATACTGCTGCCATTTGTTTTGTTTTGTTCTTTAAAGGAAGAATTTGAGACCATGTAGATGCAAAATCTTGAGATATACTTTATTTTATATTGGAATTTCAGTTTCAGTAATTGAAACAGATATTTTGCTTAGTTTAAGAGCTTGTCTTGAGGGACAATGGATGCCATTTGAAAATAGCATAATTTCAAATGATTCTAAGCTCAGAAGGTTATAGCTTCCTTGTAGAATATTCCCAAGGATAGAGCCAAGAATTAAGCTGAATTCAAAGGTGTTGTCTCCCTCTGTAGGTTAAGCAGTTTTTTTTTAAGCAAAACAAATTCTCAGAATTTAAATGCCTTAAGCAGACTGAAATGTGCTTTTGGTATTGCTGACCTTAGTGGAGAGGCAGAACTTGGTCATATATACAGCTTCAATTACATAGCTGCTAAATTTTGCAAACCTGAAACATAGCTGTGGCATCTATGTGCGTCAGTGCCTTGTTTTGCTTTTGTCCTTTAATGCAACTGTTACTCTCCCATCCAGCAGATCTTAGTTCAGGCTATTTGCACAATCCTAATGAAACTCAAAATGTTCATACTATCTGTGCATGTTGTGCAGGCTGCCAGGTGAATTTTTATTTTTTTATTTTTTTTGGGGGGGGGAGAACTGGGAGGCTTTCAGCTGGATTTTCAAAATATCGGTTCACATCTTGGAAATAATGATAGTTTCTATACGTTCTTATTCTGGTCTTTATGTCCAAACTCAGATCAATTATTTATCTAGCAATAACTGAATAATATTTTGTCAACTTATAACCACAGCTGGGATTGGAACCTGAGTCATTGAGTTGTGCCCAGTTTTATGACCATTTTTGCTGTGATCATTAAGCAAATCATGTGGTTTTTAAGTGAATCCGGCTCCCCTCAATTACTTTGCTTGTCAGAAGTTCTCTGGGAAGGTGGCAGATGGCAATTATGTGATTCTGGCATGCTGCAATTATTGTAAATACATGGCCAGTTGCCAAGCTAAAGATGCCTAGAGAGGTGTTGGAGGTCCAGCAGATCCGAATCTGTTTGAACACGGCTAAGAACTTGTCTTAAGTCTTACCTAGTGGTGATGGAAGCGGCAAAGCGTGTTTACTTTTCCGCTCTCATTGCGTCCGCAGATAACCGCCCAGCCGCCCTGTTTAGAGTGACCCGCTCACTGTTTAACCAGGGACCGAGGGATGACGCCTTGCAGGGTAGGGCTGAGGAATTTGTACAGTATCTGCAGGACAAAATCGCTCAGTTACGGACTGGTTTGGACTCCGACTGGGCGGAATCCGATGGAGTGGAGAGGGCAGGTCTTGGTCATACCATTTGGGGTGAGTTTGACCCTGTGACTTTGGATGATATGGACAGGATTATGCGTAGGCTGAGCGCTGCAACTTGTTTATTGTACCCATGTCCCTCCTGGCTGGTTTCAGCCGCCGGGGAGGTGACGGGGCTGGCTCCAGGCAGTTGTCAATGCTTCGTTGACAGAGGGTGTCTTCCCCTCCGCTTTAAAAGAGGCGGTGGTAAGGCCCCTCCTCAAGAAGCCTGCTCTGGACTCGGCCTCGTTGAATAACTATCGTCCTGTCTCCAACCTTCGCTTTGTAGCGAAGGTTTATTTATTTATTTTATTTTTTATTTTAATCCCATTTATATCCTGCCCTTCTCCGAAGACTCAGGGCGGCTTACAATCTAAGCACAAATCAAATGTGCTTAGCAATAGCCTTCATTCTATGTATATGCCTGCTTATTAGGGCTTTCGCCCCCCCCCCCAAGCGGCATTATTACAAAGTCAGCTTATTGCCCCCAACAATCTGGGTCGAGAGTGTTGTGGCGCATCAGCTTCTGCAATTCCTGGATGAAGCGGACTATCTGGACCCGTACCAGTCCGGTTTCAGACCCAGTTACAGCACGGAAACGGCATTGGTCGCACTGATAGATGATCTCTGGCGGGCCTGGGACAGGGGTTGCTCCTCTGTCCTTGTCCTACTTGACCTCTCAGCGGCTTTTGATACCATCGACCATGGTATCCTGCTGCGACGGCTCGAGGGGTTGGGACTGGGAGGCACTGCTTTACGGTGGTTCTCCTCCTACCTCTCTGGCCGCTCGCAGTTTGTAGTGGCGGGGGCAGAGATCTACCCCGAGGCCCCTTTCTTGTGGGGTTCCTCAGGGGTCGGTTCTCTCCCCCCTCCTGTTCAACATTTATATGAAGCCGCTGGGTGAGATCATCCATGGCTTTGGGGTGAGGTATCACCAAATATGCCGATGATACCCAGTTGTTTATCTCCACCCCGAGCCAACCCAGTGATGCCCTTGACGTGATGTCCCGGTGCCTGGAGGCAGTGCGGGTCTGGATGGGAAGGAACAGGCTCAGGCTGAGCCCCTCCAAGACCGAGTGGCTGTAGATATCAGCATCTCATACTGTCCAACAGGTTCCATCTCTTCTTATGGGGGGGGGAGTTATTGCCCCCCTCAGAAAGGGCCCGCAACTTTGGTGTTCTCTTCACGGCTTAATTTGGAAGACCATCTGCCTGCCGTGACCAGGGGGGCTTTTGCACAGGTTTGCCTGGTACGCCAGTTGCGCCCGTTTTTGGACCGAGATGCCCTATGCACGGTCACCCACGCCCTTGTCACTTCTCCCCTGGATTACTGCAATGCTCTACATGGGGCTGCCCTTGAAGTGCACCCGGAGGCTTCAACTGGTGCAAAATGCGGCCGCGCAGGTGCTTATGGGAGTATCTCGATACTCCCATGTTACACCACTCCTGCACGAGCTGCATTGGCTTCCGGTTGCCCTCCGGGTGCGATTCAAGGTGCTGGTAATTACCTTTAAAGCCCTACATGGCTTAGGCCCGGGGTACTTGCGAGACCACCTGCTGCCAATGTCAACCTCCCATCACCCGGTTTGCTGCCACAGAGTCGGCCTCCTCAGGGTTCTGTCGGCCAGGCAATGCCGGCTGGCGACCCCCAGGGAGAGAGCCTTCTCTGTGGGCGCGCCGACCCTCCGGAATGAATTGCCTCCAGAGCTTCGGACGGCCCCTGACCTTCGATCCTTCCACTGTGACCTGAAGACATGGCTGTTCCAACAAGCGGGCCTGGACTGATGGTTTTTAAATTTGGATTTTATCGCCTTAAATTGTCCTTTATTTCTCTATTTTGTTTAATTCTTTTTTAATCTTTGTATTCTATGTTTTTTTTAAAAAAATTTTTATTGTTGTGAGCCACCCTGAGTCCTTAGGGAGAAGGGCGGCATATAAATTTAATAAATAAATAAAGCTCCCAAATTTTGATCATGTGATCATGGGAATGCTGCAGTGGTTATAAGTACAAGAACTAGTGAAAAATTACTTTTTTCAGCACCATCATAATTTCCAACAGTCGTTAAGCAAATGGTTGTAAGTTGAAGACTAAAAAGCCTGTCAGTTTCTAACCTTTTGTCAACAAGATCAAGAGAAATCTTGTTAAATGCTTCATTGAACTCAGGATACATTAATGGCATTGTTACAGTCTACAGATAAATGATTCTATTAAAAAAGCAATAAAGCTTGTATGGCATGATTTGATCTTGATAGATATCTGTTGGTTTCTAATAATCAGTACATGATGGCTCACAAGTCTATTTTAAAATAGAATTTTGCATAGAATTGCTGAACTAATGTGTAGATCTCTGGAGACCTCTTTCTTTTCTCCAGAGGCTTAATACTGCCCAAATTCTTGAAAATAAATTCTCCGCTATGGTTTTTATAAAGGGGGTTAAGGTAGAAATACAGGTTGTTGGAAATTCTCTCTTCTAGCTCAATTGCCCCTTTCCCAGGCCCTGGATGCCATTGCTGTATTGCTGGATATCTTGGCCTCAGGCTGTTTTTAATGATTGCTAGAGAGTAAAAAGAATTTGCTGCATCACAATTTGCCTAAGAAAGAATGGGCAAATCTGGCATGCATGGCTGAGACCTGGCAGAGCAACTCCCTGCCATTCTCACCTAATCTTATATTTGGCCACTAAGGTTTCAGTTGTTGCACAGCTGGAGACTAGAGTCAGAGAGGAGGGCTGATACTGAACCTTTGTGAGAATTTTTGCTCTGACCAGAGGCTCCTTCGCTCTACATGAAACAAGATGCAAATATCTTTTCCAATTGGATCTTGCACTGAACAAAAGGGGGGGGTAGGTAACCTCTAGATGCCTTTTAATCAGGAGTATCTGTAGTGATGGTCATTGGTTTCAAAACAGCAGGTTTGACTGAGGAATTAAGACATATCTGTGATTATGTGCTTGCAATGCATGTAACGTGCTTTAAAAAATATGGGGGTTTGCCCTAGTCATGCCCTCCCATTTTGAAGCCAGTGAGCATCATTAAGGAAGCTCCTGTTTCCATTGTTTCTACAATTTGTAATGGTAGATTGTAGAAACAAGCTAGGATATTGTTAATACACTGCCCAGCAGGTTCATGTTTCAGTTCCTAGAACTCACTGTGCAGAATGGGACAACTCATCATGGCCAACTTGCCATCGGACAATTCAACAAACATACAAGTTAAATTAATTTCAATATTGCCATGGCCAATAATGATAAAATTAAGTCAATCCAGAAGTAAAAGAGTTACAACAATTTCAACGAAAACATGGTCGTCAATAATAAAATGTAATTGAATGAAATGATTAATACATTGAATTGACCATGGTAAGTTGTCCTGCAATGAGTTGGCTGTAGTAAATTGTCCTAGGACACCCCCACCCCCACTGTGAGCCAGGCACCCAGTTCCCCCTAGCTGTTAATTTTGGAGTCAGTATTTGTTAGGGTGGAATCTTTAATAATTCAGGAATTCATGGACATTGTGATTAGTATTTTGTCAATCACTTTCTGACTAGTTTGCAACTCACCAATAACATTGATGCAAGGGGGAAAAGTACCTTTTTTGTGTGCCAGATGAACATTGCTTTGGGAAGTCCATCACTGCTGGATACTCTCATAGAAGTTGTCATTCCTTAGTAGTTTTTACCTAAGCACAATGAAGAAGGTTGTTTCAAGATTATCTCACTGTGCAAAATCTTATGGAACAGGTGGTTCTTCAGATTTCCAGTTCATTTATAGCTTTTCTTGGCTCTAAATAAAATCCTTAATGTTGGGGTGATTTGAAGGATATGTGTCTATGCATTTTAAAATTAAATGTTAGTGTTTATACTTTTTAACAATAGCTTATTCTTTAAAGGGCAGATGGAATTTGATTAGTACTACTGGGGCTATTAAATAGTATTAATGTGCATCATACAAGGCAGCAAACCAGAAAACAATAATTTGCAGGGAGAAGGTCAGGTAACTGATTAGCATTTGCTTGAGTTACTTTTTTGTCATTTGTGAGTTTATGGTTCTTAGAAAATCAATAAATCAGAATCTTGAGAATATGGGAGCAAAAAGTATTTCAAAATATTCTGAAAATTTTCTTATGTGCATGTCATGAATGCAGCATGACTATGAGTTATAACAATTTTTGTTTTAACAGAGCTCAACAAAAACCCAGTGGAAGGCTTCTCAGCAGGTTTAATAGATGACAATGATCTCTATCGATGGGAAGTTCTTATTATTGGGCCTCCAGATACACTCTAGTAAGTATTTCTAATCACACAGCTAATAGCTTGTGATGTTAGCATTTAATTTCTTGTAAATCACCTTCGGGCTTTGATTTTACTGAAATTGATAGCATAGCTTTTGGTCTCATTTTAAGATTTAATATAAGACTTGCATATGCATCTTACATGTGTCAATACTCTGTATACCTCTTAGGGGAACAGAATATTGGCTTGTAAGATAGTCTCTTGATTGGAAATCCTAACTTGCATAGAGTTGCATTTTATGATAATGTATGTGAGAAAGTTATTTTGTGTTTGCTGATTTAGAGAAGGTGTTATCAAGGGAATAGACTTAAACTATGGAATCGTATATGAATATAAAAGTTTGTTACTGAATGCAATAATCTGTGTATGATAGAAGTAAAGTGCATGCGAATAAGTACATCTTGGAGGAGGGAATAAGGCAAGGATGTGTAATAATCTCTTGATCATTTAATATACTTATGGATAAATATCAGGAATGTTTGTGATGTTTGGGATATGTCAATTTGGGACATGTATGCTACTGTAGTGTGCACAATTATTAGCCAAGTGAGTATTTTGACCATATCATCATTTTCATGCATATTTTCCACTTCCAAGCTGTATAAACCTGAATGCTTAGTGGATATAAGCATATCAGGTGATCTGTATTTGTGTAGTGAGGGAGGATGTGGCCTTAGGAGATCAACATCCTATATCAAGATGTGCATAATTATTAGGCAGCTTCTTTTCCTCAGGCAAAATGGGCCAAAAAAGAGATTTAACTGACTCTGAAAAGTCAAAACGTGTAAAAAGTCTTTCAAAGGGATGCAGCACTCTTGAAATTGCTAAGATATTGGGGCATGATCACAGAACCATCAAACATTTTGTTGCAAATAGTCAACAGGATTGCAAGAAACGTGCTGAGAAAAAAAGACACACATTAACTGCCAAAGATTTGAGAAGAATCAAACTTGAAGCTACCAGGAACCCATTATTCTCCAGTACTGTCATGTTCCAGAATTGCAGCCTACCTGGAGTGCCCAGAAGTACAAGGTGTTCAGTGCTCAGAGACATGGCTAAGGTAAGAAAGGCTGAAACGCGACCACCACTGAACAAGACACATAAGTTGAAACAGCAAGACTGGGCCAAGAAATATCTGAAGACAGATTTTTCAAAGGTTTTATGGACTTGATGGACCAGATGGATGGGCCCGTGGCTGGATCACTAATGGGCACAGAGCTCCACTTTGACTCAGATGCCAACAAGGTGGAGGTGAGGTACTGGTATGGGCTGGTATTATTAAAAATGAGCTAGTTGGACCTTTTGGGGTTGAAAATGGACTCAAATCAAGTCCCAAACCTACCACCAGTTTTTAGAAGATACTTTGTTCAAGCATTGGTACAGGAAAAAGTCTGCATCTTTCAAGAAGACCATGATTTTTATGCAGGACAATCCTTCCATCACATGCATCAAAGTACTCCACTGCGTGGCTAGCCAGTAAAGGCCTTAAAGATAAGGCTGTGGTCTGGGAGGCTGTGGTTGCTGCTGCACAAAACGTTGATCATCAACAGATCAAGAAACTGACAGACTCCATGAATGGAAGGCTTATGACTGTTATTGAAAAGAAGAGTGGCTATATTGTCACTGAGTTTTTGTGTGTGGAATGTCAGAAATGTTTATTTGTACATTTTGAGTTGTTTATTATTCTTACTTTAACAGATGCAAATAAATTAGTGAGATGGGCAAATTTTCATTTTTCATTTAGTTGCATAATCATTCTGCACACTAATAGTTGCCCAATAGTTGTGTACGCATAGATATTCTCCTAAGAAAGCCAAAACCTCACTTTTACTTTCTTAAATATTCAGCTTTGAGGTTTATTAACATTTTGGATTGACCAAAAGCACTTCAGTTGTTCAGTAAAAAAATTTCCAAAATACAACTTGCCTAATAATTATGCACACAGTGCAAAACTATTCTATATGTAACCTTTAACTTGATGAAACAGGTGTATCAAAGGGAAAAACTTTTTCACCCAAGGTAGCTCAAATGGATTACCGTAACTCAATGTGTCCAATCCAAAATCCAGGGGCCATGAGAGTTGAATGCATGTGTGCAAGCACAGGGAGGTCAACTAAAGGAGGCATGGAACGCATGTGAGCAAAGAAGAAAGGAAGGTGTAGTGCACGCAAGCAAAGAAAGGCTTGGGGTGGAGAAGCCTTACCCAAGTGACATGCAACCTTTCCTGCCAGCTTCCCCATTAATCATGTTTATGGTAAACCATCATGAAAGATCACAAATTGTGATCATGTGACTGCAGCACATTGCAGCTGGTTACATGTATGAGCTACTTGCCAAGCATTCAAGCATTCACATTTTATTCACATGACTATGGGGGCCTTGCAGTAGCCAGACCTTTGAGGACCAATCATAAGTTCTTTCATTCAGCACTGTTACTGAATGCACAGTTGTAACTTAAGGGCTATCTGTAAGTTGAACAGAAGGAAAAAATCAAGTGTTGGTAGATGGAGCTGATGAAATTCTCAAAAAGAAAGTTCTAAAAGGGTTAAACCACCAAAGACCAAGTTATGATGGTGTGTCTGAATATGGTAGAAGCAAAGATAGTTTTATAACGATTAAAGGAGGAATATATTGAATGAAAGCCAGTTTGATATAATGGTTAAGGCATGGTGCTGGAGACCATGAGATGGTAATGATGATGATGGTGATGGTGATAATGGTGATGATGTTGGAAGGGATCTTGGAGTTCATCTAATCTAACCCCCTGCTCAGGCAGGAAACCCTATATCATTTCAGACAAATGGCTGGCCAGTCTCTTCTTAAAAACTTCCAGTGTTGGAGCATTCACAGCTTCTGGAGACAGGTTGTTCCACTGGTTAGTTGTTCTAACTGTCAGGAAGTTTCTCCTTAGTTCTAGGCTGCTTCTCTCCTTGACTAGTTTCCATCCGTTGCTTCTTGTCCTTCTTTCAGGTGCTTTGGAGAATAGCTTGACTCCCTCTTCTTTGTGGCAGCCCCTGAGATATTGGAACACTACTATCATGTCCCCGCTCGTCCTTCTCTTCATTAAACTACACATACCCAATTCCAACAACCGTTCCCTATATGTTTTAGCCTCCTGTCCCCCAATCATCTTTGTTGCTCTTCTCTGTACTCTTACTAGAGTCTCGACATCTTTTTTACATCGTGGTGACCAAAACTGGATGCAGTATTCCAGGTGTGGCCTTACCAAGGCATTGTAAAGTGGTATTAGTACTTCACGTGATCTTGATTCTATCCCTCTGTTAATGCAGCCTAGCACTGTGTTGGCTTTTTTGGCAGCTGCAGCACACTGCTTGGCTCTTACTAAGTGATTGTCCACTAGGACTCCAAGATCCCTCTTGCAGTTACTACTACTGAGATAGGTACCACCTATACTGTATCTGTGAATTTGGTTTTTCTTGGCTAAATGTAGAACCTTACTTTTTCACCATTGAATTTCATTTTGTTAGATAGCACCCAATGTTCAAATTTGTCAAGATTCTCCTATATCTTAACCCTATCTTCTGAAGTGTTGGCTACTCCTGCCAGCTTGGTGTCGTATGCAAATTTGATGAGTTCCCCATCTATCCCCTCGTCCAAATCATCGATGTAGTCCAAACTTAGGCACAAAGCCAGCTGAGTGACAGTCACTCTTTCTCAGCCCTAGGAAGGAGGCAATAGCAAACAACTTTAAAAAATATTGGCAAGAGAACAGCAGGGACCTGTCTAGGCAGTTGCCAGAAGCTAATACAAAAAAAGAATGAACAGTGTTGAAATAAACCATGTTTAGTTATATTTCCTTTTCTTTTGCTTACCTCATGTATGGTCTGGTTTTATTCCTTTCAGTGGTTTGCATAATATTGCTTTATATCCTTGTAAGTGGATATAATGGATATGCATATAGGTAGATTTATATTATGCAAATCTAAGCTAACCTTGGCTAAGCCATTACTTTAGTCAGCTCCCTTCTCTCTGAAACCTAATGAGATCCACATGCTGAAACAAAGTTGCACATGAAATGTAACATTTCTTACACATTTGAGAAATGCTTGTTTCCAACTCAGTGGAATGTTGGAAAGAAATCGTGGAAAGTTGCTTGGGACTGTGTCTGGCTATAGGCAAGATAATTCCAGAAACTGAAATGAATTTGAAAATGAGCCATACAGAAAAAAAATCCACTAAAAAGCCCAGTTTCCCTCCTTGTCATATGGCCCAGAGCAGAGCATGTAGCCAACCACTCATTCAGTGACCATTTGAATTTACACCTGCACTGTGTGACTGGCAGTTAGACCATACAGCCATTGTTGCATCACCCACAATCACATGATAGAAATTTGTGACTTTCCCTGCTGATTTCCCTAAATCAAAGTCAGAAGTTGCAGGCACATGAGCTGCTCACTTAATGACCTGTACGGCCCTTGTATAATGAAGGCAATAGAACTGCTGTCTCTTCATCATGTCCCCCCCCAGATAATTAAATAATGAATAGTAGGTTCTGTGAATACAATTATGAGCAAAATTGTAGAACACCAGACTTTCCCTAAAAGATTAGAAAGGAGCAAAAGATCAAAATTTCAAGCACAGAGATAGATAGATAGATAGATATGATAATGATGTTGCAGGAAGATCAAGCTATGAACCACTTAAACCTCTTAAGCTAAACCATGTACTTTAAAATTAATTTTAAAAAAGGCTAAGGAGCAAATCCCATTAAACACAAGCTATACTTTTAAGTAAATTCCAAAAGCTCTTTGCTCAGTCTTCTCAGGAATTTCTATCCATTACACTGTAGTGTAAGTCATAGATACAAGAAATACCATTTTTTAATCTATTCAAGGAAACACCGCACATAACTCCGGTAGACTCCTTAACTATAAATAAATAGTGGTTCAGTAGTTTAAATGTTGAGCAGAACCTGAGTCTGAATTACATAAAAGTAAAGTGATTCATAAAGATAATGCAAATATTCATATAAGCAGGATAGCAGGCAAAAGGAACCTTGCAACGTAGGGTTTTTGTTCATGTTTTTTTTTCTGATTTTCATCATTTAGCATATTTAGCATGCTCTTGGTGCCATCCTAGGCTTCAAAAATTGAGATCTTGATGTCTAGATGTGGTTTCAGTAACAAAGATTGTCCATTTTATGACTGTTTCCAAAACAGGAAATGACAGCTCAATCTTTTGTCTGTATGATTACATATTAATTGTGATAAATAATGAGAGTACAGATGATAGGACCTGATATTGATAATATCACTTTCTTGAAGTGCATGTCTTATTACTATTACTACGTGACAAGAACAAGTTCAGGCATTTGTCATTATGCTTATACATTTAATACCCCCCTACATACCAAATGCTGTTTTAGGCACTCTGCCAGTAAATGTGTAGTTTCATTTAACAGATGATGAGAGTACAAATGCAGGTGGCCCAACAACATATTTTATGCAACAAATGTTTCCTAGACTGTACCATAGAAACCCTAGGATTCTTTTATTCCAAATGCAGGGAAGCTTTTTGTTTATTTAATCTGTATTGCTGTAGGCTACACTGGAAACGTTCTTCAAATATTTATGTCTTGCTTTTAATCCTTATCCACAAGTTGAGACTTAACATACACATCTTTATTTACCTTTCCTTTGTTTGGGGCCATATCTGAATTTCATTATATCACCGTGAGAAAAAAAATTGGTAAAATTAGATATTTCTGGAAGATAATTCTTCTACTTGTACTAAGCCAGGGCTTTTCAACCTTTTCACCCATTGTACCACTTTTAGGATATGGCAATATCCGAGTACCACCAGTCGCCTAGCAAGTTGTCAAAAACTTGATGACCAAAAAAAAAAAAGGGAAAAAGTGATGAAATACAGGTAGTCCTCGACTTACAACAGTTCGCTTAGTGACTGTTTGAAGTTACAATGGCACTGAAAAAAGTGCCCCCAAGCCACAGCCGAGCAAGACACCTGCCTGCCCGCCTTAGTGGCGCTCTTCCTCCTGTCCGAGGTTTTCATTGTTATGAGCATTTCTGTTGAGGATTGGCAGCGGGGATGGGGTGAGGGGTGTTTGGTTTTTATTCCCCCCTGGGTGGTTGCAGCAGGTTTTGGTCACTTCACATGACGCTGGGACACTGTGACTGTCATAAATATGAATCAGTTGCCAAGCATCTGAATGTAAATCACAAGACCCTGGAGATTCCAGCTGATTGGCACTTCTTCTGGGCTCAGCAGAAGCCCCAGGATCAGCGCCAAGCTCCAGCTGGAGCCTGGTGCTGATCCTGGCGCTTCCGCTGAGCCCTGCAGCTCCAGCCATCTCTCGCTCAGGCTTGTGCGGTGCTGCCACCGGTTCAGCTCATTCCCCTCCCCTGCTACCACTTTTCTAGGATGGTCGCGTACCACCTGCCAGGTGCCAATGTACCACAGGTGGCACCCGTACCACTGGTTGAAAAGCCTTGTACTAAGCTACAGTTCTAGGAAATTAGATAGAAGGGGTTGTAAGAACTTTGTAGATCTGTTCTGAGCTTAATACTTTTGGAAATACATTTGATGGGAAAATGACAAGAGAATCTGTTCTGAACCTCCTTCCAAGGGTTGGGGATACCCCGCCGAGAAAGAAAGCCTACCTGCTTCTTTTTCTGTGTTCTTCATGACAATCAAAATATTTTTATTCAGCAGGCGGTTGATGTATAAGCTTGTTTTATTCTTTAATTATGTGGGTTTGTTTAGTGTTCTACATTAGTACACAGCTGTCTTTCAAAAGACACAGTGCTTATTTGTTTGTGATCTATAGCTCTTCGGTCCATGTCTAGAGATTTATTTGTGATGTTATCATTTATACTGAGATATAGTACAGATTTGTTAGTACTCTCCCTCTTCAGCCAATCAACCTGGACCATGATGGTATCTATTTTTTAAAATGGGTGTTTCTCTCTGGCTTCTGTTGTCTGTCTGCCTGATTGCAGCCTTCACCATATGTGTGTAACAGCTGCCTAGATTTAAGCCAAATCTCATGTGATTTTAAGGGAGGCATTATCATTCCATTCACTGTATAGGACGGGGGGTCAAAATCCCAACGTCACATGATATGTTGCGATGTATTGCAACATTTTTTCCATTGCTAGCAATGGGGTGGGCGCAGTTTCAGCATGACGCATCTGGCCTACAGGCCAGCAGTTTGACACCCCTGGTATAGATTTCCTTCCTACAATAAATGGGCTTCCTGTTCATCCTTTTGTGTTACTTCACGAACATGAAGAAGAATGACAAACTGCTCCTGATTTTCATTCTTCAAATGTTTATCTCGGCCAGGGGTGTCAAACTGCCGGCCCGCGGGCCGGACGCGTCATGCAGAAGCCGCACCCACCCTATTGCTGGCAATGGCAAAACAGTTCCGATATGTTGCACGATGTCACATGACATCGCAAGTTTGACGCGTCTGATCTAGGCATTCACACAAACTGCGGGCATCAACTTCCCTTCGCCCTGTGCGTTCCCACAGAGAGGGCCTCCTCAGGGTGCCACCGATCAGAGAATGTCGATTGGTGGCCCCCAGGGGGAGATCCTTCTCTGTGGGCGCCCCGGAGCTATGGAATCAGTTACCGGTTGAGCTCCGGATGGCGCCCGATCTTCGCTCCTTCCGTCGCAATCTAAAGACATTCTTATTTGAACAAGCCTGCCTGGCCTGATGGGGGATGGGTGGGGTTTTTTATTGTTATTTTAATATTTGTATTTACTGTTTTTAGTGGGCATATATTTAATCCTTTTTTAACTTTTGTAACTCTACATCTTTTTTATGCTTGCCCTGTTCACCGCCCTGAGTCCTTCGGGAGAAGGGCGGTATATAAATAAAATTATTATTATTATTATTACTATTTTCCTTTCCTTTAAATTTGGAGAGATGCTCCCTTAACAGAAACATTTTTGGGGAGGGTATGATTTTTTTTTTAATGGCAAACAGTTTGGTTGTACAATAGCTTTCCCCAACTTGGGTGCCCTTCAGTTGTGTGAATTTCAGTTCCCAAAATGCTGAGTGAATATTGCTATTGCTAAGAATTTTGGTAATTGAATTTTGAGGCATAGGTCGTGGAAGTCTGCTTTATACCATACCAAATGAGTTTATGCACATGCTCAAAAACTCATGTGCAAATTCAGAAATGACTACCCAAAGTTCCAGGTAAACAACCTACTGTTTTCAATTTGTTGGTGGACTGTTGGGCCATTGATATTTTTTCTTTAATCTTCATGTTGGCTGTGATTCATTGGTTAGACTAGCAATTTAGTTTTATGTCTTTGCCAGGATATGAGTGGAAAGCAAAAAAGGAAGGCAACAGTAATTTAAAAAACTGTACAGTGTATGTTTTATGATATGCAAGAGTCTGTGTTCTTTGTACATATCATTTTGGTACATAAGTTTGGTTTGAGAATAGTTGATTGAAGATCAGAATCTTTTAACATTTATACTTTGATATAAATCCCATTTAAAATCAGTGGACGTTTGCAATATAGAGCAGAGTGGTTTAATTATGAAATAATGAATTTCGATTACAGTAAATACTTCATGGTTCTGGCTTATGAAATTACAGTATTAATTCCCACTGAGGAAGTATTGAATATATGGGAAGCAATTTAAAGGATTAAAAACATCTATTTAATCAATAATCAGTCTTTTGGATGTTGTAGTGACTATTTTCAAGCCAACAAATAACTTAAGGCTTTGACATTTTGAAGTTGAGTACTGAAAATATTCTTAATTTCTTTAGTGAAGGCGGTGTCTTCAAGGCTCATCTTACTTTCCCAAAAGATTATCCTCTCAGGCCGCCAAAAATGAAATTTATCACAGAAATATGGCATCCAAATGGTAAGATATTATGTCTTATAAAATGTTATTTTCTCTCTTCTATTTAGAATGAATGTGAGCTACGTTAGGAATCACTGTGGGAAATTACTAGAAAGGAATGTCATATTTGGTCCAGAAGAATGTCTTCCCTGAAATCAAGATGGGCCAGATATGCTTTTGTGAAGTAAAGACTGTACACTATTTTTTCCTTAATATCCTCTGTTCCTCTAAAATGGTCCCCTGAAATTTGTGAAATCCATTTGAGTGCTGCCATTGTGGTGCTAGAGAAAATGGGATTTCATAGACATTTAATAGTAATTTTTGAAATGTCAAGCCCAATAAACTGTTTTACTGTATTACACTGTACACAGTCTGTGGAAGTTAAGACTTGTGACCTCAGAAATTGTATTATAGCATTATAATAACTTGCTCCACGGGCATATGGGTTTTGGTGGCTGATGAGCTGATCTAGCTACGGTAAGGGCCAGCAGACCCGTTCTTCCTGCCAGGTATATAAACGTTGGGGACTAGAGCTCGGGGTGAGGGGAAATACCCAGCTCCTCAGTTACTGGTGGACATGCTGCCAATCTAACCCAAAAATTGGAGTGTGAGAGAGAGAGAAAGAAAGAAAAGGTCTGTACAAAATGAAGTTGAATAGAGTGGTCTTAGAGAAAAGCTGGAGAAGCGTGTTCCCACTTGGGAAGAGAGAAGAAAAGTCCAGAAGTGGCTTCCCTGGAAGAAGGAAGTGAAGACCCAGAGGGACAAGAGCTCCACCCAAGACCCAACAACAAAATGGAGGGAATTGGCTGGCCACAGGAGGCGGCAGCCTCCACAACCCAAGAAGGAAAGTTTGAGATTGGCTTTTGGCGAGGAAGACATTTGCTGGGAAATAAGTAGGCAAAAGACTTTGAGAGAGGCTCTTTCCCCAAGAGAGAAGCAGTAGGTAGGTGTTCAGCTGAGCAGTTCCAGCTACAGGTAACACCACCTGAGCACGCTAGAGTAAATTTTAGCCCTCTCTCTCTTGTCAAACCCATGAATGAGAGAGAAAGAGGGCGAGGAAGGGGAAGGAAGAGAAGAGATAGAGGAGGGGGAAAGTTTCTTGGAGGAAGATTTGAGAGGAAACGTGACATTGGATATTGTGTTGTATATACTTGTTGTGAATGTCTGCTGTATATAATATCACTGTAAAAAGCATAAAGGCCTTCACTGTCATGTTTTTCTGTCAGTTGCCATCCTTGCGAAACAATACACCTCCAATTCAAAAAAAGAACTGTGCCATAATATTGGCATGATGGATTGAGGATCATGACTGAAAATTGGCTCACAGCTGATCTTTGCAGTTATCTGAAATATCTTTGCTGCTCCACTCTGCCTCCGAATGATCTTCCCCTTCTTTCTTTGTAGTTGACAAAAATGGTGATGTCTGTATTTCTATCCTTCATGAGCCTGGTGAAGACAAGTATGGTTATGAGAAACCCGAAGAGCGCTGGCTTCCCATTCATACGGTGGAAACCATAATGATTAGTGTAATTTCTATGCTGGCAGATCCCAACGGCGATTCTCCTGCTAATGTTGATGCAGCGGTATGACTCTTACAAATAAAAATGTTGCTATCTTTGCTAAAAGAAATTAGGAATTCATTTGAGTCCTTGACTAACAGATTTCTTCTGTAATAAATATTCTCTTAATAAGGAGAGACAGGGCTTGAACTAAAAAAAGGTGTGTTTAATAGTGTTAATCTTCTGATTCTGGGTGGCTTAAATGGAATAAAACACAAAAGCCAAATATACCCCACCCCTGGCAACAGCATCCAAGCAAATCACTTAATGGGTTCCATGGAATCCTTAAATATTTTGACCTTTTAAGGCCCCAGATTGTTCAGTGCCAGATTCTCTGAGAGACCACCTCTCTGTGTTTTACATGTACCCATTCCCTCATGTCCAGCAGGAGAGGCAGGTTGTGGGTCCTGTTAACCAAAGGGCATTGTTTGGTGGGGCCTAAGAAGAGAGCCTTTTCTGCCGTGGTACCCACCCTCTGGAATATTATTCCTCCTGAAGTGAGATTGGTCCCAACTCTATTCGCCTTCTAAAAGGCCTTTAAAACTTGCTTCTGCCATTAGGTTTGTGGATCCCATGGAAGAATGGACCATGTGAAATGGCTGTATTGTATGTAAATTTGGAATGCTGTCTCCCCGCCTCTTGTCCCAAAGGTTTTTTTCACGAGGCAGCTGGATTTTCTTGGGGTTTTTTTGAAGACGTTTCGCTTCTCATCCAAGAAGCTTCCTCATCTCTGACTGGACAGTGGGGAATGGCAGGATTTATACTCCTTGCAGACAGCTGATCATTTGCATTCTTTTATCTGGTTATTTGCATTCTTTTAGCCTCTTTCTATATTTTGTAAACTATTATTTAATTGTTTATCGATGGTTTTGTTTTTATTTTTGATTTGTTCAAGATGGAATTGCAAATTATACTTACTATGAAATTACTCAACAAGCTACAAATTAAATGCATGCTTAATTCATTGAAGACGTTAGTTCAAATATGACGTGCTACTTTTTTTCTCGTAAACAATATAAGAAAATAGTGCATATTTTTCTCAGGAGGTTGGAGAGACAATGCATGTTTTAAACAGTTTTCAAAATCTGTATTTTAATTTACAGAAAGAATGGAGGGAAGATAGAAATGGAGAATTCAAAAGAAAAGTTGCCCGCTGTGTAAGAAAAAGCCAAGAAACTGCTTTTGAGTGACACTTAATTCAGTTAGTAGCTTCACTTTTTTCAGGGTAAGTAATTTAACTGACAATTCCAGTTTTAACAGGAAATACTGCAAGGTAGCATCATAAATATTACCTTTATATGCTGAGTGTTCCCCAGACAATAAGGAAAGATAGATCTCATACTTATGTGGGAAATCTCTGACCCATGAGGACCAGTACTTCACAGGGCAGCTAAGCATAGGAAACAAGTGGCTGATTATAATACTATTTATACAAAACTATAGTTGGAGTGTTAATTTTTCCATAGAAACATTTTGTCTAATATTATATCTCCAGTGTTGTAGAAGCTCATTTGCTTTATCTAATTCTCAGAGAATAGGTTACATTTATTTATCCGTGTCTTCATAATAGTTATAAGTGCTAATACTAATCTTGTAGCTGATTTTTTTTTAATTCAAGATATTGGCACTTAACTGAAAACTAAACATACAAATTTAGATTTACATATATGTGTGTGTATTAATGGTATTTGGGAATGACCTTGGGAGATAGGATGAAGAGGTACAGCCTAGACAATTGCAAAAAGTGTCTCAGCCCACAGAAGGAAAAGGAACATGGGAAACATCTCAGAAGGGACATTCCCCGATTTTCTGGAAAGTAAAAGGTGGGGAGAAATTCTTTCAGACTTGCAAGATTCTGTTACTGTAACCTTACAATAAAGGTAATGTTACCGTGTTTCCCCAAAAGTAAGACTCTGTCTTACTTTCTTTTTGGGCTCTGAAGTAAGCACAGTGTTTTACTTTCAGAGAGGACTTTTAACCAGTACTGGCACCAGTAGGCCACGAGATTGCGGGGGTGGGGCGGGGCCTGTGCATGGGGTGGAGAAGCAACACGGCGGGGCTAGCATGGTGGCAGACTAGTTGCTTCCCTCCCCCTGCCAGACACCTGCCGAAGCCATGCAGGGTAAGGTTTCTGTGCCCGCCCCAATGCCCTCGCCTCCCCCAAGTATTTTTTTTACTAACCTGCCTTTCAGCTGCATTCCATTTCTCTGTTCGCTTCTCTGTTCACCGCGTGTTTGTGCGACCGACCAAAGCAGCAGGTGGAGCACCAGAGGCTCGGGGAGGGAGGGTGCTGAAATGGGTAGTCGGGCCATTGGCAAGAGCAGCGCGGCTCAGCAGAAAGTGGCCTCGGAACAAGTGGGGCAGGTAAGTAAAGAAATCCTCACTCTTCCAAGGAATTGCCTTTCTTTCCTTGCCTGACTCCCAGCCCTGTGCCATTTCTCCTTCGCCATCCACCGCCATATGTAAGAAAACAAACAAAGTTTTTTTTGGGGGGGGGAAGGTCAATCAATCAATTCCAACTTCTCGCAAAAGATCTTGTGAAGTTGGAATTGATTGATTGACCTTTTTGATTGACCTTTTTTTTCCTAAAAAAAAAAATCTTTCCTTTGTTTCCTTGCGCGCGGCGCAACAGCAGATCGCAAAGGAGAAACGGCACAGGGTTGGGAGTCAGGTAAGGAAAGAAAGGCAATTCCTGGGGGAGCAAGGATTTCTTTCCTTACCTGCCACACTTGTTCCGAGGCCGCTTTCCGCTGAGCTGCATTGCTTTGCCAATGGCCCGCCCACCCGCCCACTTCAGCACCCTCCCTCCCCGAGCCTCTGGCGCTCCACCTGCTGCTTTGGTGGCTCTGTAGGCAGAGCTGCAAAGTTCTCTTCTCTGTCAGAGAACTTCTCAGCTCTGCCTACAGAGCCACCAAAGCTGTAGCTGAATGGGCATATGAGGGGGGAACCTGCCCCACTTGTTCCATGGCTGCTTTCGTCTGAGCCGCATTGCAGTGGCATTGGGCGCAATGCGCGAGGCAGCAAACAGCCGTGTCACAGCAAAACCGGCCGTTTGCTGCCTCGCGCATTGCGCCCAATGCCACTACCATGAGGCCATGGAACAAGCCGGGCGGAGGTAAGGAACCGGTATACCGGATCCCCCCTCCCCCATCAGCTTCGCCTTGTCACAGAGGCCGTCCGTGCAGGCCCTTAAGTAGGGCTTACTTTCAGGGGAGGGCTATTAGGGCCCCCCCCCCAAAATCAACTGGGGCTTACATTCGGGGGCAGGTTTACTTTCGGGGAAACACGGTAGTAGTCATGGTTTGTGCTTCTTGTTCGGACTGCCTCAAAATATTGAGAACAAGTTGTTCTTCACTTAGTTTTTTTTTGGGGGGGGCATATGAGTCTCTCAGCCTGATGGGTAAACTTTCCTGCTTTACCTTATTTAACGTCGTTCTTCAAGAATACCTCAATAATTGAATTGGTTTAAGATTCTCCATGTTGTACAAATTATGGGACTCATAATATCTTGTATGTGAGAGAACAGTTTAAACCAGTGATGGTAAAATTTTGGGCTCATCATACCAAAAGTTCAAAAAATGCCTAATTTGACTCTGCTGTCATGTCAGACACACAGAGGCATGCACACACACCTCTTCCAAACAAAAGAGAAACAATTCTCTCATCTCTATTTGATCTATGCCACCCTAAACAGAGGCCCTCAATGGCAGTGCTGAGGCTGGGCCTGAAGTAGAAGCCCAGACTTCAACACCAGCCCTGGCACCATCTCTTCCACTCAGAAAGGCTGCCTTGTACCATTTCCCAAGATACGAAGGTCTTGGGGCACACAACCCAGCGCTTCCTAGGATCTGCACATATCACTTATCTTGAGGTAGTGTTCTCTTTCTATTGGCAGCCCCCATGACCTATCTGAGGCTGCTGCAATTCACACAAGGCTTTTGTTCTTGAAGTGTCGTCAGAGAATGCTCTTCCATAGCCTCTGCAGCCTCCCAAAACCACACGAAAGCACACCCTATTTGAAAGCACACCCTGTTCTCATAGGACTGCCGGAGGTCCAGAGAGCTCATCCCATTCTCACATGGCCTCCACAGCTCCCAAAAATTGCACAAGTATACAAGATGTGCTTTCAAGAATAATTGGGTGTTGGTGAATGTTGGTGTGTCACCCAGGATATTGTGGTGTGTCATCTTTGACATCCGTCTCATATCTTCACCATCACTGGTTTAAATATATGGCCTTTCACTTAGCCAATGAAGGTAGCCTTATATTTAACACCTTTTCCTGCGTAATTTGGGCATTGATACATTTCACTAATGCAATATTTCAGCTTATTGCATGAATTGTCAAGTCAGTAAAAGTGCTTTTAATTAGGTGTTTTAAATGGAGCTAGCAAATGGACTTTTATGGCAGTGCAACGCTATAGTTTTACAAATTAGTAGTTAAAAATTCATATGCCCTAAATATTTAACTGCAAAGGGTGCTTAGTGAGTTAGAGCAGCCTAGGGGTAAATGAATTAGAACTCTGGTTCAGTTACTGATCGTGGAAGTTAACTGTCTAATAAAAACATTCTGGGGATTCTCATATTAATATATGTTGGAAGTACTAAAGATATATGAAGATTCATATAAAATCTAGGTACCATGGCTGATGATTCTCTTTTTTTTTGTCTGTAGGTTTCCAATTGAGGAATATGGCACTGTTTTTCCTGCACTCTACCCACCTATTGCTGGACTTCTGTTTATACCAAGTTGGCAGACACTGGCAGGAACTCGGCTGCAATAAAACATGGCAGTTATTAATGCTGACAAGGAGTCTAACAAGTGCCAACAAAGATTTGTGCATTTTGAAAACTAATGGAACTGCTTTAACCTTCAGGAAGAATTGTAAAGATGTGTACATAGCACAACATGATCCGGATAATATATATACTGTTCATGTACATCCACAAATACACCTTGTACCAAATAATGCTGTCTTGTAGTTAGAATAAGAATCGTGTAAATTCTAAAGATTTTTAGCAGATTCTTTTTTCCTCCACTCCAATTCATGGGGTTCTTTTCTTACGAGCCTTTTCTCAAATTTTCTCATGAAGCATGTTGAACTAAAAGAAATTAGGATTAAAAAAAATTCCATTTTAACTTTCCTTTTCAGCCATTAAAGCTTCATTAAAAATCTCACTTTAATAAAAATTTAATACCTTTGTAACTTCCTTCCCCTCAACATTTTTTGGGAATACATTAATAAAACATTGAGATCTCTCATTTGATTCTGATGATAAGCATTGTCATCAGGTGATGCATTTATTCTCCTTATGTTTTTATCTAGATGTGCTCATCTTTTGACTTGGATGCAGCAATAAGATTTACAGCCATGAATTACGCTTGAGCCTACTAGTTGTTCCCAAAAGGGCTGAGAGCATTTGCTTTGAAAGTGGTCAGCTATGTAAGTTAGCCCAATATAGGTTGAACCACTTTTTTATTTCTTGCCTGATTTGAAGTTGGATAGATAAAAGCATGCAGAGCTATAGACTTCAAGTGAGTTCTGGTTTTGCTAACATATACTCTCCCCTATCTCACATCGTCTTTTTCCTCTTTTTTTGCATTCTGGTCCCATACAGGTTTTCTCACTTAATGTATAAAGAGAAATTGCAATGTATATTTTCATGTAACTTGATTTTGGAATTCTGTCACCTTCTGTAGTGAGTTCTTCCAAAATATAAATTTTTCCAATAGTTTTGTGTCAAGTTGGCTGTCTGCACTTTAAAAAATGAGAAGACATTTTCAGAGAGCCTTAACAGATTTAGATTGCAAATCCTTGTCAAATGAGCATTGACAAATCCTATGTATTCCATCCACTATAGTTGGACTGTTGACTGGGTCAAAGACTTGCTAATGAGAGTTCTGTGAACCCAATGTATACTTTATAGTATAGCCTTAGCAACTCCATTAGATGATGAAGCATCATATTTGAGGAGGATAAAGCAGAATGCTCTTTGATAGATTCCCTCCTACTAATTAATCAAAAATGGAAAAGTTTAAATTTCCATGCAGATTTTTCATTTCCTTAAAATTTGCTCAAGAGTTCTAGGTGACTCTCCAAAGCAAATTAGCAGGCGACAGGAAGATTAGAGATTGTTGTATGAGAGGATATATCCATATAATATATTCCTTGTATTTTGCTGCAGATGATATAATACATTAACGTCCATTTAGGAAAAAAACCAATTACACCAGCCATCATGGGGAAACTATCCAGATGTTGCTAGGGTATTATTATTCCTAGCATTCTTCATTATCAGGCAGGTTGAGGGCTGCTGGAATACAGTATATGGTTTAGGTACCCATCCCTGGCCAACTGAAGTAGAAGTCAATTGTAGTCTTTTAAGCAGTTGAAAATGAGTAGATATCCTGATAAAAGATTGGGACAGGGATGGGTGGCAAAGCTGACCGCATTTGTAAATTGTCAAAAAAAAAGTATGAACTCTCTTTATTAGAAGCACAACCACTCCTACACTGTTTTATACTGCTCTTCCTGGTCTTGTCTGGCCTGCTTATTAGAATTTAAGTACATTCATCTGTTAGCAGCTTCTGCAGCAACTCTTATTGCGTACCACTTCAGAGCAAGAACTAGAAGCAAATAGCTCGGTTGGAATTCACATGAGAATTAAAGCAGAATTTGCCTGGATATAGAAGCACTAGGCTGAGTAATATAACATAAAGAAATACATTAAAAAATCCCAAATGATTCTATATCATAATTATTTTATGACACACACACTTGTTTAATCCCACCTTTTCTATTAAGTACACAAGGAATAAATCATGCATTTTTTGTATGGGGTAATTTCTAATTCTATACATGTATTTTTCTGATAGAAGGAACATTCATACAGCAACCATTCTTAGTGGAAGGGGTTTTTAATAATTTTACCTTTTTTATTTAAGTGAATATGGATTCATCTGAAGTAAACTAGCAATATATGCCAATAAAATAGCCTCTAAACTCAAACTTTCTTTAAAACAAGCAGTTGCCATTTTTGCTTGTTTGGTTATTACTTCAGATAAAAATAAAAGGTGGGGTGGAAGGAGAAGACATTCTCCTAAGGGGAAAAAGTAGTAGTAACCCATCACAAATGTCAGGAGACCACAATTGATATAATTGAAAGAAGCAACAATACAGTATAAGACTGAAAAAGGGGTAGTAGGTTCTTGCCTTGAGTATTTCTTTTAAAAATGGAATGTTTTATCCTTCTGGCTGCATGCCCATGCAACCCAGATTACTCTATGTTGGCATGTGAAGTAGAAATGGTACTTCATAAATTCACTGTCTGATTAAAAAGATATTTATTGCTGTTTCTGATCTATTAGTACCTAGACATGGTAGCCTGGTTTAGACAATTTGTCAAGAACCAGATTTGCTTGACTTTTGCTAAGGAGACCTGGGGGTGAGGTATTGAAGCAGAGAAGAGGTGCCAACCAGCTGGCAACCATTTGTGCTCTTGAGTAAAATATGATGAGGGAATTTTATTGTATCTTAGGCACTTCTTCCATAATTAAAACCTGAAGGGAAGCATCCCTAATTTAAATTGCACATTTCTGTAAAACAAAAGACTTTAAAGCAGATTGAAGTTAAATTCATCCCATGTTAAGAGAAAGCTTATGTTGTAGTTGAGCTGGGTTTTTTGCTAGGCTTTGTTCCTAACTTTGTCTGAACTTGACAAAGTACTTGGAGGGAAGAGCAACAGGAAATCCCATGTAGACAAAAGTGGGAAGCAAAAGAATTCCAGAAGGCAATGGCATACCATTTCTGTATTACACCAAGAGGAAATTGAATTCAACTCAGGAGATTTTACTGCTCACATAATACATATTCTTGTGTTCTAAGCAAGGCTGTATACTTCTTAGCTCTTGTTTTAAAGTACTACATTTTACTATTTAAACTCTATTATATCTGATTTTCCAGTGCTGATCAACTAATAGCAAACTGATTTATGAACTATTTTTTGGGTTTGTTTTATGATTTGTTTTAAAAACGAGTACCTTAGAACAATGGTACCCAACCTTTCCAGCTCCGCAGATCGGCAACAGCAGCAATGACAGCAGACGGGAGGGATTGGTTTCACATGGGCACATGCCACTTGCACATATGTGGTTTCCTATGGTTGCCTGTCACTTGCATGGCCAGTTCCCAACAGGCCGCAGACTGGTACCAGGCCACGGACTGGGAGTTGGGAACACATCTTAGACTACAACTTGGCACTCACATTATTGTAATCCACTAGACTTTTAAAAACTGCTTATAGATGGTAGAATCCACTCATCCTGCAGTGCTGCCTCAACTTTGGGTGAAGGTGTTTGTTGGAAAGATGAGTGAAGAATAGCAATAGCGCTTAGACCTATGTACAGCTTCACAGCATTTTACAGCCCTCTGAGTGGTTTATAAAGTCAGTATATTGCCCCAACAATCTGCGTCCTCATTTTACCGGCCTCGGAAGAATGGAAGGCTGAGTCAACCTTGAGCCGCTGAGAATCGAACTGCCAAACTGCTGGCAGTCAGCAGAAGTAGCCCGCAGTACTGCATTCTAGCCACCGTGCCACCACGGCTCATGTCAGGAGTGTAAATTAGGCACCTACATTGGGCAGCAGTAATACAGGAAGATGCTGGAGATAGATTTATCATTTTAGTGACAATGGTAAAGGCACCACGTCATACAGCACAGAAAGCAATGATAACCCACTCCTGTATTTTATTAAGAAACTACAAAGGCAATAAAAAGTGGTTGATGATGTAGCGTTGAATGATGGGCCCTTCAGTTTGGATGGCATTCAATATGCTTTTGTGGATGAGCTGATAATCTTTGGGAATGCTATTGGTGTTTATAACATAGCTACAGTCTACTACACTCTTTACTTTTTTAAGTATCAGAAATAGACCAAAATTAGACGCTTTCACTCAAAGGGTCATACTGTTTACAACTCAGGACATGAAAAACAGTAGCTCTGCTGATTTCATAATCAGAAAATATATTGCAAGAAAAATATCTAAAACGATTCTCAGTCATCCAGGTCATGGCTGTGCCAAAGGTGCTTTTTTAAGAGGCAACTGGACTTTCTTGTTTTTTCTTTGAAGCTGTTTCGCTTCTCATCCAAGAAGCTTCTTCAGCTCTGACAGGATGGTAGGGAATGGAAGGACTTATATTCCTTGCAGACAGTCCTTTCAGCAGTTCCATTTGCATTACTCAGGTGACCCTATAGACACAGATAAACCTCCAAGTGGCCTCAACAACTCTAAAAGAATGCAAATGACCAGCTGTCTGAAAAGAATATAAAGTTCAAATTCATGAAAATGATACAATACTGTACGCAGTCTTAAAATGCTGATAATACTAAAGTGGTAGATACCTTCTGTTTAAAATTGTGTATCAATACTAAATGCTAAACAGTCAAGAAACGGCACAGACTAGCACTTTATAGGGTAGCTATGAAGGCTTTAGGGACGCGGTGGCTCTGGTTTAGGACGCTGAGCTTGTCGATCAGAAGGTCGGCAGTTTGGCGGGTCAAATCCCGAGTGCCACGTAACAGAGTGAGCGCCTGTTACTTGTCCCAGCTTCTGCCAACCTAGCAGTTCTAAAGCATGTAAAAATGCAAGTAGAAAAATAGGGACCACTCCGGTGGGAAGGTAACAGCATTCCGTGTGCCTTTGGCGTCTAGTCATGCCGGCCACATGACCACGGAGACGTCTTCGGACAAACGCTGGCTCTTCGGCTTTGAAATGGAGATGAGCACTGGCCCCTAGAGTCGGAAACGACTAGCACACATGTGCGGGGGAACCTTTACCTATGAATGCTTTGGACAAGATATTCAGATGTCAGGATGTGTCTACATCTATAAAGATCAAAATCATGAAGGCAATGGGTTCCTCTGTAACACTTCATAGAAACATAAGTTGGACCTTGAAGAAGCAGGATAGGGAGTATTGGCACAGATAGCTAAGAAAACAAATATAACACAGAACAAACCAATCTGTTTTCATTAGAGCCATGAATGACCAGAATCAAATTGTATCCTGGGCTTGTTATTTATTATCTAGTTCTCTTGCATTCTCTTGAGAAGTCTGTAATGCTAGGAAAGGTGGAAGAAAAAAAAAGACAACCATCAGCAAGACTTAGTTATAGTGGTGATGGGTGTACTGTTCAGGAAGACCTGAAGGACCAAGTTGGGAACTGATAATCCTGGGAGGGGAAATCTATATAATGGAGGTTGGTAAGAGTCAACACTGACTTTGTGGCTTGTACAAAAGATGGTGGGACATCAAATTTGTTCAAGAGTCCCTTATCTGAGGAATCTACATTCCCCACTAGCTCCCTACTAGCAACACGCTTTGAAACATTGTCCGGAGATCCTCATTTCTCTCAGCTTTTTTTATTAGGCCTATAAAGTTATACGACCCCCCCAAAATAATGTATATAATATTTGTATAATAAAAGTACAGTAAAGGTTCCCCCGCACATGCGTGCTAGTCGTTTCCAACTCTAGGGGCCGGTGCTCATTTCCGTTTCAAAGCCGAAGAGCCAGCACTTGTCCGAGGACGTCTCCGTGGTCATGTGGCTGGCATGACTAGACACCAAAGGCACATGGAATGCTGTTACCTTCCCACTGTAGTGGTCCCTATTTTTCTACTTGCATTTTTGCATGCTTTCGAACTGCTAGGTTGGCAGAAGCTGGGACAAGTAACAGGTGCTCACTCTGTTATGCGGCACTCGGGATTCGACCCGCCAAACTGCCGACCTTATCGACAAGCTCAGCGTTCTAACCCACTGAGCCACCGCGTCCCTAATTTTTGTATACCAATACATAATCAAGAAATATTCCCTATTCCACAGGTAGTCCTCAACTTACATCTGCAATGGAGCCTGCCCATTACAGATGTAATTCATGACTGTCGTAAAGCAGGTCATCATATAACTGGACCCAATTTTACAATCTTTTTTTTGGGGGGGGAAGGGAATTGCTAAGTGAACACAAACTCATTGTTCATTATGGGCATTTCTGCCAGGTTGTGGCAAAAAGGTAAAATGTGTTCACATGACTCTAGGATGTTGCAAATGGCCAGAAATATGAGCCAGTTGCTGGGCACCTGAAATGCAATCACATGACCATGGAAGTGGGGTGGGGGTAGCCTGGTGTAAAAACTAGATCGCAAGTACCTTTGGGGGAATCCGTTGTAACTTTGAACAGTTGCTAAGTGACCAAGTGGAGTTTGTCCACAGAGCTTGGGGATCTAGTGATACATTTCTGAGTGATTTATAATAGAATGGCAAGGATTTCTGAAGGGCCAGTTTAATTAAACTGGATGAATATTTTTAATAGTACAAGTAATCTTTGATTAACATCCCCTTGTTCAGAACCTGCAAGGGGTATGCAAAATACTGTATTACAGAGCAAAAACATCTGTGCATTCTTCTCAATATTCTCAGGTAGCTGAGCTCTCTGTTCTCAGTTCTCAGAGCAATTACAAAGAAGATCAGAGAAATTACAGAAGCTTTGCCTTATCATACTTACTAATAAGGCTAAAGTACCTATATCTACATGCCACGACTTTGTAACATAAATTCCTTTTCCTTCAATAAATCTAATGGAGGCTGAGAATCCAGTTTTCTTGACTGGGAGCGATTGTTACAGAAGTTTGATTATAGGAATTCCTAATTTCAGTGCTTTTTTTGTAAAAAAAAAAAAAGTTGCCAGAACTCACACACAGCTCCGGCTCCAGTCAAAAGCCCTTTATGGAGCGGGGGGGGGGGAGGGGAGGGAGAAGAAAACGCTTTAGGGGCTTCCGAAGCGCAGATCACATGAGCAGCATCAGCTGACGGAGACCATTACCACGGTTTTTGAGAGGGCGCTTGTTCGGAGCCAGCATGTCTTCTGCCACCTCGTCGTCCTCCACCTCCGATGACACAGAGGCTTGTTCCAGAGCCACAGTGACCAAGGCGGCAGTGGCACTGCTGCTTTGGGAGCGTGCTTGGTCCCTCGAAGAGATTTGCTCCAGGAGTCAGTCCTGGTCCCTGGTGGCCAACACGGGGTTGAGGACAGGCAGTGGCGGTGGGGAGGGGGGGAGCCCTATGAACCAAGGCAGAGAAGAGGGTCTGCTTTCAGGGCTGTAGAAGTGTTTCCGGGTTGACCTTCGATGCCCCTGATTTCTCCAGGCAGCTTCCTTTCACCAAGCCAGAGCTTTACAGATAGTCCTCGAGTTATGAGTATAATGGAGCTACCCATTCCACTCGTAACTCGAAAACTTGTAGAGTAAATCTCATTCCTTTAGCGAGATCACTCTCTTCCTTGTTAAAACGCACATGGCTCGTTAAACAAACATGAGTTATCTCAGGGTGGGGAAGGCCATGGAGGGCCTATTGATGGAACAGGCCCCCAAGGCCTCCCCGACCCATTCAGATGCCGCATGCTTCCCCCTCCCTTCCTGCCACGCCGGACTCACACGGAAAAGGTCTGTCTCCTCTCTGCCACGGTTCCTGCTGCTGCTCCGATCTGAGGCCAGGGGAGGCTTCCACAGCCCCCTGCAGCCCAATCTGGACTCCAGAGGCCTGGAAAAGACCTCTGCTGCCCGGATCTATGGCTGTAAAGCCATTTTGCAAACCCCCTCCCATGGCCTGGTCTGGGCTCCAAAGGCCTTTTCCAAGCCTCCGGAATCCGGATCCATGGCCGTGGAGCGATTTTGCGGCCCCCCAGCAGCCTGATCCGGGCTTCGGAGGCCTGGAAAAGACTTCCAGAGCCCAGATCTATGGCCGCGGAATGATTTTGTGGCCCCAGAGGCTCGATCAGGGCTCTGGAGCCTGGATCAGGCCGCTGGGTGGGGGGCACAAAATCACTGATACTCTTTCTAGAGTCTCAACATCTTTTTTACATTGTGGTGACCAAAACTGAATGCAGTATTCCAAGTGTGGCCTTACCAAGGCATTGTAAAGCGGTATTAACACTTCACGTGATCTTGATCCTATCCCTCTGTTAATGCAGCCTAGCATTGTGTTGCTGGCTTTTGGGGCAGCTGCAGCACACTGCTGATTGTTGGGACCTAGATGGGAGGATTACTGCCCCTTCTGGCCCTTTTTGTCAGCTCGATGTTTGCTGTCATCAATCGTGGTACCCCACTGGACCATTTGCAAGAATTTGTGAAGTAATTTTGATGGTTGGACTAGAAGACATCCAAAGTCTTTTCCAAATGTATGATTCTATGTTCCTACTTATGGGCAGTTCCAGACACCCTGCATGCAAAGTGGCAAAAGGGTGGTTAATAAAGTTGAAGCATGTATATGAATAGTTTGTGATCTTTGAATAACACAATATCCTTACAGATATTAAAATATTCTGTCGCTCACAAAACCCCTAAAGTTAGATATTCAAACTGTGAGTACTTTAGAAAGAAAAGTGAACAACTAACCATGTACAAACTTATCTGATCCATCTTTCTGAGTCTGTATAATACCAAATCCCACAAAACGGGCATCAGTCGCCACCAAAGTTGGTGCATTCAGATAATAATAAGCTTTATTAAGATAAGTTTTTTTAGCTAATGCATGCTTCAGCAGTTGAAATACAGTCATCTGCTGCAGACAGGAGCCAAGGGACTCCTATTCTACTCTGCAGGCATAGTGCTTCCAAAGTAACTGCATAATTAATTTAATTAATAAATTTAATGCTGTAATATGGCTACAGGTTGCTTAAACATGTAGCAAATCAGATTCCATGATTTCAGGCTTGTAAAATAACTTCCATTATTTTTGAATCAGCTTTAACTGCTTCAGCTGCGATGAACATAATACCATCAAGACAAATATGCCATTTGTTTAGTTAAATAAAGTCCTGTTTTATAGAATTTCTCAAAAGTTGCTGTAAGTTTATTACAGAGCTTTCAACAGTTGCTGTGTAGACAAAATCAGGAAATATTTGCAAGATAGAATCTACTGCTCCAGATAATTGAGTGCCCAAATGTTACAGAATTTGTAACAACTATCTTACAGAGGTTGTCAAATGGTGAGATTCTAGTATCAATTCAGGTTGCCACAACTTTTTATGGCATCTAATTTAACAAAATTCATACACATTGCATGGATGCAAAATAATAGGATAAAATGGTACTTTTTTACCACAGCATTGTTTGCCATCAGGTCTTTAAACAAGACCAGTGAACCACACTTGTTGCCAATGGCTGTGTTCTTCCTTAACGGACTTGTAATACAGACTCCAGAGTCAATTACAACATAGACATCTTTAACTATAGATGGATGGATGGATGGATGGATGGACAGATAGATAACCTTGTCATTTTTTACTGTAGGCACAATGGCACACATTAAAAATGAAATTTAGTTGCTTGCTCTCAAAGTGTAAAAAAAGGTAAAGGTAAAGTTTCCCCCGCACATGCGTGCTAGTCGTTTCCAACTCTAGGGGCTGGTGCTCATCTCCGTTTCAAAGTCGAATAGCCAGCGCTTGTCCGAGGACGTCTCCGTGGTCATGTGGCCGGCATGACTAGATGCCAAAGGCGCACGGAACGCTGTTACCTTCCCACCGTAGTGGTCCCTATTTTGCTACTTGCATTTTTACGTGCTTTCGAACTGCTAGGTTGGCAGAAGCTGGGACGGGTAACAGGCGCTCACTCTGCTACGCGGCACTCGGGATTCGGCCCGCCAAACATACATAACACACATTTAAACATACTATATACAACATATGTATAGACCTACACCCTTACATATAAGCAACATATAACAATTAATCACTGTCCATCTTGAATACATAACAGAAGGAGGAAGCTTTAGATAATATAAATATATACACAGTATTTAAATACAAACAAACACACACATACACACACTGATGCACCACTGGAAAACCTGAAGGATCAGGTTAGGGAGAGATTGCTATGGAGAAAATCTATGGTCACTAAGAGTCGACATATCACAAATGATCATGATAGCAATAGGACTTAGACTTATATACTGTTTCACAGTGCTTTACAGCCAGTCATAGTTCTCAGTGTTTCTTCCTGTTCTCCCAGTCTTTCAATTTACTGCAGGGTCTCCTGGGACTTATAGTACACATAGGGACTATCACCCTGAAGTCCAGACTTGCGAATTTCCAAACTGCTTATAGTTGGCTATACAGAATTTGGATAAAATCAGCCAATAGGCTTGATTCTGCTGGGCCCTTATGTTTTATGCATGCCCACAAATTGAATCATTGTTATCTCCAGTTTAAAGGGTCTCAGTTTAGAAGAGCTGTGAAAAAAATATTGGCAATTAGAATAGAGAAAATACCAGGCAAGACAGACTGTGTTGATCCGGGAGCTTGGCCACCAAAACACTGTATCAAAACAACTTGATTGGTATGTTAAGTGAACCCTCTATGAGGAATTGTAACTTATTTATTGCACAATGATTAAATAAATGACATGGTCCATAATGTAATTCAATGTATAAACCAGAGAAGTGTTTTAATTCACATATTGCATTCAACTCAGAGCAGTGAAAGGCCATACTTATTACTACTATTATTTTTGACCTTCAAAGGCTATAAGAAAAGTGGTTGGTGAAATCAGTGATGATTTATACCCTGTTTCACTAAAGAACTCAAGATGGCATAAATAGCATTCCCTTCTTCTATTTTTTCCCAACAGTAATAGCTTAAAGCACTCAATTTGTTCCAGCAACACAAAGGTACACTTCTGAAAAAGGTGATTTTTGCAAAATGTCAGTACTATGATACAGAAATATTACTGTAAAAAAAAAAGCTCAGGGTTGTTTATACCTGCACCAAACAATTATTTCCTTAACTATGCTTGTTGAATTATAATTGGCTGAGATCTCACATCACACAAAGCCATAAACTGTTTGACATATGGTAACAGCTGAGTTTGTATGAGTTAAGCCAATGTAACTGTAAGATATCCAAAGTCAGTTGGGAATAAGTAGCATTAATACTTGTTAAATTAATAATAAAGTTTAAAAAATATTCAATGATTTGATATGGTATATGAACACATGAAACATAAAGGGAGCTTTTAATATTCATTTGGAAGAGGAGTACAATTACCCCAAATATATGTTTCCTCCTTTTATTTCTATAGCTCCTTTCATCTTTTATTGTTGGACATGCCAATGGAATTTCAACATCTAGAAGGCCTTATAGTGCCCATCTAAAATTGAAACCATATTGTCTTAAAATATTCCAATCTTACTGAAGTTGATATTTACAATTATTTTGTTAAATTTACAGTCCACCTTTTCTAATTCCTCTCCATTTTCCCAGTAAGAATTCTGTGATATACAATTAATTTTAATTTCATTATGGGGCGGGAGGGAACTTGTAAGTTTCAGAAGAATCCCACACTATCTGGAAGGCACTAGATTGAGGATGTGCTAAACCAACCAGAGGTAGAACTATCCCATCACTTATTAGCTTTGTATAAGAGAATAGCTAGATGTGTTGGGAGTAGTATCTTAACAATTCACTGTTAAACTATATAATGGCTTTACACTTTGTAACATGGCCTGAATCTGAGTTATAGCTATGACTGGCTGAGAATTTTCTTGGCTCAATTGAAATAGGATTTTAACCACTTGTAAAGCTATTGTTCTAGAGAAAGTAAACTGCATACTGTATAAATCTTTATATTCTGCATAGGCTGAAAAGGCTTTGCAGGTTTTTATAGTTTTTTCCCCAACTTGCGTTCTGTCAAAAAACAGGTATTTTAATATTTGGATCTTTATAGTATTTTATTTATATCATATACAGGCTTTGTATAGTTTTATCTTTTTAATACTGTAAGCCACCCAGAGTTACCCTGTGGTAAAATGGGCAGCGAATAGATTTTAAAATAAATTAAATAATATTTTAATATTACTCATCAGAAAAATTCTAGCGGTAGAAAATGGAAAAAACTGCATTTGTTCAGAGATGCTTTGCTCTTTCGTTTCCAAAAATACTCATTAGGGAAAACGAAGTTGGATTGTTGCAGTTGTCTTGTAATCCTTAAAAATGTAAAATACAACGGTGAAAAAGAAAAATGCCACAAACGCCAAGACAGAGGCTTATATTAATTATGCTGATCTTAATAAAAATCCTCAGAAGCACTCTCGCTAAAGTTCTTAAGTCTTCGTTCTGCTTAAGGAAAAAAAAGATAAAGAAAATTCAGCACGTGCTCAAAAAAAATGATTTTGTCCTGAGAAAAAAATAATCCCGTTTCATTGAGCATGGTGAAGTCCGTGTATGCTTAAATATACTTTGCCTTCGGCTTCTAACAGTTGCAAGATTTAGAAAACGGCGTTAGAGCCATTGAAAAGAAAAGAAAAATAAAAAGGAAACCTAAGAGGAGTAGCAGCCCGCTAAATACACGACGCCTTCTCGGGTCGGCAGACAGTTGACTCTGGCTGCGCCGAACGTTTGACGCCTTCATTCCTTGGCCGCCGCCGCCGGCGCCACTCCGCCCACAAGCTCAGATATCGCGAGAGCTCTGTCCGAGAAACGGCGGAGGCCAACATGGCGGAAGGTAAGCAAGGTGGGGGAAGCGGCAGTAGCTGCAACTTGAGAGGGAGAGTGGCTTTGCCCTGAGGCGATGCTATTACGGGGTGGAGCGATTCCTTCGGGGTCTGGCGAGAAAAGACCGAAAAAGAAGGGGAAGGGCTGAACGCGCCTTATCGACAGGGGTCACCTGTATTTTTGTGTGAACCAGGGGGCGTTACCTGGCAGGGAAAGAGAATCGGGTAACCTTTCCCACCCTGGACTTAAGGCTGGTCGGACTACAACTCCCATCGCTCGTAATTAACGTCATCTTTTGGCTTTCCCGGCGGAGGAAGATGAGAGGTGTGGTATAACGCCGCCAGGCTAGAAAAGCCTGGACTAAAGAGGGACGGTAGTGGAGAAGAGGAAAGGTTGGGAGAGAGGAGGCGTAAAGAAATCAGGGTATCTTTCTGAAATAAGATGTTTTTAACACACCTTGCTTCTCTGTGTGGTGCTGCCAGGTTGGATTCTAGCTCCCCTGCTGCCCAGCCTTATCTGGAAGTGGGCTGTGCCTGCAATTGTACTGAAAGATCTGTCGATTTTTTTTGCAGCCCACTAAGGAACTTAATTTGCTTCATTTAACTCCCGTGATTGATTAGGGATTATTGGCTGGCAGTGATGTGTTGAATTTTAGAATTTCTATCAGAGAGAGGGTGCCTTAGAGTCGGTTTTTGACTTCTAGCTACGGTTTTCTTGGCAAGGTCCAGTAATTTGGCATTGCCCGTTTCTTAGGGCTAAGAATGAGTGACTGGCCCAAGGTCATCAAGTTGGCTTTGTATGTAAGGTGGGACTTGAACTTGGGGTCGTGCAATTTCTAAAGTGATACCTTAACCACTGCACCAAACTGCCTCTGATATTGAGAGAATGCAGAACTAATTTTTTTTGCTAGGGAAGCCCTTACCTAAGAAAACTGTTTAACGGTGATCCAGACTCTTAGTATGTTTAGCTCAGGTTTGCTTGAATTGACTGACACAAATGCCCTTTAGTTTCTCTGGTTTCTTTCCCATTATCTTTTACCTAATTATTAAAAGTGGCACTGCCAGGAATTTTACCTAAACCTAGGACTTCCTCTAAGCCAGGGGTCAGCAACCTAAAACAGTGAAAGAGCCACTCGGAACCGGTTCCCTCACAAAAGGAAAAACTGGGAGCCGCAAAAAATGTGCACATGCGCGTACATGCGTGCATGCGCAGAACAGGGTTTGACTGAAGAGTGGAGCCAAGGCAAGATATGCACCTACCCTGCATATTTGAATTGATTGGTTGAACTTTTTTAGTCCCACTTTTTTTTTGGACTGCACATGGCAGAGGACTGGGAGCCGCAGGAGACGGCTGAAAGAGCCGCATGCGGCTCCGGAGCCACGGGTTGCAGACCTGTGCTCTAAGCTATATGGAGGGAATAGTAGTCAGAGATTAATCCAACAATATCTGGGAACCCATAGATTTCTCATTCCTTATTTTCAGTGGTGGACTATGGGTCACCAGTGTCCCAAACAAGCCATGTTTTTCCTGGTTTTGCCTGAAATTATTGGGGATTAAATATGAACTTTCTGCTTATAAAATGATGACCTTACTGTTTGGCTTACCTTACTGTTAGTTACATGGATTCTCCATAGCTGCAGGCAGAAACCTTTCCCTTGATCTCAACCATTATATCAGTGATCTCACATTTATACATGTTTTAGATTCCACTGTAGTCTATGAAGCAGCAAAGGTTATGAAACTTTCATCTTTTTCTAATGCTTGTTGTATGATTATTGTTTCCTCTTTGAAATCCCTAAAAGGATAGGCTGATGATGGAATTTCAAGATCCAAGGTTTTAAATGGTTATACAGCATTCACAGTAGGCTGAATTCATATATCACATTATATCATGGTTTCTGTGTTATGCTATGTCACAGTTTTAATTAAAATTTGTTGAACAAGTAGTGGCCAGATTCAGCTGCATAAGCCTAAATCACAATTTACAAGCCACATTTTAAGCTAAAATAAAAATAACCAGGTGTGAATCTAGTGAATCTAGTTACCTACGAAAGAAGCAGTAAGGGTTTGTTGGCCTAAAGCAGGGGTAGGCAACCTTGGCTTTTTTATGACTCGTGGACTTCAGCTCCCAGAATTCCTGATCTAGCATGGCTGGATCAGGAATTCTGGGAGTTGAAGTCCACAAGTCATAAAAAAGCCAAGGTTGCCTACCCCTGGCCTAAAGGTTATATGTTATATTATATATTATATTAAATTACATTATATTATATTATTATATTATATTTATTAATTTAATTTCTATACCACCCTTCTCCCGAAGGACTCAGGGCAGTATAGAATTATTATTATTATTATTATTATTATTATTATTATTATTATTATTATTATTATTATTATTATTATTATTATTATTATTATTATTATTATTATTAGATTTCCCTGTCAGTCATGTCTTGGTGCTCAGCTCCATTTCTTGACCGAGGGAGCCAGCCAAGATGCTTAAACCTAAATCCAGGTTAATAAAATAGTTATCAAATTCACATAACATGAATGCCCAGCCCAATAAAATATTTGGCTTAATGTGATTGCTTGATACTTCTTAACCACAATACAGAAATTGCACCTTTATGCTCATTTCCTGTTGGTTAATTTGAGCTGTAAGAAAGTATTTTGGGCAAGATAAGTGAAAAGGTTTCTAAATTTGAATTAATTATCCCACATTGGTTCTTGATTGCCCTAATTCTGAGTAAGATGGGATACTAAAAAGTAATTGGTCTCTTTAGAATGTATATTCTTAATGGATTCTGCCCATTACAAAATTATTGTAATGATCTATTTGAAAATCAGTTATGATGTCATGCTTTAATCCATTCTCAATAAACTTTGACTCATTGCTCATTTTGCCCATCTTACTTTACAGAGTTATAAATGTAACTTCCATGTTGAAAGAACATACAGAAATAAACACACGATAGTTTAGAATAGAATAAATATATTATTTAACTTTTAAAGTGGAGATAAAATTTTATTCTAGTCAATTCTATAAAGGTATGTTTTTATATAGGAAACATTACTAATTTAAAATACGGTACTTATGGTCCATCTTCCTGAAGCAAATGTGAAAACAGTACAGAAGCAGTTGTCAATTGGTTGATGATTTTGCAGATTTTGACTTCCTCCTCTTGCCAGAATCCTGTGTTCTCTGTTTTTCTTTGTAAGAAAGCATTGTTAGAGGAAAGGAAGAATTCTAGAATTTCACTGGAAGACGACCAACTTGTTCAGACTTCTTTTCCTCTTCTGCATTTCTTTGTAGTGCCTTTGTTTCCTGTACTGAAGTTTGGTAGCATAGCACAGCAGAAATGTTACTGTAGGGGAGGTTTTGTAAAATCTTTAATTCTCTGGGGAATGGTTTTACAACAAGTTCTGTTATATTTTCTTAAATTATTTGTTTTTATTTTATCAGATCTAAATAAAATTGCAGTAAATAAACAATTACAAAGTAAAAGTATATGCAGCTTATCTTTAAATAATATGCATGTCATCATCTTAGAAAAGGCATCTCCTATGAATTCAGTTAACGGGAATGCGTCATTAAAAAATAAACTACCGGCAGTTATTGAAAGAAGTTATATGAAAAATAAGGCTTCAGAGTTCAGCCAGTCAATTAAACACATGTTTGATTAACCACTAGAAGGATAATAGTATTTCATTGTGTAGAACTACTTGTGCTTTCCAAACAGCAGCTGTTGAATATTGAATATGTCTGTGTGGCTGTAGAATAATTAAATGCTGTCATTTTTGGCAGATAAATCTAGGCTTGGTAAATTGCAGCTTTCTGGGCATCTAGAAATGTACTGGATTCCTAAATGAAGATTTAAGACAAATACTGTGCGCCGTATAAAACTAATAATTGCCATTATATATATATATGTGTGTGTCTCTGTGTGTGTGTGTGTGTGTGTGTATGTATATGTTGTATGTGTGTGTATATGTATATGTGTGTGTGTGTATATGTGTATATATGTGTATTATTATATTATATTATATTTCAAGCTGGATCTTGTCTTTGGGGTTTCTTAAGATGTTGGCTATTTTTGGTCGGTGCTGAAGGCTGTCTTGATATTGTGTTTGTGGACAATTTTGCTGGTTGATTGATTTTGGTTAGGGAGGCTTCAACTTCGCATATGATGTTTTCAGTGGGGATGTGTTTGGGGGCGACTGCAAAGTTGAATCCTTTGGAAAGGACATTAGTTTCTGCTATGGTGAGGGTCCTGTCTGGTACGTTATGTACCAACATCTTAAGAAACCCCAAAGACAAGATCCAGCTTGAAAACCAAGGAGTCTATGAAATACCATGCAAAATCTGCCCAGCCACATACATTGGACAAACTAATAGGAGAATAAATGCAAGCATCGCAGAACACAAGAACGCAGTCAGAAAAGAAGAAAAAACTTCCTCCCTTTTCAAGCACCTTAAAGCAACAGGACATGAAATTGACTTTGAAGGAACGAAATTAATCTCCAAAACTGAACACTACAACAAGAGAATAATTATGGAAGCCATCAAAATAGAAAAACACCCCCACAACATGAATAAACGTGACAATACCTCCCGCCTACCAGACATCTGGAAACTAGCCCTAGTCAACAAACGAGTCCCAGCCACAAAAACCGACACCGGACCCACAACAACACAGGATGCCATCACCAATCATCCTCACCAGACTCAAACCCAAACCCAAACCCATAGACGAAATGCAACCACCATCCAGAAGCCAAACCATGGCGGCATCTCCAGCTGCTGCACCCCCCCGACCCCCACAGAAAGCAAACTGACACATGCCATGAACACAAATCCAGACCGAAAACTCGAAGCCAAACCAAAGCCCGGGATGTTACACCACAGCCTTCTGCTCAAAACAGTACATGACAGAACTAAGGAGGTTACAATGCTAAAGCTCGGGATGTCACAACACAGCCATTCACCCAGGATGTTGCAGCAGAGAACTCAGGATATCAATACACAAGAGCTCAGGATGTCATCACACAGCCCATTATCCAGGTCGTTACAACACAAAAGACTAATGGGCACACAGCCAACACCTCAGCCACACAGGATGTTACAAAACAGCCGACTAATCCACAAACAATAACCCCATCAACCAATCAACATGTAACTACACAGCCAACCAACCCGCTTACAGCAACAAAGCCATCACCCCCCACCCCCCCACCAATATTTATAGAGATACGGCAGCTCTATAAATAGTTTAATTGGATTTCTATACCGCCCTTCTCCCTAGGGACTCAGGGCGGTTCACAGGGCATATATAAATAAGTATACAAAAATTAAAAAAGAATTAAACTATGCCCAATTAAAATACAGGAATAAAAATAATAAAACCAGTTAAAAAACCCATATTCCCCTTCAGGCCAGACCAGCTAACTCGAACAAGTGGGTCTTCAACCCGCGACGGAAGGATCGGAGGTCCGATGCCATCCGGAGCTCAACCGGCAGTTGGTTCCATAGTGCTGGGGCACCCACAGAGAAGGCCCTCCCCCTGGGGGCCACCAGTCGACATTCCCTGACTGGAGGCACCCTGAGGAGGCCCTCTCTGTGGGCACGCACAGGGCGGAGGGGAGTTGACGCCGGCAGCAGGTGGTCCTCGAGGTATCTCGGACCCATGCCATGTAAGGACTTAAAGATCATAACCAAGACCTTGAACCTCACCCGGAAGACAACTGGTAACCAATGCAGCTTGCGGAGCAAAGGTGTAACATGGGAGTACCGGGAAACTCCCAAGACAACTCTCGCGGCTGCATTCTGTACCAGTTGGAGCCTCTGAGTGGTCTTCAAGGGAAGCCCCATGTAGAGAGCATTACAGTAGTCTAGGCGAGAGGTCACGAGCGCATGAGTGACCGTACACAGGGCATCCCGGTCCAGATAGGGCCGCAACTGGCGCACCAGGCGAACCTGGGCGAAAGCCCCCCTAGTCACGGCTACTATATGGTCTTCCAGGGTAAGTCGTGAATCTAGGAGGACTCCCAAGTTGCGAGCCCTATCCACGGGGGGTAAGAGCTCACCCCCCATAGAAAGAGATGGAACATTTGGAATGTCCCGGGATGCCGGAATGTACAGCCACTCAGTCTTGTCAGGGTTGAGTTGAAGTCTGTTCCTCCCCATCCAGACCCGTAGCGCCTCCAGGCAACGGGACATCACAGCGAGGGCATCACTGGGGTGGTTTGGGGTCGAAATGAAAAGTTGGGTATCATCAGCATATTGATGATACCCAACTCCAAAACCACGAATGATCTCACCCAGCGGTTTCATGTAGATGTTGAACAGGAGAGGCGAGAGAACCGACCCCTGAGGAACTCCACAAACGAGAGACCTAGGGGCCGATCTCTGCCCCCCTGCCAACACCGACTGCGAGCGTCCCAGGAGATAGGAGGAGAACCACTGAAGAACTGTGCCTCCCACTCCCAATCCCCTGAGACGCCGCAGCAAGATACCATGGTCGATGGTATCGAAAGCCGCTGAGAGGTCTAATAGGACTAGGACAGAGGAATATCCCCTATCCCGAGCCCTCCAGAGATCATTTATCATTTATGTAAATGAAGTAATTTATGTAAATGAGTAGTAACTGATAAATTTCTCCTAACCTTTCTCCAATGAATTTAGGTCTTTGTGTGGTATAATGTTTTTCAGCTTGTTAGAAAACTATGTCAGAGGAACAGAAAAATATTGTTTTGTAGGGCTACACCAAGTCTCTGCACTTCCCTACCCCAGGACTCCTGTCTGACCTCATTAGGAAGCCATTCAATTTGTAATTTGAATCAACAACTTTAATTTTAATTGGTCATTATTTAAAAATTGTATTTAGATTACTGTTGCCTTGTGATTTTATTTTGCTCATAAATTTTCTATTGTAAATTGGAAGAGTATTTTTTTGCAAGCCCACTTGAAACTCCTAGAGATAAGCATAGTATAAATCTTAAAGGTAAAGGTTCCCCCGCACATGCTTCCGACTCTAGGGGCTGGCGCTCATCTCCGTTTCAAAGCCGAAGAGCCAGCGCTTGTCCGAGGACGTCTCCGTGGTCATGTGGCCGGCATGACTAGACGCCAAAGACGCACGGAACGTTGTTACCTACCCACCGTAGTGGTCCCTATTTTTCTACTTGCTTTTTTACGTGCTTTCAAATTGCTAGGTTGGCAGAAGCTGGAACGAGTAAATAAGTGTAAAATAGCTCTTTTAGCATTTTTTTCAGGATAGGGTGGGAATTTAGGGGATGCATACTCGATACAATAAATGTGGACTGATTTGGGAGAAAGCCAGGGAGCTTAAAATATGGAATTGCAGTCAGCTGAATTTACTTTATTTGTTCCTTAAAAGCTTGAATAAGCAGGCTTATTCTCCTTTGTAGCTGGATCAAAGAGATTATGCAGATAAAGGTATTAAATGTAAAGCTAATTCATTCAGTAAAAGTTATCTGATCATTACTGGAACCTTTAGTATCTGAAGGAAGGGAACTTAATTTTCTCACAGATTTCCCGGCTGTGTTAGCAGGATGTCAGTTTGAAAATTTTGGCAATTAATAACATTTTGCTTCAGAGGCATAGCTGATTTTTCCACCCCTTTCTGTCACCCAGACAGGAAATCTTGCTCTTGTTGCATTTGTAAGAATGTCAGTATTGTTTAAGTTGAAATGTTTGTAAGAATTCCAGCCTTGCTAGAAGAAAGTGTTTCTGCTTGATCATTGTGATTTTATAGATGTCTAGGAAATGTTTTGATATTTTTATTGTCTGTTGATCAAATCTCATGTTGAGTATTATGTTAAGAAGGATTCAGGCAAACTGGAGCAGATACAAAAAAAGACACAGAAATGATAATCAGGGAACTGAAAACAAGACAATATTGAGACAATTGGGCATATTTAACTTCGAGGAAAACAGAGTTGTTTTCCTCACCATAGGATTCTTCAAGTACCTAAACAAATGTTAGACAGAAAAAGACTAAGTTCTATTGTCTATTATTTTTGAGTGCTGAATATAAGTGATTTAGGCAGATTGTAGTTGAATATTAAGAAAAAAAATCCTAACAGTAAGAGCAGTTATGGCTATTATCAAAAGAGAAGGAAAGCTTTCCTAGACTTGATGTGTTCAGGCAGACGTTAAATTTTGAGGACGCTTTAAACTGAGCATGGAGCTGAACTCAGTGACTTCTCTGGCCTCTTCTTATTCATAAATTACTGTTGAACATATATGCCATTCAGAGATCACTAAGGAAGAAAGCTTTCTAAAATAATGTTTTATTTTTTCATTTGTTTTTTGCCTTTATTATTTTTATAAATAACTCAAAAGGCAGTAAACAATATTCCTTTCTCCTCCTATTTTCCCTACAGCAACAACCCTGTGAGATGAGATGGGCTGAGAGAGAGTAAGTGGCCCAAAGTCATCCAGCTTTGATGCCTAAAACAGGACTAGAAGTTGTCCTGTCCTGGCTTCTAGCCTGGTGCCTTAACCCACTTAATCTTTTCTTCACCCCCTGGGAATACCTTTTGTGGCCACAAACCATAGCTCCGGATCCCCGAGTTGTAAGATTTAAATCATAACATTTCTTCAAGCCTTCGCAGAACTCTCATGACAACATTGTGACACCACCACTACCCCACCACCCCCGGGGTCTATGGACCACAGGTTGAGAACCACTGGATCAAACTGACTTACCTCCTGTTATTTATTTTTATTTATTACATATTTATGCCATCCATCTCCCCTACAAGGTAACTCTGGGCGGCTTACCATTTTTAAGGTAAGGATGTTAGAACTAGGTTAGTTTTCAAACTTTTGTTTTTTTGCTCTCATAAATTCTGCTTACCACTTCAATATTTCACAGAAGCAAAACCAGGAAAGGAAAAATCTACTGCTGACTGGCTTCAAATCACATGCTGAACCTGTGGTTTATTGAATATGTCAATATTAAGCTTTGTTTTGCAATATCTTATAGCAATCTTCTTTAAATATTGCTGACCCCTTATATAAACTGCAGTAGAGGATTTAACCAAAACACAGGACTAAGACTAATTCACATTGTCACTTAGTATGATAGGTACAATCCATTGAAATTGGTATGTTTGGCTATGGTTTGGTTACAACATAAACTGGTATTCCAGTTATTGCTAAATAACTTTATTTAACAACTAATGGTGAACATAGAATGCACTAAGTATGAAATTCTTATTTATTAAGTTTTATTGTAGGGTTGTCTTCTTGGAGCTGGCTCTTTTTATCAAAGGTCCTATTGCATCCTCCCCCCACTTTCCTACTCCAAATTTAATCTCAAAAGTGGGTAACAGTGTGAGGCCACGTATTTCATTCAGATTCCTGACCACATTGGAAACAAGCTGCTGCTACCCCCACTAATCTTTGCAACAAGTTAGTGTATTGGACATTATCCTCATTGTACTGATTGACCTTGATCTTTACCCTACTGAGTAATTTAGAAATAACATTTAAAAATGAAAGAATTGGCCTAGAAAGGTTTTGGAGCTGTTTTTATACAATGTAGATTTTCTAATACTAGAATTTAGAAACTTACTTAATGTGATTCAATTTTTCTTTGCTTATGTAAAAGGATTTTATATATACTGATAGTTTTTATATTACTGATGTAAAAATCATAAAGGAAATCATCTGTGTTTTCCCAATTTTTGGTGCATTGCATCAAAATGCAGTTATTTATTTATTTATTTATTTATTTATTTATTTATTTATTTATTTATTTATTTATTTATTTAATTTATATCCCGCCCTTCTCCGAAGACTCAGGGTGGCTTACAAGCTTAGCAGTAGCCTTCATTCTATGTATATGCCTGCTTGTTAGGGCTTTCACACACACCCCAAGCGGCATTATTACAAAGTCAGCTTATTGCCCCCAACAATCTGGGTCCTCATTATAATATTATAATTAATTAATTAATTAATATATCTGTGATTTTTTAAAAAGAAAATCTTGCTGTGGCTAGGGCTTGATAGAAATGGTTATTGTTGTTGGGTTTTATAAGAGAAAATTGCTAAAGGGTAGAGTGATGTCTCTTTACCACCATAAGATACTGCAAATTGATTCAGTAACTGAGCACCCTGACTAAACTGCCCTCACACATGGTTGGTATGCTGAATAGTTGGCTGAATTTTTATGCAGAACTCTCCCACCATCTATATTATTGGGCCAATACATATAGATCCAGAAGGCCTCTTCCTTTGGAATGATTCTTAAGCTTAATATTTGGGGGGGGGCATTTTGAAAGGTAGCAAGTACATATTTTCCTAGATTTTCTGCAAGTAAGAGCATTACAGAATCGGGCCAAAGACCCATGGAGTCCAACATTCAGTGTCAAAACTGGATTCATTCTGAAAATTCACAGACACGGATGTGAGAAAGATAGCCGCCCATCTCTGTCACTTCACAGAAACTAGTACTTAAGATATGCATTCTAAGAGGTAGTAGATACCCATTCACATTAGTTATTGTTGCTAAAGTGAACCTTGCATGAATTTGCCTTAGTCCCCTTTTACAACTAACTTTATACAACACTGGATAGCTCAAGGTTGAGGGGTTTTTTATATTATGAAGGAAAAATTCCCTTTATTGGTCTAGAATCCCAACATACATAAGTTCGGTGATCCTGAATTTGAACATGAGAGTAGGGAAAAATATAATTCTGCTCATATATTCATTTTCATGGCATGCTGTAGTTTGTAGCATAAAAACTCCACATGGTGTAGTCTTTTCTCATAGGGAAGATGATTGTTTTATTAGGGATACATTTTTTTAAAGTACTGGAAGTACATGTAAAATTTGCTACATTGGAATTGTAAGAATTGCACTGTTAACATATTCAGATAGCCCGAGATTGGGAGAAATTGCAGTAGAAATTCAGTCCTGGTTTTTACTTCTTTAACTAGCAATGTTCTGCCCTGGAGTCTTCTACCAATATAGTACATATGGAACATCCTTAATTTAAATTTTGTCATTGATTTGACAGGAAGCAGGTCTCCGGAATATCAGATATATAGGGTTTCCTGCCTTAACAGGGGGTTGGACTAGATAACCTCCAAGGTCCCTTCCAACTACTACTACTACTACTACTACTACTACTACTACTACTACTAATTATTATTATTATTATTATTATTATTATTATTATTATTATTATTATTATTATTATTTTATTATTAAGATAGGAATCTCCAGAAATCTTGAATTATCCTTACTTGATATATTGGTTTCAAAATTCTTAATTTTGAGGGTTGACAATTTGAAGATTTGCAAATTAATAGCCTTGCATTCATAGAACAGACCTATAGAATTCACTCAATTTTTTTCTGTTTAGGCATTTGATGGTCCTACTTCACCATAAGCTAGGTTCATGCATTTTGCTGATGGAGTAGACCTAATAACCTTTATGTTTTCAGAATTGGCTGAGAATAAGAATAAGAATCAGCCATTTCTTTTTATCACTAATGCTTGGTATATTGTAGGTATAATAAGAGGCCAGTTTGGTGTAGTGGTAAAGGTGCTTGTCAAGGAATTGTACAGCAGCTGTCCAAATGAAGTCAAAGACACTGATACAAACTAGTAATTTTACATAAATAAATATATTTTACATTTATAGCAGACAAGATAGTCAGGAACACAGGAACGTCATGAGTTAAATCAAACAGCATACAGAGCACACAGAAGAAAAAGGCGGGAAAAAGGGAAACTCCCCCTTTACACCCACAGCAACCAATCATGGTGTAGATTGCCTCATGCGTGAGCCCGCACTTTGTAACCTATTAACTACAACTGTGTGCTCTGGCCCGCTGTACAATTTTTTTGTTCTAAATTTAATATCGTAACAATGCTGGTCTAGAAACCAGGAGATTGTGGGTTTTAGGTTTCCTTTTGGCATGAAAACTGACTGGGTGACTTTGGGCCAGTTACAGCCTAACCCAATTCACAGGGTTGTTATTGTGTGGAAAATAGGAGGCAGGAGTATTGGATTTTTGCTGCCATGAGTTATATGTAGAAAGCTGAGAAGTAACAATAATCATTGTTAAAGGGATACAATTCCGGAACATCTGAAGTATCACTTGAGCAATGTTGGAATTGATAAAATCATCCTTAGCTAACGGCAAAAGGCAGTTTTACTTGGAACAGCTTACATCCTGCAATGACATCTTTTAATATTATTAAACACAACATCTGCCTATCCTAGGTCCTTGGAAAGGACTTAATCCAATCTAAACATCTGGCTGAGTACATGATCAACAATGATAATATAACCTGATATTCAGAGTCACTCTGACAGACTGCAGTCTGTACAGACCAGAGACTTCATAGTTGAAACATTTGGTTTAAGGCGGAAACATTTCTTCCTTTTTTCATAACATGTAATCTGAATGTCAAAGGATTGTTGGACTTCCATGATCTTTGGAATCATTTGGGTCAGTCCTAAAAATGGCAGTGCCAGGCAATGAATGTTGACTGTTTTTTCCAATGGATAATCATGACTATCTTAGTTTGCATGTACCTTGCTAGTACTGTCTACCTTTCAATGGTCTTGGTAGAGAAAAATCTAGCTGTTAAACTTGTTCAAGCAAGTCATGTGTTGTACCATTTAATATGGTGTTTTTTTGTTTTTTGTTTGCTTATTTTTGCAGAAGAGGTGGCAAAACTGGAAAAACATTTGATGCTTCTTCGTCAGGAATATGTCAAACTGCAGAAAAAACTGACAGAAACAGAGAGAAAATGTACCCTCCTAGCTGCTCAGTCAAACAAAGAGAATGCCAGTGACTCTTTCATCAGTCGACTGCTTACCATTGTGGCAGAATTGTATGAGCAGGAGCAATATAGGTAAGAGATTCCCTAAAAATGGTAGAAAGACCATAGGTTAGGGGTGTCAAACTTTCAACGTCACGTGTCATGTCACAACGTATCGCAACTTTTTCTCCATTGCCGGCAATGGGGTGGGCACGCTTTTAGCCCAAGATTCAAATTTTGTATCTTATTCACTTGTCCATATATTGTAACACACTAAGAGCCATTTGTTTCTCAGTAGGTGAAGCAATATTGTAATCGTGATTGTAATAAGCTACAGGTAGTTTTCATCTTACAACCATTCATTTAGCAACTCTTTGAAGTTACAGTGGCACTCAAAAAAGCGAGTTACACACAACCAGTCCTCACACTTGTGATCATTGCAGCAGCCCCATAATCAAGTCAGTATTTGGCAACTGGCATGTGTTTAGGGTAGTTGCAGCATCCCAGGGTCCTGTGATCACCATTTCTGACCTTCCCACCTAACTTCCAATAATCAAAGTCAATGGAGAAAGCTGGATTTGCTTAACAATCACATGATTCATATAACAGCTGTGATGATTCACTTAACTGCCGTGATAAAAAAGTCATAAAATCACACATGATTCAATTAACAACTGCCTTGCTTAATAACAGAAATTTTGGTCCCAATTGTGGTTGCAAGTTGAGGACTATAATCTAGTTTGAAGGTCTTTGCTTTTGGATATATCCCTCTGAATCTCATAAGCATATTGGCTGCATTCATATCACATGCTTAATCTTTTTATGAAATTACCCCATTTTTCATGTTCACTCATTAAACTATAACCAAATACACAAAACTTCATCCCTTTAGTTAGGATATCACTAACTAAGCTTTGGATTTTTTGTGAATTTATCTGCCAGGTATTTAATTATATACAAACACAGCCATTGTTCATTATGGTTTATCAGTTGATTAGAAGTTTTGTTAATTGATTCTGAATGTTAATGATCAAATTCATGTGATTAAGCTCCATGGACTAATTTTTAAACTTTACAGTACTGACCATCTCTAGTCCTCATTGACATTTAAATGTCCAGAGTTTCTTAGTTTTAGCTTTTAATTAACATAATTGCCAACTATGGTCTTCTAACTGTCTTTTTCTTTTTACTGGGTGTGGTTAGGGAAAAATAATGAATAATCATTTTTCCTCTCTGTTTATGAGTGTACTCTTCCTTTAGAAGACCATAGAGGAACTAGATTAAATAGAGACCTACTAATAAATGCAACTTGAAGGAGGAGCTGCATAAAAATGTATTATCTGAATAGAATTTCTAAATTAGATACAAATACACAAGAACTAGGTTGCTTTTGTGCATTAGATGTAGTTTCAAGATGTGGAATGAAATTCAAGCTATATTGTCAAAAGACTGAGACTTATCCTTTAGCAAGCTGTTCTGAACATGATTTTGGTGTATTTGCTTGAGGGATGCATTTTTGAAAATGAATTCCACACATGAGAATGAGCAGAATCGAGGATTAATGGCAAGGCCAGCTTGCTGTAATTCTGTTTCATAACTAGTGGGTCGTGTAAAAATAATGGCTGGACAGGAAGTATTTTCAGTCTGTTAGAAACATTTTGTGGGTTAAACTAAACTAAACAGTGGGTGTGACACTTTCTTAATTTTCCTGGAACAGCTTCTCTCTTTCCCCCCCAAGAAACTGCAGGGTAATGACAGATAGCTCTAAACACACCTTTTCCATGAGACATACATTTTGAAGAAAATTTGAGTTTTATGAAATTAGTCTGAGGGCCATAGCTCTGCGGCAGTAAATGCTGTTCTTAAATTACAATTACAATTACAAACTTAATACATGAATGCAGCATATATGGCTATTGTCTTAATGCTGAGCCAGGCAGATGTACTTTGTTTTGCTGGTTAAAATATTTTGAATTAAATATTTGTTGTGATTGACTTAATCCTTTTGGTGTGCAAATCTTTTTTGCTCTTCAAAACTAGAAGCTCCATTTTATATTGGTGTGTTTTTGTTGTGTACGTTTTCAGCATTTTTATGTCATATAAAATATCTGTCCAAATTGGGGGATCTTTTTCATTGATTTTAGTTTTAAATGGTGTGCTAACTAGACAATTAACTGTTGTCACCCTCACTTCTCTTCCATGTTAAATGATAAATTTCTTTATAAATTGCACATCCTTCTTTTCAATATCTTCTTTCTTCCCATCTTTAATTATGAGCTATTTTTTGGAATGTTAATTGAGTACCAACCTGAGCTTAAGACAAGATATTTGACTGACAGCTTCTCTCCAATTACTTCTACCTTCTCCAATGGGAGTGAGAGGAAAAGCATACTCTAGGTCTTGTTGTTTAAGAATGGCATGTAGAAAGTAGACTTTTCCTATTGCAGTGTCTGCCTTTTGAAACACCATATCACCCAGGCCCATTGGTTTTCAAAAAACTCTTAAGATCTGGTTGTTTAACCTAAGCATGGATACTGCTGGGTTAGGTAATTCCATGAGATTTCTTAATTTATGGTTGACTTATCACTGGATGGTCTGTCTGCCATTTTATGCTGTTTATTATTGCTTTTTGTTATTACTATTATATGATTTTACATTGGTGATTTTAAGCTGGATTAGTAACTGCTGTGGAATGGGTGGACATATTAATAAAATGAAATACATATAGTCTTCACTTAGTGATCACAATTGGAACAGAGAAGTCAGACACTAAGTGCCACAGTCGCTAAGCAAAACATCATGTGACCATAACTTACGATATTACTTCCACCTTCTCTGCTAACTCTGCAAGCCAGTTACAAAATGTCCAAAAGGCAGTCATAGGACTATAGGATGCTGCAACAATCATAAATGCAAAGATTGGTCACAATATTTTTTTTCCATCATTGTAAGTTTGAATTATCACTAAATGAAGCAGTTGGTAAGTGAGGACTCCTTGTAATAAATAAAAGACAGAGGCTGATAATTAAAAAAAATTTCCCCACATGAGCATTAGAGCATGTTTAACAATATGATGATAATCCAAGAATGTGCCAGAATTTGTAGCCACTGGAGGGGAAAATTTGGTAGGATTACTATATCTGTATTGCAGAGATTCAGGTGAACAGTGGATGGTAAGGAGCTGTGATGGTGCAGTGGTTAGTATGCAATATTGCATACTAACTCTGCCCACTGCCAGGAGTTTGATCCTGACCAGCTCAGCCTTCCATCCTTTCCAGTAAAATGAGGATCCAGATTGTTAGGGGCAATATGCTGAAACTGTAAACCGCTTAGAGAGGGCTGTAAAGGACTAATGAGGCAGTATATAAGACTAAGTGCTATTGTTAGGGTAGTAAAGTTATTGAAAATGCTTGCCACTTTTGGAGCTGTCACTTTTGGCCAGAAATGTAGAAATATTGTGCCACTGAAAAGCTTAAGACTTGCTGCTGAAATTTGACGGCATACGTGAGAGGTGCTTAGAAAACTGTGTGTGTTTTGTGGGGGGGGGAGAGAATCAAGACTATCTTTGTTTTAAAAGATGTGATGATTTACAGTTATTCTCATTGCTATCATCTTGTTATTTTAAGATTTGCAAACAAATAAAAATAGCCAGAATTAACTGGAGATGCAGCCTTTTAAAAATATTTTTTTTTCTCAATAGAGAAGGGGATTTTACTTGACTTCCCAATGTTTTTCTTATGTGGGGGTGGCTTAGCCCTTATTTTTGTGCTTACAAATAATAAGCAATGAGAAGCATTACCTTAGTTACCATCCCTTTTTCTTTTTCTTTTTTTTTTGCTTGTCTACATTTTTTTGTCAGTCTGAAAGAAGAGGTTGCTTTAAGGTTCTCAGGCATTATAAAGATCTGAAAACTAGGTCAAAGTACATGAAAATCACCCATATTTTACTATGTCCCCACTGTGACTCATCTGATTTCTTCCAAATTGATGTTTTAGTTAGCAGAATACCAGCTCATCTAATCCAAAGTTATGTTTGTTCTGTTCCGTCAGTGACCTGAAGATCAAGGTGGGAGACAGGTACATCAGCGCTCACAAATTTGTATTGGCAGCCCGGAGTGAGGCTTGGAGTCTGGCCAACTTAGTGTCAACAAATGAGCTAGATCTGTCAGGTTAGTTCTGTGTGTGAGTGAGAGATTGGAGGAGTATTCACTGCCTTGGGAAGATTAATAAAAACATAAAATGCCTTTGGGAAAAGAGGTTACATTGTTATCCTTCAAGAGGAGATGCTCAGCTTGCAAAAATGGTACTCAATCTTCTAATTATGAAGCATTTGTCTTTCAAACATGCTAAGTGTTTAGTTACAGTTAAATTGGGAGCTTACACCTCTTTAATTTTAATGACATGAGTGTTAGGTATGGTTGTCTGTTTCATCTTATTAAACAGTCTCTGAAACAGCAAAGAAATCAAGTTGTTGAAGATGATTGATTATTATTACGTTGGTCTTCACAATTGCTTTTTGAAAGCATCAATGTCTATTCTGTAAGGCAACTATTGCAACTCCAGCATTTTTCTCTTTCGAAACTTAAGTTAGGTACTTGGCCACTTCTCTGTTTCGTTTTGTTTTTTTCCTCCCTGATTGAGAAGCTTGTCAAAAATTCATGACTCTTCCCTAAAAGCTAGATTCTGGGATGAGGCTACTGTTCAAGAGAAATGCTCTGAACTGACATTTAAATGAGGTAAATAGAACTGCTGAGATATATGCTATAAAATAAGTAATTTTAAAACACCTTAGGATATGTCAGCCTTCATACTGGATAGTAGCTTAATATTTTCCTAGCCAACATATCGAATTATGCTATCTCTCTCCATTCAGGGCATAAATGTTTCAGACTGTTTTTTTCTCCCTACCTTTTTAATTTCTGTGCTTTTATGTTTATTAATTTTTAGTGTATTGTAATTTTATTTATATATCTAATGATTTGTATATACCACTTGAAAAGGAGTGCATGAGAAGCAGTATAAAAACAAGCAATAAATAAATACATAAATAAATAAAACCATTTATTATAATGTGGAAAATATCTTGGGAGACTGGGCAAAGAGACGCTACCAAGGGAATGGTCAAATAAGAGACAGCGTAGCCTTCAGCTGGATAGTGGTTGGGGCAGGAGGCTCAGAAGAGACTGTTCTGAACCAGCCCTCTTCTAACAAACCCCTTATCAGAAAGAAGAGACTGGAGAGCGTCCAAGGCTAAAAGGCTTCTGCCAAGATTTAATTACGCAGTTAACAAAAACACTAGAGCTTGTCTTCTCAAGCGGAAAAGTTGCTTTCAGCAACCAGCCCCTCCCCAAACACTCCTTTTATAGAGAGCTCAGGGCGTGGTCTCCCTGTGCCTCCTCCCGAGGAGTCCCATAGCCTTTCTTTGTTTGTTCCTGCTCGACTGCCTCCTGCGTCGGGCGTCCTTGAACAGGGCCAGCTGTGGGTCATCATCCTCCGCACTCTCGGGCTCACGCAGCTGAGAAGAGGTCCCCGGCTGAGGACTCTGCAAAGCCTCCAAACCATCATCAGCCGGTTCGTCTCCCTCCTCCCCCTCATCTGAGTCCTCCGATACGTCGGAGCCGGCTGTCGGACCCACAGGCTGGCCCTGAGTCACAACACTATCCCGCACCGCAGGGCCCTTCCCCCGGGTCTGCCGATCCGGATGCGGTCGGGATGGGAACTGTTCGTGAAAAGCAGTCACCAACGCAGGGGCATGAACGGCGGTCGCGTCTTCCCATGTGAAGTCCTCCGGCCCGTACCCTTTCCACTCGATCAGGTACTGGAAGCGACCTTTCAGCCAGCGGGAATCCCTGATGCTGGCGACCTCGTACTCGGGGGTGCTGCCTCCATCACGAGTTCCTGATGGGGGAGGTTCCGCTTGGCGAAGTGGACAGGCCGGTTGTTCGGGGACCAACAAGGACCGATGGAAGACGGGGTGCACGCGCAGGGAACGTGGCAGAGTTAAACGATAGGCGACCGGATTGATGACGGCCTCGACTGGGAACGGTCCAAGGTAACGGTGGTCCAGCTTCCTCGCCGGCCGAGTGGATGGTAGGTTCCTGGTGGACAGCCAGACCCGATCCCCCACCGATAGTGGAGGCGTATCCCTTCTCGACCGATCGGCGAACCTCTTGTAGTCGGCCTTGGCCTTCTCCAGCTGCCGTCGCACCAACCGATGGATCGCCTGTAACTCCGTCATAAATTCGTTCGCTGCCGGCTCCGATGAGTCCACGGGAGAAAGGGGGAAAAACCGGGGGTGATAACCCATGTTGGCCAAGAACGGTGTCATCTGCGTGGAGGTGTGCTGCGAGTTGTTAAAGGCAAACTCGGCTATGGCCAAATAGTCCACCCAATTGTCCTGCTGCAGGTTAACGTAGCAGCGCAGATACTGCTCTAAGATGCCGATGACCTTCTCGGTACCCCCGTCGGTTTGTGGATGATGCGCGGACGAGAGGCAAACCTTAATGTCCAACGCCCGCATCAACTCCTGCCAGAAGCGGGCTGTAAACTGGGCCCCCCTATCGGAGACGACTCTATCGGGAAGGCCGTGCAGCCGGAACACCTGTTGGATGAACATGCGACTAGTGGCGCGAGCTGACGGTAAGCCGCGACAAGGGATGAAGTGCGCCATCTTGGTCAGCATGTCCACCACCACAAACACTGTCGTGAAGCCGGAGGATGGGGGTAGATCCGTCAGAAAGTCCATGGACACAGCCCCCCAGGGTCTCTTGGGTGTTGGCAAGGGCTGCAGTAAACCAGGCGGGGCCCCTGTCGCTGACTTGGCCTGCCTGCAAGGAATGCAGGAGGTGACATAAGACTGGACATCGTGTCGGACTCGGGGCCACCAAAAAGTACGGGAGACCAAGTTCAGAGTCTTGAACAGGCCAAAATGCCCCGCAGCCGGGTTATCATGACACTGGCTGAGGACGAGTCCCCTGAGTGGCCCTCCTGGAACATAGAGCCGGTCACGATAATACAGGAGTCCATCCGCGACCGACCAAGGCGAATCTGGCCCCACCTCTTCCTTCCGCTGAGCCACCCACGCCTCCTGCTGCTGCGCCTCCCGGATCCGAGCCCGTATATCCACCGGCTCCCGCACCGCAGCAAAAGACTCGACGGGGATCACTGTCCTGGGCGGAAGCTTGTCTTCCGCTCGGGTGTATTCGGGCTTTCTGGACAGAGCATCCGCTCTCTGGTTGTGCCCGCTTGGTATGTACCGCACCCGGAAGTCAAACCTCGCAAAGAAGAGGGACCACCGGATCTGGCGTTGATTCAAATTCCGAGCGGTCTGCAGGCTTTCCAGATTCTTGTGGTCCGTCCGGACCTCGATCTGATGCCGCGCCCCCTCCAGATGATGCCTCCAAGCCTCGAACGCCGCCTTGATGGCCAGCAGCTCCTTCTCCCAGATGGTATAGTTGCGCTCCGAGGGGTTCAATTTCCGAGAGTGATACGCGCAAGGGAAAAGGGTACCGCTGGGCGTCGTCGCCTGGAGTAACACGGCCCCAATGGCAATGTCGGAGGCGTCCGCCTCCACGACAAACGGCCATTGCGGGTCGGGATGTTTCAAGATGGGCTCCTTCATGAAGGCGTCCTTCAAAGCCTGGAACGCCTGTTGTTCGGGGGCGTTCCACTGGAACCGAGTCTTCTTCTGCAGGAGCCGGGTGAGGGGGGCTGTCAAGGCAGCAAAGCCAGGGATGAATGTCCGATAGTAGTTGGCAAATCCAAGGAGTCGCTGAACGTCCTTCACGCGACGCGGGGGTTGCCAACTCTGCAACGACTCGACTTTACTCGGCTCCATGGCGATGCCCTCAGGAGAAATGCGGTGACCCAGGAAATCGATGGTCACCTGGTAGAACTGGCACTTCTCCAACTTGGCAAACAGCCGATGTTCCCGGAGGCGCTGCAGGACCTGACGGAGATGCTGATGATGCGCTTCACGCGACGGGGAGTAAATCAGGATGTCGTCCAGGTAAATCACGACAAACTGGTCCAACAGATCCCGAAAGATATCGTTCATAAAATGCTGAAACACAGCGGGGGCGTTGGTCAAGCCAAACGGCATCACCGTGTACTCGAAATGTCCATAGCGAGTACCAAACGCCGTCTTCCACTCATCACCCGGCCGAACCCTGACGAGGTTGTAAGCTCCACGCAGGTCCAGTTTCGTGAAGATCTTAGCCTCCCGGAGTCGGTCCAAGAGCTCGGGGATGAGGGGCAGCGGGTAGCGGTTACGCACCGTGATGGCGTTGAGTTTCCGGTAGTCACAGCAAAGCCGTAACTCGCCCGACTTCTTTTTGACGAAGAGCACGGGCGCAGACACTGGCGATGACGAGGGCTGGATGAAACCACGAGCCAAATTCTTTGTCAGGAATTCCCGCAATGCAGCCAACTCGGGCTCCGACATGGAGTACAAACGCCCCACTGGGAGAGGCGCATCAGGGACTAGGTCAATGGAGCAGTCGTAGGGCCTGTGCGGGGGTAATTGGTCCGCCTCTGACTCGCTGAACACGTCAGCAAAGTCGGACAGTTCGGGAGGCAAGGAAACCCCTGGGGAACCCTCCACCTGGCCGGCACAGATATGGCGGGTGTGGTCCACGCACTGCAAACTTGGGAAGGTGACCAAGTTCTGAGACCAATAGATCTGTGGATCATGCGCCCGGAGCCACGCCAGTCCCAAGACCACGGGGAAGTGCAGATCCGAAGTGACGTAGAACTGAATGGCCTCCACATGGGTACTGATGGCCATACACACGGGTTGCGTGGCGGCCGTAATAGGCCCGGACAGGAGCACTCGACCATCGATGGTCTCCACAAGCATGGGCGGATCCACTGGACACTGGGGAACAGCCCATTTGGCCACAAAGGCCGAATCCATAAAGTTAGTGGTAGCCCCAGAGTCAATTAAGGCATGGACCGGAATCCCCTCTGGCTTGCCAGGAAGGATCAGACGTGCCTCCAGAATCAAATGCCATGGAGGTTCACAGTCACCGTCGGAACGGCGTCGCTCGGCGTGGTCATTGTGGGTCGCCCGATCTTTCACACCGTCTAGATCGGGCTCGGGCCGTTTCCCGACAGCAAAGCAGGGGACTTTCTCGGGGCAGGCTTGATCACTGACGCCCGCTGACGCTTCTTCGGGCAAGAAGCAGCCAAATGTCCAGGGTCCCCACAGTAAAAACACAACCCCCCCGATCGTCGTCTGTCCATTTCCGTCTCCGATAGACGGGACCTGGCGGCACCCAGCTCCATTGGCTCCTCCCTCTGGACTGGGGGCTCACGCACAACAGGAGCGGCAGGGGTCTGTGGGGTGGCACGGCGACTCTTTCGCTGCTGCAGCCGGGCATCGATCCGCAGACAAAGATGGATCAGCCCATTCAGGTCTGAGGGAATGTCCACGCGGGCCAGCTCATCCAACATCTCCTCCGACAAGCCATCCTGGAAGGCATCCACGAGCGCAGCCTCATTCCAGGCGGAATCCTGGCTAAGCAGCCGGAAATCGCTGATGTAGGCCTGTAGGGGGCGCTGACCCTGCCTCAAAGCTTTCAGGCGTCGGGTGGCCGTCTGCGCCTTAATTGGGTCCTCATACATGAGGCGCATATGGTCACAAAACCCCCCAAAGTTATCCAACAAAGGGCTAGGCTGTGCCAGCAGAGGCGTGCCCCAACGAGCTGCATCTCCCGACAGAAGGCTCAACACGAAACCCACCTTATCTCGGTCAGTGGGGAAATCAGCTGCTCTCACGCTGATAAAAAGCTGGCATTGTCCCAGGAAGGCAGGAAACAGTTCTGGATTGCCAGCAAATTTATCCGGCATAGCTATCTGACATTTCCTCCTGGGTGGGGGTGCAGCATGTACCTGGGCTTGTAGTTGCCCCACTTGAGCTGCCAGCAAAGTGAGTTGCTGGGTGAGCTGAGCATTCTCGGCAAGAAGCTGCTCCATCGTAGTTGTAAGGGGTGGGAGGCTGAAAGCAAACTGTTCTGAACCAGCCCTCTTCTAACAAACCCCTTATCAGAAAGAAGAGACTGGAGAGCGTCCAAGGCTAAAAGGCTTCTGCCAAGATTTAATTACGCAGTTAACAAAAACACTAGAGCTTGTCTTCTCAAGCGGAAAAGTTGCTTTCAGCAACCAGCCCCTCCCCAAACACTCCTTTTATAGAGAGCTCAGGGCGTGGTCTCCCTGTGCCTCCTCCCGAGGAGTCCCATAGCCTTTCTTTGTTTGTTCCTGCTCGACTGCCTCCTGCGTCGGGCGTCCTTGAACAGGGCCAGCTGTGGGTCATCATCCTCCGCACTCTCGGGCTCACGCAGCTGAGAAGAGGTCCCCGGCTGAGGACTCTGCAAAGCCTCCAAACCATCATCAGCCGGTTCGTCTCCCTCCTCCCCCTCATCTGAGTCCTCCGATACGTCGGAGCCGGCTGTCGGACCCACAGGCTGGCCCTGAGTCACAACAGAGACACTCCTAGTTTCTCAGGCTGTATAGGAGAAGGGGAGATAATTGTACTTTCAGACTTGCAAGATTTTGTCAATGTAATTTTAATATAAAGTAAAATCAGCTCATCTAGTTGTGATTTCTATCTGGTTTATCTTGTAAGGCTGACATTAATGTACAGGTAGTCCCAGACTTACAACCTTTTATTTAGTGACCATTTAAAGTTACCATGACTTTGAAAAAAATTTATTTATGACCGATTTTCATACTGTTACAGCATCCCCATGGTCATACGATCAGAATTCATGCCCTTAGCAACTGGCATATATTTATGGAAACTGCACTGTCCTGGGATTGTTTGATCACCTGTTGTAACCTTCCCAGCCGGCTTCCAATAAGCAAAGTCAGTGAGGAAAGCTGGCTTTGCTTAATGATTGCATGATTCATTTAACAACTGGAGTGATTTGTTTAGCTGAAGCAAATAGGTTATCAAATGAGACAAACCTCACTTAACAGTTATGGTTGTACGTTGAGGACTATCTGTTTCATTCTTTAACACACTGTGTTAAAAAGAGTTTTGTTGCTTGAAAATAACTGATCTATAATGAGAAACATTCCAGAAGACTTTTTTCCATTTCTTTTTTTTTCTTAGGAATGTAAATCTCTGTATCTTAAAATGCATTGGGTTCCACAACACTAATCTCATAAAGAATGAATACACTACCAATCAGATTGAAGTTATCCTAAGTAATTGGTAGATTCAGGTAGGCAGTTTTATAGGTTTACATGTACATTCCCCAAAATAACACAATCATTAACATCTAGAAGCAAACAAAGTTATAACTAGTAGTCAGCACGGATTTGTTAAAAACAGATCATGCCAAACCAATCTTATTTCATTCTTTGATAAAGTGACTAAATTAATAGACTAGCGAAATGCCGTTGACGTAGTATACTTAGATTTCAGTAAGGTATTTCACAAAGTAGACCCCTCCTACTTCTTGGTAAGCTACAAACAGGCGGAATAGACAACATCACCACCAGATGGATTTGTAGCTGGCTGACAAACTACTCAACGAGTAGTCCTCAATGGCACTACATCCACATGGAGAGAAGTAAGCAGTGTGGTACCACAAGGCTCCGTCTTTGGCCTAGTACTCTTCAATATCTTCATCAATGACTTAGATGAGGGAACAGAAGGGAAACTCATCAAATTTGCAGATGACACTAAACTGTCAGGAATAGCCAACATCTCAGAAGACTAGCTCAGGATCCAAAAAGATCTTGACAAACTTGAATAATGGGCACTATCCAACAAAATGAACTTTAATGTGGAGAAAAGCAAAATTTTACATGTAGGCAGGAAAAATCAAAGGTATAAATACAGATAAGGTGAGACCTGGCTCAAAAACAGTAACTGTGAGAGGGACCTTGGAGTCTTAGTGGATGATCACTTGACTGTGAATCAGCAGTGTGCAGCAGCAGCTAAAAAAACTAATACAATCCTGGGTTGTATAAACAGAGGCATGGAATCAAGATCATACAAAGTATTAGTACCGCTTCATAAAACCCTAGTAAGACCACACCTGGAATACTGCTGCCAATTTTGGTCACCATATCACAAAAAAGGTGTTGAGAGCTTGGAAAGAATTCAGAGAAGAGCAACTGATGATCAAAGGCCTGGAGACTAAAACATATGAAGAACGGCTGCAGGAATTGGGTTTAGCAGCTAGTCTAAAGAAAAGAAGAAATAGGGGTGACATGATAGCAATATTTCAGTATTTGAGGGGCTACCACAAAGAAGAGGGGGTCAAATTATTCTCTAAAGCACCAAAGAGCAGGATAAGAAACTGATTGGAAACTGATTAAAGAGAGAAGCAACCTGGAATTAAAGAGAAACTTCCAACAGTGAGGACAGTTAACCAGTGGAACAGCTTGCCTCCAGAAAACGTGGGCGCTCAATCACTGGAGGTTTTTAAGAGACTAGACAGTCTGAAATGGTATAGGTTCTCCTGCTTGAGCTGGACCTCCATGGTCCTTTCCAGCTCTATTCTATTCTATCTGCTAAAATTAGTAATAGTGGTATATAATTTATATTCCCCCAAATAGCACAACCATTAATGTCTGCTAAAATTAGTAATAATGGCATATAATTTGTGTGTCATAAAATTATTAAAGCCTATGTAAAGGGTATTTGAAATTTTCACTACTCTGATCTTCCATAACTATAAAAAAAGTATATTAAGTTGTTGTGTTGTGAAATGTTCACAGATGCCAAATCAGATTCTAAATTCGAATACTTCTTTCAAAGCAGGGGTCCCCAACCCCCCAGTTCGTGGACCGGCACTCGGCCCCGGCATGCCAGAAACTGGGCCACGCAAACAAGCGAAACCCCATCCAAGGGATGCAGGCACCATGCGAACTCACGTTCCCCCCCCCAGTCCACAGAAGAACTATGGCTGGCTCAGGAATTCTGGGAGTTGGAAGTCCACAAGTCATAAAAGAGCCAAGGTTGCCTACCCCTGCCCTAAAATGTACTCCTGAATAAATAAATATGGGATTTTACTGGATTCCCTGCCCCCAGCATTTTGTAATTTATTTCAGGAAAAGCCCCTGTTGAGGTGCGATGAGGGCTGTTTTAGTATAACCCAGATATTCTAAAAGCTTTATGCTGATTGAGTTACAGTTCTAATGCATGTGACTTGGTCTAGTACAGACCTATGTTTAAATTCCTTTTCAGCTCCATTGTTAACTGAGTAGGCTAGGACAGTGGGGTTCCCCCTTCACAATAAGCCACCCTTGTTCACACAACACATCAAGCTACAATCTACAGTGGCTGGGTTCATATAGGATGGCGAGGCAAACCCAAATCCACATTTGACTCTTTTAAGCAACCATTTGATGCATATGGTGTTTATGTTAGATCAAATGGATAATAATTTGAAGATAGAAGACAGTATAATCTGTCTTTGTTCAAAGTTATTTTTTTTCTTCATTACCATCCAACTTGCTGGTACCTATGACTTCTAAAATGAAGTCATAGCAGTTAGGATCTGACTGATATCCAGCAGGCATTTTGTTGTCTTCCTGATAGCCTGGAAAGCAGTTCTACCACATACCTAACCAAGCTCTGGAATTCAGAGATGATAAGAGCATTAGATGTAATTGCTCCTAAGTGGCCTCTCTTGAGTGTTTATGGCTCTGTCATAATTTTGTGTGGTTTTGTGATTTAACTGTATCCCTTTAAACCTTTCTAATCAGACTAAACACTGTTATAAATACCTATTCTGAGCGGCTACCCAATATGTGTTTTCCTTGAAGCAATTTACTGGTAAAATTAATAATTTTTTCCTCACCCATTTTTTAAATAGATGCACAAAATATATTGGGCTGAGAGCAAGTGATGTCCAAAAGGGGTGCATGTATATAGCCAACTGCAGATTTTAATTAGGCCCTATCCTTTTTTCTGATAGGATCTGCTACCCCAATTTGCTAGTCTAATCCCCATGAAAATAGGAATTTGAAGTATTTTCACATCAATGTCACTTGCTTATAGCCTATTTTCTGGTGTTGAAATAAGATGAATGGAGAGAGTTGAAGAGGACCAGTCAAATAATTTATTTATTTATTTATTTTATTTGATTTGTATACTGCCCTTCTCCCGAAGGACTCAGGGCGGTGAACAGGGACATAATAATATCAGGGATTGTAATGCCTTTGGGGTATTTGAACAAGGACTCCTTATTAAACCTCATAAAAAGGTAGCATGTTTTTATGGCTGTCTTGTCCCATATGCCCCTGGCTGTAAGACCCCTTCTAATATTAGTAATTCAGCCAGACTGCTCTGCTTTTTAGAAGGTGGCCACACAGCCAGCATTCATCTTGCAACAGTTATAAATATCATTAATAGTATTGCTATTATTAGTTTCTGAGGTTCATGGGCTGGCCCCATCTTGTGTTAATTTCTAATAGTTCACAGCAAACAGTGTTATCATATACTGCTTTTCACCCCTGAAAAGTAAATGCCAACAGCTCTTTCAGTTCTTTACATCATTAAGATCTTGGCCTTAAAAGAGTAACTGTGGAGGCATAAGTAATGAGAATCTGTTTATATATTCATTTTGGATATTTCTAAATGTATATTTAGTAAACATATTGTGAGATATGTTTACCTCATAGTTAACAAATCTTGCAGCTTAAAAATCTGACAAAGAAGCATAAAAGCAAGGAATAAAAGGCATTTGTTAATTCACAAGACAGTACTATACTACTCATGCCTTACTACTTTGCAGATGTACACATCATTTTAACATGTTAAACTAAAGCAATATTAAATCAGAATTTTGTCACACATTTTGTTAATGTCTATTATTGGATCTGTAGGCTCTGAGAATTTGTACAACATTGGACAAGGGAATACCATAAAATAAATCAATATTTTAAAAATAGAGCTCTCCTGACAACATTTTTATTTATTAATGCCCCACTCTTCAGTATGAGAAGGTCCAAGATTGTTTATAAATCTATCAAAAGAGGGCAAACTTCACTTCAACTTGACAATTTGAAAAAAAATGATATAACAAAAAAGGGATGGGAAGTAAAAAGAGGCAGATTAGAAACACAAGTTAAGATAGGCAAGAAAAGTGAGCACTTTTCCACCCTAGATGAATTCAAATCACAAGGACCAGATGGATTACACCCCAAGGTTCTGAAGGAACTAGAACCACTGAACTATATCTGTCAAAGATTCTGGATCTACCAGAGGACTGGAAAAGAGCTGATGTAGTTCCTATCTTCAAAAAAGTGGGGAAAATGGATCCAGGAAACTACAGACCTATCAGCTTGACCTCAGTACTTGGGAAGATTCTGGAAAAGATAATCAAGCAATGAATCAGTGAACACCTAGAGGCAAACAAAGTCATTACCAAAAGCCAACATGAGTTTGGCAAAAATACATCATGCCAGACAAAAGTTATTGCATTCTTTGACCAGGTGAAAAATTAGTGGACCAGAGGAATGCTGTGGATATAATTTACTTGGACTTCAGTAAGGCATTTGATAAAGTAGACCACAACCTACTTTTTGAAAAGATAGAAAAATGTGGGTTAGACGGTATCACCACCATATGGATTTGTAGGTGGCTGACTGGCTGTACTCAGTGTGTGGTCCTCAGTGGAACTGCATCTACATGGAAGTGTGAGGTTGGGTGCCCAGGGCTCTGTCCTGGGCCCAGTGCTCTTCAACATCTTAATAATTTGGATGAGGGGATAGATGGGCAACTCATCAAATTTGCAGACAACACCAAGCTAGCAGGAATAGCCAATACTCCAGAAGATAGGCTTAAGATACAGGAGGATCTGGACAGACTTGAACACTGGGCACTATCTAACAAAATGAAATTCAATGGTGAAATAAGTAAGGTTCTACTTTTAGGGAAGAAAAACCAAATGCACAGGTACAGTATAGGTGGTACCTTGCTCAATAGTAGCAATTGTGAGAGGGATCTTGGAGTCCTAGTGGACAATCACTTAAATATGAGCCAGCAGTGTGCTGCAGCTGCCAAAAAAGCCAACAACACAATGCTAGGCTGCATTAACAGAGGGATAGAATCAAGATCACATGAAGTATTAATACCACTTTACAATGCTTTGGTAAGGTCACACTTGGAATACTGCATCCAGTTTTGGTCATCAGGGTGTAAAAAAAAGATTTTGAGACTCTAGAAAGAGTACAGAGAAGAGCAACAAAGATGACGGGGACTGGAGGCTAAAACATAAGGAACTGTTCTGAACCAGCCCTCTTCTGGCCTTGTAAAGGCAAAACCCCTAATTAAGAAGAAGAGACTGGAAAGCTTCCAAGGCTAAAAGGCATCTGCCAAGATTTAATTACGCAGTTAACAAAAACACAAGAGCTTGTCTTCTCAAGCGGAAAAGTTGCTTTCAGCAACCAGCCCCTCCCCAAACACTCCTTTTATAGAGAGCTCAGGGCGTGGTCTCCCTGTGCCTCCTCCCGAGGAGTCTCACAGCCTTTCTTTGTTTGTTCCTGCTCGACTGCCTCCTGCGTCGGGCGTCCTTGAACAGGGCCAGCTGTGGGTCATCTTCCTCCGCACTCTCGGGCTCACGCAGCTGAGAAGAGGTCCCCGGCTGAGGACTCTGCAAAGCCTCCAAATCATCATCAGCCGGTTCGTTTCCCTCCTCCCCCACATCTGAGTCATCCGATACATCGCAGCCGGCTGTCGGACCCACAGGCTGGCCCTGAGTCACAACAGGAACGGTTGCTGGAATTGGGTATTTATTTATTTATTTACTTAAATTTATATGCTGCCCTTCTCCCTAAGGACTCAGGGCGGCTCACAACAATAAAAATTAAAAAAGAAAAAACATGAAATGAAAAGTTTAAAAAGAATTAAACTAGTAAATACAAAGATAAAATGACAGTTTAAGATCCAGTAAAATCTAATTAAAATACATTGTCAGTCCAGATCCGCTTGTTGAAACAACCAAGTCTTCAGGTCACGGCGGAAGGACCGAAGGTCAGGGGCCATCCGCAGCTCCGGAGGTAGTTCATTCCAGAGGGTCGGCGCACCCACAGAGAAAGCTCTCCCCCTGGAGGTTGCCAGCCGGCATTGCCTGGCAGACGGCACCCTGAGGAGGCTGATTCTGTGGGAGCGAACCAGGCGATTGGAGGTTGACAATGGCAGCAGGTGGTCTTGCAAGTACCCCGGGCCTGTCCCGGGCCCAACAGAGGTCATCAACCAGTGCGACCAATGTTGTTTCTGTGCTGTAGCTGGGCCTGAAACCGGACTGGTACGGGTCCAGATAGTCCGCTTCCTCCAGGAATTGCGGGAACTGACGCGCCACCACACTCTCAACAACCTTCGCTACAAAGCGAAGGTTGGAGACAGGACGGTAGTTATTCAACGAGGCCGTGTCCAGGGCAGGCTTCTTGAGGAGGGGCCTTACCACCGCCTCTTTCAAGGTGGAGGGGAAGATACCCTCTATCAAAGAAGCGTTGACAACTGCCTGGAGCCAGCCCCCTGTCACCTCCCAGGTGGCCGAAACCAACCAGGAGGGACATGGGTTGAGTAAACAAGTGGTAGCGCTCAGTTTACCCATGATCCTGTCCACATTATCCAGAGTCACAGGGTCAAACTCACCCCAAATGGAATCCTCAAGACCTGCCCCCTCCACTTTGCCGAATTCCGCCCAGTCGGAGTCCAGGCCTGTCCGGATCTGAGTGATTTTGTCCTACAGATACTGTACAAATTCCTCAGCCCTACCTTGCAAGGGGTCATCCCTCAGTCCCTGGTTAAACAGGGAGCGGGTCACTCTGAACAATGCAGCTGGGCGGTTATCTGTGGACGCAATGAGAGCGGAAAAGTAAACATGCTTTGCCGCTTCCATCACCACTAGGTAAGACTTCAGATAAGTTCTTAGCTGTGTTTGATCAGATTCAGACCCACTGGATCTCCAACAGCTCTCTAGGCGTCTTTTCCGGTGCTTCATCTCCCGGAGCTCCTTGGTAAACCAGGGGGCCAACCGGGATCTGCACTGGGTCTGTCTAGTTTAATGAAGAGAAGGACGAGGGGTGACATGATAGCAGTGTTCCAATATCTCAGGGGTTGCCACAAAGAACAGGGAGTCAAGCTATTCTCCAAAGCATCTGAAGGCAGGACAAGAAGCAACGGATGGAAACTAATCAAAGAGCAAAAGCAACCTAGAACTAAGGAGAAATTTCCTGACAGTTAGAACAATTAATTAGTGGAACAACCTGCCTCCAGAGGCAGTGAATGCTCCAACACTGTAAATTTTTAAGAAGAGACTGGACAATCATTTGTCTGAAATGGTTTACAGGGTTTCCTGCCTGAATGGGGTTGGACTAGGAAATCTCCAAGGTCCCTTCCAACATCATCATCATCATCATCATCATCATCATCATCATCATCATGTTATTATTATCATGATGTATCATGTATCATTATGTATTTTTAAATTTTTCATAGCAATATGTGTAATATTCTAGCCAAAGGTTATACTTTTTTCCTTAGCTATAAAAGGATTAATCAAATAATAGTGTCATCGGTAAAAGAGATTGCTGAACAGACTATGGAATTAGATTATTGTTTAGGTTTTTTTATTTATTTATTTTATTTATTTTATTACATTTATATACCGCCCTTTCCCTGAGGACTCAGGGCGGTTTACAGGGAATTAAAAAACCAGCACTACAAAAGTTAAAACCAATTTTTTTAGTTGCATCCTGATAAGAATAGAGCATCCTTATTTTTATTTATCAATAAACCTTTTTCTGTGGCTGAATTCCAACAACATAATAGACTACAAATAATCCTTGACTTACAACTGGTTGCTTAGCAACTGTTCAAAGTTACAACAAACCTCTTTCCCTAAAGGTATGTACAACCCAGTTTCAGAGTTACGGCCACTTGAGTACCCCTGCCATTTTCCACTCTTAGGATTGACTACAGGGACCCTGCATTGCCCCCCCACCTATCCCACTGAGTCCCACAAGCCTCAGCCTGCTTCGAAGCTGCCCACTCAGCCATGTAAAGTAGTTTAAAGAATGTAGTTACAGTCTGTATGCTGAGGCCTACTTCCCATCCAGCCCCCTGATGGCCTGCCAAGGTTTCCCTGCCTGCTGATTCTTTCTTTAGGCTCCCTTGCATGGTTGAGTGGCCTGCTTCAAAGCAGGCCAAGGCCCAGGGAAATCCTGAGGGTCAGGGAATGGAGCATCGGGTACCTCCGGGGTGGAACTGATTATCATATTTTATATAAAACTCTGCACACAGGTAGTCCTCGAGTTACGATCACAATTGAGTTCAAAATTTATATTGCGAAGTGAAACATTTAAGTGAGTTTTGCCCCGTTTTACAACTTTTCTTGCCACAGTTGTTAAGTGAATCATTGCATTTGTTAAGTTAGTAACATGGTTGTTAAGCGAATCTGGCTTCCCCATTGATTTGCTTGTCAGAAGGTCACAAAAGGGAATCATGTGACCCCAGGGCACTGCAACAGTCATAAATATGAACCAGTTGCCAACCATATGAATTTTGATCGTGTGACCCATGGGGGTTGTACAATGGTCATAAGTGTGAAAAACTGTCATAAGTCACATTTTTTCCCCAGTACTGTTGTAACTTTATAAACAGTCACTAAATGAACTGTTGTAAGTTGAGGACTATCTGTAATTCGATCACTTCTTGAGATTCATTATCTGCAATAATAGAGACCTAGCTGATCTTCTTCTTAAAACTCTCATCTTTACAAATCACCTGTTGATAAGTCTATTTGTGTTGACATTGGTTGGGTTCACCTGTGTTAAGCCAACAACTTTTTTTAACGTGGTTTTCTCAGTAAGCTACAATTGCTTGGAATCATAGAGCTGCCAAAGCCAAAAATAGCATATTCGGTTACAGTCTGATCTGTGTCTGTGCCAGTGTTTCCTCCTTGGGTTGGTTGAGTGAAGACTTGTGCTGATTGGCACTGATCAGAAGTCTGAATTTTACCTATTGTTTCCTTATTGATGGGTGTTAAAGCTACTCTTTTGCAAAGCAAAACAGTGTTTCTCCCCATAGGAATAAAATAATTGATGCTCTTCCACCAGACGCTGATCCTGAGGTGGCCCTGGCAATGCTGCGTTGGATTTACACAGATGAGTTGGAGCTGCGAGAAGACGATGTATTCCTGACAGAGCTGATGAAAGTAGCAAACAGGTTTCAGCTGCAACTCCTCAGGGAAAGGCAAGCTTCTGAATGAGTTGTGGTGCCTCTATTTTAATTAGCATGGCATGGCTATTTTGTCCAATGTCAATTATTGTTATTTTGCCAGCTGCTCTGGGATTTGACAGCAGACTAGAACTTCGGTCTCCCCATCCTTAGTTCATCATAGCATACTGGTCTATTTTTACTAACGGGTCAGGCACCAGGGAGTCAGAGCAAGCAAACAGGAATTTTCCAAAGAGGCTATTAAGTTGTGGAGCTGATGTATTGATCATTTGGCTGATTGTATGAGGCCAAATTTTGTGGATGAGGTTGTGTTGAGAGGATAGTTCACTCCTCTCTTGAAGCTGTTAGCAGAATGAGAACTGTTGGATTAGAAGGAAAGGAAAGGATATTCAAGCTGAATATTAGAAGGAATTTCTTGATGAAAATAGGTATTAAGCAATGGAACTATCTATTTGGAACAGTAGTGGATTCCTTTTTTAATAAAAAGTTTTATTTTAAAAAAATTACAGTCTATAGTGCTTAGTAAACAACATGTCTGGGTTCAAATATTTAACATTAACTTCTTCAATATAAATTTTTCAATACTACACAATCCAGTATTTTTTCCCTGATCCTCCTTTCTTCTCCATATTTTTTCCATTTCCCCTTCATTACACCATTATAATTTTGGGTACTGTTAATGTATACTAAGTTAGATATAAGCATCTTCATCACATTTTACTAATATCATACAAATAACAATATCAATTCGTAAATCAATAATGTCTTCATTAATCAATATCCTGTTTTTTGTGCTGTTGTTAAGGTTTGATTTCCCATCAGTATTTGAAATATCTTTATTAGTTATGATTTTCTCAATATTAATTACATTTATATAGCTAAAGGTTTATTCAAATCAATCCTCTTATTTTCATATTTCCCATATCAAAAATTTGGGACAGTATTTTTATGGTTTTCCTCAGATGTGGTTTGGTTTGTAAAATTATCTTAAGGGATAATTTGGAGGGGTGTGTGTTAAATGTTCCTCAATCTTAAAAAGAGTCTGGACAGTGCATAGAGAGCAACAGCAATAACACAATAAATAATAAAGAAATCTATTATTCCATTAAAAATTAACAATTACACATCTAATGTTCCACATCTGGTGCCAATAATTCTCACCAGTTGGGACCCAAAGTCCTTTCACAATAACCAAAGAAATTCTTAGCTCACTACGCTTTATAATCTAGATTGTTTGGTCTACTGAGCACTTTTAGTCTATATTTGTTTTATATTGTTTGTCATAGGCAGTTTTAAGAGATGCTACTATATGTCTATGTAACACCTCTGTTTTGGGAGCTGAACTGGTGGCCTGATGGCTTCCGAGTGCATTTTAAGGTGCTGGTTGCCATCTGTAAAATCACTTGATTATTTGAGGGACCAGCTATCTCCTATAATTTCTTCCTGTCTAATAAAATTTGACAGAATACCGATACCATTTTTTCAGTTAAAAAATGCCATCTAGTGGGGTTTTGGGAATGTGCCTAATATGTTGCTGTGCTGGCGTCTGGCATTCCCAGAGATTCATAAGAGTCTCAACAAGATGACATTCTAGAAGGCATTAAAGATATATCTATTTTCCCAAACCTTGCAGAATGGTGATTGCTGAGCTCTTTTAAATGTTTTTGTTCTATTTGTATGTTTTTACTTTTTCTGGACACACATTCCTTGTGGGGTTTTTTGCTGCTGTTCTGGTCTTGTTAGAATGTAAAATATCCAGAATTGTTGGGACTTGGATGTCCTTAGCTTAGTGTTAAATCTTAATGTTAAAAGTGTTTCACTTTTGCGTAGGTAATCCATATAACTTTACCATTAACTTGATTAACTTGTCATTCTGTGTCTTAAGTTCTTATTCCTCTTGAAATATGTAACTAAACACATAGGTATAAACATGAAATATATAATGTATAATAATTTCATAAAATAGAATAAAGCTACAAAACAGATAAAGTTTGTAATATAAATATTATGTATCCTGCGAGTCCCTTGGACTGCAAGGCGATCAAACCGGTCAGTCCTAGAGGAGATCAACCCTGACTGCTCTTTAGAAGGCCAGATCCTGAAGCTAAAACTCAAATACTTTGGCCACCTAATGAGAAGGAAGGACTCACTGGAGAAGAGCCTAATGCTGGGAAAGATCGAGGGCAATAGAAGAAGGGGACGACAGAGAATGAGGTGGCTGGATGGAGTCACTGAAGCAGTAGGCGTGAGCTTAAATGGACTCCAGAAGATGGTAGAGGACAGGAAAGCCTGGAGGAACATTGTCCATAGGGTCGCGATGGGTCGGACACGACTTCGCAACTAACAACAACAACAATCCTGTTTATGGTACCTGTAAATTTCTTATGTCTTTACAGTTAGTCTTCAACTTATGACCATAATTGAGTCCAGAATTACAGTTGTAAGTTGTGTTCATCATTAGACAAGTCACCAGGTGACTGTGCCCTATTTTATGATCTTTTTTTGCTGCAGTCATAAAACAAACACCACAGTCATTAAGTGAATGCATTGTCCGCAGTGGATATTTTTTTCTGGTAACCAGAAGGAAACACCAGTTTCTGGCAAAAAAAAAAATATTGTAAATCATGGTCCTGTGACTGGATACTGTAAAAGACTATAAATGCCAACAGGGTTGACTAAGTGCCTAAAATACCTCAAAGTAACTGTTTGGGGGGTGGGGAATGGGACTTTTAACCACACAATGGAGTGAAAGGTTGCTGAAATCATGTACATTTTTAAAAAATCAGATCATGTTTGAAGATCTCAACAAATACAAGGGTTTTTAACATATTACATTTGTTAATTGAAAAGGTGTTTTAAATCTATCTCAAATATAACCTGCATCTGGATAACTATCCTGATGTCCCCTCACTTTTACCTCACAAATCCTATATTGGTCTAGGCATTTTATGCATCTGTTGAAATAAGCTATGGTTCACAAAAACTTATACGTATCTTTTAATAAAATTTGTTAGTCAAAAAAGTTGCTCCCAGACTCTTTTTGACCCTTTTCCTTCTTGGTGTGCTACAATTTAAAAATTTCTGACTTAATTAACTGCTATTATTTTCTTGTGTTCAAAACAAATTGGAAAACATTGCTTGGAATTGGTTTTGGGCTCTGATTTATTTTGAATCTGGCTTCCATAATGCCCTGGAAAAATAATAACTGATCTAGGCCAAGAAGGAATTTGGATTCAATTCTAATAATGCAATATGAAATTGTTCTTCCTGCTGGTTTCATACCATGATGTCTTTTCTGTTTACTTTTTTTTCTGGGACTAGTTCTTGCTGATCCTCTTGTATTTGCTGTCTTGATAGGTGTGAAAAAGGAGTCATGTCACTTGTAAATGTAAGGAATTGTATCCGCTTCTATCAAACAGCAGAAGAGCTGAATGCCAGCACTTTAATGAACTACTGTGCTGAGATAATTGCTAATCATTGGGTAAGCATTAAGAGATCTCTTCAAAAAGATATTTGAGGATTTGCATCCTTATTTTTTACTTCTAATTATTAGTGTAGCTGTTATCCATGTTCTATGCAAGTTCTGTGTAAACTGAAATTATGCTAAGGTATTGGTATGTTTAATTGTTGTCACACAGCTTATTTTTTTTTGTGAACCTTGCTTTGTGCCAGTAGTCTATTCTGTATCCCAAAACAAAGATCTTACTGTGAATGCTCTTGTGGATAAAAACAAAAAGAGAGAACATCCTTGTATGGAACAAGCCAGCATGTTAGAGAGTACGCTTCCACACAGAGGGCCTCCTCAGGGTGCCACCGGTCAAAGAATGCCGACTGGTGGCCCCCAGGGGGAGGGCGTTCTCTGTGGGCGCGCCGGATTTATGGAACCATCTTCCGGTCGAGCTCCGGATGATGCCTGACCTCTGCTCCTTCCGGCGCAATCTCAAAACCTACCTTTTTGAACAAGCTGGCCTGGCCTGATGGGATGGGGTTGGGTTTTATAAATCGGTTTTAACTTTTAATGTGTACTAATTTATTTACGGGCATTGCTGTTTAATTACTTTTTAACTTTTGTATCTTGTTTTTTATTATGTATTGCCCTGTTCACCGCCCTGAGTCCTTCGGGAGAAGGGCGGTATACAAATTAAACAAACAAACAAACAAACAAACAAACAAACAAACAAACAAATTTCTTCTATCATGTCCTACCTTTTCATGTCCTGAGAAGTTTTATTTTTACACGAAGGACCAGCAGTTTCTTCCCTCATACCAGTGGTGACTGGCTACTTAAAATAGGAGTCATAGCATTAGCAACAAACGTGCTGTTTGCATTGAAAACATGAAGTTCTGGCCTGTCATTACTGAATTGCAGCTTAGTTCAAAACTGTTTTCTTCTGTGAAAACTTTTTGTGGCGTGGGAGAAGATGCCTCATTTAAAGAACATCAGCCTGCACGCTGTCTTCAGATAAATATGCTAGCAGTTTGGGATGATGAAATATGGGCAGATGTTCTTAGAACTGTGATCCAAGCCCTAGGGAAACTTGTGTACAAAACTACAACACTGGTTTTCTTTAGGAAAGAAGTTTTAGTGACTCAAGGGAGGGGTTTTCTTCCTTTCAAAGCAAGAAATTTTACACATTCTTCCCCCCCCCCCGCAAGCTCTGGTTCTAATGTGGAGAAATTAAAGTACAGTACTTTTATAGCTAGTCTTCAAGATTTCTAATTGAAAATGGTTACTATGTAAGACAGTCTTTGTAGTCTTCTTACACCACAGCACATATTGTGACTCAGGAGTTCCTTAATTAGTGCTGTTACTTTGTCATGTTCGGTATGTCGACTGGCGGCTCCCAGGGGGAGAGCATTCCCTGTGGGCGTGCCTGCCCTCTGGAATCAGCTTCCAGTTGAGCTCCGGACAGTTTCCGACCTTCGCTCGTTTCGCTGCGACCTGATGACTTGTCTATTTGAACTTGCCGGCCTGGACTGAGGGATTGGGATTTTAGAGTTTAAATTTTAAAAATTTTTAAATTTTAGAATGTATTTATTGTTTAGGGCTATTTGATTTAATCTTATTTTAATTTTTATACATTGTGTGTTGTTTATAGCGTTTTAATTTCCCTGTACACCGCCCCGAGTCCCTTCGGAGAGGGGCGGTATATAAATGCAAATAAATAAAATAAAATATTTTGTCTTTTTTTTGTATAAAGTTGTATTAGTTTATAGTATACGATACAATGAAAATACAAAAGTAAATAGCAGAAGAGATGGGGAAGGGGAAAGGGAATAGAGAAGTGAGGTAGGGAAGAGAAAAGAAAAAATAAGGCATTCCGACTTGCTTTGGTGAAGCAAAGTAAAGTATCAGCGTCAAACCTCAACTTTTTACTTTTGCAAAATAATATAAGCTAGCCATTTCAATAACATCAAGTCTATCTAATTGGTAAAACCCTAAATCAAAATTTCATTTTTTCCCCACCTCAAGCATAAAGTCTAGAAGCTGTTCCCACATGGCAATAAAAGTGTTTATATTCTTTTCTTTAATCAGTACAGTTAGTTTAGCCATCTCTGCTAGCTCCATCAGCTTTTGTAACCATTCTTCTGTTGTGGGAATCAATGTAGTCCTCCATTTCTGAACATAGAGTAATCTTGCTGCTTTCAACATATATAACATCAAAGTTCCATGTTTTTCCCCCAGGTCTTTGTCCATTAGCCCCAAGATAAAAGTATCTGGTTTTGTTTTATATTCACTTTAAGAATTTTCTGCATTAACATTTGAATCCTACTCCGATATTTTCTTGCTTTGTCACACATCCACCATAAATGGTAAAAAGTCCCTTTACATTTCCAACATTCATTTGAAATGCCTTTGTACATTTTTGATGACTTGTCCGGTGGTAAATATCAATGGTACATCATCTTGTAACAATTTTCTTTCAAATTATAATTTAATGTAAATTTTAATCCTTTATTCCACATATTTTCCCATTGTTCAAGCATTATATTGTACCCAAAATTCCTTGCCCGCTGAATCACAATGTTTTACTGGTTCATTTTCCAGATTTAAAACCAATAACATTTTATAAATTTTAGCAATAATATGTTCATCAGTACTGCATAGTAGGTTTTCCAGTTCATTTTTAACAAAATTAAACCCATGATTCTTTTTATCCAACTTAAATCTTTCTTTCAATTGCATATATGTAAACCAAGGGATGCCGTGGCTCAGTGGGTTAGGACGCTGAGCTTGTCGATCAGAAGGTCGGCAGTTTGGCGGGTCGAATCCCGAGTGCCGCATAACAGAGTGAGCGCCTGTTACTCGTCCCAGCTTCTGCCAACCTAGCAGTTCGAAAGCACGTAAAAATGCAAGTAGAAAAATAGGGACCACTCCAGTGGGAAGGTAACAGCGTTGGCTCAGGAATTCTGGGAGTTGAAGTCCACGAGTCATAAAAGAGCCAAGGTTGCCTTCCCCTGATCTAACTTGATGTTGTTTGTAAAATTGAGAAAACTGGATATCCTCATCCATCTGCTTCCAGGTTGAGACATGTTTCTTAAAAGGATAGATATTTCCATTTTCTGAGATGAACAGATGCTTAGAATTGTTTCTTGCCTTTTTAGTAATTCTCACTAAACTATTAATCAGATCACTGCTGTAAAAAAAATCTTGTGCCTTCCAAATGCATTGGCAGTTCAATTCTGAATTCACGGTCAAAATTGTTCAGTGGCCATTCTCATTTATAGGATGATTTGGAAGACTAGGATAATGTTTTATTTTAATCGAGATAAAATTGTATCTTTTTTTTCCTAATGCTTTGCAGGATGATTTGAGGAAAGAAGACTTCAGTAGCATGAGTGCTCAGCTCTTGTATAAAATGATCAAATCTAAAACGGATTTCCCTTTGCACAAAGCTATTAAAGTGGAGAGAGAAGATGTTGTTTTCCTATACCTTATTGAAATGGATTCACAGGTAGGATTCATTTATTATTTAATTTATATGCTGCCCATCTTGCCTAGAGGTGACTCTGGGTGGCTTACAACTAAATAAAAGCAACATGGTAAAACATTAAAACAATAAATATTAACATTAAAATTGGCTTAACAAAGATGGCAAGGAAGGGAGCAAGATGCACACAGGAAGGAGGTTGGGTCTTGGTGAATTAACCACCTGCAATATGTCATGTTCCCATTGGGGCCCCAGGTTAATTGGCAGAGTCAGGTTTTCAAGGCCTTTCAGAAGGCCAAAAGGGTGGTTGTGGATCTTTCCACTAGTGGCATGATGTTCCAAATGGCATTAGCCATGAGAAAAGAGGTTCTTCTGGATCCCATCAGCCAGACTTCCTTGACTGATGGGATCTGCAGCATGCCTCTTTTGCGGTGGATGACTGGGATGAGATGGTTCCTCAGATAGCCTAGATGAGGATGAGATGCTCTTGCCTCCACAATCTATAAGACATGAAACTTTTGATTATTTCTAGCGCACATGCACTCTGTATTTTTTAAAAAGGGAACAGTTGTTAGCAACTGACACTAATAAAAGAATGAAGAAACTAAAGGATAAAAATTTTTGCTTTGTTTATTTGTAATGAATCAAATTCAATGTTTCCTTAAGATGTGCAGAATTCAATGCTGACTGGGTATTCTGAGAGTTGAAGCCCACACATCTTAAACACTGATCAAATTGAACTTTTAGCAATAGCAATAGCACTTAGACTTGTATACTACATCACAGTGCTTCACAGCCCTCTCTAAGCAGTTTATAGAGTCAACATATTGCCCCCAACAATCTGGGGCCTGATTTTATCGACCTTGGACAGATGGAAGGCTAAGACAACCTTGAGCTGGTCAGACTTCAACTGCCAGCAGCTGGCAGTTAGCAGAACTAGACTGCAATACTGCATTCTAACCACTGTGCCACCATGGTTCTATATAAAGCTGTTCTCTATATTGAGGCCATTGATCTATGCAGCCAGTTTCTCCTTCCTTCTGATTGTCAGTGATTCTGAACTCTAGCTGAATCGTAGATCTTCTGCCAAATGGAATATGTTTCTTTGTTAAGCTGTGGCTTCTCCCATCTAAAAATGTATTCTGCCCTTTTGGTTTCTCTTCATTTGTTGATTTCCCTTTATTTGTTCCTTTGGAAACAAATATTTGAATCCTGGTTTAAAATACTGGTAACTGCTTCTGTTCCTGATATTATTACACTGGTTGATAGCTGTCCACTGTTTTTGTTCCTGCAGCTGCCTGGAAAGTTAAATGAACTGGATTGTAATGGAGACCTTGCTTTAGACTTAGCACTTTGTCGAAGGCTGGAAAGCATTGCAACTACCTTGGTGAATCACAAAGCAGATGTGGATATGGTGGACAAGAAAGGCTGGAGTTTGTTGCACAAAGCAATTCATAGGGGTAAAGATGCTTATACAGATCAGGATGGGTTGAATTTAATAGTTGCAGGCCTTTGAATTTCTCAACAGACAAATCACTAGGAATTCAGAGTAACTATTGCTGTGTTCAATAATGTGATAAGACATTTTGCTTAACTATGGTTTATTGCACAAGGTTTCATATATCATGCAAGGTTAAAAGTGATGTTAAGTTCATATGATTGCATTTTGGCTTAATATAATCTCACTTCTTTTAAGACCGAATTGGGTTTTGGTATAGATAGTCCTTGACTTTCAACCACACGTGAGACCAAGCTTTATGGTGCTAAATGAGACAGTTATTGAGTTTTGCCCCATTTTATGACCTTTCTTGACAGGTGAATCACTGCAGTTAAGTTAATAACACAGTTGTAAAATCAACCGGGCTTCCCCATTGACTTTGCTTGTCAGAAGGTCAGAAAAATGATCACATGACTCCAGGACACTGCAACCGTCATAAATATGAACCAGTTGCCAAGTATCCAAATTCTGATCATGTGACCACGGGGATGCTGCAACAGTCATAAGTGTGAAAATCTGTCCTAATCACTTTTTTCAGTGCTGTTGTAACTTTGAACAGTCATTAAACAAATAGTTGTAAGTCAAGGACTACTTGTACCATATACAGATTCCTTTCTTCTGGTCTACATAGGTAATAGGGTGAGCAATTTTAAAGCAGAAGCAGTGGGTGATCCTGGAAGACTCCACCCCTATGAGGGATTACACTCATCTGATATTAACTCATTTCCTTCCTTGACATTAGAAATATTTAATTTAATTTAATTTATTAATATTTCTATGCCGCCCTTCTCCCGAAGGACTCAGGGTGGTGTACAGGGCAAGAATAAAACACAGAGATTTACAAAAGATAAAAGATAATTAAATACATGCCCAATTAAAAATACAGTAATACATAGTAAAAAAAAAACCCAATAAAAATAGTAAAAAACCCCACCAATCCCCCCTCAGGCCAGGCCGGCTTGCTCGAACAAGTATGTTTTCAGATCGCGGCGAAAGGAGCGAAGATCGGGCGCCGTCCGGAGCTCAACCGGTAACTGGTTCCATAGCTCCGGGGCGCCCACAGAGAAGGATCTCCCCCTGGGGGCCACCAGTCGACATTCTCTGACCAGTGGCACCCTGAGGAGGCCCTCTCTGTGGGAACGCACAGGGCGGAGGGAAGTAGACGCCGGCAGCAGGTGTTCCCTAAGGTACTCCGGACCCCTGCCATGTAGGGCTTTAAACACCATTACTAGCACCTTGAATCTCACCCGGAAGACAACTGGTAACCAAAGCAGCTCATTGGATAACTTCTGTATGGCTTGGGGGATATATGCATGTGTGTCCAGGTCCTCAGAATGTAAATACATCTAATATAAAGTAGCCCTTCATGATTTTGAACCTGGAGTTTGGGCAATGCTTAGGAACCTTTGTAAACACAACACAGTATCATCTGTCTTGGGCTTGGATGTGAATCAAGCTTGAACTTGAATTGATCCAACTACCCTTACAAATATACGAGGGATCTAGCTAACCTAGGATGGAGTATAGAAGGTTATGTTTTAGAGTTGGGGGCAATGTCTCTCTTCTGGTGGGGTACAGTGAAGAATGAGGGAGTTTTCATGAATGCCCACATTCTATCAAAGTCACCAAAGACTTTCCACCTTACCAAACCTGAGGTTCATTTGTAGGGAAAATGGCCAACATAGCACTCCTCTCTTCCTGTTCCTTTCCCTCTTATTCCTGCTGTGTCTGTTCTCCAGTGGACCTTCGTCCTCCATTGTTTTGCATACAGAATTGGATGCATTTGCTGACAGTGAAGCTCAACCCCGGAAGGCTCTCCATAGCAGTGCCCATTGCATAGCTGGGAAAGCTTCTCTAATTTAAGGTCTCTTGTTATGACCATGAGAAGTCCCTGGGCTAATGCCTGATGTTATATTGCACTTTATTTTAAGATGGTGTTTCGTAAACCGAAAAAACCCCACCTCCCCAGAGCTTTGCACAATGTGTGGTGTTTGTATATCCTAAGTTTTTAGTGTGCAAGAGGAAAACTGTCTTGAGAACTAGTATGGTCAGATAGGAATTGGTTGCCATGACACTGAGAGCAAAAGAACAGAGCAGGAACATCTTGAATTACATCGTTTTCTGACAGTGGGGAAGCATCCTCTGTTCTGCCCCTGAGCTAAATGCCTATAGAAAATGAAAAGCATCTGAATCGTAGTGTGTGCCCACTATGAACATACGGTACTGTCAAGCATCAGCAGCAAAGTATCTATTGTCGGCAGTCTTGTTTTTACTATTTTTATTCTTTTTCTGGTTGTTCAGGACACTTTAGAAGAGATATATTAGACTGCCAGTGGAATCAATTTGGTTCAGATCCGCAACCTCAAAGGCTGAAAAATGTTATGGTATCTCTTCTATTGATATAATTGTGCCATTGTCATACCACCCCCATCCTGCCTTTAGTAGCAAAAAATAAAATAAAATAAAGCATGCTCCCTTTGGATGTAAAAAAGGAAAATTGCTGGATCCAATCTTAGTCTCACCGGGAACAAAGATTTATTCTTTCAAGCTTTCAGGCTCATGCTGGAGCCCATCATTAGGGTACATCTATCTCTCCAGAATGTGTACTAGACTGTTCTAGGAGTTGTATTTATATGGTTGCTGGTGGTGTGTAGCTTTTAGTTGTTAATTAGAGTTTTGATGGCTCATGAGTGAATGGTTAGACAAGGAGACCCAAACTCATTGCTAGCCTCACATTGCAATGCATAAGGACATGCATTCAGTTTTGCAGCTACTATGATTGTTGGCCAAGCAGGAATAAAAACAGCCAGAGAAATGAGTGAAGCCTGGGAAATGGGCCCCTTATCAGTTAATAGGAGGGCTGATTTACCACTAGTGTATCAGGTGCTTAGGAGCTGAGGGCGCAGCAGCACAAGGAAACAACAACCAATGACTTAATAGCCAGCCCTCCATACCAAAAGCTTGGAAGAATAAACCTTTGTTCCTGTGACTGACTCAGATTAGATCCTGCAACGTTTTCCCGGAACACTTATATTTACCTTCTTTTGAAAGGAAATTACACTTCTCTATTTTGATGTATAGTACAAAATGCTTGTATGTAAGGAGCATGCATAGATATTATCAAATGTAGTCCTCATTAAGTGCTCTTTCATTTTGGCTTAGCGGTTCACCAGAGTTTGTGCTCCTCATCAGAGGGTTAGGAGTTTGACTGTGATAGCAGTGCTGGAGTTTGAAATTGTGGCGCTTGGGGCATCTTGTTCTTCCCTCCACTGATTGCGGGGATTAGCTTTTTTTCTTACTATACTAAGGTTGCAGAAACAGCTTCCCATTGTCACTTTGTGGCTCTATAGTATCAGTGGGCAGCCATTTTGGTCAGGGTTCACACTGAAAGGGGCTGGGATGCAGAGGCAAGCCTAGAGTGGGTTTTTGTATATAATTTGTTTTTCAGTTCGTGGACGCTGTCAGTGGAGGGAAAACCAGAGGGATCTTGTTCCCAGTTTATTTTTCACAGTGATAAACCTATTAGTGCAACTGTTCAACTTGCTGCTTAAATGAAGGGGAACCACACTGTCCGTTTCCAGTTATGGGCAGGACCACAAGAGAAAGAGTGAGGGTTTGCTTGGGAACTCGGCACTTCTCACGTCCTGATTGTCTACGTGCAGTTGAAGTTCCCTTGCTCTATTTTTCCCAGTCTTTTCTTGGCCAGGCCAAGGACTGTGGCTGTTTGAATAACTTGCACAAACCGTACCTGATTCATGGCAGAAATATGCCCTCCGCCCTCCCTAAATGTCTTCTTCTGGACTGGGATGCACAGGCATTTCTAGTGTTGCTTTACATACTACTTGTTCATTAAGCTGTGGATGAGTGAAAACTGAAAACATGCAGAGATACTTTCCTCTTTTTTTTCCTGTTAAAACATTCTTTTGCTTCTGTTCCTGGCTCCCAGCTGTCTCCATCTAAGAGACTCTGGTCCAGATTTTCCTAGTCTGACTTCATTAAAATCTTTAGGAAAGCCTGTTTTGAGAGTTTGCCCATGTTTTACACATCCCTCTGGTGTTCTGCCAGTTTGAAAGATTCTCCCTTTGGCAGGCTCAGAAAGCTATAAGGGACAGAAGAAACAGTATATACACAAACACAGGGAAATTGTCTTTGTTGGTTGCTTTGTGCCCTCTACTGCCAGTGTTACCTTGCGTAATGCTGATGTTTTGTCCCTTTTGTCCCATTGCCTGTGTCCAGGAAAATTGAATTGCCAAGGGAAGAAGGTTCATAATGGATTCAGAGATATATTTGGCACTTCCTCCTTCCCTGCATGTGTGATTTCTGTCTCTTTCAACTTTTGCCATACACAGAGCTGGCATCATGATCATAAAGCTGTAATCAGGCTCTTGCTGAGTTAATCTGCCTTTACTGCAAAGTTAACGCATAGCTGGGCTATGGCTAAACTATAAGATAGTTCATTGTCTTTGGTTCAGTGTGTTGTGAGATCCCAGTTGTAGAACAGTCAATAAATCATGGTTGAAAAAACTATGGCTTACTGTAGGGGTAAGTCTTCAAATCTTTTCAACCACTCTCATATTTTAATGACATTGATCGCTGAAAGTTGGCAGTATTTTCAGAAACATGCAGTGTAATCCTTAAATAAGTTTAGCATAGATTTAACACATACAAACCGTGATACTGAGGGCAGCTTCTGATCACTGAAACGTGGATAGTCCTACTGTGGGCGTAATGTGGGACCCAGGACATAGTTCCAAGAAGCCTAAAATATAATCTTAAGTAATCTAAAGTATAGTCTCCCTTTCTATCTAAATGGTCTGCTTCAAGGGCCTTTCAGTAGTCAAGATTATTTACTCTTTTTTTATAACTCCTTTTATCTTTCACTGGGATATGTTTGTATACGGGAATATATATTTTTATTATGAGTCTTAATGGAAGAGCTTTTGTTTATCAGGAAACTAGTCTATATGTACCTAGCTAATTCCTTAGTTTGCAGAAAATGATTTTCAGTGCTTGGTTTTGAATGTGAGGGAAAGGTGGGGAGGGACAATGACTTTTACTCCACATGTTGAGATATTTGTCATCGTTTTTTCCCTACTCAAAAGGAGATAAGTTTGCTGCTAATTTCCTGATTAAAAATGGTGCCCGGGTGAATGCTGCAACACTGAGAGATCAAGAAACTCCCCTGCATCTTGTGGCATCCTATAACTCCAAGAAGCACAAACCGGAAGTAATATCGGAGATTGCGCAGATTGCCGAGTCCCTGCTAAGGGCAGGAGCCAATCCCAACATGCAAGATAGTCGAGGAAGGTGACTATTGGGTAGCCTGCTGTCTTTGTACTTGTGACTGTTACTCATGAGGTTGATTTGAACATTTGAAGCTTTTCCCAGCCTGAACATCCTCCAGAAGTATCTGCTAAATCCCAGCATTCTCAGCATTACAGAGAAATTATGGGAATTGGAATCCACACATTTGTAGCATTTTCTTCATTCGGACTGCTCAAGGTTGTTTTAGAATATCAGTTAATAAGTCCATGTAGCTCACTGTTTCACAGTTCTCATTCAGACAGGATCCCAGTTTCTTTGGACACAGCGATCCTTACATTATTTAAGTTGGGAGGTGCTGGGGATTGAATTTAGCACCTTCCGTTAGCAAAGCCATTTGCTCTATGTTGAACTGAATCGCAGTAATACAAAGGCTTGATTTTCATTACCTTGGATCAAAGCCTTAATTCTAATATGGTGGCTCCAGAAAGCTTTTCAGCATAAGATGCTATCCTTCCCAGACTTTATCTGGAATTGAAGGAAACCCAAATAATAATAATAATAATAATAATAATAATAATAATAATAATAATAATAATAATAATAATAGTAATAGTAATAATAATAATAATAATAATAATAATAATAATAATAATAATAATAATAATAATAATAATAATAATAATTTTATTTGTATACCGCCCTTCTCCTGAAGGACTCAGGGCGGTGAACAGGGCAAACATATAAAAATACAAGAATACAAACATTAAAAGAGATTAAACAGGTGCCCAAAAGCTAAGAACAATGAATTAAAATACATTAACACAATATTAAAATCTAAACCCGTCACCCATCAGGCCAGGCCGGCTTGTTCGAACAAGTAGGTCTTCAGATCGTGTCGGAGGGAGCGAAGGTCGGGCGCCATCCGGAGCTCAGCCAGCAAACGGTTCCACAGTTAGCATGCTAACGGTTCCACAGTTAGCATGCTTTATCAATATTTACTATAGGTTTATATTTGCTATTTAAAAGTCCACTGAGATTTTGGGGAGGGATCCCAAAAAGAGATTAGATACAATTTCTTAAAGATAGTTTAGGTCATTGTAGGGGCTGTACCTACAATTATACATTGTTCATAAAGTTCCTAATGACTTTACATAATAACTAATTCAGTATTGCTTAAAGATTGCACAATATAGGTAGCCCTCAACTTACCAACGTTTGCCTAGTAACTGCTTGAAGTTACAGTGGACTCCTCAAAGCTGTCTACGACCCGGTTCTGAATTTCTGGTGGCCATACAGTTACATAACCACATATTGGGTGCTATTGGCTGCATTTACAGTATCTTGGGGCCATGTGACTGCACTCTGCAACATTTTTGCTGAAAGGTTTGCCAATTTTTGGCAAAAGCAGCCCATAGCAAACAATGGGTTTGCTTTACAATTGCCAGAGTTGCTTAATGGCCACCACAAAAAAGATCGTAAAATGGGTCTGACAATGTAGTGACCAGTGTTATGATAGTCACAACTTAGAACCGTAATGGACAGGCTCCATTACAGTCATAAGTGGAGGACCACTTATACATGATTTGACTCTCATCCCTGGATAATGGGAAGTTACTTGAGAGTCAGTATCATGGCTAAGAATGAAATCTATCAGAAGGAGGCTGCATGAGTTAAAATGGGAGTACAGTTAATCTGTTAATTATTTTTTTTAAAAAAAATTTTTTACTTTCTATATTGTGTTTCTGTTTCTTGTAAGCTGCCTAGAGTCATTGTGAGCAAATAGGTGGCCATACAAGTTTCCTAAATAAATGAATAAATAAAAAAATAACATGGATGGCATGTCAAACATTGAATGGCAAGAAGGATCTTGTTGAAACATAAATCTAAAATAAATTGCTTGTCTTCTGAACAATATTTATAGATAGTGTATTTTTAAGTAGTCAGGATATAAATAAAACTGAAGCCATTAGAGCTAAATGAAGGAGGAGTCCCTAGTTCTCTCTACAGATGAGTTGGGGCTTTTACATTATGGCAGGTTGCTTTTATGACCTTGCATTTGAAATAACTTTTCCTTCCTTCCTTCCTTAGAACTCCTTTGCACTCATCTATTGTTGTGAGAAATGACCAAGTATTCAGTCAGCTGCTGCAGTGCAAACAGTAAGTTTGTGGAAGCCAACAAAATATGGACAAGTTGAGGAAGGTTTATCTGTTGGACTGTTATTTTAAATAATGTTGTTAAGAGCTATTTGTTACAATTAGGTTACAGCCTAGAAGAATTACTTGCATTTATCAGAAACTCTAATAACAATTAATCTTATAAGTCAGTAATTTTGTCTGATAATCTTTGGTTACTTTCTCTGGAAGGCAGAAAATGCAAAATGTAGCCAATGAAAGCCCAGTAAATAGGTGAGATTCAGGGACAAACACCCTCCTAATAGTAGAAGGTCCTGATTTTCACTGTGTTGGAACAAAGACCATCTCTCCAGCACAATGGAAAATAAAGACTCCGTGGTTCTTCTTAGACTTGATCTGGAACTGAAGGACCACGAAGGAAATACCGCCCTATGGCTTGCGGTTCAATATATTACCATGTCTTCTGACCCATCTGTCAACCCTTTTGAGGATGTCCTGGTGGAGAACGGCAGTTCCTTTGATGAGAACAGCTTTGCCGCCAAACTCATCCAACGAGGGAGCGATACTGATGCTCCAGATACAGTGACAGGTAAGAGAGGGCAAGAATGGCAAGAAATTTAAAAGTGAAGCTTAGCGGGGAGGGCTGGCTGAATTCGTACTCGCTGCTCTAATTTTCTCTGCTTGTTGGCGGTTGCTTTTAGGAAGCTGCTTGCTACAGAGAGCTGCGGGGGCCGAAAATGAAGCTGCAGCACTCTTCCTAGCCACCCATGGGGCCACAGTTGATCACAGGAATAAATGGGTAGGTCTGGAGAAAGGAATATTGCATGCAAATGAGTGTGAATGGTTTGTCCTAAAGTAATTTTCAATGCAGTTCCTTTTGTACCATGTCATGGGATATGGATCAATAAGATGGAAGCTCTTACTGCAAAATGCAATGGTAAAAATAAAGGTAGTCCTCAACTTACAACAGTTTATTTAGTGACTGTTTGAACTTACAACGATTCTGAAAAAAGTGACGTGTCTGTTTTTCATACCTGTGACCACTGCGGCATTCCCATGGTCACCTGATCAAAATCCAGATGCTTGGCAACTGACTCATTTACGACAGTTGCTGTGTCCTGGAGTCATGCGATCCCCTTTTGCGACCTGACCATCAAAATCAATAAGGAAGCCAGATTCACTTAAAAACAATGTTATTATCTTAACAACTGCAGTCATTCATTTAACAACTGTGGCAAGGAAGGTTGTAAAATCGGGCAAAAGCCACTTAACAACTGTCTCATTTAGCAACAGAAATTTTGGGCTCAATTGTTCAAAGGTTCGCCTGGTGTGCCAGTTACTGCCCTATCTGGACCGAGATGCCCTACGCACAGTCACCCGTGCGCTCGTGACCTCCCGGCTAGACTACTGCAATGCTCTCTACATGGGGCTGCCCCTGAGGACCACTCGGAGCCTTCAGCTGGTGCAGAATGCAGCCGCGCGAGTTGTGATGGGAGTCTCCCGATACTCCCATGTAACACCTCTTCTCCACAAGCTGCATTGGCTTCCAGTTGCCCTCCGGGTGAGATTCAAGGTGCTGGTGATGACCTATAAAGCCCTAAATGGCATGGGCCCGGATTATCTAAGGGAGCACCTGCTGCCAGCGTCAATTTCCCATTGTCCTGTGCGCTCCCACAGGGAGGGCCTCCTCAGGGTACCACCGGTCAAGGATTGCCGACGAGCGATCCCCAGGGGGAGGGCGTTCTCTGTGGGCGCGCCTGCCCTATAGAATCAACTGCCAACGGAACTCCGGACTGCCCCCGACCTTCGTTCATTTCGCCAGGACCTAAAAACCTGGCTCTTTGAGCTATCTGGTCTGGACTGAGGGGTTTAATGTTTTTAAATTGTGATTTTAATTTTTTTGCGGCTAGACTTAATTTAATTTAATTTTAATTTTATATTGTGTTGTTTTTAAATTTTGCCTTGTAAACCGCCCTGAGTCCTTTGGGAGTAGGGCGGTATATAAACCGAATAAATAAATAAATAAATAAATAAATTGTGATCGTAACTTGAGGATTACTTGTATTGTTGTTAGAGAATAGATAATATGCCTTAATTTTATCCTCAGTCACATCTTGTAATCAACAATCAAAAGACCCAAGCATTTAATTCTTTTAACTATGAAGTGATAAAGCTTCTGAAACTTCTTATCTTGCCATCTTTATAAGGGATCTCCTGAGCGACCCGGATCCTATGTGAGACCATCCAGGGCAATTAAATTTATTTCCTTAGCAATATGTCTGCCTGTATAATTTGCATTGTTCATCCTTCAGCAAGATTCCTTGAATGGCATTCTGATCTGAATAATAAAAAAGTGTGTGTATTTATACATTAAGTGTATAATGTATAAATGTTTATACATTAACAGATACAGTGAACAAGAAAAAGGGAGAGGAGGAAGAAAATAGTTTAGGTAGAAATCCATAAATTACTGAGTTTTTTAATTATGACCAGGTGGGATGAAAACAATTCAAGTAACCTCGCTTGTTTCCTTTCAATTTCTTGTGCATTACAAGTAGCCTTTGAATTATGACCAGTCGCTTAGTGACTGTTCAGAGTTACGACAGCCCCCCCCAAAAGGTACCCATATCTGGCTTCGAAATTTCAATGATGGCTGTCTCCGCTGCAGTTTCATGTTTGCATTTTGGGTGCTTGACAACCATTTAGTACTATTTGCAGTGGTCTGCAATCAGATGACCACAATTTATGACGTTTTTTTGCCAGGAATTGGTGTTTTATTTCTTCTTTCCAACAAAAAAGTGCCCATTGCAGAAAATGGGTTTACTTTACAACTGTGATGTTTGTTTTACAGTTGCCGTGGTTGCTTAAGGACTGCGACCAAAAAAGTCGTAAAGTTGAGTTGGTCATGTGACGACCCACCTTACACAAGTGGCACAATTTATGACCATACTTTCAGATTCAATTATGGTTGTAAGTTGAGGACTATCTGTATGATAAGACTGACTGCCTTTAACTGGCCATGGAGAATCCAAGGCTGCCGCTAAGAATATCATTGTTTCTCTGGTGTGAAGCCCAGTATGGTAGGGGGTTTTTTTTGAAGGGGATTAGGGGAGGGTGGTATAGAAGGCCATACAATCAGATGAACTCATGCCTGCCTTCAGAAACAATTCATCCCAGACTCAGATTGGATTGATGATAGCTTACTGTTGACACGATCATCATGTGATACTTGAGGTCTGGGCTGCTTAGCTCTGAAAAGTCAGGAGTTTTTCTCTCCCATTCTCCCAGCCGATGCCTTTCATTTCTCCAACTCTTCTTCTGTTCAAGGGTGAAACACCGCTGCACACAGCCTGCCAGCATGGTCTAGCCAATCTCACAGCTGAGTTGCTGCAACAAGGAGCGAACCCTAATATCCAGACAGAGAAAGCTGCCCCTGCCCCAAAGGGGACTGTCATGCCTGGCACTGCGGATAGTGTTAGTTTGCAAACTCCTCTTCACATGGCAATAGCCCATAACCACCCAGATGTGGTATCGATCATCCTGGAGCAAAAAGGTAGGATGTTCAGTCAACTTTAGGTAAGGAGTTACTCACTGGAAAGCATCAGAGTTAGAATGAATAAGACCAAGGAGTAGGAAAAGGGTCACCTGGAAGAGGTTCTCTTGAGAGTTAAAGAAAAGAACCAAGAGGAGAAATCTGAGAAGGTGATGAAAATAACAGAATAACAGAGTTGAAAGGGACCTTGGAGATCTTCTAGTCTGATTTCCTGCTCAAGCAGGAAACCCTATACCAGGGGTAGGCAACCTCGGCTCTTTTATGACTCATGGACTCCAACTCCCAGAATTCCTGAGTCAGCCATGCTGACTCAGGAATTCTGGGAGTTGACGTCCATGAATCATAAAAGAGCTGAGGTTGCCTACCCCTGCCCTATACTATTTCAGACAAATCAAATTGGAAACTGGGAATTTATACTTGTTGTCTCTGTAAATGAGAGAATTTGGGGCCCCTAACAGGAGATCTCTAACAACTTGATCTAGAGCAGAGGTGAACAACCTTTATGGTTGAAGGAGTGCCCTCAATACTTTTTTGTGGAGAGAAAAGATCGCAAAAGTAGAACCACGTGTAGGTAGTATTCAGCTTACGACTATAATTGGGACCAGAATTCCTGTTGCAAAGGAAGACAGTTGTTAAATTAGTCATACCCAGTTTTATGACACAACTAAGCAAATCACTACAATTGTTAAATGTGAGAGGGATCTCGGAGTCCTAGTGGACAATCACTTCAATATGAGCCAGCAGTGTGCTGCAGCTGCCAAAAAAGCCAACACAGTGCTAGGCTGCATTAACAGAGGGATAGAATTAAGATCACGTGAAGTATTAATGCCACTTTACAATGCCTTGGTAAGGCCACACTTGGAATACTGCATCCAGTTTTGGTCACCACATTGTAAAAAAGATGTTGAGACTCTAGAAAGAGTACAGAGAAGAGCAACAAAGATGATTAGAGGTCTGCAGGCTAAAACATATAAGGAATGGCTGCTGGAATTGCGTATGTCTAGTTTAATGAAGAGAAGGACTAGGGGTGACATGATAGCAGTGTTCCAATATCTCAGGGGCTGCCACAAATTAGAGGGAGTCAATCTATTGTCCAAAGCGCCTGAAGACAGTACAAGAAGCAACGGATGGAAACTAACCAGAGAGAGAAGCAACCTAGAACTAAGGAGAAACTTCCTGACAGTTAGAACAATTAACCAGTGGAACAACCTGCCTCCAGAAGCTGTGAACACTGGAAGTTTTTAAGAAGAGACTGGACAGCCATTTGTCTGAAATAGTATAGGGTTTCCTGCCTGAGCAGGGGATTGGACTAGATGACCTCCAAGGTACCTTCCAACTTTACTATTATGATTATGAATCATATGGTTCAACTCATCACCATCTTGCTTAGCAATGGAAATTCTGGTTCCAGTTGTGTTTGTAAGTCAAGGACTACTTATAAGTTCTAGAATTCCCAGCTGTAAAAGTAAAATGAAAGCTAGTGTTCAAAAAGCAGTCTGATCTGATCATTTAAAGCAACAGGATCTTATGTAGCCTTTCTCAGACTGGCTCCATCCAGGTAGATTGGGACTGCAAAACCCAGAATTCTCAACCAGGATGACCTTTATGGTGGTTGAATCACAGATTATGAAAATTAAAGACTAATCTGGAGGATTCCAGGTTGAGCAATGATGCTATGGATTTTGGCTAAGGGTTTTGGAAATTGTAATTACAACATATTTTAGAAAGTTATATCAGCATGTTCGAAGAAACCTGATTTTTACTTTTTGTTTTTAAAGCTAACGCTCTCCATGCGACCAACAACTTGCAGATCATTCCAGACTTCAGTCTCAAGGACTCTAGAGATCAAACTGTGCTGGGATTAGCATTGTGGACAGGTAAGGTTTCAAACAAGCATGATACAATAGGTTGAGGAAGCTTTATTTTGCAAAATAAAAGAAAGCGTTTTTTTAGAAATTAAAGATATAATCCAGGCAAATTTAATTCTTTTGAAAATACTTTCAAACAATTCACCAAGAAAGATTCCACTTCTTTGCTCTCTCAGTTGAAATTAAAGGGAGTTTACAGCACTATCCAACGTGGTATTTTTAAATTCTGTTTTCAAATACACAGGAGGTTTACTTATTTCATATGATCACCCACCCTTTATTCTTTACAAGTAGTGGCTCAGTACGTGTTTACTAGTGTGTTCTTTGAAACTCTTAATTTTTGCAAGCCAAGGCACTTGGGGGCAAGAATACATCCTAAAAAGCTGATGAGATCAGGGCCAAAAAAGGAGGAGGCTACCAGGATAGAAACAAAAATTGTTTTCATTTAAATTTCATTAAAATTTCAATTAAATACAGTTCATGATTTTACACACACACAAAAGTTTCCTCTTAAAAATTAAAATTCAGTGGCAGCTTTTGGGAGCATCTAGAGCAGGGGTCCTCAACTTTTTCAGTTCTGTAGACTGACAGCAGCGGCAGCTTCAGTGGCAGCAGGTGGAATGTTTTTGGGTATGCAACCTAAATACTGTGCATGTGCAAATGAAGCTTCACACACTCTCCCCCTCACTACGGCAGCTCGGTAGCGGTCCACAGTCCAGGGGTTGGGGAGCCGTGATCTAGAGGCATCTAGAGAGCTAACAGGATCTATATGTGAATTTAGGTCTTAGGTGCAAAATAATCTGCTAATTCTGTACTTTTTAGGTAAGCTGAGCTTGAGCATGCAAAATCTAGCTATCATGTATCCCTAAACATCTGGAGGGTTCTGGGCTGTTGCTGAATTTAAAATAATAAAAATAGCTAGCAAGTAAAGTACATCTTAGAACATTCTTGAAAACCTGGACTGGGAAGCTATCTTAGAAAAAAGGAACAAGATTAAAAATATCATAAATGCATATATACATTGCCCCTTTTCTCATTAGGTATGCACACGATCGCAGCTCAGCTCCTGGGCTCTGGGGCCTCCATCAATGACACGATGTCAGACGGACAGACTCTGCTACACATGGCGATACAGAGACAGGATAGCAAGAGTGCCCTGTTCCTCCTGGAGCATCAAGCCAATATCAGCGCCAGGTAATAAGAAGCAGTTATTACTTCTGTATTTGCAAGAAACTCCTGGCAGGTTTTCAGAATTCAGTTTTTGGGCTCCAAGTATCTGAGGGGAACCAGCCCAAGAACTCATTTTGTTAAATTAATTGCCTGCTGGTTAAATATCAAAGCATTTTTCATAACTCAGGGGTCCCCAACCTATGGTCTGTGGCCCAGTACCAGGCCACGGCCTATTGGCCACCAGGCCCTGGGAATAGCTGGCGAGCCCCGCTCTGCTCACAGTAGCACTGCCGTGCGGGCACTAGCAACCCCATTTGTGCATGCGTGGGGGCGCTAGCACTGTTACCAGTGTCACACGGGCGCCAGCAGTCCATTTGTGCAGGCGCCAGCGCGTGTGCCATGGATGTGTGCAGCCCACTTGCACATGGGTGCACATGTTAGCACTGCCATTGTGCACATTTTTCTGTTGGTCCCTTTCCTTCTGGGCTGCCAAGCCAGAAAGGTTGGGGAACTGTCATAGCTGACTTGAAACTTTTGGCTCTCTTCATGCCCTGGACATTAAGTCATTCTGGGAGGGGCTCATTTTTTTAAAAAAATTTTAATTCCATTTATATCCCGCCCTTCTCCGAAGACTCAGGGCGGCTTACAAGCTTAGCAGTAGCCTTCATTCTATGTATATGCCTGCTTATTAGGGCTTTCACACACACCCCAAGCGGCATTATTACAAAGTCAGCTTTTAGCCCCTAACAATCTGGGTCCTCAGTTTACCTACCTCGGAAGGATGGAAGGCTGAGTCAACCTTGAGACTGGTGGGATGCGAACCTGCACTAATTGCAGGCAGCTGGTGTTACTTAAGGAGGCATTAGCCCACTGCTCCACCAAGGCTCCTTAAAAGTGCTTTTAAAATGGTGTTATTTTTTGTAGCTGTGAATGCATATTTTTTGTTTTCATCGAGAGATTCAGTAACTGAGACAATAATATTACACAAGCCAGAATTTTCCAGAAGCGGCTTTTTGCCAGAAAGTTGTTTTGTTTTTGTTTTTTAAAAATATGCTTAGGTTATTAAGGTAGTCCAATGGATATACTATTTCTTTTGTTCCCCATTGAAAATTTGTAGGGATGTATGCATTATTGAGTTAGTTCTTACATGCCAAGAGACAAAACACTACAGGCCAGGACTAGGAATCTAGGTCTCCTGCTCAGGCAAGAGATACAAAGAATTTTTAACTAGAATTTCAATATAAAATACAGAATTAACTAAAGATTAGGGTTAGCACTTGTTTTAATTGAAGAAGGCTCCACGTTTAATCTCTGGCACTGTCTGTTGCAAAGGCCTTGGGTAATTCGTGGTGGACAGGCAGGAATGTGTATGAAATCTGGGAGCACAACTCATTCTTTATAGAGCAGTTAGTGTGGGCAGATGGACCTTTCATTTTCAAGAACAGCAAATATACAATAGTTCTCCATGCATGTTCTCCAAACTACCTAGTCCAGGGGTAGGCAACCTCGGCTCTTTTATGACTCGTGGACTTCAACTCCCAGAATTCCTGAGCTGGCTCAAGAATTCTGGGAGTTGAAGTCCACGAGTCATAAAAGAGCCGAGGTTGCCTACCCCTGACCTAGTCAAAATGATAATTATAAAAAACATGGAGAATTTAATGTTTAACTTTTTTTTACTGCTTTTTAGACAATGAGGAGAACTCATTACACATTCTTTGATGGGGTCTGCCACTGTTTTGAGAGCAAAATATTTACCAGGCTTTTGAAAGGTTTTGAAAGTCATCTCCCAATAAAAGGATAAGGTCTAATTAAAGAGTTATTTAATGTGATTACTCCTTGCTCCTAACCCGTACAATAATTTCCCCCCTTCTGCATCACTACAAAAGTGCAGTTCTGCACTTTTTAATAAACTCTTGTTTTAATAAACTCTTGTTTGTGATCCCAGAGGGAAAGCCAATTAAGGGGTGGAACGGTGATTATATTAACCAAGCGTTGAGTAGTAAAGATTTCCTGCCAGATGTAAAGATCTAAGAAATAGATTTTATATTGCCTTTATTGCAGGACTCAAGATGGTGAGACAGCCCTTCAATTAGCTATCAAAAACCAGTTGCCCTTGGTAGTTGATGCAATCTGCACTAGAGGAGCAGACATGTCTGTGCCGGATGAGAAGGGGAACCCTCCCCTCTGGCTTGCTCTTGAAAATAATCTGGAAGATATTGCTTCAACCCTGGTAAGAGGGAATTGAACCGATCAAATTAAGAATACGTGTTACAATCTTAAATATTTTGAAAAACCTCCAGCAATGGAGCACTAACACCTCCAGGAGGCAAGTTGTTCCACTGATTATTCTCATTGTCAGAAAATCCTTCCTTCTAGGTTGCATCTCTCTTTAACATGCTTCCACCCATTAGTTCTGGTCTTGCCTTCTGATGCTTTGGAGGATAAGTCAATCCCCTCTTCTATGTGACAGCCTCTCACGTACCGGAAGACTATTATCGTATTCACTCTAATCCTTCTCTTTGATAGGCTAGACCAGTGATGGCGAACCTTTTAGAGACTGAGTGCCCAAATGGCAACCCAAAACCCACTTATGTATCATCGGGTGGGCATTGCCCATTGGGTGGATGTGGCCCATTGGGTGGGCGTGGCCTATTGGGTGGGTGTGGCTGCGGTGGTAACGGAAGACTGGGTGGGACAAAAAAGTTCAATCAATCAATTCCAACTTTGCGAGATCTTTTTTTTTCCCATGAGAAGTTGAAATTGATTGATTGATTGAACCTTTTTTTTGCACACGGTGGTGGAGGCCTAAAGCAAAAAGGAGTTATAAAACCCAGCTGAAGGCCTAGGACTGGGGTGATGGCACGCGTGCCCACAGAGAGGGCTCTGCGTGCCACCTGTGGCGCACGTGCCATAGGTTTGCCACCACGGGACTAGACATTCCTAGCTCCCTCAACTCTTCACCATATGATTTAGACTCCAGACCCCCCCCATCATCTTTGTTGCTTTTCTTTGCTTGCTATATAGGGTCTCAGAATCTTTACTGTATCATGATGACCAGAATTGTAAACAGTATTCTAAGTGTAGCCTCACTAGTGAGGTATAAAGTGGTACTATTATTTCTCATGATCTTGATGCTATCCTCTGTTGATGCAGCCTAGGACTGCATTGGCTTTTTTGGCAGCTGAAGCATACTACTGGCTCATGCTTAATGGTGGTTCATTAGAACACCTAAATCTGTCTCACAGTTACTACTGTTGAGCCAGGTATCGCCTATTCTATACCTGTGCATTTGATTTTTTTCTGCCTAAGTTCAGGAAAGCATTTTAATAGAGAGCAAATAAATAAATGCAATTTTCCAGGTTGAACAGCCCTCATACTCTCTGTCTATGTATACATATAAGAAAGGCAGATGATGGTATAAAGATGTCTGCTTTTCATTCCAGAAGTCACTTCTCCAGATTAAAAAAAAAAGTCTGATTTTCATACATTGAGTGAATTTCTTTACCTCTTGCTTGCAGGTAAGGCATGGCTGTGATGCAACTTGCTGGGGCCCAGGACCAAGTGGTTGTTTACAGACGCTGCTGCACCGGGCCATTGATGAGAACAGCGAACAGATTGCTTGCTTCTTGATCCGCAGGTCAGGAAAAAAAACAAACCCTATAAGTACAAAAATTTGCAGATTTTTATGGGTGTGATTTTATACGACTATTATATAAATCCAACCGTTCTTGGTTTGCTATGGGCTGGTTTTGCTGAAAACCAAAGTAAACGCCGGTTTTCAGCAAAACTGTCATAGAACACAATTGTGTGACCATGGGAGACTGAACTGCTATAAATGGACTGCCAAGCACCTTACCTGCAGTCACATGACAGGGTGGCTGTTGGAACTTCAGAACTGGTTGGTAAGTATTCCCAGATAAGTCCGTCGCAACATTGAACAGTCACAAGTTGCAGACTACCTCTTTTAGAGTGATATGGGCACTGTTTTGCAGGGCCATTTTGCTTTGGTGGTAGAAGAGTCCAGTGCTTTCAAACAGCTCTCTCCCTGCTGTCTCCCAGGCTGTTGAGTAGATCCCCAGCTTGGAAACTTGGATCAGCCTGAACAGCAGCTAACTAGTAGTGCTGCAGGAGAGTAAGTTACTCAGTGTATTAAGAGAGAGAAAGCACAGCTCTCTCAATGCCCATCAGCTGCTACTCAGGCTATTTTTCAGGCCATGGCTTTAGTAAGTAAAGGTAAAGGTTCTCCCGCACATGCGTGCTAGTCGTTTCTGACTCTAGGGGCCGGTGCTCATCTCCGTTTCAAAGCCGAAGAAGAGCCAGCGCTTGTCCAAGGACGTCTCCGTGGCCATGTGGCCGGCATGACTAGACACCAAAGGCGCACGGAACGCTGTTACCTTCCCACCGTAGTGGTCCCTATTTTTCTACTTGCATTTTTACGTGCTTTCGAACTGCTAGGTTGGCAGAAGCTGGGACGAGTAACAGGCACTCACTCTGCTACGCGGCACTCGGGATTCGACCCGCCAAACTGCCGACCTTCTGATCGACAAGCTCAGCGTCCTAACCCACTGAGCCACCGCTTTAGTGCTTTTCAGTAATAGCATTAAACTCACGTTCAAAAGGAACAGAATGATCTGTTGATCAATTGTTTTTTGGGAAGGAGGTTTAACACTGTTTCAGAATAATGCTAAACACAAGCCAAAAAAAAAGCGTATCACCTAGTTAAGGAGAGTTATTGCTGGAGGTTCTCCTGGTAGCTGGTGAAGCTTGGTTGGAAGCCATCTCTCTATCTTTAAAGACGCCTGTACTTTCTAAATAAAAAAGGTAAAGGTTCCCCCGCACATGTGTGCTAGTCGTTTCCGACATTATAATTGGTTGATGTGATGCAATAATAGGATAGAGGTCACTAATGGGAGCATGACATTTTATGCAGGTAACAGTTCTCTTCCCATTTGAGGACTGGTGGATATCATTTTAACTTTCCTCCATAAGGAGCAGGTTCCATTTTTTTTACAGTCTGGAGTTTTGGATGGTTCAGGCTGACCTTTCAATACTACTTTCTTCCCAGTGGCTGTGATGTGAACAGCCCAAGGCAGCCAGGTGCCAATGGAGAAGGTGATGAGGAGGCTCATGATAGGCAGACGCCATTGCACTTGGCAGCTTGCTGGGGACTTGAAGAAACAGTACAATGCCTTTTGGAGTTTGGTGCCAATGTAAATGCACAGGTATGTGAGAAAAGTTATCACAGTTCAGCTTCTGCTGGCAGCCCTTATGTTTCACTTCTGGTATGCTAATTTCTTTGCATCCGCTCTTTGAATCTTTCCTTGTGGACAGTTGCTATGAAAACATTCTGGTTCGACATTGTGCTCCGGTTTATCATTTCCTATAAATCCATCCTTGCTTGCTTATCAGGTCTGGAAACTAGTTAAATCCTTTCCATCCTTTAAATTAGGTGAGGCTACAGGTTAAATTGACTCATTTGTCTCACTCTCCTGTGGCTCTTTGTGCTATTTTTGGATATGTGATTCCAACCCCCCTCCCCCCCGATGTATAATAGTAGAATAAATAACCACATTTACAGGCTACAATTTCTGTTACTTCATAGATACATGCTTGTTTGTTTCAAGTTACATAAGAAATATACAGTTGGGTTTGATTACGGATAAGAGGCTGAATTGGGTGGAAACAATAAACACGATGGTGGTGGTGCATATACAAAAAACCCCCTAGGATTTCCTAGTTCTTTGGACTTTAGAAGAAAATGCTGTTTTGTTTGTTTTAGCACTTTGAAAATGATGTTAAGTCTCTTTTAGAATTTACATGGCAGTTTTGATGTGTTTCCCGCCTCAAAATGGGAGGAGCCTTGTGAAGTTTTGAAAGGGCTTTGGGGAGTGGAGTCCGAATGGGTTTAGTACCTCAAGTTGCCCATCTGTCTGTTCATATTCAGAGCCTCTGCCTCTCTTACCCATTGTCGGTATTCCTAGCGAATCTAGCCAATCTGCCCATAAGGCAGACCCTGTGGACACTGGCTATTTATTTTGCACCACTGACTAAAACTTGTATTTGCAGGATGCGGAAGGAAAAACCCCAATCCACGTTGCCATTATCAACCAGCACAACACCATTATCCAGATGATGATCTCGCACTCTGCCATCCAGCTCAGCTTGAGGGACCGACAAGGGTTGACCCCCTTTGCCTGCGCTATGACATACAAGAACAACAAGGCAGCAGAAGCAATCCTCAGGCGAGAGCCTGGAGCTGCTGAGCAGGTAGAAGAGAGCCGGGTGTTCTCTATACCAGGGCTTTTTAACCAGTGGTACGGGTACCACCTGTGGTACATTGGCACCTGGCAGGTGGTATGCAAGCATCCTAGAAAAGTGGAAGCGGGGGAGGGGAACGAGCTGAACTGGTAGTAGCACCGCACAAACTTGAGCGAGAGACGGCTGGAGCTGCAGGGCTGTCAGGGCTCAGCAGAAGAGCCAGGATCAGCGCCAGGTTCCAGCTGGAGCTCGGCACTGATCCTGGTGCTTCTGAGCCCAGAAGAAGCTCCAGTCAGCTGGAATGTTGCAGCATCTCCAGGGTCTTGTGATTTACATTCAGATGCTTGGCAAACGATTCATATTTACGACGATCACAGTGTCCCAGGGATATGTGAAGTGACCAAAACCTGCTGCAACCACCCAGCAGATGCGGGAGGGGAATAAAAGCCAAACACCCCCACCCCACCCCACCCCACCCCCGCTGCCAATCCTCAACAGAAATGCTCACAACAAGGAAAACCTCGGACAGGAGGAAGAGCGCCGCTAAGGTGGGCAGGCAGGTATCTTGCTTGGCTGTGGCTTGGGGGTAGGGGCACTTTTTTCAATGCCACTGTAACTTCAAACAGTCACTAAGCGAACTGTTGTAAGTCGAGAACTACCTGTACTTCATCACTTTTTTCCTTTTTTTTTTTTTTTTGGTCATCAAGTTTTTGACACCTTGCTAGGCGACTGTTGGTACTTGGATGTTGCCATATTCTAAAAGTGGTACAATGGGTGAAAAGGTTGAAAAGCCCTGCTCTATGAAACACTTTTATGCACTCTGCTCATTGCAGAGTTTCTATCACTATGCCAGTGTTAGTTTCACAGCTTGGTAGTATTCAGTATGTAAGCAAGTGACTCATTTAGGAGAAACACCCCCCCCCCCCGGAAACTATCCAGAAGTGCTTTTTCAAAAGGCAACTGGACTTTGTTTTTTTCCTTGAAGACGTTACGCTTCTCAACCAAGAAGCTTCTTCAGCTCTGACCAAAAAACTTCTTGGGTGAGAAGCAAAATGTCTTCAAGGGAAAAAAAAAGCAAAGTCCAGTTGCTTTTTGAAAGAGCACTTGAATGACTGAAAATCTCTGCAGACACCGAGTGAAAAACTATTTTGTTTTCTTTGACCGTAAGACACTCAGTTGTCGCTTAGGTTGTGAAATCAGCTTTACAAGAAACAGAAATCCCATCCTTTATTCAAGTAGCAATTTTCTGGGTTTGCTAAGAGATATGGCTTATCTGTGGGGGTGCCAAAAGCAAGCTGAAACACAGGTTACCCATCAAATGTTTCAGAAATCTCAGGCTTTTTTCCCCCTAGAAGTGCTTAATTAACTCTTGTTCAGTAAAAGAGCTATCTTCAAAAACAACTTAAGTTTCTGAGATGTTCTGATGATATATTACAAAAAAAAAACACCAGAAGCAAAAACCAAAAGAATAATAGAAGTAGATGGCACACTCCTCCTTTTGCATCCCACTTCTTCATGTTCTTTTTTTTTTCCTCATCCCCTTTTAACTTTTTTGCACTTAAGAAAGCAGTCAATTGGCTTCATAGTGCCAGAATTTTTCTGGCAGTTTGAATATTTGTGAATATGCTAGCAGGCTGAGTGTTACATTGAAAACACAGGGAATGGATTCTAAAGCATTAACCTTCACCGCTTGGGTAAATCATGTCTGAAGAAGGATTAAATTATTTCGGTTGACTTAAAATGGTATTTTGTTTGGCTAGGTGGACAATAAAGGCCGGAATTTCCTCCATCTGGCCGTTCAGAATTCAGACATTGAAAGCGTACTCTTCTTGATCAGTGTCCAAGCAGATGTGAATTCCAGAGTCCAGGACACTTCCAAGCTGACACCATTACACCTTGCTGTTCAGGCCGGCTCTGAAATTATTGTGCGCAATCTGGTATGTAGTGCAAATTTTCAAATTTTGATGAGGGGAAAGAGAGCCTTTTTTTTTGTCTTTGAGACAATTTTTGAAGGAAGAAGATAAATAGTAAACAAAGTAACTCTTTTCTCAAGGTAAACAACTACTGCAGATTAGATAGAAGAGCAGAAACATTTCTGCAGTGACCTAGGATAATCTAATGCTTGTTGACCTGCTCCCTCTATGTAGCTTCAATTGAGCAAAGGACGTTTGCAGGACTTGAGTGGCTAACTTTGTCTTGCAAATATCTTTTCAGTCTTAAGAGTTCCATTCTTAACCTTGGTACTGATAAATTGGGATTATTTCATTGAATAAGTACTTAAAATCACTGACATTATTAATTATAAAAAGCACTAAATATTATCAAAACAGAAAAGCAAGCACAATCACAGAAGAAAGGGGTGTTAATAATAATGGAGCCACTTGACAGGTTCATTTGTCCCATGGGCTCCCTGGACTTGTTGACATAACCAGATCTTAAAGGATCATCTGAAGCTCAGAAGTGGTAAGGTTGCTTCACCTCAGGGGGGGAGAAGATTCCACAGGAATAGCTGGCCCAACTGGGTAAGGCAGAGCCTTTTTTTACGGCAGAGTTGGTACCTGGTGGCAATGTTTATTCCCCCATTTAACTTTTGTACTCCGTAAGATTTGCCAGATGCACTTCAGAAATCTATAACCGAGCAGCTAACCAACATTAGCATCTCATTAGTACTTGGATTTGAGAGCACCAAGCAAACACTGAACCATAGCACCTCCCAGAGGCAAAAAAAGGCAAACCATTTCCATGCTGTTGATAAGGAAGCTCACTTATCAACATCTTCATGAGGTCATATAGCTTGCAAATTATAAATGCTAGAAAAGGACCCTCTCCAACCTTCCCCCCCCCCCGTTAGACAGAAGCATCTGCTTAAGATGTGGCTGCTGTGAAACGGAAACAATGTTTTACTTCAAAGTTACCTGTGCAGCCTTTAATTTTACAGCACCTAGTTGACCTTTCCTGCAGCCGGAAATGAACTGGGTCAGGCTTGACTAGTATTTGGGTGGGAGAGCAAAGAAAATCCCAAAGCTGTAGAAAATTGAAATGCATCTTGGGTGAATGGAATAATAAACCACTTCCCTCTATTGTCAAGAAAACTGCTTTGACGTATACTTGAAATCATGCACAGTCAAACTTGACTGGAAAGAGGATTTTGTTAAAAAAAAGTCAAAATCGTATAAAATCAAGTGACATTCTACCAAATTGCTTCAATTTGTCATGATTTCAGAACGGTTCATACTGTTGACTGCCGTGTGAGCTTTTGATTGCTTTAGTGCACTGTAGCCTGCCTTGGTATCACATTAATAGTAAATAAGATATTGAATTATTAATAATGGAGTAGATGGATTTTCTTCCAGATGGTCTGCTACCTACATTTTATTGCTCCTGGAACAATCACCCCCCCCTTTTTTTTCCCTCATGTGTTCCCTTCCTCATAGCTGCTGGCAGGTGCCAGAGTCAACGAGTTGAACAAGCACCGCCAAACTGCCCTCCATCTTGCAGCCCAGCAAGACTTGCCCACAATTTGCTCAGTCCTTCTGGAGAATGGCATTGACTTTGCTGCTGTGGATGAAAATAAAAACAATGGTATGTCTTTTGAACTCCAGTGTTCATTCTTCACTATCCAAGCTCACTTCCCTCTCATCTTAAACAGAGCACTTCTTTGGCTTGAGAAGCCACTTCCATTCTCTTGTGGCATGGTTCTCCTTTTGGGCTCAGGGATACACTTCTGGGTCCCTTTCAGCGGTCTTGGAACCAGTTTGGTTTGGTGGTTAAGGCATCAGGAAACTGAGTTGTAATCTCGCCTTAGGCCTGGAAGGAGGCTGGATAACTTTGGAAAAAATAGGAGAAGGGAGTATTATATATGTCTGCCGCTTCTCTCAGTTGGAGTGGGCGAGTCTTAGTGCAGATAGTCCAAAGTAGTAAAAAAGAGATTGCTTGACTTGGCTGCCTTTTCCTAATTAGGCTTTCCCAATGTGGTATACTCGAGACACATTTTGAGTACAGGTTGCCCTTGAACTATGACTACAGTTGAGATTACAATTTCTATTGATAAGCAAGGCGGTTAAATGAGTTGAGACTGATTTTAGAACTTTTTTTGCCGTGGTTGTTAAGTGAATCATACAGTTGTTAAGTGAATCCCGCTTCCCCATTAACTTTGCTTGTTGGAAACCAGCTGGGAAGGTCTGAAATGGGGATCACATCACCTCAGGGTGCTCCCTTTGTAAATACATGCTGGTTACCAAGTGCCCAAATTTTGATCACATGGCCATGAGGACTGGTTGCAAGTCATTATAACTTTGAACAGTTGCCAAATGAATGGTTGTAATATGAGAAGTACCTGTACACCTTATAGGATCCCAAGACAGTACGGCAACTGCAATAAAACTTGTCATCTTAACACTTTAAGTCTGGCATTGCTTCTTAAAGCAATGAACAGGAATTATTTGTAGTGTATAGTTTGCAGTTCCTGGGCCAGTTTTTGAAGCCATAGAGGAGCTCTGCAATCTGGTAACTAAAAAAGCTAATTTTTGCCAGCATTGTTTTATATATTCCCACACAAACAACAATAAAGGAAGATTTTGATACCAGGCAGAGCAGAGACACGCCAACATTACCACTGAAAGCAGCTCCCCAGGGAAAAAGATTTCCTATCTTTATTTTGGTTTGATATAAGAAAGATGGCCATATAAGCTTGCACATTAAATAAATACGTCAAGTATAATAATACCGAATAAATAAATAATACCAAATACAAACTTTGCTTTTAAGTGCCAGTGAAAATCATGTACAGATCTTCTTTAGGTTCTGTTTCAATCCTGCCTTCTTTTTCTTGTCAACATTTAGCTCTCCACTTGGCGGTCATGCATGGTCGTCTGTCAAATATTCGTGTCCTTTTGACAGAGTGTAATATAGATGCAGAAGCCATTAATGCCAGGTAAGAAGAACAGCCTTTTTATCTTTGCATTAGCTTGAGGAGGGAGGGGGAAGGGGGGGGTTAGCACTGAAAACTATCTAGAAGTGGGTTGCTTTTCTCCTTGCTTCAAAATCAAGGCTAAACAAATCTCTTGATGGGTGGTACTTTTTCCTTACCCACTAAAGTTGCTTCAAATTTAGGAAGGTTTCCAAACTTATGCTCTTAATAGATCTGTGCGTATGTGTTTCACTTGCACATGATTGCCACATTTTCATTCCTATCAATTTATCTGACCTTGGATTTTCAGACTGTTTCAGAGTTTTCCCAATTCCACTGGGAAAAGTAACCCATGTGTAACAAGGCTTTCTTAGTAAGGCTTCTCTGGAGGAAAAGTAGAAAGAATTGCTTCAGGGTGATGAAATAACCTTTTTTGAGTATGAGCACTTAGCATGCAATCGTCATTGAAAAATAATTGTGTATAACATCTAACCAAACTGCCTTTAAAGATGTATGTGTGTGTGAAAAAGTGACCTCCGACTTGAAAAGGAGAAAGCTTCTTGTATTGCCATTGGAATTTGCTCTGGACGTAACATGATCAACATCTCATTACTAGAGGCCAGTCCCCAATGCACATCCTGGGGCAATATGGGAAAGAGAATGCAGCAACGATCTTTGATTTTTTCCGGGAATGTATGCCAGAATATCCACTTGACAAGCCAGATGCTGATGGAAACACGGGTAAGTACTTTTATTCCAGTGTTTTTGAAACTTGTCAACTTTTGAGATGTCTGGACTTCAACTCCCAGAATTCCACAGTCAACATGCTGCCTAGGGAATTCAGGGAGTTATGTCCACACATCTTAAAAGACCAAGTTTTAAAAACACTTGTTTTAGGCTGTTGCCCAACAGCGCAGAGTGCCACCATTTCCTTGATTCAGCCTCTTGTGTTTTAATTGCTGCCTAAGGATCCCTTTCGTAAAAGATGGCAAATTGTGCTCTGGGGTACAACAGGAATTGAATTTGGTTTGGGGAAATTGGCCCATTCATAAGATTTGCTGAAAGCAAAATTTGCTCTTCCCTGCACATGTTAAAACTATGGCTCCCACAATTTTTCTCCAGGACGGAGAACGTGTTTTAGCTTCTTCCCAGCCCAACAGAGTAACTTGCCATCTTGGCAAAAGGGATGAGATTATGTCAGTGAGATGATAGAAACATTTTTGCTTCTTGCTTTCTCATAGAAGATCAGGGAGCTACCAGAATGTTTTCCCCTTAAACATTTTACCTCTGGATTGTGCACCTCTGCAGTTTCCACCCCAGTGTTGTGATTTGCTTCTGGTTCTAACTTTGTGTAAAGATTGGCCATATTTTAATTCAGATTCTTGCACTGGAGATTTCATATCCTCTTCCATCTCTCTAACTGTATGTACTGTAGACCAGTGATGGCGAACCTTTTAGAAACCGAGTGCCCAAACTGCAACCCCAAACCCAGTTATGTATCGTCGGGTGCCGGGTGGGCATGGCCCACTGGGTGGATGTGGCCAATTGGGTGGGCGTAGCTACAGTGGTAACAGCAGACTGGGTGCGACCAAAAAGTTCAATCAATTCCAACTTTGCGAGATCTTTTTTTCCCCACGAGAAGTTGACATTGATTGAACCTTTTTTTTTTGCACACAGCGGGATTGGGGCGACTGTGCGTGCCCACAGAGAGGGCTCTGTGTGCCACCTGTTGCACGCGTGCCATAGTTTGCCACCATGGCTGTAGATCATTATGAACATTCAAATTGAAGTATGCTATGGAAATATCTTAATAAAACTTTGTCAGTGTAGCCCAGGGGTGTCAAACTGCCAACCCATGGGCTGGTTTCATCATACCAAAGCCACGCCCACCCCATTGCCAGCAGTGCAAAAAGAGTTGTGATACATCGCGGCACGTCACGTGATGTGGCGAGTTTGACGCCCGGGGTGTAGCCTAATCTCTCACAGAATTCCTGTGGCTACAGAAGATACATTCTTTAGAAAGAGAGGACAAAAGACAGCTTATGGTATCTGTATCCTTCAGTTGGGGAAAAACAGTTGTCACCTTCTTTACTAACATAATCAAAGCAATTTATTACATTTCTTAAGAGTGGAATGGTCTCCCTGAATTTACCAGATTCCCACTTGTATTTAGCGTATGTAGCAGCTGTTATTTGGGGCAGGTGTAAATTAGCACAACAGTGTGCAACGTGCAGGTGTGTTAAACTCTCTGGTGGCTCATGTCAAAGATCTTTTTGCAGGCTAGAAAAAGTAGGCACTGATATCAACTAAGTGCCCTAATCACTTCCAGTAATACCTGCCAGTGTTCTTTTCCCCCCCTCTTCAATTAAGAAAAAGTGTTTGCTGCTGTGTGACTCACTGGGGAAACCTTTCTAGAGTTAGTGAAGTACTGACAATGGTGATTTCATTTGAACTGGGTATGAGGGGATCCAAATACTTCATTTTTCTTTTCTTTTCAAGTGCTCCTTTTGGCCTACACGAAGGGAAATGCCAATCTGTGTCGGGCTATAGTGAGAGCTGGTGCTCGCTTGGGCATCAACAACAATCAAGGGATCAACATTTTCAACTATCAAGTAGCAACTAAACAGCTTCTCTTCCGGCTTCTGGGTAAGGATCTTGCAAAGTTGCATGTCCAAAACATTTTCACAGATTTCTCTGTCACTAAGTGAAGCAGGCTGTGGGCTGTTTTAACCCAAAATCATCTCTTTGGAAAAGGTAGAAATAGCCACTACTTGCCCATCAAATTTCTTTGAAATGTTTTTTTTTAATTGAGGGAATGGGGAAAAAAGTATAGATCTCTTGAGTCTTTCCTCTATATCTTGTGGTTCAAATTTTATATTTCTTGAAAGAAAACACAGGTAAAGAAGATTGTCAAGCAAGTTGAAGAATGGCAGACAGACAGATGTTATGAAAAGGTTCCCCTTTCAATAAAACTTGTTATGCAGGAAAAGTGCCACCAGCCACCTCCTGATTTTTGTGTAGCCAGCATGGCTCTCCTCCCACAATGTCTTCTCAGGCTTAGTATGTGGTTTAATAGCTGGAGAAAGTGGACTTATAACTGAGACTATATTTGACTTCTATCATACAGGTAGCCACTTTCCCATAGTTCTCTCTACTTGTTGGTCATCTGCTAATGGGATGGCCCCTGATAATCTCCTTTATGAGCAGACCTTTAAGAGGGTAAAGCAAGAAAGATCTTTGAGTAGCTACTTCTACAACTTCTACTCTGTGCGGTTTTTAGCCCAGCTAAAGATTATGAAGAAGTTGGATGGATCCCATTAACTACAAGGGTGTCAAACTGCCGGCCCACGGGCCAGACGCGTCATGACAAAACCGCGCCCACCTCATTGCCGGCAATGGGGAAAAAGCTCCGATATGTTGTGCGATGTCCCGAGTTTGACATATCTGCCTTTAAGAGCTTAAGTCTTGCTTAAAAGTGGGTTTAGAGAAACAAAACACAGGCTTACCTAAATAAAGTGGGTTAGAAGACATGGATAGTGCTTGTAGGTTCCCATTGTTGCCCTTTCTTTTGCAGACATGCTGTTCAAGGAACCTCCCTGGTGTGACGGCTCCAATTGTTACGAATGCGGTGTCAAGTTTGGGGTCACTTTGAGAAAGCATCACTGGTGATCTATTTTGAGTGTTGATATTTTAAGAACATCAAGGGATGAATTGTTGCATAAATGAATGTGGTTTTATTTCTATTTTATTATTTTTTTTAAAAAAAATAAGGAACATAGCCAAGGACTTGTAACCTGACATACTTAATCTTTCTGTCCTACCTTGGTTTTTTGAGATGGACAGTGCAGCTGCCAATAGAGTTCATTGTGCCTTTTTGAAATCTGGCCCTTTCACGGTCCAGAAAGCAGCTGCTTCTGCTGTTTCATTCATTTAGTCCAAATCGTAGGATCAGGAATGAGGTCTCTCTCCTCTTGTCCGTGTTTTAGAGGTGGTAACTGAAGAAAGAGGGCCTTTTCTCCAGAAGCCCTACTGATGGGTTTACAAATCTGTTTGGGAATTCAGGTTAAAAACATACAATAAATACAAAATAAAGGTAGCAACCTCATCCATGAAAAATAGAGATCAGGCATAAAATATGTTGTGCAAAAAAAAAAAAGCTGTAAGTAATGCTTCCAGTTTCTTTTCAAATTCATCTTTTTTGGCTTCTGAAAGCAAGGACTGATTTCAATTGAAGACGAATACAAAGACCCAGATAAAACCTCCCTCTGTGTGATAAGGGGGTATAGGAATTCAGTAGGCAGGCAGGCACACAATGTGCCATGAAATCGGTGTTAACGCTTAGCAGCTACGTAGATTTTCTCCAATTTCACCCACACTTTTATTTTTTTTTATCCTCCCATTTTCTTCCAGCCTGTGCTTTTACAGAGTCAACCACTCTGATTTGAAAAGAAACCACGTTACTTATTACATATTATTTATTAAATTTACATGGACACCTAGCTCTAATGATTGGCCATATAAATTCCAACAGCTTTCAGTGTTGTGGAAAACTCTTTAATAATTTTCGTAACCTTCTCTTCCTTAAACCGATCCTTCGTTATTTATAGTAAACAGGTCACAGGGATGAATTAAACACATCTTTTTCCTTCCTTGTTCCTTGCAGCCGGCACTGTGGGCGTCTGCTCTGCCATAAGTGTTCCACCAAGGAGATTCCTATCATCAAATTTGAATTGAACAAGCCTGTCCGTGTTTGCAACACCTGCTTTGACGTCTTGACTGTTGGGGGTGTTTCCTAGTTGGCTGTGAGGAGGGAAATAACTCCCAAGGAGTGAGTGCTTCCCCTGCCACCTGTAACAGGCCTATCCCAAGTCATGTCTCATGGAGAAGGGGAAGCCCATACTTTGCCTTCCTGTTACAGTAGACTCTGACCAACTTAAGGGACCATGCAAATGCTATATTCCAGTATATATGAATTTTTTTTTGGGGGGGGGTGTACTAATGTTAACAATGGATAATGTTAGAAACTGCATTGGGAACAAACTGGGACTGCTACAGAGATTCTGTGGGAAAAACACCATGATTTGGTTGAGCTGCTCTGTTTCCAGTTCAGAGCCATTGCAAACCAAGATTTTTGTACTTGCTGATCATGCAACAAAAAAGGCCTTCCTTGGTGATAAAACTGTGACTTGGCTGTTCTAAAGTCTTATCACATTTTTTAAAAGAAAAGAAATGATATTGTTAGCACTTACATTTCTGGGTAAGTATGTGCTGATTTGCCCCATTTGTTACTTCTTGGTGAGAACATTCTGGTGCGTTCTCTAACTTTTTTGTTTGTTTTTTTACAAAGGGCAGCTGTGCCAGGCATAGTGACTGCTTTTGCCCAAAAAGAGATTGACCGCAAGTCAAGTTTTTGTTTTAACGCATTGCTGAAAATGATGTGTGGCCTTATAATGAAAGCTTTACCACTTCTCCTGTTGAAAAGGAGGCTGATTAAAGCTCCTGGATTTTCAGAACCCTTGTTTGCTCTCCTGTGTCAAAATCAGGGAGTGATGAGGCCAACTTTGTTACCAAATTCCATGGGGTTTTCTTAAGAAATAATAATAATCCAAGCTGTCTTTCAGTAATGTAACAAAAACTTTGCAAATAGTCCTATGTTTACAGTCAAATTTGAAGGAAGGTCTAATGCTGTGGGACTAACCCAGCATGCAGTGGTGATGCTACTAGGGAGCGTGTGAAGATGGCTAAATGCCAACATGATGAGACAGGGGTCATCAAGAGAGGTAGAATAGTGCCAGTAGAGCAATCCAACAAGTCAGTGACCCTTGGAGCTGGTCTCTGTCCATAAATCTTGGGACAGACCAAGGTGATTTCTTACAAAATCCTTAGGCATTAAGATGATAGTTGCAGCTCCATATCAAATCCATGCTTATGGAGATGCCTGTCTTGAACCAGATAAAATAGAATTGGCTTGCCGGCTTGTCTCCTGTGAGTCTCTTTCCTTGGCCAAGGACATTTTATTGTTGTCAGGTGCCCCAGCAGGTCCCTTCTAAAATCTTGGAATATATACAATGGACTATTTGTCACATGTTTAACACAGCAAAAAAAAGGGGGTCTCTTGGGTTCAAACCACCATGTACTTCAATGTAGAAGATTGGGGTGGGTAAGTGCAATCTTAATATAAACTGAACCAAACCCTGGAAGATAAGCAAGCTTTCCATTGCTTCATGAATGGGTTAATTGAAATGTCTGTCACTCTTACCTTCAGTAACCACTACTTTTCAGTGTCTATATGTATGTAAGGGAAGAGAAAAATAATAACTTAACTAAAAATTGCATTTTCTCTTTGTAGAATACTAATGTATCCTGTAATGTTACCACATGGGTGAGTGTATACACATACACAAACAAGAGTGCTACTTTTTAAAATATATTTCTGTGATTTGAGGGACATAACAGTTTTATAATGTATAAGCAAAATCTCGGGTGAATGGAGTAGAAAAAAACTTAAGGGAAAGAAGTCAATGCTACATTTCAAATTGGATCCCAGTTTGCTGCTTAGCCCTTCTGATCTGTTGGGTGAAAAACTGGAACTCTGCCTTCAATGATTAGGGGATCCTTGGTAATTATCCGTCCTTTTCTAGGATTCCTACTTGTATCTGATTGCTTCTAAAGGATGAACCTCTTGTCATTTAACCTGTAATCAGTGCAATCTCTACCCCCTCAAGGAAATAAGCTACTTTGTGAGGCTGTAGGCAGGCAGCTTGTTTGGGATAAATAGATGGGAAATCCAGTAATTCAGCTGGTAATAACTCATCACACTTCCATCTGGCCAAATGTAGGTGGAAGATGAACAAATTGCTAGTTTTTCACTTTACCTTGGTGATTCTGGCATTTTAAGAATTATTTTTTCATAGATACATCACCATATTTCAGCACCGGCATTATGGAAATTATGTAACCACTTCCGGGTTGTAAATTGTATATATGATAGATCATTAACATGCCAAAATTAAGCAGGCCTCCCTCAGTATCAATTGAGCAATGGAATTTCTCTGTTATTCTCCTTGGGCATTGTGCTTGAATTTGAAATGGACTTGGTGGATTGCACAAAAGAAATAATTGTAAAGCACTTTTAATAAAAACACTTGTATCTGAGCCTATTGTACTGACTGGCCACAAATTAGTGTTTTGTTTTATTTTAAAGAAAAATGTTCTTGCTAGTCATTGTATAAGTGTAACACTTGAGGACCTGACAGCTTCCCTTGTGCAATATTGTATCATGATAGACTATAAATTGGCTGAGATATTATTTGTTCTAATGATCTGAACTTGTGGTCTCAAACTCTTGGGAGTAAAAATGATGGTTCTGTTGATTGTCTTGAGGTCCAGCAAGTAACATCAGCCTCTGGCTTGTACTTAAACCTAAACAATGGCAATTGCCGTTGAATGAAAGGGGAGTTAGGAAGGACACTGCCTGCATTTTCTTAATTTGTCACTTAATTCAATGCGGACCTCTAAGTGGTGGCTTGACCACTCATTATCAATGCTGAAGTATTTCCTTCTTGGTATAGTTTTATCTGCAAATTACATGATAAAAAAGTGGCTAAATGTTTTGAAAGAATATGAGAATTTGGACCATAGTGTAACACTATTTCTAAAGATGGTTACAAAACTGTAAATCAACTGACAGAGGTACTTTTATCTGTGTTGGCTTTGGCCATGGAATCAAATATTTGGTATTTGAAACTCTCCAGGGATCTTGCTTTCTTTGTTTCAGAGCACATGGGAGGGAGAGGTGCTTGATTTGTCTTCAAGGAACAATACAAAAGTGCAACTTTTTAGAAATTTGGAAGCAACAATGATTATTGTTAATTTTCATGTTGTCACACATGCTTGGTTTTTCATCTTCAAAGTGATCTGATTCTTCATGGTCTTAGGTTTAAGATGCTTAAACCTCAGCAGTAAATTAACTTTTCCAATTATAAAGAGAGAAGTGCCCAAATTTAGATCCCATTTTTCCATCCCTCCCTTTTGCGCAACTTCAGTCATTGGTCAGTTTCCCCATATTGCTTATTCTGCATTTCAAGCTTGGGATAGAATATGACTTCAGCTTGTGAACCAAGTTAACATAAGCCCTTCCCTTTTCATCATTACATTGTGAGATTGATGGTAACAAACGTTTTATGCTCCAGTCTTATAATTTGTGAAAGTACTTACTGTATAATCCAGCATGTGAGCATGGAAATAATTTATAAGTTCTAGAAAGATGGCCTCATCTGTGAATACTTTTAGACCCCAAATCTACTGTTGTTTCGTAGACATTGTTCAGTATTACTCTGTAGCCAGTTCATCCTGTCTCAGACCACTGTAAACTATAACCTGCTCTCCATTTCCCTCCCCCTCCTGCCTTTTCTGAATGGTTACCATGTGCCATAAAAAGGTAGCTCTTGCTAGAAAACATGTCAGCTCAACTTGATATAATTTAAATCTGTGGAAGGTAGGCATAGTCTGATAATTATATTTTTGTCACATGAGTTTGCCTTTTCAGTGTTCTGAGAGCACTGACCAGTTTCTTGATTAGTTCTGAGCCTAAAATCCTAAACATTGATGTTTCTTTGTTCATTTCTTAGCATGTTAAAAAAAAAGTTGTATGAACAAATCTATAGAGGTAATAGGCCAGGGGCTCTCGATATAAATTTAATAAGAGGCCCCTGGTTAATTTTTTAGTCAAATTTTTTAGGGGGTTGGGGAGGGGGGTGGGGGGTAGTGGTTGTCTGCCTGTGGAGGGTAGCCAAACAACTGTGTTGGAGGCCAGGCCTGGGTCTGACGGCGTTCGGGGAGAGCGGGGTGTGGTTACATCTGGGGCTCCGGAGCGGGTCGTGGGATTGCCGATTCCCACGACATTGGGGTATGGCAGCAGGCGTATGGACAGAGGGCCGTATCGTTACCGGGAAGGCCGTCTCCGCTGTTTACAAGCGGTGAGGCGCTCCGACCCTCTGCTTCTTCCCCGAGGTGCCGGGAGCGAGGATGTGCAGCCTCCTGAGCTCCGGCTGGTGTACCTGAATGCTAGGTCCGTGGTTAATAAAGCTCCCCTCGTTAGGGATTTAGTTGAGGGTGAGCATGCGGACCTGGCCTGCATCACGGAGACTTGGTTGGGCCCAGAGGGTGGGGTCCCTTTGGTTGACCTCTGCCCACCAGGCTTCCGGGTGCTACACCGGCCACGAGCTCATGGCAGGGGTGGGGGAGTGGCGGTTACCATTAGGGAGACCTTATGTCCGCGGGAGACCACCGTTTCTCAGATAGTCGGGTGTGAGTCTCTCTTTATGAGATTTGGTCCTGGGGCGCAGTTGGGCTTGCTGCTGGTGTACATTTTGCCTAGTCGCACAGCGGCAGCCCTGCCCGAGCTGCTCGATATCCTCTCGGGTTTGGTGGTTGAGTTTCCCAAACTTATAGTTTTGGGAGACTTCAATCTACCATCCCTGGGAGGTTCATCTGAGCTAGCTCGGGAGTTCATGGCGGCCATGGACCTGACGCAAGTAATTTCAGAGCCAACTCATGAGGGAGGCCACACCCTTGACCTGATTTTTTTATCTAGACGGTGGTTGGATGATCTAGGTGGGGGCTCTCCATTTATTATGCCCCTGTCATGGACCGATCATCATCTCCTGCGGCTGGTCTTCCGTTTTGCCACCCCCCGCCGTGGGGGTACGGAGCCAATTAGATGGTACCGCCCCAGACGCTTAATGGATCCTGATAGATTCCAAGCGGCGCTGGGGTCCCCACCTGCCTCCACTGCTCACAGCTCGGCGGATGCCTTAGTGGAAGCCTGGGAAAGGGCAGCCACTGAGGCACTTGACCGGGTTGTACCCTTGCGGCCCCTGACCCGGCGCAGATCCCAGTGAGCTCCATGGTTTTCCGCGGAGCTCCGGGAGATGAAGCGTCGGAAACGGGGCCTAGAGAGCTGCTGGAGGTCTAGCCGATCCGAACCCGACCGGTTGCGGTTAAGAACCTATATTAGGTCTTATCTCGCAGCGATGAGGGTGGTGAGGTGCAATTACTTCTCCACCCTCATCGCGTCCGCAGATAATCGCCCGGCCGCCTTGTTTAGGGTGACTCGCTCACTTCTTAATCAGGAGGTGAGGGAGGATCCCTTGCAGGGTCGTGCCGAGGAATTTAGTCAACATCTGTCGGATAAAATCGCTCGGATTCGGACCGGTTTGGACTCCAGCTGGGCAGAGTCAGGCGATCAGGACACGGGCGGTCTTGTCAATGTTACCTGGGAAGAGTTTGATTCTGTGACCCCTGATGAAGTGGACAGGATTATGGGGAGGCTGAGCTCCTCCACATGTTTGTTGGACCCGTGCCCTTCCTGGCTGGTTTATGCAGCTAGGGAGAGGACACGAGGCTGGCTCCAGGCGGTTATATCTGCTTCTTTGAGTGAGGATTATTTCCCCACCGTCTTGAAGGAGGCGGTGGTGAGACCTCTCCTCAAGAAGCCTGCCTTGGACCCAGCTGTTTTGAACAACTTTCGTCCAGTCTCCAACCTTCGCTTTCTTGCGAAGGTTGTCGAGAGTGTGGTGGCGCATCAGCTCCCTCTGGTCCTGGATGAAGCGGATTATCTGGACCCCTACCAATCGGGTTTCAGGCCCGGGTACAGCACGGAGACGGCATTGGTCGCTCTGGTGAATGATCTCTGGAGGGCTCGGGATCTTGCTGCGGCGTCTCAGGGGATTGGGAGTGGGAGGCACAGTTCTTCAGTGGTTCTCCTCCTATCTCCTGGGACGCACGCAGTCGGTGTTGGCAGGGGGACAGAGATCGGCCCCTAGGTCTCTCGTTTGTGGAGTTCCTCAGGGGTCAGTTCTCTCGCCTCTCTTGTTCAACATCTATATGAAACCGCTGGGTGAGATCATTCATGGTTTTGGAGTTGGGTATCATCAGTATGCCGATGATACCCAACTTTTCTTTTCGACCCCAAACCACCCCAGTGATGCCCTCGCTGTGATGTCCCGTTGCCTGGAGGCGGTTCGGGTCTGGATGGGGAGGAACAGACTTCAACTCAACCCTGACAAGACTGAGTGGCTGTACATTCCGGCATCCCGGGACATTCAAAATGTTCCATCTCTTTCTATGGGGGGTGAGCTCTTACCCCCCGTGGATAGGGCTCGCAACTTGGGAGTCCTCCTAGATTCACGGCTTACCCTGGAAGATCATATAGTGGCCGTGACTAGGGGGGCTTTCGCCCAGGTTCGCCTGGTGCGCCAGTTGCGGCCCTATCTGAACCGGGAAGCCCTGTGTGCGGTCACTCATGCGCTCGTGACCTCTCACCTTGACTACTGTAATGCTCTCTACATGGGGCTTCCCTTGAAGACCACTCGGAGGCTCCAACTGGTACAGAATGCGGCCGCGAGAGTTGTCTTGGGAGTTTCCCGGTACTCCCATGTTACACCTTTGCTCCGCGAGCTGCATTGGTTACCAGTTGTCTTTTGGGTGAGGTTCAAGGTTTTGGTAACGATCTTTAAGTCCTTACATGGCATGGGTCCGGGATACCTCAGGGACCACCTGCTGCCGGCGTCAACTCCCCTCCACCCTGTGCGTTCCCACAGAGAGGGCCTCCTCAGGGTGCCGCCAGTCAGGGAATGCCGACTGGTGGCCCCCAGGGGGAGGGCCTTCTCTGTGGGCGCTCCGGCATTATGGAACCAACTGCCGGTGGAGCTCCGGATGGCACCAGACCTCCGAACTTTCCGTCGTGACCTGAAGACCCACCTATTTGAAATAGCTGGTCTGGCCTGACGGGGATGGGTTTTAATAGTTGTTTTAGATTTGTTCACTGTTTTTAACTGGGCATGGGTTTAATCTTTTTTTTTAATTTTTGTATTGTCTTTTTTATATATGCCCTGTGAACCGCCCTGAGTCCCCACCAAGGAGAAGGGCGGTATATAAATTAAATAAAACTGAAACTGAAACTAATTCATAATCACTCTAGGAGTTTGTGCTTGTTTGTAATTTAAAACCGAACTTCATTACAGCATGGCTTAAACTCAGCCTTCTCTGACCCTGCCTAGCCATGAGTTTTATAGTAGCATTAAGCTGTTCTCAGTGCAGATTACTAAAAGGACTAATTTGTGTTTGGGAAAGGATAAATGCTTGGCTTATGAAGGAATAGTGTAAAGTCTTGTATTCAATTCAGAGGGACATTAATGGAAGAGGAAACTTTTCCAGCCTTGGTTCTCCCACACAGCAACTCAGGTACTAAATCTAAATGTCACAACATCAGGTGACAGAATTAAGCTCATAATGTCTAATATACAGTAGTTATTTCCAAACATGCTACCTTGTTTTAAAGTTAGTGTGTGTGTATTGTATTAAATAAGTTTTGCTTATACTTTTTTTTAAAAAGGCATAGCTGTCCTTATGGATCGACAATACAAAACTATAGTCTTGTCCCTACCAGACGGGTTACTGCAGTCAACACACCACTAATACCACTTTCATAGCTGGAAACTAAACATCTGCAAGTAATATGGCCTGTTTTTAGCTGCTGTTTTTAGTTTGAGAAACAAAGTCTTAATCGTTTTTTAAACTATTACTTTACAATCTTTCCTTCTAAAGCCCTGTAAAGCAATGTATTTTTCTAATATTTATATGCCAACTTGTAATTTCTTGTAATAAAGCAATTGAATTGAATTGGACACCAGTAAGTTCATGGTTACAGAAGTCAAGCAGAAGAACTGTATATTGCTGCAAACTGAATACTGATACTAGTGATCCCCAATTTTTATCCAGAAATTTTTTTAAAAAAAATTTCACTTCACCAAACTGATGTCTTCCAGATGTGTTGATATTACAATTTGCTCAAGATCGTAAAAGGTACGTTTGATGGTTAATACAGACCATAACTTGAAGTAGTAAATTAAGCCAGATTGGAAACAATACAACACATCAAATGGGAGCTGAATAGACATGTTTACTGAAGAGCAGCAAGAATATTAAACACTTTAGGTTATCTAACAAACCATAATTTAGCAGGGTTAATCTAAAGATAAAGTTTCCTCTGTCCAGTTGTCTCTGACTCTAGAGGGCGGTACTGATGTATGTTTCTTAGCCAAGGGAGCCAGTGCATGACTATATTGTATGCTGAGGCGCACAGAATGCTGTTGCCTCCCCACCGAAGTAGTAGCTTGTTTATCTACTCACATTTGCGTGCTTTCGAACTGTTAGGTAGGCAAGAGCTGTGGCAAGTAATGGGAGCTCACTCTTTTACATAGCACAGTTCTTGAACTCGGGCTGCCAACTTTCTGGCTAACAAGCTCAACACCTTTAACCGCTGAGTGAATCCAGTTATTAAATTTGTACTGTATGCAAAAACATGGTTTATAAAATGATCAGATTGTGCAGATCCAATATTTTAGTCTTGCATGTTATATCAAAGTAAGGGACATGATGGCTCAGCTGTTAAAGACCGCGAGCTTGTCAGCTGGAAAGCTAAAGGCCGGGTTTGAGACTTGAACGCCACGTAATGGGATGAGCTCCCGTTACTTGCCTCAGCTCCTGCCAAACTAGCAGCTTGAATTAGCATGCAACTGCAAGTAGATAAAGAGGTGCCACTTTGATGGGAAGGTAACAGAGTTCCATGCCCCTCAGCATATAGTCATGCTGGCCACATGACCACAGAAGCATCTTCATACAAAGCTGGCTCCCTTGGCTAAGAAACGGAGATGAGGACCAACCCTAGAATTGGACACGACTTAGATGGTCAAAAGTTTATTTTTACCTTTTAGTTGTATCAGTACAGCCATTTTATATGAGTTAGAAAATCAGTTACAGGTATTCTTCAACTTACAACTGTAATAGAGCCTACCCATTACAGTCATGAGTCATGACAGTCATAAAATGGTTTGGTGTCAGACTGACCTGATTTTATATCCTTTTTTGCTGCGATCATTAAGTAAACCAATGGTTCACTATGGGTGCATTTTGTTTGGAAGTAAATGCCAGTTTGGGGCAAAACAGTTGTAGAATGTGGTCAGGTTACCACAAGACAATACAAATGGCCATAAATATTGCCCAACTGCTGAGTGCCTAAATTTCAGTTGTGACTCCGGGGACAGACCGTAGTCCTAAAGTAGGTCTGTTGTAACTCTTAAGTGACCAGTTGCAAATCATGGTCTACCCGTATGCTTCCAGTTCAAATGCTGGTATTGATGACCTATGAAGCAGGCATTAGGAGCCCCTTTTACACCTCCATTTTTCAGGGCCAATGTTCTCTCTCTCTTCCTCCCTTACTAGAATCCTGTTTAGAGAATCGTGGCATCAACTGACATGTTTTTAAATGCACAATGCTTAGAGCTCTCTCTCTCTGTTCCTATTTTTTTTACCTTATGTTTTACAAACTCTTATTTTTAAAGAGCGATTTTTAATTGCAAATTCAGGTTTTGCAAACAATAATTTTAGATTAGGACAGTGTGTCAAAATACATAGTTAAGTTTCCTTAAAAGTGGCTCCCTTTAATACCTGGATTGTGTAGAAGTGTTTCTCCAGTGAGGTACAGTTGACTCATTCTGTTAAAGCACACCATTCAGAAAGTGGGTGACACCCTTCGTATTCCTGGAGTTTAAGATTGTTCAACTTTCCTTGGTTGCTTAGCTGGATAGATTTCTCTTGCCCAGGAAACAGATCTTCTTTCTTTATGCAAACACAATGGCTGTGACCGGATCCTGGTTCATATAGCTTCCTAGGTACACCAGACCATTCTCGGCTGATACCCCCACTGAAAACCGTAAAAAGAAGAAATGAATGAAATGGGAAGAATTGACATGTTCAATAGTGGTGTTTTAAAGTGTGTGAACGCAGCAGCTTCTGCAATTCTTAAAAGCAATTATGTCTTATTCTAAGATCAGATGCTAAGAAATCTTGGGAAGCTAAGTAATCTTGGGAAAAATGCAGCTGTTTTAAAAAGCTATTGATAGTGCTTCTGCGTCCTCCACCATTTCTGGGCTGCAATGCAAACATGTTTTAACTCAACATTAGTGGTATTATAAATATAGCCTGTGGCCAGAACTCAGACTATCAATACATAGATATTGTTGTGCTATAGATACTGATCCAAATAGGGGGGAAAATATTTAATCTTTCCCATTCTGACTCAGGATAAGCTACAAATTGAGCCACTCAACTCTCTAAACCAGTGTTTCTCAATCTTGGCAGCTTTAAGACCTGTGGTGGACTTCAATTCCCAGAATTCCTCAGTCAGCTGAGGAATTCCCAGGAATTCTGGGAGTTGGAAGTTCATAGGTCTTAAAGTTGCCATGGTTGAGAAACAGTGCTCTAAACCAGGGCTTTTCAACTGGTGGCATGTGTACCACTGGTGGTACTTTGGCAACTGGCCAGTGGTAGGCGACCATCCTAAACAAGTGTAGTGGGGGAGGGGAATGAGCTGAAGCAGCTGCAGCACTGCACAAGCCTGAGGGAGAGACAGCTGGAGCTGCAGGGCTATGGGGGCTGGGCAAAGCCCAGGATTGCCACACGCTTCTACAGGGTTGCAGGGGCAAGACAGAAGCCCCAGGATCGGCACTTCCAGCACACATGGAAGAGAAACTGGGGAGGGGGGAGGGAGGAGAGGCTATAAAATGAAGGTTTTGGCGGTAGAGGGAGGGAAAAAAAACAAAGGGAGAAAGAAGGGGACTTCAAAAGAGAGGGAGAAGCGCAGCCTTGAGAGGAATCAGCTGGAGGTGCACAGAAGAGAAGGGGGAGGGGAAGAGAGGAGAGGCTATAAAAGAAGGGAAGAGAAGAGAGGCTATAAAAGAAGGAAAGGGGATATAAAAGGGGAGAGGAGGATATAAAAGAAGGGAGAGAAGAGGGGATATAAAAGGAGTGAATCTAGTGTCTCCATTGACTTTGTCAGAAGGTTGCAAAAGGGGTATCACATGATCCTGGGACACCATGACCATCATAAATATGAATTAGTTGCCAAGCATCCAAATGTAGATTGACCCTGGGGATGCTGCTGCAACGGTCATAAGTGTGAGAAATGGACATGTCACTTTTTTCAGTGTTGTAACTTTGAACAGTCACTTTGCGAACTGTTTTAAGTTGAGGACTACATATCACTTTTTCCCCTTTTTTTGGTCAAGGTTTTGACACCTTGCTAGGCGACTGGTGGTACTCAAATATTGCCATATCCTAAAAGTGGTACAATCTGTGAAAAGCTTGAAAAGCCCTGCTCTAAACCAGAGTTTATAACAAGTATGGATAATCTATTGCCACAGGCACTCTCGTTAGGTAAGAACTATACAAATGGTCCTCAGTTAATGACCACATGTTCAGTAACTCAAACTTGTGAGGGCACTGAAGGAATGATATTTATGGTTGGTCTTCCAAGTTCCAGCCACTGCAGCATCCCCTCAATCTTATCATCGTAATATAGTGCAGATTTATGACCATTGTTGCATCTTGCAGTCACGTGATTGCAATTTGCAACCTTCCCTGCTGGCTTCCCACAATCAAAGCCAATGGGAAAGCTGGAAGTTACAAACACATGAGGTCCTTGCTTAACAGTAACTGGGGACTGCCAGAACTGCTGTTACTAATCAACAGTCACATGATGTTGCACTTTACAACCAATCCCAATTAACTGCTTTTAAGCGAGACCTACAGGTAGTAAAAGGTAGTAAAGGTCCAGTGGTGTCTGACTCTAGGGCGCAGTACTCATCTCTATTTCTTGGCCAAGGGAGCTAGGGTTGTCCTAACACATATTCTATGGTCATGTGGCCAGTATGGCTATATGCCAAATGCGCATGGAATGCTGTTGCCTCCCACAATGTTAGTATCTATTAATCTACTTGCATCTGCTTATTTTTGAACTGCTAGGTGGGGTTGCATGGTGCCCAGGTCTCAAACCAGGGCTGCCAGATTTCCATCCCACAAGCTCAGCATCTTTAACCACTAAGCCATCATACCCCCACTGCAGCATTAAAAGAGCACTGCGTTTATTTATTTATTTTTTAAAAAAGCTACTATCACAAGCAGCAAGACAAATAGAAAACCTTTCTCCCTGCTACCAATAGACTACCCACCTTCAGCATGACATAACAAAGAGTTACCAATGAATCTCAAGCTATGACTGATGCATGGATCCAATACCTGCATCATACAATTATACTTGGTGGGTTCACTATCATCATGTCCTCCTTAGAGGTTGTAACTGCAAATCCTACCTCTGCTTGGAACACCAGACCCTGCTTCTTCCAGCTGAGCTCCATTCAGAGTTGCAAGGTGGAAACTGGTTCTTTCGCTCGACTTCCTGGGCCTGCAGCTTCTTCCCTTCTTCAATAAGATCTTGGGCCTCCTCCAAAACCTTGGTAGGTTCCCCATTTTCTTGGTAAAATAGTCCAGCTACTTTACCTTTGAAAAATGAGGGAGTTGAGAGAGAATACACGTCACGGTACACTCATCCCTGAGACACACATAGCCCATACGTACTTACATTTTTCCATGCCTGGCTTAGCTTAATCATGGTTTTGCTCACTTGTAACTTTTTGTTATACACTGAACAATAAAGTTTCAATGGGAAAATTGGTCAGGCTAATAATATGAGTTTTGTGCTCTCCAGCCTTTCTGATTTTTTCCCCCTTTTAAATGTACACAACTTTGGTGCACTTGTCAAGTTTACTTACTACAATTTCACATCAGAGCCTGTTTCTTTGCTGAATTGTGAAAGCAACTTGACATGAAAGCAAAGATAAAAGGTTCTGGACTACAAGCTCCTTCCAGATTGATAAAATAATAAGTAATAGGTTAAGGCAAATTCCATTGAGTGTCCTAAATTATTTAAACTCTCTACATTCTCTTAATAAACCTGAGATTCTTACATCTCCAAATAGGAACAATGCATTTTGACTGTTCATAGGAAGATGGGCAAGAGATTATTTATTTATATATTTATTTATTTATTTTAATTTATCGGCCACCTATCTTACCTTGAAGTAACTTATCAGCTGAATTAAAAACACACATTAAAATGTGGCTGAAAAGTTGTTGCAAACAAGATTGATTGGTGTCTGTGGTTTCAAGGCATCTACATACCGATATGCACATAATTCTTATGGTAGAAGGAAAGCCAATTCTGGATGGCCAGCATTTGTGGTGGTGATAATCCTGAAACATCATCCACCAGGCCAGCTGGGGTGAAGTCACCTGTGGCAAAAGCTCTGGAGGCATCTTTCCCTGGACAAATAAGAAGAAAACACCGGCTTTGTCACCAAATTAACCAAATTTCTGAACTTGCATGATATTTCTATATCAGCTAACAAAACAGTTTAGCTCTGCACACATCTAAGCCATAAAAATAACCAAAATTAAACTTTGACTCACTAGGGGCAAATGAAACCATTTCATTTTTTTAGGCAATCAGATGAAGCATTTTGTGTGAATCCAGCTACTTAGCAGCCACAGGATCAAAAAGACAAGGGTTGATCCCACCTACACAGACCCAATGGGAGGGGCAGCAGATTTAATCAAGGCAGTCCCCTCAAATAACCATTTACCTGGTGGTTCTGTCTGGGCTTGGGGACAGGACATTTTTGTTTTGTTTTTGTACTTTGCTTTTCTAGTGTATTGTATTTTATTTTTAATAAGTTAGTTTTTAATCGTAAGTTGTCCAGAGTAATTTGGGAACTTAGCAGTCCATAAATTACATACATTTGCAAAATCTCTGCAGGCTCTTGACACCAATGTTATCATTCAGTTTTAGATTTATTATTTATTAAATGCGTCTAATAGCCCATCTCACACTTGTGACTCTGGGCGGTGCACACAATAACAAATAACAAAACAAGACCATTAAAAATACAGTTAAAATGTTTAAAAATAGTAACATAAATTAAGTTAAACGAATTCTCTTCACAGAGCAACCACGAAGGCCTTGGAAAAGATATTCGAATGTCATGATGTGTGGGTATCCCTACAAAGATCAGAATCATGCAAACCATGGTATGGAAGCAAAGGTTTGACTGTAGAGTAGAAACATTATTGACACCTTTTTTTTTTTTTTTATTGAAAAGTTTTATAAAATACAATTTTCCTTTAAAAAAAACCCACCTTCCCCCTCCCTCCTCCCCTCCCTACCTCCCCCCTATCTCCCCCCCTCCCCCTCCCCCTCCTCCCTCCCCTACCTCCCCCCCTCCACTTCCCCTCCTCCCCCCTCCCCCCCCCCCGACTTCCCAGAGCAAAATACAAGGTATATATCTAAAAGGCAATCATAAACAATCATATACTAACAATTATAAACTCTAAAATCCATCACTCTCTAGCTTGTATATAGTAAACCAATCCTTAATAATACTAAATATATATAAAAAACTAAAATAAAAGAAAACTAGCATCATTCCCATCTATATTCTTCCACAATTCACTATTACCTTAACATATTCTCATTTGCACATTAATAAATGGTTCTTACACAAATTAACCCACATTAACCCACAAAACTTTCTTCCTCTTCCTCTGTAGTAAGTTGTCCATTAATTCCAAATTAAAAAAAAAAATCTATTACCATACATAGCATCCCAAAACTTTTTTTTTTTTTTTTTAAAAAAAACACAACTACCACTTAACTATAAATATTTTGTGGAAGTTCCATAGATTTCTACTGATCTTATTTTTTTTCCTTTTTTGAGCGTTTTAAGGCAGCACGCGTCACCCTCTGTTCTCTAAGATCATCCAAAAGAGTTGCAGCTTGAACTCCTCCTGTACCCTTCTCGTCTATCTGTGCATCTTCATCCTCTTGATGTTCTCCTTCTCCAGATCCCTCTGCAGCTTCCAGAAGTGTTGATGGGGTTACTTTCAAGACATTATTATAAAAATCATGCGCTTGCTTCACATTACTCAAACAGTACCTTTTGCCATCATACATGAAGCTCAACCCAGCTGGGATCTCCCATCTGAACCTTATATCTCTTTGCTTGAGCTCTTGCACAAGAAATATAAAATCCTTCCTTCTCTTTAAAATCTTTGGAGGAATTTCTTTTAGAACCAAAACTTGTTGACCAGCAATCACAACTTTGGTATCGTAGGCAGCTTGTATAACTTCATCTCTAATTTCCCTTTTTACAAAATAAACCACCACATCTCTAGGCAACTTTCTCTGTTTAGCAATCCACGAATTCACACGAAACACTTTGTCCATACCTTGTTTTAATTCAGATGCTGGATGGTTCAATACTCCCTCAAAAGCCTCAGAAACCAGCTGCTTTAAATCTTCCTTAATATTCTCTTTTAGGCCTCTAATTCTCACAGCAAACTGCATCTGGTAAAATTGAGCCAAGCTCTGTTCACTGTCGATTTTGTCTTTTAAATCTTCAATTTCCAATACTTTTGCTTCTAATAAAGCATTCTTTTGAATCAAATCTTGCACTTGATCATCCAGCACCTCCACACATTTAGCAACTTTTTGCACTGAGGACAAAATGTCTACCTTCATTTCTCTAAGTTTCTGTTCCATCCTTTCTTCCATTCTCTGCTCCAATTTCTCCAATTTCTCCTCCATCTGTAGAAATTTAACACCCATTGACTCCAAAATTAACTGGGTATGTTTTTCAAGATCCTTCGATGTCAATACATCAGGAGAATGCAACGCCTGCAGCAATGATTGTTGTTGCACCGGAGAATTTCCAGCACTCCGAAAAGTTCTAGGGGGAGGTTTAGCCGCCATCTTTTACTTACAATTGTGACGCACTTTCACTTTAAGTTCTTCATCTTTCCCTCTTGTACTGCTCTGCCTGCTCTTTCCCTTTCATAGTCTCTCCTTCAAGCAGGGATGGTCGCAGACGCCTGGCTCTGCTCCATGAAGTCCGGAGCAGAGACGCTAGCCAGCTGGGAGCAGCCCAGGCTACGGGGGAGTTCAATCCTTCAGCCGCCCAAGCTCCAAGCTCAGGCGGCCCCGGAGAACTCAACCCCCACCTGGGGGCTCACCTCCTCCTCTTCTCCCGAGGAGGGGGCTTCAGATTCGCCCGAACAGCTGATCGGCGCTGTTTCGGGCGAAAAAACACCAGCTGAGCCGCGGGCAGCCCGGGAAGGCTCCCTCCGTCGCCGCGGAGCCACCGGAAGTGCCGAAACATTATTGACACCTTTGAACGTTGATGTTGGAGAAGGCTACTGAAAATACCATGAATGGCAAGAAAGCAATCCTTTGGATCATCAACCACATCAATCCATAGTACTCACTCTAGGGACAAATGAGCAGGCTCGAATTATCCTACTTCATAAATGTTATGCATTTTCCACATAATTAACCAAGCTGTATGTAGCCATCTCTGGAAAAGATGGAAGAAAAGAGGATGACAAACAGCAATATGGATGGGTTCAGTTGCAATGGTGATGAGTCCAACATGGAAGACTTGAAGAAATAGAGTAGGGATGGGGCGGGGGGGGAATCTATTTGGTTGCTAAAAGTCAAAACTGACCCAATGGCAGCTAATCAATCAATGGTCAAAACTTCGTGCTTTATATTCTGAAACATAAATGGGACGCGGTGGTCCTCTGGAAGGATATAAAAGGGGAGTGCTCATTGAGAATACCTAGAGTCAGGAGTCTCAAAGATGCTTTTTCACGAGGCAACTGGACTTTATTGTGCAAGAAAGCTGCCTGGTGAAAAAGCATCTTTGGGACAACTATGGCCTGGATGACCGAGAATCTCCATAGACATCTAGAGTCAGAAGCTGTCGAGATGGGTGATGGGGCTTGGAATCTAGATCCAGACATTTCAGTTTTGAATCGGCCCCCTTGGAAAGAAGGAAGATAGGACTCGCCTCCCAATGAATGTATGTACGTAGGTGCCCCAGTTGCGGCCCTATCTAGACCGGGATGCCCTGCGTACGGTCACTCATGCGCTCGTGACCTCTCGTTTAGACTACTGCAACGCTCTCTACATGGGGCTGCCCTTGAGGACCACTCGGAGGCTCCAACTGGTACAGAATGCAGCCGCGAGAGTTGTGTTGGGAGTTTCCCGATACTCCCATGTTACACCTCTTCTCCGTGAGCTGCATTGGCTCCCAGTTGTCTTCCGAGTGAGATTCAAGGTTCTGGTAATGGTTTTCAAGGCCCTACATGGCATGGGTCCGGAGTACCTTAGGGATCACCTGCTGCTGGCGTCAACTTCCCTCCGCCCTGTGCGTTCCCACAGAGAGGGCTTCCTCAGGGTGCCACCGGTCAGAGAATGTCGACTGGTGGCCCCCAGGGGGAGGGCCTTCTCTGTGGGCGCCCCGGAGCTATGGAATCGGTTACCGGTTGAGCTCCGGACGGCGCCCGACCTTTGCTCCTTCCGACGCGATCTGAAGACTTATTTGTTCGAACAAGCCGGCCTGGCCTGATGGGGGGATGGGTTGGGATTTTATTGTTGTTTTAAATATATTTACTTATTGTTTTAGCTTGGGCATTTCGTTTTAATTCTTTTTTAACTTTTGTATCTTTGTACTTTTATATGTTTGCCCTGTTCACCGCCCTGAGTCCTCTGGGAGAAAGGCGGTATACAAATAAAATTATTATTATTATTATTATTATTATTATTATTATTATTATTATTATTATTATTATTATTATTATTATTATTATTATTATTATTATTATTTATTATTATTATTATTATTATTATTTGCACGCCCTGCCCCGCACACGAGCGCGGGGAGAAAGGCTCACCCTTTGCACGGGCCCTCTTTCCAAGAGGGATGGGGAGGCGGGTACCTGAGAAGAAGCTGTAAGCGCCTCCAGGGCCGTAATGCCTGCGCCCCTGCTGCACGTCGAACACCTGCCCCAACACGGCCAGGTAAAGTCCCGGGCTTCCCTCGGTGCCCGTGTAGCGGCTTAGCTCGGCGGCAGTTAGGACCGCCTCCCCGCTCCAATTCTGCCCCAGCCACCGCCAGGGAGCGAAGCCGCGAACCGCCAGCCAAGCGGCCGCCCAGCCCAGAGCCAGAGCCGCCAGCGCCAGCCGCAGCATGAGGCTGGCACTGAGCGGCTGGGAAGGGCAGGAGCCAGCACTCAAAATGGCTCCTGGAGAGCAACGGGGCGGGGCACGCGTCACGATTCCCTGAAAGCTCATTGGCCGTCGGTTTTAGATGTCGCTGATTGGCTTTTCTGCGCCGGTATGTTCTAACAGGGGTAGGCAACCTTGGCTCTTTTATGACTCGTGGACTTCAACTCCCAGAATTCCTGAGCCAGCATGGCTGGCTCAGGAATTCTGGGAGTTGAAGTCCACGAGTCATAAAAGAGCCAAGGTTGCCTGCCTGCCCCTGGTCTAAGAAGTGCTCCTGTGCCTCTGAACAGAAAAACGTTTAGAGAGGCACGAATTCCGAGCTTCAGGATTTCTATGGTTTTTCCGACTCGGTCAGAAAACATAAGCCGCGGGAAACAAGCAAAGAGGCTATGAAACCAGTAAGGATTTAGTCTTTAGAGTTTCCATATTTGCGAGCGCGTGTGATATCGACAGCTGAAAGTGCTTGTGCCAATTGAGAAACTACGCAGGACGAGCGGACCGGATTAGTATTTGAATAGGTAGGAGACCAACAGGAAATTACAGAGCTACTCTATTGGATAGACTGGAAAGTTGGGGGGGGGAAACATCCTGGAGCTTGGAAATGCTGCTTGATCCCTTTTTGGTCCTAGAGGGAAATGGTTTCTGTGACATGAAACACTTTCTTCCAGCTCCATTGCTTGCCAGCGTCAACCTCCTCCCCATCCCTCATCCTCCCTCTCCCTCACTCTGATAATGACCTGCCTGGATGAAGTCATAAAGGCATAATTCCCCCTTCCCTGTTTCTGCCCACCTTCCCTCCTCTTCCTGTCGTTTGCCCTTTCCCTCCCAGGCCCACTCCGCTTTCCCCTTTTCATTCTTCATCCCCCTCCCGTCCCTTATTTCCCCTCTCCCTCCTCCCCTACACATCTCACTCCACCTATTTATCCCCCTCCCCTTCCCCATCTTCCTTTCCCCCTTCCCTTCTCCCCTTTTTACCTTCTCTTCCTCCCATTCCCCATACCCCTTCCCCTCCATGTCTTCCTTCCTTTGAATTTGATTCTGATCCTCTCAACTTCGCCCTCCCGCTTAGCTTGTCCGTCAACCTCAGCCTTTCACCCTCACCCTCACCTAAACCTAACCCAAACTCTCACCCTCACTTACCCCTCTAATCTTCTCCAGTGTCCAGGAGTCCCACTGAAGAGCAGCTTACCTCTGGGAAGGCATCTTCATTCTGATAACTGATAACTGACAGTAACTGACACTTTTGCCTGCAGGGATGAAGTCATAAAGCCACTAGAACCCCCAAGGAGATGACCAGCCTCCTTTATCCTCCTATCAATGGTCACCTGCTCCTCCACCTTTTTGACCTACATCCATGCCACAGAATGGTTTCTAGGAAGCTACCAAACCAATCACTATAGCTTGTCACAAAAATTGTCAATTTTTTTGCACGAAAGCCATAGTTCTTTGGATGTGGATTCCCTTTTCTTATAGAAGAGGTGTGTCAAACTACTGGCCCGCACGCCGGATGCATCACGTGGCAGCTGCGCTCATCCCAGCTCCAGCAAGGGGGAAAAGGTCATCCAAAATTTCACAATGTTGTTTGGTTAACATGAAAAGTGGAAGATGTTATGGTGTTATGTTTACCTTACATGCAGCTCTATCATCTCTATTGTATTTTTTTCTTGTATCACATTGCTACTCTATGATTCATCTTTATTGTTCCTGTGATACATTTTGCTGTTCCTGTTGTATTCTCTAAGAAGATGGCTCCTGCACAGTGATGGCTTGTATTGTATTTACTTACTCCACATGAAACACACTTCAGCACTGCTGGGCAGCCTAATAGTCTGTTGTTTGCTTTCTAAAGGCAGGGGTTGGAAGCAGACTTGACTGTGTTTAGGATAGACTTTGAAATAGTTTTGTCCCCTTGAAATCGGGAGGACTGAATCTAACACAGACATGTCAAACACAAGGCCCGGGGGCCGGATCCGGCCCGCAAAGTGGTTTCATGTGGCCCGCGAAGCCATCCTGGAAACAGTGAGGGAACGGCCCCCACTGCCTTGGCCCTGGCCCAGAGACCCTCCTTCTGCCAGAGACCCTCAGATCTGTCCCACTCCTGCCCAGGCCCCCATAGGCATCCTTGATGCGAACGATGTAGAGCTGGCCACGCCCACCCAGTAGGACATACGCACTCTGGCCACGCCCACCCAGTAGGCCACGCCCACCCTGGCCATACCCACCTGGCCCCGAGGGCAACCGCAATGCTGATGTGGCCCTCAATGAAATTGAGTTTGACACCCCTAATCTAACAGATCTCATGGTTTAAGTGGCACAACTTTTGAATCCAGCCCATTGAATCCAGCCCATTCAGACTGTCACATTTAGACCCACTATATATACTCTGCATTGTTTTTTGTTTGAGAAAGGTGACAGAGTTTGTGTAGAACATCTCCTGAGCCAACAAGGAGAATGCACAGAAGTACTGAGAGTAGCCAGGTTTTGCACAGCAACCACACTGATACACTGAGGCGTGTAAAAGGAAAAAACTTTACTTTTAGGAGTAGCACAAGTCAAGAATAAACAGTCCAGGTCATACATGGGTACAGAGAAGATATCAACAGTTCAAGAGTTATCCAATACAAAGTCATCTTACCAGTCCAAAAGTAAAAAAAAACCAGTTCTTCGGGTTTAGCAAACAGTAGCAAAACCACAATCAACAATAATCAACAAATGTAACATAGCTCCCTCTTATGGCCGTTGAAAGAACACAGTGTTGGCCAATCATTACACATTTAAAGGGATACATTACAAATCATGGCTTATATGTTGCCAACCCAACCAGTTAGGCTATAATCATATGACTAACAAAAGGGAAAAAAGTGTTTTAAATTTATTACTTTTCCTACTGAAGTCTCTGTCTTCCACGTCTCTGTAGCCTTGCCTTATTTAGTCAGTGAAGCTTCTTCTGTTTCCCCCATCAAAGAGGCAGATCGCTATAAACAGTTGGTGACAGTGGAATGGGATATGGAGAGCAAACTAAACTGCATGCAAATCTATCCTAGGGGATCAATCTGCTCGTGTGTGTCAATGACAAGAGGATCTCCTGCTTCAGCAGGGAGTTGGACTAGAACAGGGGTAGGCAACCTTGGCTCTTTTATGACTCGTGGACTTCAACTCCCAGAATTCCAGAAGACTTCACAGCATCTCCGACCTGCCTGGCCTGGCAATGCATAACTGAACTTAATAAGAATATGGGTGATTCCTTCCTCCAAACCAACTGATGACAATTACCAGGATTTTCATATAGATGCGAAGTATTATGGGGGAAGAGAGATGCAAGCCTGGGGGAGGAGTGTGTGTAACTGTTACAGACTTGAGTGTTCTTCCCCTATGAGCAATGACTCCTATCCTTTGCAGGTTGTTCAGAAAGACACCATGACTGATAGTAACAAGATGCTGGATTAAATGAAGCAAGAGTGCTCTTTTTATATAATTCGATAAATTAAGCCTAGTTTGACATCACATTAAGCTACTCCTTAGGAATAACAATTAGCTAGAGTCATACATCATACTCAGTCCACAATAGCTGGATTCATATAGCAATATACTAGCAAATTTTGGTTTAATTAGTAATTGAAATCTAGTAATAATTAGCTCAAGGTTACCCAGTGAGTGTTATGGGTAGAAATTTGAATAGCAAATAAAATCCAATGTTCCTTTCACTCCACCTTCTGCTCTTTCATTTTTTTTTTAATTGTTACTCCTGGTTACTTAATTTTACATTTGCTTTCTGCTTCTCTCAGAAATAAACAGGATGTTGCTTTTATTGGAAAGTTCTTCAAAAGTAGTAATTATTGAACTGAAGCTTGGCACTGAAATGGCTTGGGGTTTTTTTCCTGCTGGGACACCTCTAAGAGGCCAAAATTACTTTTTACAGCTCTTGCTACCCAGAATGCAAACTTGTCGAGTCCAAATCTCCATCATGGTTTCACGTGAAGAAACTCCCATTGTCTCCAGAATCCTACAAAGGGGAAATTTTAAAAAATTAGACACAAAGTCCAGTGCAATATACAATCTATAAGAATAATTATATCAGAATGAACCTGATTGGTAAGTATGCCAGTCAATAGCTAATTAAACAGCTGGGGAACATCATTTGTCTATTTTGGGGTATCTATTCCCCAATAAGGAATTATTTTTGCCAGTATAGGATATCTCAACAATTTTTGACTAAAAATTAGAAAATTATAATGTCAGTGTAATGGCACGTGGGAAAGACTGGACCAAGAGACACTGCCTAGAGAACAGTCAGATAAGAGGCAGCATAGCCTGCAGCTGGACAGTGGGCAGGGCAAGAAGCTCGTAAAGGACCCTCCCTAATTTCTTGGGCTGTGAAGGAGACGGCGAGAGAATTGTACTTTCAGACTTGCAAGAGTTTGTCAATGTAGCTTTACAATAAAGTAGAATTAGTTCATCTGGCTGTAATTCCTAGCTCAGGGGTCGGCAACCTAAAAAAGAAAAAGAGCCACTGGGAACCGGTTCCATCACAAATTAAAAAAAGAGGGAGCCGCGTGCGTGTGTCCATGCACGCGCATGCGCAAAAAGGTTTTTTGCGCATGCGCGGACGCACGCGGCTGCCATTTTTTAAAAAATGAGATGGAACCGGTTCCCGGTTGCCCGATGGCGACGGCCCGTCTGCAAAGCTGCCGCTTTCGGCAGCTTTGCAGACGGGCCGTGGCAGCTTCCGCAAAGAGCGGCGCCCCTGCCCATTCCGAGAGGTGCGCGCGCACCTCTCCGAACGACCGGAGGTGCGCGCGTACCTCCGCGCGAATGGGCAGCGGTGCCGCTCTTTCAGGAAGCCCGCCGCGGCCCGTCTGTGAAGCTGCCGAAAGCGGCAGCTTAGCAAACGGGCTGCGGCAGCTTCCGCAAAGAGCGGCGCCCCTGCCCATTCCGAGAGGTGCGCGCGCACCTCTCCGAACGACCGGAGTTGCACGCGCACCTCCGTGCGAAGGGGCAGCGGCGCCGCTCTTTCAGGAAGCTGCCGAAAGCGAAGGGGCAGCGGCGCCGCTCTTTCAGGAAGCTGCCGAAAGCGGCAGCTTCCTGAAAGAGCGGCCCGCTGCCCGTTCGCGCGGAGGTACGCGCGCACCTCCCCAAAGGTTTGGGGAGGTGCGCGCGCACCTCCGGTCGTTCGGAGAGGTGCGCACGCACCTCTCGGAATGGGCAGGGGCGCCGCTCTTTGCGGAAGCTGCCGCGGGCCCGTCTGCTAAGCTGCCGCTTTCGGCAGCTTCACAGACGGGCCGCGGCGGGCTTCCTGAAAGAGCGGCACCGCTGCCCGTTCGCGCGGAGGTACGCGCGCACCTCCCCAAAGGTTTGGGGAGGTGCACGCGCACCTCCGGTCGTTCGGAGAGGTGCGCACGCACCTCTCGGAATGGGCAGGGGCGCCGCTCTTTGCGGAAGCTGCCGCGGCCCGTCTGCTAAGCTGCCGCTTTCGGCAGCTTCACAGACGGGCCACGGCGGGCTTCCTGAAAGAGCGGCACCGCTGCCCATTCGCGCGGAGGTACGTGCGCACCTCTCCAAAGGTTTGGGGAGGTGCGTGCGCACCTCCGCCCATTCGGGGAGGTGCGCGTGCACCTCTCCAAATGGGCGGTGCCACTCTCCATTTGGAGAGGTGCGCGCGCACCACTGCCCGTTGGAAGAGGTGCGCGCGCACCGGGCGGCTGGGAGCCGCAAGAGACAGCTCAAAGAGCCGCATGCGGCCCCGGAGCCGCAGGTTGCCGACCTGTGTCCTAGCTAGTTAACCCAGTGAAGCTGGCAGTCAGGTTTGAACACGGATCTTCCTAACTGTCATGCCTCTGTTGGAGCCTGAACCTATGGAGGAAAATGAGCTGGAATGGGGGACCCTATGGAGGTCGAGGGAGAGGTGTCTGTGGTTTCAGGGGAATGTGGGGAAGAGCAGGCCGAGGCAGGCCAGGGCCCTTCAGGATTGGGACAGGATGAACAGAAGGGACAGAGTTCAGGCGATGAGCAAGGGCCACCCCCACCTGATCCTAGAGCACGGAGCGTGGAGAGAAGGAGGGAACAATGCAGGCAGGCTCAACTACTCGGGAGGAGAGCATCCCACCCCTCTCCACAAGGCACACCTGGAGGCTGAGATTTAAGGAGAAGCTGTGGGGAGAGGCATTTGTCAAGAACAAACGCTGATTCCTTGAAGTTTTGTGTGTTGTTGCTGATCTCTTGTTCTGTGACTCTGCTTGGAAACCTGGAAACTCTGACCATTGGACCGACTGACAACATTGCTTGGATGTTCAAAGACCTCGGACTGTATTTTGGTTTCTCTTCTGAAACTTCTCAGGCAAGCTTGTATTCACACAGACCCGTTAGGTTTATGATGTATGTGTCACTCCTTGTTATCTCCGTGGCGTTGAGTAAATTCATCTCCTAATCAGACTGTATGTGAAACTACTTGCAGCCAGAGGCGGCTGAAGGTGTCTATGTCTCCCTTTGTTTGGAGGCTTGACAGAAATGTGGGAGCATTTGGGGAAAATTTGGAGCAATTAAAGGGCGGTTTGAATTGTCAGCTGACTGCATTGCCTCTGGTGCTGTGCCCTGGGTCATCACACTAACATTCTGCATCGAGAGAATAATTTAAGCATATTATTATTAAATGTGCTTGCTGCCCATCTCACCACAAAGTGACTTAATTCCACCTTGCAGCCCCTAGAACTCCCTTTTGTAGAAAACCTGTACAGCTATTTCCCTGTTAATATTTGGATGTCTGATGGAGATGTCTTTGGTTTTCTCTAACGTACCCTTCTAAATATGTTAGGGCTGCTTTGTTGCTGGGAATTTTGACAGTTGCAGATGCAACACATCTGGATGGAGAAAGGTCGGAAGAAATTGAACCACTGTTCAGGCCAGGGCCAGGATTGATCGCGGAGGGGAGGAGCAGGGGTCGGTCGCCCCCGGGGCTCCAGGGCAAGTCGTGGGAATGCCTATTCCCACGACATTAGGGAATGGCAGCAGGTGCAGAAACAGAGGGCCGTATCGATCTCAGGGAAGGCCTCTCCGCTACTTGCAAGCGGTGAGGCGTTCCGACCCTCTTGTTCTGCCCCGAGGTCCCGGGAGTGAGGATGTGCAGCCTCCTGAGCTCCGGCTGGTGTACTTGAATGCCAGGTCTGTCGTTAATAAAGCTCCTCTCGTCCGTGACTTGGTCGAGGGTGAGCAGGCGGACCTGGCTTGCATCACGGAGACTTGGTTGGGCCCAGAGGGCGGTATTCCTCTGGCTGATCTTTGCCCACCAGGTTTCCGGGTGCTACACCGGCCTCGGGCTCAGGGTAGGGGTGGGGGAGTGGCTGTTGTTATGAGGGAGACCTTAGCTCCGCGGGAGGCCACCGTTCCGCAGATAGTCGGGTGTGAGTCTCTCTTCTTGAGATGCGGCCCTGGTGCGCAGTTGGGCTTGCTGCTGGTGTACCTTTCGCCTAGTCACGCAGCAGCAGCCCTGCCTGAGCTTATCGATGTCCTCTCTGGGTTGGTGGTTGAGTTCCCGAAACTTATAGTTTTGGGGGACTTCAATCTACCATCTCTGGGAGGATCATCTGAGTTGGCTCGGGAGTTCATGGCTTCCATGACGGCCATGGACCTGACGCAAGTAATTTCAGGACCGACTCATGAGGGAGGCCACACCCTTGACCTAGTTTTCTTATCTGGTCGGTGGTTAGATGATCTTGGTGGGGGCTCCCCAATTATTATGCCCCTGTCATGGACCGATCATCATCTCCTGCGGCTGGTCTTCCGTTTTGCCACCCCCCGCCGTGGGTGTGTGGAACCAGTTAGATGGTACCGCCCCAGACGCTTAATGGATTCCGCGAGATTCCAGGCAGCGCTGGGGTCCCCACCTGCCTCCCCCACTCACAGCTCGGCAGATGCCTTAGTGGAAGCTTGGGAAAGGGCAGCCACTGAGGCTCTTGACCGAGTTGTACCCTTGCGGCCCCTGACCCGATGCAGATCCCGTCGAGCTCCATGGTTCTCCGCAGAGCTCCGGGAGATGAAGCGTCGGAGACGGGGCCTAGAGAGCGGTTGGAGGTCCAGCCGATCCGAATCCGACCGATTGCGACTAAGAACCCATATTAGGTCTTATCTCGCTGCGATAAAAGTGGCGAGGTCTAATCACTTCGCTACCCTTATCGCATCCGCAGATAATCGCCCGGCCGCTCTGTTTAGGGTGACTCGCTCCCTCCTTAATCAGGAGGTGAGGGAGGAACCCTTGCAGGGTCGTGCCGAGGAGTTTAACAATTATCTGTCGGACAAAATCACTCGGATTCGGACCGGTCTGGACTCTGACTGGGCAGAGTCTGGCGATCAGGACGCGGGTGGTCTTGTCGATATCACTTGGGAGGAGTTTGATTCTGTGACCCCGGAGGAAGTGGACAGGATTATGGAGAGACTGAGCTCCACCACATGTTTATTGGACCCGTGCCCTTCCTGGCTGGTTTATGCAGCCCGGGAGAGGACACGCAGCTGGTTCCAGGCAGTTATATCAGCTTCTTTGAGTGAGGGTAGCTTCCCTGCCGTCTTGAAAGAGGCGGTGGTGAGGCCCCTCCTCAAGAAGCCTGCCTTGGACCCAGCTGTATTGAACAACTTTCGTCCGGTCTCCAACCTTCGCTTTCTTGCGAAGGTTGTTGAGAGTGTGGTGGCGCATCAGCTCCCTTTGGCCCTGGATGAAGCGGATTATCTAGACCCGTACCAATCGGGTTTCAGGCCCGGGCACAGCACGGAGACGGCATTGGTCGCGCTGGTGAATGATCTCTGGAGGGCTCGGGACAGGGGTCATTCCTCTGTTCTAGTCCTATTAGACCTCTCAGCGGCTTTCGATACCATCGACCATGGTATCTTGCTGCGGCGTCTCAGGGGATTGGGAGTGGGAGGCACAGTTCTTCAGTGGTTCTCCTCCTATCTCCTGGGACGCTCGCAGTCGGTGTTGGCAGGGGGGCAGAGGTCGACCGCGAGGTCTCTCGTTTGTGGAGTTCCTCAGGGGTCGGTCCTCTCGCCTCTCCTGTTCACCATCTATATGAAACCGCTGGGTGAGATCATTCGTGGCTTTGGAGTTGGGTATCATCAGTACGCTGATGATACCCAGCTTTTTCTTTCTACCCCAAACCACCCCAGTGATGCCCTCGACGTGATGTCCCGTTGCCTGGAGGCGGTTCGGGTCTGGATGGGGAGGAACAGACTTCAACTCAACCCCAACAAGACCGAGTGGCTTTGCATACCTTCATCCCGGGTCTATTCGGATATTCCATCTCTTTCTATGGGGGGTGAATTATTACCCCCCGTAGATAGGGCTCGCAACTTGGGAGTCCTCCTAGATTCGCGGCTCACCTTGGAAGATCACATGGTGGCTGTGACTAGGGGGGCTTTCGCCCAGGTTCGCCTGGTGCGCCAGTTGCGGCCCTATCTAAGCCGGGATGATTTATGCACGGTCACTCACGCGCTCGTGACCTCTCGTCTAGACTACTGCAACGCTCTCTACATGGGGCTTCCCTTGAGGACCACCCGGAGGCTCCAACTGGTACAGAATGCAGCCGCGAGAGTTGTGTTGGGAGTCTCCCGATACTCCCATGTGACACCTCTGCTCCGTGAGCTGCATTGGTTGCCAGTTGTCTTCCGGGTGAGATTCAAGGTGCTAGTAATGGTGTCCAAAGCCCTCCATGGCATGGGGCCGGAGTACCTCAGGGAACATCTGCCGGCATCAAGCTCCCTGCGCCCTGTGCGTTCCCACAGAGAGGGCCTCCTCAGGGTGACACCGGTCAGAGAATGCCGACTGGTGGCCCCCAGGGGGAGATCCTTCTCTGTGGGCGCCCCGGAGCTATGGAACCAGTTACCGGTTGAGCTCCGGACGGCGCCCGATCTGCGCTCCTTTCGCCGCGATCTGAAAACATACTTGTTCGAGCAAGCCGGCCTGGCCTGAGGGGGGATTGGTGGGGTTTTTTATTATTTTTATTGGGGTTTTTACTATGTATCTATTGTATTTTAATCGGGCATGCATTTAATTATCTTTTAGTTTTTGTAAATTTCTGTGTTTTATTCTTGCCCTGTACACTGCCCTGAGTCCTCCGGGAGAAGGGCGGTATAGAAATATTAATAAATTAAATTAAATTAAATTAAATTTACTCATTCTGAGTGCACTGCTCAATTTATCGGCTTTTAACTTGTGACTATATTTTTTTGCTGATTATTTTGAATATTGCCGTTTTAGTGTAAGCCAATAATATTCGAAGAATCCCTTTTTTGATCTTATCTAATTAGACTTTTTGTATTGAATTATTTGTCATCATATTACCTTTGTTCAGTGTTCTGGATGAGAGATTTGGCTGCCTCAGGCTGGGCTTTGTGAAATGTCTGGTACATAGAAAAGGACTGGAGATATCCCAGTAATTCAGAGACAGTTTTGGGAACTTTATCGACAATATCTGTGATTCTGTAAAAAAGCAAAATCTTTTAGGGTGGAACCATAAACTTTATCCCCTGGGTTTCTGCAGCCTAGATTAATGAAATGATCCTAAGCTTCTGGGGTGTGCAAAGGTAGGGCAGCTGTAGCTCGTGCTTGGGAAAAAATGTATTTTGCCTATTTAAAACAATGTCCCATTGAATAGAAATGGCTTCACTTTTCAGCAATAGCATTGCCTGTTGTAACCAACTGCAGAATAAGATGTAAATACAAGTAGTCCTCATGACCACATGACCGTAGTACTAAGAGTAGCTAGCCGTAAGTCACTTTTTTAGTGTCATTCTTTTACTTTCAATGGCCTCTTGGACTCTTTATCAGGGAATGCAAGGAGAACCCAATTCAGACAATTATTTCAGAGGGGATTTCTCTTCCTATTGGGTAAATATAATAGTTTTCTCTAGCTTGGTGTTTCTCAACCTCAGCAGCTTTAAAAGGTGAGGACTTCAACTCCTGGAATTCCCCAGCCAGTTGGCATATTGGCTGGGGAATTCTGGATGTTGAAGTCCACACCTTTTAAAGTTAGAGTTTTAAAGAAACAGCTGAATTTATCTGCTGCTGGTTTATGAACACAGCCAGCCTGGGCCTGGGAGCAATCAAGGACTTCTTCTTCCCTCCTTCAGTGCCTTCACTGGCCGATTGCCTTGCTTCACACACTGCAATGATCAATGATTAGCTTTGAACAAGCCACAGTTTACCTGAATTCATACTGCATACTAACCGAAAACATAATTATATCTGAATATAATATAGCACACCATTATACATGCATGTGTATTTGCTGTTTGGCTGGCATGTCATTTTATAATAATAATAATAATAATAATAATAATAATAATAATAATAATAATAATAATAATAATAATAATAATAATAATAACAATAACAACAACAACAACAACAACAACTGTTGATGAGAAAGACAAAAATGTCTGGATAGTGGATGTTGCAATATCCAGAGACAGCAGAAGTGAAGAGAAACAACTGGAGAAAATCACAAAATACAAAGGCCCGCAAATAGGAATAGAATGACTTTGGCAAAAGGAAACAGTGATAGTACCAGTAATAATAGGCATGATTGGTGCAGTTCCAAAACATCTAGAGTACTACTTGAACACTGTCGGCATTGACAAACATCACCATCAGTCAATTGCAAAAAGACAGCTTTCCTTGGAATAGCTTACATCCTGTGATGATACCTTTAATATCATCAATAAACAAAATCTTCCCAAGGTCAAATTCCTTTTGGATGAATTTGGGAAGGACTCCATAGGTAGATAAAAATATCAAATCCAGTCTAGATATCTGGCTGAATATGCAACCAATTATAATCATTTATTAAACATCTCTGCTGCGCAGCTCCCACTGACTCTGGGTGGTTTGTTAATTTTTTTAAAAAGATTAAAAACTTAAAAATGCATGGTCTGTCTGAGCATTGTTGAGGCTTTGCTTCTGGACCCACCATCAAATTCTAATATCCCTGTAAACCACCAGGTGCATATATATGGGATTACAACTTTGACACACAAGATTTGTGCTTGTAATTTTATGCATGGGCTGAAGTTCACAATTTGCTAGCTTCAGTCTTAGAAACACACACTTTTACCACTCACTTTTCCTTATCTTGAAAGGGCAGAGCATCAAATATTGCTTTGTAGTCATCCAAAACAAATTTGATCTTTTCATGTGTATAAGGAAGAAGTTGGGTGCGAATCTGCAAAAAAGAAAAAGGAAATGATTCCATATAAGACATTGGTGAGCTTTGCTCACACTCTTTTCATAGTGGCATTTAGCCTATAATAAATCAGAGCACTGTCAACAAAAGTGCGTATAGTCAAGGCTATGGTCTTCCCAGTTGCAATGTATGGCAGTGAAAGTTGGACCATAAGAAAGGCTGAGCGCCAAAGAATTGAGGCCTTTGAACTATGGTGCTAGAGAAGACTCCTGCGAGTCCCTTGGACTGCAAGGCGATCAAACCGGTCAGTCCTAGAGGAGATCAATCCCGACTGCTCTTTAGAAGGCCAGATCCTGAAGCTAAAACTCAAATACTTTGGCCACCTAATGAGAAGGAAGGACTCACTGGAGAAGAGCCTAATGCTGGGAAAGATTGAGGGCAAGAGAAGAAGGGGACGACAGAGAATGAGGTGGCTGGATGGAGTCACTGAAGCAGTAGGCGTGAGCTTGAATGGACTCCAGAAGATGGTAGAGGACAGGAAGGCCTGGAGGAATGTTGTCCATAGGGTCGCGATGGGTCGGACACAACTTCGCAGCTAACAACAACAACAAAATCAGAGCAATAGCATCAAGGCAGGCCCCTTTATCCACGAATGTTCCCCATATGCATTTCTCTTCTTAATTCCAAAATTCAATATTGCTGAATGAAATTGGGGGATGGCGAACAGACAAAAGGAAAGATGCCTTGCTAATTCTGAATGTAGGGGACAACCATATTTTGGTTGCAAAATACAGACCACCATTAGGTGGCAGCAAAGACTCTGACCTGTATGTTACCTCTCTGTTGCCATCTTAAGATTCCTGCAGATTTTGCAGAGGTCATTTAATTATAGGGTTAAGAGGATTCAACCATTAATGAATAATGGAATAGTTCTTGACTTATGATCACAACTGAGCCCAAAATTTATGTTGCTAAACAAGGTAGTTGTTAAGTGAGTTTTCTGTTTTACTATCTTTCTTGCTACAGTTGTCAAGTGAATCAGTTAAGTTAATAACACGGTTGTTAAGTGAATCTGGTTTCCTTATTGACTTTGCTCGTTAGAAGCTGGTTGGGAAGATTGCAAATGGCAATCACACTACCCTGGGATGCTGCAACTGTTGTAAGTGCAAGGACTGGTTGTAAGTCACTGTCTTCATTGTAGCTGTAATTTTGAATGGTTGCAAAATGAATGATTGTAAGTTAAGGACTACATGTGTACATGTAGCAAGAGCAATATCACCCATCTGGGTGCTTGCAGAGGGCTTACCTCATGGAAGATCTCTGTCAGCTTCTCTGATTTATCTGCATAGTGCCACTGCATATCAAGGGTGTTGGAAGACAAGATAAAACAGCCAGATGGTTTGAGAATCCGGTCCATTTCTTTTATGAAACTGGGGATATCAAACCAGTGCACAGCGCTGAAGGCTGTGATGAGATCCACAGAGTTATCCTCAAATGGCAACTCCTCTGCAGGACATGCACTATGGGAGAGAACAGCAAAGGGATCATTATTTAGTACTCATTCTCTGCCAGCAAACAGTTAATTGCATCTGCCTTCTATAGCAATAGCAATAGCACTTAGATTTACAACCCTCTCTAAGCAGCTTACAGAGTCAGCATCTTGCCCCCAACGATGTGGAGTCTCATTTTACCCGCCTCGGAAGGATGGAAGGCTGAGTCAGCCTTGAGCCAGTGAGAATTGAACTGCCAAACTGCAGGCAGCCAGCAGTCAGCAGAAGGAGCCTGCAGTACTGCATTCTAACCACTGCGCCCCCACGGCTATACCATCTCCTGGTGAAACTTTGACTGCACTTTTCCCCCCAAAGTTTTGCTCTCTGCTTCAACTTGCTTACCAATCTAAGGAGCCAACCACCTTGGCTTGACCATGCAAAACCTGTACTTAAAGGGCAATATTTGATCTATGTATCCTGAGCTTTGAAGGGGGTGGATTTGAAAATTTGGAGGTTCAAATTCTTCTTAGTCGCTCCACCATTTCCCAATGAAAGTACAAGACTGGAGCAAAAAATCCCACCATCATTCAGAGGGCAAGGGATAACACCTGACACATTCTGGAGAGAGAAAGTACCTGAGGATGGGCTCCAGTAGGAGTCTGAAACCTTAGAAGAATAAAGCTCTGGTCCAGGTGACCGACTCAGATTGGATCCTGTAACATTATCCTCGGACACCTATATTTGCCTTCATTCGATAATCTTAATATTTTAATCTGTTTTAGTTTTACAGTTTTAATGTACCTTTATATGTTGTTTTAACTTTTGATTAGGAACTGCCCAGAGTTGGGTAGAATATGGGTGGCTATATAAATGTTTTAAACAAATAGGGATTTCTCTGGGTATAAAAAAAGGCCAAAGAACAATCAAACATTTGGACAATTTTGACTGATCCAAGTCTGATTATTTGCCACAAAAATCTTTGCTCATCATTAGTGAGCTTATTTTAAGGAAGAGGCTTAGGGCTCTGAGTGTTTACTTACATATATGAGACATTGGGAGGATGTTGCGCTCGCTTTGCTTCCTCAATCTGAGCTTCACTTACGTCTGTTCCAACCACCTTCTCAAAATACTTGGCCAGCAGGAGAGTATTTTGACCTGAACCACATCCCACGTCCACTCCCAGCTGGAAGCAATTCACCTTTGGAGGAAAAAGAACAATGAATGTCAAAGTCACAGAATGATTTATAGCAGGGGTCCCCAACCCTCAGGCAGCAGCCCACTACAGGGCCGTGGAACTGAGCTGCACTAGCAGCGGGCAAGAGCACAGGCACAGGCACAGCTCCGCTTGCACAAGCAGCAGGTGCTCACGCAGGAAGCTCCATTAGTGCAAGCGGCCGGCAACGGAGCTGTGAGTGCTCACACAAAATCATCCCCAGTCGCCAGGCCACCAAGCCGGAAAGGTAGGTGACCACTGATTTATAGCGCTATCTTCTCCAATATTTCAGAAAAGAAGGGTTCTTTTCAACAACAGGTTCTAAACTAATTGTTACTACCTAATTTACATATGTCTTCTTGCCATTTGCAAACTACCTTTGATGTCACAGAAATGCAAAACTTGCCTGGGTTCCCTGTCTTGATGATTTGTAGCACCTCCGAAAGATAAAAGATTTATCTCTGGTGCCTTTTTGTTTCTAAAAACACCTTTGTGGTATCGTGATCTCAAGAGATTTTTTTCAGGAAATAAAAATGTTAGGCAGTCACTCATCTGTACACATGGAACTGACTAAAAAGCAGAAATTTTGCAAGTGGCTGAGAGATACAGGTGGGAGGTTATCAAGCGCTTATGGTCATGCGTTATCCAATCTTGGACTAAATTTGAGAAAAGAATCCATAGCGTATTAAGACAAATTAAACAAAAATACATAGAAACATGGACCCTATTCTCCATCCAGCCCCCCCCCAAAAAAAACATTTTGTACCATAAATGCCCACTTGTGTTTTTATTCTCAGGTCGCTGGTTCTACCTCCCTCTAGGCCGGTCTTTCTTAACCTCAGCAACTTTAAGATGGTGACTCCAACTCCCAGAATTCTCCATGATAGCCTGTGGAATTCTGGGGGTTGGAATCCGTACATCTTAAAGCTGCTAAGGTTGAAAAACGCTTATGAAATAAACAATAACACCACCAGATGGATTCAACGTGTGATTCTCAACGGAACCACATCTACATGGAAGGAAGCGTGCAGTGAGATACATCAAGGTTCCGTTTTGGGCTTAAGGGCTCTTCAGTCACTTCACAAATGGCCCAGATGAGAGCATCGATGGGGCACTCATCAAATTTTCAGGTAACCAAGTTGGGGGCAAATTGCTACCTTTTGAAAGAGAGATTCAAAATTCAGACTTGAGCATTGGGTCCTATCCAACAAGAAGCCATTCAGTGATGAAAAATATTAAGACCCTGACTTAGGCAGGAAAAAAACAAACAAATGCATAAGTAGAGGATAAACAGCACCTGGCTCAATCGAAATGCCTGTGAGAGAGAGTTGGCTCACCACTTAAGTATGTGTGTTGCAGCTGCCAAAAAAAGCCAACAGAATCCTAGGCAGCATCAACAGAGGGATAGCATCACGATAAGCGGAAATGATAGCACCCCTCTATACTGGCTAATGGGGCCATATCTGGCATCCAGTTCTGGTTACCGCAGTACAAAAAAAGATGCTCAGACCTTGGAAAGAGTGCAGAGAAGAGCAACAAACGATGATAAGAGGTCAGGAGGCTAAATCATATTTTTAAATCTTACATGTTCAATTGTTCGGGGGCACAGAAAGCTGCCAGACGTTTGAAAGCGGGTCCCACTTTTTTGTGCAAAAACTGAGAATACAGACTGTATAAATGAAATATAAGTATAGCCACGGCTTTTTTTTGTCATAGAACGCTCAGAACGGAGTTCCGGCACCTTTTTTGGATGGAACCTTGTAGGGTAGGCAAGGCAGGTTGTATGACATGTGTGAGTTCCAGCACCTTTTTCTTTTACAAAAAAAGCACTGAGTATAGCAATTATTCTGCCTCAGAGTCCTAGCCTTTCACTAGCAAAACTGCTTTGTTCCAAATCAAACATTGGTCCGATTATCACTTCAGAACGTCAACTCTTTTGAGTGAGGCATGTAAAGAGCAACTACTGTATATCTCTTCTCTGAAATACAAAGATTCTAGTCCTCATGTTTCTAAATGCTAAATGTTCTTCTTTTAATTGGGGGTTCTCCACCCTGACAGACAGGAGCTGTTCATAGTGGAGAAGGGATTTTCCCTGCTGCAGTTGGATTCAGTGGACCATTTTCACCTGCGACTGCATCTCAAAGTTCCCACGCAATCCGCTCTCCCATCCTTTACCTTTTTCTCTAGGAACGCGAGGACCACCGCTTGCAAATTCTCCTGAAGCGAGAACCTGTATTTCTGATAGAAAGCAGCATGATCTTTACCCTCAAACAGGCGAGAGGCCATTTCCTAGCGATGGAGGAACTTTCAACTTTGACAAAGATATACAGGAGGGAGGCTGACGTCGCCTCTGCCCACCTCCGCCCTTTCCATACACACGCACACGGCTAGGTGGAAAAAACGGGACGGAATTTGCAGAACGGCTCCTTTGCGCATAAACCGAGGCGCCGCTTTAGGGAATATTTTAGCATCGTATTCCCAAACGTGATTGGTTCTCCGCAAGGGGGACAAGAACCAATGGGTGGAAGCTTTTCAGAAAGAGATCCAAGTTTGAAAAAAAATCGTTCTTATAATCGGGAAATTATTCCTTAAAACTGAATTTCTCAACCTCAGAAATTTTCAGCTGTGTGAACTACAACTCCCAGAATTCTGGTGTTATAACTGCTCCATCATTGGAGGTTAATACTAATTCTGATTAATTCTTATGCGTTAATAAATATCCTGTGAAAGCTCTAAAGACTGCTTTTGTCCTAGCACAATCTAGTTCTGGAAGATCTTTGTTAAAACTCCTGCTTCAGGTTAATACAAATGAATGTTAGCTAACATTCATTTGTATTAACCTGAAGCAGGCTTTTTAACAAAGATCTTCCAGAATTAGATTGTGCCAGGACAAAAGCAATCTTTTAGATTCCTGTCCTCTGCAGGGATTGGACTAGTTGGACTTTCAAGAAAGTACTGAACAGCTATTTATCCAGAATGCTAGGCTCTCCTGCAATTGGTGTAGGGTTGGATAGAAGACTTCCAAGGTCCCTTCAGCTCTCTTATTCCATCTTCCAGATCAGAGGTGGGAAACTATGGCTCTTTTATGACTTGTGGACTTCAAATCCCAGAATTCCTGAGGCACAAGTCATAAAAGGAGCATAGTTCTCCATCCTTGTTCTAGAATCTAGACGATCTCCAAGTTTTCTTGCCACCTATGTTTCTATAATAAGGGCAATGATGACAAAAATGAAATAACCTCTATAGCACATCCCTTTGTGATCCTGGATGTGGTGGCCTTTGACAAAGAAAATCACACACTCTCCTTCGAGAGAAAGATCACTCTCGCTAGATGGAAAGGTTTGTTTAAAAAAAGGAAAACAAAAGATAAGTTTAAATGGGCAGACGCAAAATAGCGACAAATGGTTTAAAATATAGAAGTGTTCAGTCATTCTAAGCTACATTAAGGGATTATAGAATGGAATTTTATTAATAAATTGGTGGCTTCTTCCTCCAGTAATGTTGATTTATATTTTTTATATACATTGAACATGTCTTAGTCTTGATTGTTCGTTGTTTTGCGTGCATTGACAATTGTTTGCACCTAATGCTTGGATATTACTTGTTCTGTAATACATACATTGTGAAAGTCCTAAAAGATTTTTTTTGTCCTACAGTAGCACTATCTAGTTCTGGAAGATCTTTCTTTGTTAAACATCCTGCTTCAGGTTAATACATTCCTTGTTGTAGAAACTCCTTGCTAGTGCTCAATATGTGAAACAGTTATCAAAAGCGTTATTGTCTTGAGCAAACAAGGCCTGGATGGATTTCAAATGCTGAGTCATTGTGCCATGTCAGTTTTGCATCTGATGAAATGGAGACAGATTTTATAACAAATAGGCTACTTCTGTCCTTACTATTAGTTTGTAACTCCAGAATAAGATCTACTGAACTCAGTAGGGCTCTCATTTTAAAACACAAATCTGCAAGATTGCACTCTGGTCTTTTAAAAATGGTTTTTGCTTGCTTGTTTTCCTGCTTTCATCCTCTCCTTTTTTAGACTGAGCTGAACTGTAATTATTTCTGCTTTCCATGGAAACCAGCTTTTCTAAGTATTGATTAGATAACCTATAGTATTACGGTACTCAGTGCAGGTTGAGATAATTAACTGTTGCTGGAATCACAATATAGCTGGTTACTCTGCGGTCCAGTGTCTGCCTCCCTTACAGAAAAAACGCTCAGTCCTTGATCTGGGAGGAAGCAGAAATTATAACTTTGGAGGCAGCAAAAGATGAGAATCACATTACTGCACAAAGAAACAACTTATTGGTTCCTTTTGCTGTTAGGTTTGAAGAAAGTGAAAAGCTGTAAACCTATTTAAAAACTTAGGATTGATGCAGTTGCCTTGTGGTCAAAAAGTGTGGCTACCAATTGTGTTTTTTTTTCTAATTCAGAACACATAGCCTGTGAAGATGTAAAATTTTTACGTGAAATGAAATTTTCACATGAAAATTGTACTTTTAAAATAGATGAATAGGCAAGCTTATAGCAGCTGTGCATTTTGATGTTGGAAAATGGGACTGGAGAGTTGACCCAATCCCACGGGAATGATGGGGATATTATATCTTGCATATTTATGTTCCTTTTTCTTCCGGAGGGCATCTGTTATGCAGACAACCCAAAACGTCCCAGGAAGCATGAGTGCCTGATGAACCACACCAGATAGGTAGAAAGGAAGAAAACATTTATTTTCAAATAAAAGGTTGCCCAAAATGGACACACCTCTGCTTGGAATGGACCCCTTTTTCAAAAGTGTACATTGCCATGAATTACTCATGGGAGCATACATCCCTGTAAACGAATATTAAAAAGCAATATCATGTATATATTTATATTTATTAAATTTTTATACCGTCCTTCTCCCGAAGGACTCAGGGCGGTGTACAGGGCAATAAACATTAAAAAACAAAGTACAAAAGTTAAAAACAATTAAATGATTTATGCCCAATATATACAATAGTTAAAACCATATTAAAACCGAACCCCAAACCCATCAGACCAGGCCAGCTTGCTCAAATACGGTAAATAGGTTTTTAGATCCCGCCGGAAGAAGCGAAGTTCGGGGGCAATCTGGAGCTCAACCGGCAAGCGGTTCCACAGGTCTGGCGCGCCCACAGAAAACGCCCTCCCCCTGGGGGCCACCAGTCGACATTCTCTGATCGGAGGCACCCTGAGGAGGCCCTCTCTGTGGGAGCGCACTGGACGGAGGGAAGTTGACGACGGCCGCAGGTGCTGCCGTAGGTAATCCGGACCCATGCCATGTAGGGCTTTGTAGGTCATTACCAGCACCTTGAATCTCACCCGGAGGGCAACCGGCAGCCAATGCAGCTCGCGGAGTAAAGGTGTAACATGGGAGTATCGGGAGACTCCCAACACAACTCGCGCGGCTGCATTCTGCACCAGTTGAAGCCTCCGAGTGGTCTTCAAGGGCAGCCCCATTACAGTAGTCCAAACGAGAGGTCACGAGCGCATGAGTGACTGTATGCAAGGCATCCCGGTTCATCCCGGTATATACTTCAGTGGTCATATTAACATATTTCAACCAAAGGTTACAAACTATGCAAATACCTTTACTTGATTAATAACATTCCCACACTCAAAAGCATTCCAACTCTCAGAATTCCAGTCCGTACAACTTAACCTTGCCAAATACACTGGTCCACCATATTGTGCAGACTACATGATTAGTTCTGTGTAAAACAGTGTTTCTTATTTTTTTTGCTGTTAGGACACCTTTCACTTTTAATAACATTTTGTTTGTGTGGCTTGTATTTATCAATATTTATTGTATTAAAATTCGTAGAATAATATTGAATCGTGTAAAAATAACATCGATCCCATTAGATAATAACATAAAGATGTGTAATAGTACATGGGGATGTCCTTGGAAGACTGGGCCCAGAGATGCTACCAAGGGACCAATCGATAAGAGACTGCATAGTCTGCAGCTGAATAGCAAGAAGCTCAGAAGGCACTTTCCCTAGTCCAGGGGTAGGCAACCTTGGCTCTTTTATGACTCGTGGACTTCAACTCTCAGAATTCCTGAGCCAGTGAGAACCTGTATTTCTGATAGAAAGCAGCATGATCTTTATCCTCAGACAGGCGAGAGGCCATTTCCTAGCTATGGGGGAACTTTTAAACTTTGGCATACAGTGAGGGAGGCTGACCTTGCCTCTGCCCACACCTCTGCCCACCTCCGCTCTTTCCATACACACGCACAGGCAAGGTGGAAAAAACGGGACGGAATTTCCGGAACGGCTCCTTTGCACATAGCATAGCTGGCTCAGGAATTCTGGGAGTTGAAGTCCACGAGTCACAAAAGAGCCAAAGTTGCCTACTCCTGCCCTAGTTTCACAGGCTGTAGAGGAGACAGCAAGAGAATTGTACTTTCAGACTTGGAAGGTTCTATTAATATAGCTTCACACCGAGGCGTGTCAAAAGGAAAAAAAACTTTACTTTTAGGAGTAGCACAAGTCAAGAATAAACATTCCAGGTCATACATGGGTACAGAGAAGTATTATGGGGGAAGAGAGATGCAAGCCTGGGGGAGGAGTGTGTGTAACTGTTACAGACTTGAGTGTTCTTCCCCTGTGAGCAATGACTCCCATCCTTCGCAGGTTGTTCAGAAAGACACCATGAATGATGGTAACAAGATGCTCTGCAAGCTCTCTGGCCCAGGCTGAGGATTAATCTTATTTTAACTGGGGTTTTATTTATACAGGGACAAATATAATTTTTTTTTTAAATTTGCTTTTAACTTTTGTATTTTGGTTTTTTAATTACCCTGTAAACCGCCCTGAGTCCTTCGGGAAAGGGCGGTATATAAATGTAATAAAATAAATAAATAAATAAATAAATAAATAAATAAATAAATAAGATGCTGGATTAAATGAAGCAAGAGTGCTCTTTTTGTATAATTCGATAAATTAAGCCTAGTTTGACATCACATTAAGCTACTCCTTAGGAATCACAATTAGCTACTCAGTCCACAATAGCTGGATTCATATAGCAATATACTAGCAAATTTTGGTTTAATTAGTAATTGAAATCTAGTAATAATTAGCTCAAGGTTACCCAGTGAGTGTTATGGGTAGAAATTTGAATAGCAAATAAAATCCAATGTTCCTTTCACTCCACCTTCTGCTCTTTCATTTTTTTTTAATTGTTACTCCTGGTTACTTAATTTTACATTTGCTTTCTGCTTCTCTCAGAAATAAACAGGATGTTGCTTTTATTGGAAAGTTCTTCAAAAGTAGTAATTATTGAACTGAAGCTTGGCACTGAAATGGCTTGGGGTTTTTTTCCTGCTGGGACACCTCTAAGAGGCCAAAATTACTTTTTACAGCTCTTGCTACCCAGAATGCAAACTTGTCGAATCCAAATCTCCATCATGGTTTCACGTGAAGAAACTCCCATTGTCTCCAGAATCCTACAAAGGAGAAATTTTAAAAAATTAGACACAAAGTCCAGTGCAATATACAATCTATAAGAATAATTATATCAGAATGAACCTGATTGGCAAGTATGCCAGTCAATAGCTAATTAAACAGCTGGGGAACATCATTTGTCTATTTTGGGGTATCTATTCCCCAATAAGGAATTATTTTTGCCAGTATAGGATATCTCAACAATTTTTGACTAAAAATTAGAAAATTATAACGTCAGTGTAATGGCATGTGGGAAAGACTGGACCAAGAGACACTGCCTAGAGAACAGTCAGATAAGAGGCAGCATAGCCTGCAGCTGGACAGTGGGCAGGGCAAGAAGCTCGTAAAGGACCCTCCCTAATTTCTTGGGCTGTGAAGGAGACGGCGAGAGAATTGTACTTTCAGACTTGCAAGAGTCTGTCAATGTAGCTTTACAATAAAGTAGAATTAGTTCATCTGGCTGTAATTCCTAGCTAGTTAACCCAGTGAAGCTGGCAGTCAGGTTTCAACACAGATCTTCCTAACTGTCATGCCTCTGTTGCAGCCTGAATCTATGGAGGAAAATGAGCTGGAATGGGGGACCCTATGGAGGTCGAGGGAGTGGTGTCTGTGGCTTCAGGGGAATGTGGGGAAGAGCAGGCTGAGGCAGGCCAGGGCCCTTCCGGATTGGGACAGGATGAACAGGAGGGACAGAGTTCAGGCGATGAGGAAGGGCCACCCCCACCTGATCCTAGAGCATGGAGAGTGGAGAGAAGGAGGGAACAATGCAGGTAGGCTCAACTACTCGGGAGGAGAGCATCCCACCCCTCTCCACAAGGCACACCTAGAGACTGAGATTTAAGGAGAAGCTGTGGGGAGAGGCATTTGTCGAGAACAAACGCTGATTCCTTGAAGTTTTGTGTGTTGTTGCTGATCTCTTGTTCTGTGACTCTGCTTGGAAACCTGGAAACTCTGACCATTGGACTGACTGACAACGTTGCTTGGATGTTCAATGACCTCGGACTGTATTTTGGTTTCTCTTCTGAAACTTCTCAGGCAAGCTTGTATTCACACAGACCCGTTAGGTTTATGATGTATGTGTCACTCCTTGTTATCTCTGTGGCCTTGAGTAAATTCATCTCCTAATCAGACTGTATGTGAAACTACTTGCAGCCAGAGGCGGCTGAAGGTGTGTATGTCTTCCTTTGTTTGGGGGCTTGCCAGAAACGTGGGAGCATTTGGGGAAAATTTGGAGCAATTAAAGGGCGGTTTGAATTGCCAGCTGACTGCATTGCCTCTGGTGCTGTGCCCTGGGTCATCACACTAACATTCCGCATCGAGAGAATAATTTAAGCATATTAATTTTGTTATTATTATTAAATGTGCTTGTTGCCCATCTCACCACAAAGTGACTTAATTCCACCTTGCAGCCCCTAGAACTCCCTTTTGTAGAAAACCTGTACAGCTATTTCCCTGTTAATATTTGGATGTCTGATGGAGATGTCTTTGGTTTTCTCTAACGTACCCTTCTAAATATGTTAAGGCTGCTTTGTTGCTGGGAATTTTGACAGTTGCAGATGCAACACATCTGGATGGAGGAAGGTCGGAAGAAACTGAATTTACTAATTCTGAGTGCACTGCTCAATTTATCGGCTTTTAAGTTGTGACTATATTTTTTTGCTGATTATTTTGAATATTGCCGTTTTAGTGTAAGCCAATAATATTCGAAGAATCCCTTTTTTGATCTTATCTAATTAGACTTTTTGTATTGAATTATTTGTCATCATATTACCTTTGTTCAGTGTTCTGGATGAGAGATTTGGCTGCCTCAGGCTGGGCTTTGTGAAATGTCTGGTACCTAGAAAAGGTCTGGAGATATCCCAGTAATTCAGAGACAGTTTTGGGAACTTTATCGACAATATCTGTGATTCTGTAAAAAAGTAAAATCTTTTAGGATAGAACCATAAACTTTATCCCCTGGGTTTCTGCAGCCTAGGTTAATGAAATGATCCTAAGCTTCTGGGGTGTGCAAAGGAAGGGCAGCTGTAGCTAGTGCTTGGGAAAAAATGCATTTTGCCTATTTAAAACAAGGTCCCATTGAATAGAAATGGCTTCACTTTTCAGCAATAGCATTGCCTGTTGTAACCAACTGCAGAATGAGATGTAAATACAAGTAGTCCTCATGACCACATGACTGTAGTACTAAGAGTAGCTAGCCGTAAGTCACTTTTTCAGTGCCATTCTTTTACTTTCAATGGCCTCTTGGACTCTTATCAGGGAATGCAAGGAGAACCCAATTCAGACAATTATTTCAGAGGGGATTTCTCTTCCTATTTGGTAAATATAATAGTTTTTCTCTAGCTTGCTGTTTCTCAACCTCAGCAGCTTTAAAAGGTGAGGACTTCAACTCCTGGAATTCCCCAGCCAGTTGGCATACTGGCTGGGGAATTCTGGATGTTGAAGTCCACACCTTTTAAAGGTAGAGTTTTAAAGAAACAGCTGAATTTTATCTGCTGCTGGTTTATGAACACAGCCAGCCTGGGCCTGGGAGCAATCAAGGACTTCTTCTTCCCTCCTTCAGTGCCTTCACTGGCCGATTGCCTTGCTTCACACACTGCAGTGATCAATGATTAGCTTTGAACGGCATTTGAACAAGCCACAATTTGCCTGAATTCATACTGCATACTAACCGAAAACATAATTATATCTGAATATAATATAGCACACCATTATACAGTTTGAAATGGCATGCACGTGCATTTGCTGTTTGGCTGGCATGTCATTTTCTAATAATAATTACAACAACAACAATAATAATAATAATAAAATAAAAATAAAAGACAACTGTTGATGAGAAAGACAAAAATGTCTGGATAGTGGATGTTACAGTATCCAGAGACAGCAGAAGTGAAGAGAAACAACTGGAGAAAATCACAAAATACAAAGGCCCACAAATAGGAATAGAATGACTTTGGCAAAAGAAAACAGTGATAGTACCAGTAATAATAGGCATGATGGGTGCAGTTCCAAAACATCTAGAGTACTACTTGAACACTGTCGGCATTGACAAACATCACCATCAGTCAATTGCAAAAAGACAGCTTTCCTTGGAATAGCTTACATCCTGTGATGATACCTTTAATATCATCAATAAACAAAATCTTCCCAAGGTCAAATTCCTTTTGGATGAATTTGGGAAGGACTCCATAGGTAGATAAAAATATCAAATCCAGTCTAGATATCTGGCTGAATATGCAACCAATTATAATCATTTATTAAACGTCTCTGCTGCCCAGCTCCCACTGACTCTGGGTGGTTTATTAATTTTTTAAAAAGATTAAAGATTAATCTTTAGATTAAAGATTAATCTTTAAAAAGATTAACTTTTTAAAATGCATGGTCTGTCTGAGCATTGTTGAGGCTTTGCTTCTGGACCCACCATCAAATTCTAATATCCCTGTAAACCACCAGGTGCATATATATGGGATTACAACTTTGACACACAAGATTTTTGCTTGTAATTTTATGCATGGGCTGAAGTTCACAATTTGCTAGCTTCAGTCGTAGAAACACACACTTTTACCACTCACTTTTTCTTATCTTGAAAGGGCAGAGCATCAAATATTGCTTTGTAGTCATCCAAAACAAATTTGATCTTTTCATGTGTATAAGGAAGAAGTTGGGTGCAAATCTGCAAAAAAGAAAAAGGAGAAAGATGTAGAAGTGATTCCATATAAGACATTGGTGAGCTTTGCTCACACTCTTTTCATAGTGGCATTTAGCCTATAATAATTTAATTTAATTTAATTTAATTTATTAATATTTCTATACCGCCCTTCTCCCGAAGGACTCAGGGCGGTGTACAGGGCAAGAATAAAACACAAAGCTACAAAAATTAAAAAGTAATTAAATACATGCCCATAAAAAACAAAGTACATTAATAAAACCCCAATAAAATGATAGTAAAAACCCCACCAATCCCCCCTCAGGCCAGGCCGGCTTGTTCGAACAGGTATGTTTTCAGATCGCGGCGAAAGGAGCGAAGATCGGGCGCCGTCCGGAGCTCAACCGGTAACTGGTTCCATAGCTCCGGGGCGCCCACAGAGAAAGATCTCCCCCTGGGGGCCACCAATCTACATTCTCTGACCGGTGGCACCCTGAGAGCAATCAGAGCAATAGCATCAAGGCAGGCCCCTTTATCCACGAATGTTCCCCATATGCATTTCTCTTCTTAATTCCAAAATTCAATATTGCTGAATGAAATTGGGGGATGGCGAACAGACAAAAGGAAAGATGCCTTACTAATTCTGAATGTAGGGGACAACCATATTTTGGTTGCAAAATACAGACCACCATTAGGTGGCAGCAAAGACTCTGACCTGTCTATCTTTCTTGCTACACTTGTCAAGTGAATCAGTGCAGTTAAGTTAATAACACGGTTGTTAAGTGAATCTGGTTTCCCTATTGACTTTGCTCATTAGAAGCTGGTTGGGAAGATTGCAAATGGCAATCACACTACCCTGGGATGCTGCAACTGTTGTAAGTGCAAGGACTGGTTGTAAGTCACTTTCTTCATTGTAGCTGTAATTTTGAATGGTTGCAAAATGAATGATTGTAAGTTAAGGACTACATGTGTACATGTAGCAAGAGCAATATCACCCATCTAGGTGCTTGCAGAGGGCTTACCTCATGAAAGATCTCCGTCAGCTTCTCTGATTGATCTGCATAGTGCCACTGCATATCAAGAGTGTTGGAACACAAGATAAAACAGCCAGATGGTTTGAGAATCCGGTCCATTTCTTTTATGAAACTGGGGATATCAAACCAGTGCACAGCGCTGAAGGCTGTGATGAGATCCACAGAGTTATCCTCAAATGGCAACTCCTCTGCAGGACATGCACTATGGGAGAGAACAGCAAAGGGATCACTATTTAGTACTCATTCTCTGCCAGCAAACAGTTAATTGCATCTGCCTTCTATAGCAATAGCAATAGCACTTAGATTTACAACCCTCTCTAAGCAGCTTACAGAGTCAGCATCTTGCCCCCAACGATGTGGAGTCTCATTTTACCCGCCTCGGAAGGATGGAAGGCTGAGTCAACCTTGAGCCAGTGAGAATTGAACTGCCAAACTGCAGGCAGCCAGCAGTCAGCAGAAGGAGCCTGCAGTACTGCATTCTAACCACTGCGCCCCCACGGCTATACCATCTCCTGGTGAAACTTTGACTGCACTTTTCCCCCCAAAGTTTTGCTCTCTGCTTCAACTTGCTTACCAATCTAAGGAGCCAACCACCTTGGCTTGACCATGCAAAACCTGTACTTAAAGGGCAATATTTGATCTATGTATCCTGAGCTTTGAAGGGGGTGGATTTGAAAATTTGGAGGTTCAAATTCTTCTTCTTAGTTGCTCCACCATTTTCCAATGAAAGTTCAAGACTGGAGCAAAAAATCCCACCATCATTCAGAGGGCAAGGGATAACACCTGACACATTCTGGAGAGAGAGAGAGAGAAAGTCCCTGAGGATGGGCTCCAGCAGGAGTCTGAAAGCTTGGAAGAATAGCGCTCTGGTCCAGGTGACCGGCTCAGATTGGATCCTGTAACATTATCCTCGGACACCTATATTTGCCTTCATTCGATAATCTTAATATTTTAATCTGTTTTAGTTTTACAGTTTTAATGTACCTTTATATGTTGTTTTAACTTTTGATTAGGAACTGCTCAGAGTTGGCTACAATATGGGTGGCTATATAAATGTTTTAAACAAATAGGGATTTCTCTGGGTATAAAAAAACGGCCAAAGAACAATCAAACATATTTGGACAATTTTGACTGATCCATGTCTGATTATTTGCCACAAAAATCTTTGCTCATCATTAGTGAGCTTATTTTAAGGAAGAGGCTTAGGGCTCTGAGTGTTTACTTACATATATGAGACATTGGGAGGATGTTGCGCTCGCTTTGCTTCCTCAATCTGAGCTTCACTTACGTCTGTTCCAACCACCTTCTCAAAATACTTGGCCAGCAGGAGAGTATTTTGACCTGAACCACATCCCACGTCCACTCCCAGCTGGAAGCAATTCACCTTTGGAGGAAAAAGAACAATGAATGTCAAAGTCACAGAATGATTTATAGCAGGGGTCCCCAACCCTCAGGCAGCAGCCCACTACAGGGCCGTGGAACTGAGCTGCACTAGCAGCGGGCAAGAGCACAGGCACATGCACAGCTCCGCTTGCACAAGCAGCGGGTGCTCACACATGAAGCTCCATTAGTGCAAGCGGCCGGCAACGGAGCTGTGAGTGCTCACACAAAATCATCCCCAGTCGCCAGGCCACCAAGCCGGAAAGGTAGGTGACCACTGATTTATAGCGCTATCTTCTCCAATATTTCAGAAAAGAAGGGTTCTTTTCAACTATAGGTTCTAAACTAATTGTTACCACCTAATTTACATATGTCTTCTTGCCATTTGCAAACTACCTTTGATGTCACGGAAATGCAAAACTTGCCTGGGTTCCCTGTCTTGATGATTTGTAGCACCTCCGAAAGATAAAAGATTTATCTCTGGTGCCTTTTTGTTTCTAAAAACACCTTTGTGGTATCGTGATCTCAAGAGATTTTTTTTCAGGAAATAAAAATGTTAGGCAGTCACTCATCTGTACACATGGAACTGACTAAAAAGCAGAAATTTTGCAAGTGGCTGAGAGATACAGGTGGGAGGTTATCAAGCGCTTATGGTCATGCATTATCCAATCTTGGACTAAATTTGAGAAAAGAATCCATAGCGTATTAAGACAAATTAAACAAAAATACATAGAAACATGGACCCTATTCTTCATCCAGCCCCCCGCCCCAAAAAAAAACATTTTGTACCATAAATGCCCACTTGTGTTTTTATTCTCAGGTCGCTGATTCCACCTCCCTCTAGGCCGGTCTTTCTTAACCTCAGCAACTTTAAGATGGTGACTCCAACTCCCAGAATTCTCCATGATAGCCTGTGGAATTCTGGGGGTTGGAATCCGTACATCTTAAAGCTGCTAAGGTTGAAAAACGCTTATGAAATAAACAATAACACCACCAGATGGATTCAACGTGTGATTCTCAACGGAACCACATCTACACGGAAGGAAGCGTGCAGTGAGATACATCAAGGTTCCGTTTTGGGCTTAAGGGCTCTTCAGTCACTTCACAAATGGCCCAGATGAGAGCATCGATGGGGCACTCATCAAATTTTCAGGTAACCAAGTTGGGGGGAAATTGCTAACCTTTTGAAAGAGAGATTCAAAATTCAGACTTGAGCATTGGGTCCTATCCAACAAGAAGCCATTCAGTGATGAAAAATATTAAGACCCTGACTTAGGCAGGAAAAAAACAAACAAATGCATAAGTAGAGGATAAACAGCACCTGGCTCAATCGAAATGCCTGTGAGAGAGAGTTGGCTCACCACTTAAGTATGTGTGTTGCAGCTGCCAAAAAAAGCCAACAAAATCCTAGGCAGCATCAACAGAGGGATAGCATCACGATAAGCGGAAATGATAGCACCCCTCTATACTGGCTAATGGGGCCATATCTGGCATCCAGTTCTGGTTACCGCAGTACAAAAAAAGATGCTCAGACCTTGGAAAGAGTGCAGAGAAGAGCAACAAAAGATGATAAGAGGTCAGGAGGCTAAATCATATTTTTAAATCTTACATGTTCAATTGTTCGGGGGCACAGAAAGCTGCCAGACGTTTGAAAGCGGGTCCCACTTTTTTGTGCAAAAACTGAGAATACAGACTGTATAAATGAAATATAAGTATAGCCACGGCTTTTTTTTGTCATAGAACGCTCAGAACGGAGTTCCGGCACCTTTTTTGGATGGAACCTTGTAGGGTAGGCAAGGCAGGTTGTATGACATGTTTGAGTTCCAGCACCTTTTTCTTTTACAAAAAAAGCACTGAGTATAGCAATTATTCTGCCTCAGAGTCCTAGCCTTTCACTAGCAAAACTGCTTTGTTCCAAATCAAACATTGGTCCGATTATCACTTCAGAACGTCAACTCTTTTGAGTGAGGCATGTAAAGAGCAACTACTGTATATCTCTTCTCTGAAATACAAAGATTCTAGTCCTCATGTTTCTAAATGCTAAATGTTCTTCTTTTACTTGGGGGTTCTCCACCCTGACAGACAGGAGCTGTTCATACTGGAGAAGGGATTTTCCCTGCTGCAGTTGGATTCAGTGGACCATTTTCACCTGCGACTGCATCTCTCAAAGTTCCCACGCAATCCGCTCTCCCATCCTTTACCTTTTTCTCTAGGAACGCGAGGACCACCGCTTGCAAATTCTCCTGAAGCGAGAACCTGTATTTCTGATAGAAAGCAGCATGATCTTTACCCTCAAACAGGCGAGAGGCCATTTCCTAGCGATGGAGGAACTTTCAACTTTGACAAAGATATACAGGAGGGAGGCTGACGTCGCCTCTGCCCACCTCCGCCCTTTCCATACACACGCACACGGCTAGGTGGAAAAAACGGGACGGAATTTGCAGAACGGCTCCTTTGCGCATAAACCGAGGCGCCGCTTTAGGGAATATTTTAGCATCGTATTCCCAAACGTGATTGGTTCTCCGGAAGGGGGACAAGAACCAATGGGTGGAAGCTTTTCAGAAAGAGATCCAAGTTTGAAAAAAAAATCGTTCTTATAATCGGGAAATTATTCCTTAAAACTGAATTTCTCAACCTCAGAAATTTTCAGCTGTGTGAACTTCAACTCCCAGAATTCTGGTGTTGTAACTGCTCCATCATTGGAGGTTAATTCTAATTCTGATTAATTCTTATGCGTTAATAAATATCCTGTGAAAGCTCTAAAGACTGCTTTTGTCCTAGCACAATCTAGTTCTGGAAGATCTTTGTTAAAACTCCTGCTTCAGGTTAATACAAATGAATGTTAGCTAACATTCATTTGTATTAACCTGAAGCAGGCTTTTTAACAAAGATCTTCCAGAATTAGATTGTGCTAGGACAAAAGCAATCTTTTAGATTCCTGTCCTCTGCAGGGATTGGACTAGTTGGACTTTCAAGAAAATACTGAATTGCCATTTATCCAGAATGCTAGGCTCTCCTGCAATTGGTGTAGGGTTGGATAGAAGACTTCCAAGGTCCCTTCAGCTCTCTTATTCCATCTTCCAGATCAGAGGTGGGGAACTATGGCTCTTTTATGACTTGTGGACTTCAAATCCCAGAATTCCTGAGGCACAAGTCATAAAAGGAGCATAGTTCTCCATCCTTGTTCTAGAATCTAGACGATCTCCAAGTTTTCTTGCCACCTATGAATCTATAATAAGGGCAATGATGACAAAAATGAAATAACCTCTATAGCACATCCCTTCGCGATCCTGGATGTGGTGGCCTTTGACAAAGAAAATCACACACTCTCCTTCGAGAGAAAGATCACTCTCGCTAGATGGAAAGGTTTGTTTAAAAAAAGGAAAACAAAAGATAAGTTTAAATAGGCAAACGCAAAATAGCGACAAATGGTTTAAAATATAGAAGTGTTCAGTCATTCTAAGCTACATTAAGGGATTATAGAATGGAATTTTATTAATAAATTGGTGGCTTCTTCCTCCAGTAATGTTGATTTATATTTTTTATATACATTGAACATGTCTTAGTCTTGATTGTTCGTTGTTTTGCGTGCATTGACAATTGTTTGCACCCAATGCTTGGATATTACTTGTTCTGTAATACATACATTGTGAAAGTAGCACGGGACATTGAATTGTTTAGCCTAGCAGAAATCCTCCACACCCCCTCCCATCTTGTGGCAACCTAGAATGAGCAAGAGGGCTTCAGCCAGGTTTGTTGTAGAGTTGACAACCAATTTTACTAGGGGGTCCGTCAAACCTGTTCCTCCCCATCCCACAGAAATCAAAACAGCATCCCTTGACTGGTGAGTATCATTGAATATCACCAGCTGACTGATGGCATTTCTTGTCCCAGCGAATGACCTCACCCAACAACTTCATTCAGAAGTTAAATAAAAGGCACCCTCAGGCACCTCACAAAACAGTGAAACAGTTACGTACTCAATGAGGATCAGTTCCACGACCACCATCTGCATAGGGAGCCTATTGCAGATAGTCCTCGACTTATGATCAGAATTAAGCCCAAAATTTCGGTTGCTAAATGAGATGGTTAAGTGAATTTTGTCCCATTTTATGACCTTTTTGCCACATGTGTTAAGTGAATCTGGCTTCCCCATTGACTCTGCTTGTTAGAAGGTCACAAAAGGTGATCACATGACCCCAGGACACCACAATTGTCATGAGTATGACTCAGTTGCTAAGCATCTGGATTTTGATCACATGATCGTGAAGATGCTGCAAGGGTAATACGTGTGAAAAATTTAATTTTAATTTAATTTAATTTAATAACATTTATATACCGCCCTTCTCCCTGAGGACTCAGGGCGGTTCACAGGGCAGAATAAAATAACCAATACAAACATTAAAAACAGATTAAACAATTGCCCTAGTTAAAAACAATATAAATACAACGCTAAAAACCCCCAGAAAAATTAAAAAACAAAAGATAAAACAACCCCAACACTCCCCCTCAGGATAGGCCGGCTTGTACAAACAAAAATGTCTTGAGATCGCGGCGAAAGGAGCGAAGATCGGGCGCCATCCGGAGCTCTACCGGTAGCTGATTCCACAGCTCCGGAGCGCCCACAGAGAAGGATCTCCCCCTGGGGGCCACCAATCGACATTCTCTGATCGGTGGCACCCTGAGGAGGCCCTCTCTGTGGGAACGCACAGGGCGCAGGGAGCTTGATGCCGGCAGCAGATGTTCCCTGAGGTACTCCGGCCCCATGCCATGGAGTGCTTTGAATACCGTTACCAGTACCTTGAATCTCACCCGGAAGACAACTGGCAACCAATGCAGCTCACGGAGCAGAGGTGTAACGTGGGAGTATCGGGAGACTCCCAACACCACTCTCGCGGCTGCATTCTGTACCAGTTGGAGCTTCCGAGTGGTCCTCAAGGGCAGCCCCATGTAGAGAGCGTTGCAGTAGTCCAGACGAGAGGACACGAGCGCATGAGTGACCGTGCACAGATCATCCCGGCTAAGATAGGGCCGCAACTGACGCACCAGGCGAACCTGTGCAAAGGCCCCCCTAGTCACGGCTCCTATATGATCTTCCAAGGTGAGCCGTGAATCTAGGAGGACCCCCAAGTTGCGAGCCCTATCTACGGGGGGTAATAATTCACCCCCCATAGTTAGAGGTGGAATGTCCGAATAAACCCGGGATGAAGATATGCAAAGCCACTCAGTCTTGTCGGGGTTGAGCTGGAGTCTGTTCCTCCCCATCCAGACCCGAACCGCCTCCAGGCAACGGGACATCACGTCGAGGTCATCACTGGGGTGGTTTGGGGTCGAAAAGAAAAGTTGGGTATCATCAGCGTACTGATGATACCCAACTCCAAAGCCACGAATGATCTCACCCAGCGGCTTCATGTAGATGTTGAACAGGAGAGGCGAGAGGACCGACCCCTGAGGAACTCCACAAATGAGAGACCTCGCGGTCGACCTCTGCCCCCCTGCCAACACCGACTGCGAACGTCCCAAGAGATAGGAGGAGAACCACCTGGTTCAATGGTTCTAAGTCGCTTTTTTCAGTGCTGTTGTAATTCTGAATAGTCACCAAATGAACTGTTGTAAGTTGGGGGCTACCTCTACAAACTGGTCCCTACGAAAGCTCCATGTTGCTTTAAAAATCCTGTCCCAGAGGAGCCACAACCTGTAGAAGTTGGGTCTCTGTGAATCAAAGGCAGCTGTTCTTCAGTCTGGATCTTGTCAGCTGGTTCTTTTTGGAAGCCTGGGGGAATGACTGATGAATCACAGAGAACTCAAGGCTCAGTTACAGGACTCTATCCATCACTTTTGAGTCAGCAGAAAACTTTGCCCGCATTGGCATTTGCTGCACCAGTAGCTGCTCCCTGCCCTGCCGTAGGCATGAAGCCAGCAGATGGTGATTTAATTAGAAATGAAAATGCCTCTCAAAGAAATGCTGCCATTCAAATTGCCAGTGGGAAGGACACCTCAAAACTGGAAAGAAAAGAAATATCCACATTCTGCTTGTTTTCCTCATTTTTCCATCTCTGCCACATAGGGTTATTTAGCATGGACAATTAAACAACTTGAAGGTCGTATGTATGGTTGCTATCTTCTTTTGCAAGAAAAATCTGCTTACGCTGAGTGGGTGATAGATCACATTACTGCTTCTGCTGTGCAAAAAAGGTCATAACAAAGTAATTTCCTTTTATTTGGGATCCAATGTACTTGAGGGAGCAGGATCAAAAAAGTCCGGGGGGGGGGGATATGAGACAGATACTCAGAATAAGCTCAGTTTAAGGAGCGTTCAGTGGTTACAGATGCTGAGATTGTCAGCTGAAAAACTGACGATCTGGATTCGAGACCCGAGCGCTGCACGATGGGGGATGAGCTTCTGTTACAAAAGCGAGTAGATAAATAGGTGCCACTTTGGTGAGAAAGTAACAGTGTTCCATAAACTCTGTTTTCCCGAAAGTGAGGCCTACCCTGAAAATAAGCCCTAGCTTGATTTTTGGCAGTGGGCCTAATATAAGCCCTACCCCAAAAATAAGCCCTAGTTTGGGGGCAAGGCACACCTAAAAATTATTTAATTCCTTTTTAATTTTTGTATTCTCTATTTATATGTGCCCTGTTTACCGCCCTGAGTCCTTCGGGAGAAGGGCGGTATACAAATTCAATAATAAATAAATAAATAAATAAATAAATAAATATCAAACTAGGGCGGGGGTGGGGTATGTGGATCTGCCCCACGTGCCCTGCACCCACTCACCTTGCAGCCAGGCCTCTCCTCGCTAGCCCACTTCTTCTGTGGCGTCTTCTGCAGCCAGGCCTGCATTTCTCAGTCACAGGCCTTTCCAGAAGGCCACTGCAGCTGAGAACTGAGCTGTGGATTGAATCCATAGCTTGGTACTCGGCTGCATAGGCCTTCCAGAAAGGCCTGACTGCAAAATGCAGGCCGGAATGCAGCTGCACAATGCAGCTGTTCTTTCGGTCAGAAGAAGTGGGCTGGCTGGGCGGGGCTGTCCGTGCCAGAGTTGAGTATAAAAGGCACCGCCTGAAAATAAGACCTGGTGCCTCTTTTGGAGGCAAAAAACAAAGTGTCTTATTTTGGGGGAAACACGGGTAGTCACAGCCTATAGCCATGCTGGCCACATGACCATGGAAAATGTCTTCAGAAAACACAGATTCTCTTGGCTATGGAATGGAGATGGGCACTGTGCCCCATGACTGGACAAGGAAACCCTTGCCTTTGTCAGGACCCACCCCCAAACCACGTCTTAGGAAGACAAAATTCTTGGAGTCAAATCTATTCCAAAAAGAATCTTTACTATGACATGCTTGGTTGTAGGAAATGAGACAAGACTTAATATTATTCCACGAAGCAAACCCTTATAGTTTCCGGTTTAACCCCCCGTAACCCCATTTGGTCAGTCCCCCATCCTTTATCTCGTATCATCCCTCTCGTGGGAAAAAGGAACTTAGGACCCTTCATGTTTATTGCTCTCTTCCATGACACAAGCCAGATGCTAGCCCCCCCTTTTGTTTCCCCAGTTAAAAAGGCTTCTCCTTTCCTTCGAAATGCCTAATACTGGTTCAATACACATCCATTCTCTTCTCTTCGGGAGATGGCAGAATCCATGGAATAATGTTTGAAACATTCCATTTATGAATATGATATAAATGGATTCTGACAGTCTTTCAATTTTGCTAGGTCTAGGTTGATCTGAAGAATTTCTTTGGCAGACTTTCAAGATTCTTTTACATTACCCTCGTATTATACTAATAAATTCAGAAATGTAGGTGGTCCTTATTTCCTGAATTGGCCAACCTCAAAGATTTTGAAGTCACTATTTTTTACTCAGTGATTTGGTAGCTTAGAATCTGAAGCGATTACAGAAAGTAAACATTTTTGGTTTACTTTATGTAGATAGAAAAGGAACAAAATGTTCCTGGAGTCACAGCTCAAGGTGCTTCTGGAAGGTTGACTTCCATGCATGGGAACACTAAATTTCTAGAATTTTGCTAGATTAAGGCGTACAGATAGTCCCCGATTTATGACAATTGGCACCACAGTTTTTGTCTCCAAGTAATGAGGTCAATAAATGAGTCACCTCTGATTTTATGACTTTTTGCCATGAGCATTAAGCAAATCACAGCAGTGAATCATGCGGTTGTTAAATGAATCCAATTTTCCCCTTTGACTTTAGTTGTTGGAGGCTTCTGGGAAGGTCACAAATCATGTGACCCTGGAATGCTGCAACTATTGCAAATACATTCTGATTACCAGGCATCTGAATTTTGGTCATGTGATTGTGGGGAGACTGTGATGTCATAAGTGTGAGGACTGGCAATAAGTCCCTTTTCTTAGTGCTGAAATAATTTTGAACAGTCACTAAACTGGTCTTAATTTGAGGACTACCTGTAATGGCTGTTGAATACAACATGTGAGCCAGTATCATTAATAGCCAGAAGATGGCAGTAGAAAACATTACAATACTGTAGAATCAATGAGCTTGCAAAGCATTGTTTTGTTTAAAATATATACCTTTATATTCATTGTTAAAATTGTGGCGTGTACATCCAATCTTGATTGTTGCTCTTGCAATAGTACTTATTTTTCTTCTTTTTTTCTTTTGCTATTGCTTTTTTCCCTTCTGTTTGTTCAGTTTTATCAAATAAATGCAAATATATATATATATATATATATATATATATATATATATATATATATATATATATATATATATGTCAAATGCTTGTTAACTATTTTTAGATTACCTTGCTAGGCCCCAAACATGGGACAAATCTTTATTTCCTGTGTCAGCCTAACCTGAAGGCCATCGACAGGCAGTAGTCACACCGGTGACAGCTCATATTTGTGTAAATTTTAAATTGCTAACAAAGAATTAAGGGAGACTGATATGCATTTCAAACTTATTAGTTTTCATCAGTCAGCCATACCCTTCTGAGATTCGAACCTGGGCTGATTGCACATTAGGCAGTTGTTTTTGCCTCTAAGCCACAGGATCTCTCTCGCTTTGTTAGCTGAGAAGCAAGGGGAGATATATGTCAAATGCTTGTTAACTATTTTTAGATTACCTTGCTAGGCCCCAAACATGGGACAAATCTTTATTTCCTGTGTCAGCCTAACCTGAAGGCCATCGACAGGCAGTAGTCACACCGGTGACAGCTCATATTTGTGTAAATTTTAAATTGCTAACAAAGAATTAAGGGAGACTGATATGCATTTCAAACTTATTAGTTTTCATCAGAAGACATTTGACATATATCTCCCCTTGCTTCTCAGCTAACAAAGCAAGAGAGATCCTGTGGCTTAGAGGCAAAAACAACTGCCTAATGTGCAATCAGCCCAGGTTCGAATCTCAGAAGGGTATGGCTGACTGATGAAAACTAATAAGTTTGAAATGCATATCAGTCTCCCTTAATTCTTTGTTAGCAATTTAAAATTTACATATATATATATATATATATATATATATATATATATATATATATATATATATATATATGTGTGTGTGTGTGTGTGTGTGTGTGTGTGTGTGTGTGTGTGTGTGTGTAATAATAATAATAATAATTAATAATTAATAATAATAATAAAGTTGGAAGGGACCTTGGAGGTTATCTAGTCCAACCCCCTGCTCAGGCAGGAAACCTTATACCATTTCAGGCAAATGGCTGTCCAGTCTCTTCTTAAAAACACAGAGAAAGGGAGAGAGAGAAAAAGAGTCACCAGCTTTCTGCGAAAACTATTCAAAATGGTTCACAGAAATAAAAAAATTGTAAAGGCAAAGAGGCAATGTTCCATTAATATTAAAATTATGATTAAAACAAAATTAACTAAAATACCTTTTAACATATTATAAGTGTCAAGGTAAAAATCACCTTTGTAGAGGGCGACGGACCGTGCTCCGGAGAATGCATGATACACTTGCAGGAAGGCAAGAAAAACACGACGCATAATCTTACTAAATACCTTTTACTTACAAAATATAAAAACTAAATATATATTATACAGAGCTAGCTCACTACATCTTAACGTAACAGACAGTAACAGCAAAGATAACTCTGGGAACTTCTTCTAGACATGCGCACTAAACAGACTGAAACCATAACATAGCTAGTCATATGGGATTCACTATGGTTACCAGATAAGTTATCACAACAGGTGCAGATAACAGGGGAAAATGTACAGTTAGAAATGAACTTTTCTGACGAACAAAAAAAAACGTGCAGTGACATTCCCCTTCTTTCGTCAGCAAAGTGAAGACTCAAGTAAGGCACATCTTCTCACGCAGATACTCATGCTGGGCTGTAGGAAGTGGTTTGTTCAGCATGTCAGCAATTTGGTCACGTGTAGGCACATACTGTAACGTCACAAAACCTTGTTTAACCAGTTGCCTTATGTTTTGATATCGGATGTCAATGTGTCTGGACCTTGAACCTGTAAAACGTGTTTCAGAAATATAAACCACAGATTCATTATCTTCCATCACTGTGATCGGTCGAATCGGATGTGTCCAGATATCTGTGACTAAAGCATCAAACCAGGTTAAAGAATTGCATGCATCAGACACACAAGCATACTCAGCTTCTGTAGAGGAACAAGAAACAAGATTCTGTTTACGCACATGCCAGTAAACAGGACATCCATTTAAAAACATCATGTAACCTGATGTACTTTTCCGTGACTTCTTATCACTCGCCCAATCTGAATCTGCAAAACAACATAACTCTACATAGTCAGTATGTGTGGGTTCCAACAACAACTTCATGTCTTTTGTGTGTTTTAGATACCTCAATAACTTTTTAACACATGTCCAATGAAACTGTTTTGCCTTGCCTACGTGTCGTGATAAAAGATTAACACTAAGTGCAATGTCGGGTCTAGTCCCTTTCTTTCTTTGGGCTAAAGGAATATTCACCATAGCATAGGAACCAAAAATATGGAGATGTGAGAGATCAGGCTTGTGTCCATACAACATGAAATAAGGGGTCTGATTTATCACACTACTCCAAGTACGGTTGATGATATGGTTAGCATATTTGATAGCTTCACCCCAGTATGGAAGACTGAGGTTAGCATCTTCAAGGAGGCAACGCATCATGGTTTGCAAAACCCCATTTCTGCGTTCTGCCACCCCATTTTCAGCTGGAGTATAAGGAGCAGATGTCTGATGTACTATCCCATTCTCACGCATCCAGTCCTGGAAACGCTGAGACATGAATTCAGCACCGCGATCACTCTGGATTCTGGCAATGTTGACCTCGAATTGGGTATAGACAAGACTAGCAAAGTCTTTAAAGATCTGAAAGGTCTCAGATTTTTCTTTCATAGGATATACATATCCATATCTAGAATAATTATCAACGATTGTCAAGAAATATCTTTTACCACCAAGTGTTGGTGCAAAAGGACCCACTATGTCAGTGTGTACCAAATCAAAAATGCGTGTTGACAGGCGTGTAGCGCGTTTTGGAATTGCTGCTGCCTTGGATTTGGCTTTCTTGCAGACAGCACAGTCCAAAAACACCTTACACCCCTTTAGATCCAAACCTCTTGCGAACTCTGGCATCTTCTTCAGAACACGGAAACTGGCATGACCCAATCTTCTGTGCCACTTATGGATACACCTGGAATGCAAAGGTTTACCTGTTAGTGAATTCTCAACTTTTGCATTTTTATTAGGAACCCCAGGCTTGCTGTGAGCAACCTGTGTCTTTTTTGTATTTTTATCATTATTAGGAACCTTTGGAGTAGCAACAGGATCTCTCTCTGGGACGTCTCTCTCTGGGCCTGTGCTTTCCCTTTTTGGAGCTTGTATACTTGCCTGCTCTTGCTGCTTAGGCTTTGGTTTTAAGTAATAAACACCACCAATCAACATGGTTTCAGCAACAATATCTCCGTCTTTGACTATATAACTTGCTTTTTCAAGATGGTGGACCTGAAAATGAGAAAACCTAGACAAATGACTCTGACTAAGCAAATTACTACTGGCAGATGGAACATAGTAAACATTTGGAATGAGAGCATCAAGCTCTTCAATGTAGATAGTTCCTTTTCCCATGACCTGAACAGGATGATTGGAAAAAGAGTAAAGTTCACGAAGTTCAGGTTCAGGCTCGTGCATCTCAGTGTAAAGCTCTTTTCTGTAGGTAACATGTAATGCTGCTCCACTGTCCAAAGTCCAAAGAAGTCGTCTGTCGTACTCTGGTTGAGGCTGTGGATCGTTGGTCACAACCAATGTGACAAGTGGAGCATGTGGATCACGCCTGGAACCACGACCACGACTTTGTCGTCCGCCTCTACCTCTGCCTCCTCTGGAATCTGTTCCTCTGGGCTGGTACGTGACGGGCGCTGGAACTCGTTGGGGACAATCCCGGGTGGCATGTCCCACACGATTGCAGATGTAGCATCTTGGCATTCTTGGAACGTAGGTCCTTCCACGGAAGGCACGCCTCGCTGAAGCTCTTGATGCAGGTGGTTCCCTTAAATGTGGCGCAGCTTGCATAAGTGCCTCTTCTTCGGTTAAGATCCTGCATACATGATCCACTGTGCGTTGAGCAATAGGCACTTGATTGATCTTGGAAATAGCATCTTTCCACTCATGATTCAAAGAATTGATGATAATGCTGATCATTTGAAAATCATCAATAGGATAGCCTTTTTCACCCAGTTCTTTTCTAATACCTTTCATTTTAGTCAAATGTGCTCCAATATGTTCACCAGGTTTTAATCTGGAACCATGGAACTCAGACAAAAGCAAACATGTAGACTCAATTGATGTAGGCCGATAACATGTCTCTAACTGAGTCCAAATTTGTTGGCCAGTTGCATCTTGTGAAAACGTGAGCTGCAATTCAATGTCCATTGACATCAATAATGTTGTGCATGCTCTATTATCCAAGTCCCATATGTCAGGAGTCCATGGCTGGGCAGGAGGATTAAACACCATCATGTGAGTACCTTCTCTGCGTAACAAAAGTCCAACCTCACTGACCCATGCCCTGTAATTCTGTCCTGACTTCTTTAATTTTGAATCACCAGCCAGTGGTACAATGGAAGGTGTTTGATGAGGAAAATACAATTGAGGTACTGGCTGTGCAGGTTGTGCAATCCGACCATAACCTGCAGGGGGCACCAGTGGCGTCTGTGCCTGGACATGCGGCAGTTGCATTGAAGCTGCCGGTAGTCTTGGTGCTGGCTGTGACTGTCTTTGAGCTGCTATTCCACCCTGGCCAGCAGGAGGCGCTGGCGCTGGGACTGGTGCATTAGCATAATCTGCAGATGACACTGGCCTTCGCATATAAGAACCCGGTGGCAATTGCATGTGGGTTAAATATGGCTGTGTTCTGCCAGGTAGAGGGGCTTGCATAGAAGCAATATTAACAGGAGAAGCAATAGTAACAGGAATCCTAGCACCATCAGGGACTGGAGCCTCAGATGATGGCAGAAATCTTGTATCTCTGAGCAAAGACTCCTCCATAGACAATTGCGAGAGTGAGAGCTCCAATTCATGTCTTAATGCAGCTTCACCAGTAGATGGTGCTATAACATTTGCTTCAGGCATCACTGTGGCTCTGTATGTCCTTTGGGACAGCCCATGATCATGTGACATAGGAGCCTCCGGTTCCCATTCGTCTTGCATGACACTCAATGATGGGCGTGACTTTGGCTTTGGGGAAGAAGGAGGCAATATGGCTTCTTCTTGTGGGTGTGGCAATATGGCCGGTTCATGCTCATAATCCCACTCATATTGCTGAACCATTGACACATATTTCTTTGCCTGCTGCAAACGCCTTTCAAAAACCCCAATTTGTTCACAGTAGCCTTGCATAGCCCTATCTCGCATAGTTTGCTTGGGGCTTGAAGGAGCAGAAGGAATTTTCCTCGGCTGAACTTTAGGTTTCGCTCCAAGCCTTTGAAATTCATCTTGAGCCCCTGGAGTGTGAACATTTCCAAAAACAGCTGCCAGGGAGCTTTGAAAAGTAGAAAAAGGAGTGACTGACCTTGCATCGTCGACAGGAGCAGGTGCGTCTTCTCCAAGGCGTGTGGCCGAAGCTATCGGAGTTCTTAAAGTTGAAGGGAGCTGCCCCACAGAAAGACTCCTTTTCAGCCGTGGCTTCCTTCCTGACATGTTGCAGCAGTTAATCACCACTGCCTCACTAGCACTAACTAACTGATAACAGCCGCAGAAACATGCTTCTCCAAAAACATAAATCAAACCATTCTCTGCTACCAAAATGTCAAGGTAAAAATCACCTTTGTAGAGGGCGACGGACCGTGCTCCGGAGAATGCATGATACACTTGCAGGAAGGCAAGAAAAACACGACGCATAATCTTACTAAATACCTTTTACTTACAAAATATAAAAACTAAATATATATTATACAGAGCTAGCTCACTACATCTTAACGTAACAGACAGTAACAGCAAAGATAACTCTGGGAACTTCTTCTAGACATGCGCACTAAACAGACTGAAACCATAACATAGCTAGTCATATGGGATTCACTATGGTTACCAGATAAGTTATCACAACAGGTGCAGATAACAGGGGAAAATGTACAGTTAGAAATGAACTTTTCTGACGAACAAAAAAAAACGTGCAGTGACAATAAGTACTATTATAAATCTAATGAGAAATAATAAAATGGCATTTTTAAAAAACAACAACTAAAAACCTCTAATTTAAATATAAACTATTGAAAATAAATTGTTTAGTTTAGAGTAATATTTAGGGAAGTTCGTTCACCTACAGAAATAATAGCAATAGTACTTAGAGCAGGGGTGTCAAACTGCCAGCCGGCAGGCTGGATGCTTCATAGCAAAACTGCGCCCACCCTATTGCCAGCAAGGGCAAAAAAGTTGTAATACATCACATGATGTTGCGAGTTTGACACCCCTGACTTGGAGTTATATACCGCTTCATAGTGCTTTGCAGCCCACTGTACAGCAGTTTACAGAGTCAGCATCTTGCCCCCCACAATCTGGGTCTTCATTTTACCAACCTTGCAAGGATGGAAGGCTGAGTTAACCTTGAGCCAGTCAGGATCAAACCGCTGGAGTGAGCAAATGTCAATGGAGATTCTCAGTCATCCAGATCATGGTTGTCCCAAAGGTGCTTTTTCAGGAGGCCACTGGACTTTCTTGTTTTTTTTCCTTGAAGCTGTTTTGCTTCTCATCCAAGAAGCTTCTTCAGCTCTGACTGGATGGTAGGGAATGGAAGGATCCAGTCAGAGATGAAGAAGCTTCTTGGATGAGAAGCGAAATGTCTTCAAAGAAAAAAACAAAGTCCAGTTAACCTCCTGAAAAAACAACTTTAGGACATCCTGGAGAGAGCAGTGAGCTAGCTTGCAGTACTATTCTAACCATTGCACCACCATGGCTCTCGGAGAATTAGTTGTTGAATTAAGCAGGGCTTTTTTTTGGTCATAGAACGCTCAGAACGGAGTTCCGGCACCTTTTTTGGATGGAACCTTGTAGGATAGGCAAGGCGGGTTGTATGACATGTGTGAGTTCCGGCACCTTTTTCTTTTTACAAAAAAAGCACTGGAATTAACCAATGATAAAACTATGAACACTTGACACTTTTTCATTTGTGAAGATAGAGAAATGTGTATGTTTTCTGATATTGCTTGTTCCTTTGCTTTCGAGTGAAAGAGATGCAGGGAGATTGAACTGAGTCTGTGTGACTAGCCCAAAGGCACCCAGATGAGCTTTGGATAAACCTATCTCTTTGCTGGGGATGTACCTTATCATGTCAAAATGACAAAAACAACATGTGTGTGTGCTGCAAACTCAGCCTTTTTAGACATGTGTCCCATGCCACTTACAATGTCAGAAAGAAGTGTTTTGAGCCCTGTCATGTATCAATCAAATTTCTATGTGGTTCCTAAGGGTCCACACCGACATGATGGCACATAAACATCAAATGCCGTCACATCTTTGCAGGTGGTCTCCCAGTTGCTTATTCGAAGTTGCCGGGAAAGTCACAAATGGCTTTGTGAGCCTGGAATTTTATTTATTTATTTTAATTCCATTTATATCCCGCCCTTCTCCGAAGACTCAGGGCGGCTTACAAGCTTAGCAGTAGCCTTCATTCTATGTATATGCCTGCTTATTAGGGCTTTCACACACACCCCCAAGCGGCATTATTACAAAGTCAGCTTAATTGCCCCCAACAATCTGGGTCCTCATTTTACCTACCTCGGAAGGATGGAAGGCTGAGTCAACCTTGAGCCTGGTGGGATGCGAACCTGCACTAATTGCAGGCAGCTGGTGTTACTTAAGGAGGCATTAGCCCACTGCTCCACCAAGGCTGTTGGAATGCTGCAACCATTGCAAATACATGCTAATTACCAAACATCTGAATTTTGATCATGTGACTGAGGGGAGGCTGTGATGTCATAAGTGTGAGGACTGGTAATAAGTCCCTTTTCTTAGTGCTGAAATAATATTGAACAGTCGCTAAACAACTTGTGTAGGGACGTGGTGGCTCAGTGGGTTAGGACGCTGAGCTTGTCGATCGGAAGGTCGGCAGTTTGGCGGGTCGAATCCCGAGCGTAACAGAGTGAGCGCCTGTTACTCGTCCCAGCTTCTGCCAACCTAGCAGTTCGAAAGCACGTAAAAAGGCAAGTAGAAAAATAGGGACCACTCCGGTGGGAAGGTAACAGTGTTTCCGTGCGCCTTTGGCGTCTAGTCATGCCGGCCACATGACCACAGAGACGTCCTCGGACAAGCGCTGGCTCTTCGGCTTTGAAACGGAGATGAGCACCGGCCCCTAGAGTCGGAAACGACTAGCGCGCATGTGCGGGGGAACCTTTACCTTTACTTCTCTTGAACATAAAGGCAGAGAGCAGGAGGTGCTTTTTGCAAGATTCTGTTACTCTGACCCTATAATAAAAATAGTACAGATAGTCCTCACTTACTGCCCACAATTAGTACCAGCAGGTAAGGCAGTCATAAAGACTTCTTGAAAATTCTGAGCCCACTTTATCATACAATCTTTAACAAGTTCTGTCTCTGAATCAATTTCTATCAGTGCAAGATATATCCATTTGATATGTGCTAGACCTTGATTTCTAATTTGCTTTACCAAATTTTCATCAGTCATTGAAAAACCAGTTTTCTGATCTTCTTTCCACCTGGCCTGTAATTGCCCATACTGAAACCAAGTTTCAACAATCTTTTCTTCTCGTAAAATATTATACGGCTTCAAATACCATACATTCCTTTCCAAACTTAAAATTTCCTTATATGTAGTCACATCATGTTTAAACCCCACACTTATATTTTCTATTGCGTGTTTCGGTATTGCCCATAAAGGTATCTTATAATTTAGCTTATGTCTATACTTTTTCCAAACTCGCAACAGAGCATGTCTTAAAATATGCACCTTGAACACATTATCCATCTTCTTATCATACAATAGGTATGTGTTGTGTCTGTAGCTTAATTGTAAATAGGTTTCTGTGAAATGGGCAGCTCGTTGCAATTATTGGTTAATGTTTAAACGGCGGGAAATTCCGGGCTGGTAATTGGATACAGTTCAAACGGCCAGAGTATATAAGCCGGAGTTTTTCTTACAGTTGACAGTTGACATATGTGTATTAATAAACGTTCTTACTGTTAAACCTCTCTGAGTCAATCGCTTGTCCGAACCTAACAAGTGGCGACGAAGGTGGGATACGCGGCGGACTAGAGAAGGATCGGCGACAAACAGCTGAGCGTAAGGTGGTAAATTTAAAGAATACACAGTCAACCATTGGCGGCCACGGCGGAAATTAACAAACCTCCGAATGGCGCAACTCGGCTCTTTGAAAGAGTTTGATCCCAACTACCCAGAGGATTGGGAGGAATATGTTGGACAGGTCGAAGGGTTCTTGCTCGTAAACGGCATAACCGACGACCGGAAGAAGGCTGCTGCCTTATTGACCATAAGTGGCACACCCGTGTACCGGGTTGCCGTTGGACTCTGTCAACCTATGCCGGTATCTAGCGTCTCGTACACTGACTTACTGGCCAAATTAAAAGTACACTTTACACCGAAAAGATCAGAGCTCTATTGGAGGCGCATTTTTGAAAAACACAATCAAAGACCGGGCGAATCAATCACAAAGTTCGTTGCTGCGGTCAGAGAAGCAGCTTTGCACTGTAAATATAATAACCTAGAAATTAGGATTTGTGACAGAGTGGTGTTGGGCTTGCGGGATGAACAGCTACAGAATCGTATTATCGCGAAGCCCACCGGCGATTTACAGGAGGTCCTGGACGAACTGTTAACCTATGAATCAACAGGAAATCGCGACCCCCCCGTAATAGCATGACTGCTTCAGCCAAAATAAACCAAGAAAGCCATGTGGACAGTGGGGAGGCGGATCAACAATGGGAAGCCGAAATAGCCGAAGTCACCCGAAGGTTTGGTAAAATGGCGGCAAGACCCTCTCGCAATGACGGACCTGAACCGGGACGCCGATTTCAAACAACAGCACCGCAACGACAACCAAGAGACAACCAGACCCGACCGCGCAACAATGACATCAGATGTGGAAGCTGCGGGGGCAACCACCCCAGAGCAACATGCAGATTCCGCTCTGCCAAATGCAGAATGTGTGGAAAGACTGGCCACATTCAGGCCATTTGCAGAGGTCGTCCCCGAGACAATCGCCTTCACGAAATTGATGTTTGGGCTGAAGGTAAGGTAACCCCCAACTATAGTGGCAATGAGACCCCCAGACCTTTGGCACGTTACCCCAACCGCGGGGAGGCGGCGCGAGTCAACCACATAAGGAAATCTAAAATACACCATATCCTGAGGCCTAAACTAAAAATCGTAGTCCAATTGCAAGGAATTCCTTGCAAAATGGAAGTCGATTCTGGGGCCTCAGTGTCAATAATTTCCAGTGAGACCCTTAAGCAAATTGAACTTAAAAGTGGACGTAAAATTCCACTTAGTTCAACTAAAATTCAATTAGCAGATTTTCAAAAAACCCCAATAAATATTAAAGGGAAGGTCACCCTTAAAGTTAATTATAAGGGGTTTAATGGCTTCTTAGACTTATTAGTCACCGAAGGCCATAGAACTAGTTTAATAGGTCTTAATTGGTTCCCAGCCCTGGGTATTTGGGTCGGGGGAATAAATACAATTAGTAATAAGACCCTCAAATCTGTCTGCGATGAATTCGCAGACGTATTTGATGGGTCTTTAGGTAAATACAAGGGCCCCCCAATTAATTTTAATCTAGACCCAGCAGTAAAACCCATTAGGCTTAAGGCCCGACGGGTGCCTTTTGCACTAAAGCAAAAAATCGAGGCCGAGCTCGATAAGCTTGTAGGCCAAGGTGTATTAGAACCGGTCGAGGGTGGTTTATGGGAGACACCAATCGTCACACCCCTAAAACCTAATGGGGATGTGAGGATTTGTGCCGATTATAAAGCCACCCTGAACTTAGGAATGAAAAAGCATGCTTACCCGGTCCCGATGGTGAAACAGGTCCTCACGACGATCCAGGACGGCGCCATATTTGCCAAGCTCGACTTGGCGCAGGCGTATTTGCAACTCACTGTTTCCAGGGAAGCTGCTGAAGCTCAAACTATTGTTACCCACAAGGGGGCGTTCCGAGTCCATAGACTGCAATTTGGCATTGCAGCAGCTCCAGGCATCTTCCAGGAGGTGATGGAGAGGACTTTAAAGGGCATACCAGGTGTATGCCCTTACTTTGATGATGTCCTGATAGCTGGAAGAACTGAAGAAATTTTAGCTGAGCGCCTGGAACAGGTACTGGAAAAATTTAGAGAGGCAGGTCTTAAATTAAAAAAGGAGAAATGCTGTATTGGAGTTAAATCCACTGAATTCTTAGGGTTTAGGATAGATGAAATGGGAATACACCCTACAGCTGAAAAAATTAAAGCAATCAAATTGGCTCCTGAACCAAAAAATAAGGCTGAGCTACAAGCCTTTTTAGGGTTAGTCAATTTCTATCACACATTTTTGCCACATAAAGCTGCTATTGCTGAACCATTACACAGATTATTAGACAGAAAAACCCCTTGGCAGTGGCAAGAAAAACATAGAATCAGCTTCCAAACCTTAAAAGATATTCTATCTAGTCAATCCACAGTTACACATTTTATAGAGAATAAACTGATCTATTTAGCTTGTGATGCTTCACCTTATGGTGTGGGGGCTGTCATCAGCCACATGGATAGTCAGGGCCATCAAAAGCCAATTGCATACTATTCCAGGACGCTTACCAAAGCTGAACGGAATTATGCGCACATTGATAGAGAAGCATTAGCTATTGTGGCAGGAGTAAAAAAGTTCCATGATTACCTTTATGGTAGGAACTTTACCATATTCACTGACCACAAACCATTACTGGGACTGTTTACCACCAATAAACAGACACCCCAAATAATGTCGCCCAGAATGCTAAGGTGGTCAATTTTCCTCTCAGCATATTCATTTTCCCTGCAACATAGACCTGGTAAGGAAATGGGTCATGCGGATGCTCTTAGCAGACTTCCTTTAACTAACACTGAGGGGGACCCTGCACCAGTAGGACAAATTCTGTCAATACACGAAATACCTGAATGCCCCTTAACAGCTAGAGAAATAGCTGAGGCCACTAAAAAAGACCGTATTCTCAATAGGATTATGACCTGGGTACAAGGGGGTTGGCCAAGTAAAAACCCGGACCCTAATTTCACTCCATATTTCAGAAGGAAAGATGAATTATCATCTCACCTGGGCTGTATCTTGTGGGGTAACCGAGTTGTCATTCCTGAACTTCACAGAAATACTGTAATAACAGAATTACATGAGGGTCACCCAGGGATTGTCTGCATGAAGGCTTTAGCCAGAAGTCATTTGTGGTGGCCGGGGTTAGACAAAGCAATATGTTTATGTTTATGTTTTATTTAATTTATATACCGCCCTTCTCCCTGGGGACTCAGGGCGGTTCACAGGGCATATAAATAAAATACAATACTATACAAAAGTTAAAACAAAGATTAAATCAGTGCCCAATTAAAAAACAATAATATAATCTAAAATGACAATTTAAAACCCAGCTCCCCATCAGGCCAGACCGGCCAATTCAAACAAATGGGTCTTCAGACCACGACGGAAAGTTCGGAGGTCCGATGCCGTCCGGAGCTCCACCGGCAGTTGGTTCCACAAAGCCGGGCCACCCACAGAGAAGGCTCTCCCCCTGGGGGCCGCCAGTCGGCATTCCCTGACCGGAGGCACCCTGAGGAGGCCCTCTCTGTGGGAACGCACAGGGCGGAGGGGAGTTGAAGCCGGCAGCAGGTGGTCCCCGAGGTACCCCGGACCCATGCCATGTAGGGACTTAAAGATCATAACTAAAACCTTGAACCTCACCCGGAAGACAACTGGTAACCAATGCAGCTCGCGGAGCAAAGGTGTAACATGGGAGTACCGGGAAACTCCCAAGACAACTCTCGCGGCCGCATTCTGTACCAGTTGGAGCCTCCGAGTGGTCTTCAAGGGAAGCCCCATGTAGAGAGCATTACAGTAGTCAAGGCGAGAGGTCACGAGCGCATGAGTGACCGTGCACAGGGCATCCCGGTCCAGATAGGGCCGCAACTGGCGCACCAGGCGAACCTGGGCAAAAGCCCCCCTAGTCACGGCCACTACATGATCTTCTAGGGTAAGCCGTGAATCTAGGAGGACTCCCAAGTTGCGAGCCCTATCCACGGGGGGTAAGAGCTCACCCCCCATAGAAAGAGATGGAACATTTTGAATGTCCCGGGATGCCGAAATGCACAGCCACTCAGTCTTGTCAGGGTTGAGCTGAAGTCTGTTCCTCCCCATCCAGACCCGAACCGCCTCCAGGCAACGGGACATCACAGCGAGGGCATCACTGGGGTGGTTTGGGGTCGAAAAGAAAAGTTGGGTATCATCGGCATATTGATGATACCCAACTCCAAAACCACGAATGATCTCACCCAGCGGTTTCATGTAGATGTTGAACAGGAGAGGCGAGAGAACCGACCCCTGAGGAACTCCACAAACGAGAGACCTCGGGGTCGATCTCTGCCCCCCTGCCAACACCGACTGCGAACGTCCCAGGAGATAGGAGGAGAACCACCGAAGAACCGTGCCTCCCACTCCCAATCCCCTGAGACGCCGCAGCAAGATACCATGGTCGATGGTATCGAAAGCCGCCGAGAGGTCTAATAGGACTAGGACAGAGGAATATCCCCTGTCCCGAGCCCTCCAGAGATCATTCACCAGAGCGACCAATGCCGTCTCCGTGCTGTACCCGGGCCTGAAACCCGATTGGTAGGGGTCCAGATAATCCGCTTCATCCAGGACCAGAGGGAGCTGATGCGCCACCACACTCTCAACAACCTTCGCAAGAAAGCGAAGGTTGGAGACTGGACGAAAGTTGTTCAATACAGCTGGGTCCAAGGCAGGCTTCTTGAGGAGAGGTCTCACCACCGCCTCCTTCAAGACGGTGGGGAAATAACCCTCACTCAAAGAAGCAGATATAACCGCCTGGAGCCAGCCTCGTGTCCTCTCCCTGGCTGCATAAACCAGCCAGGAAGGGCACGGGTCCAACAAACATGTGGAGGAGCTCAGCCTCCCCATAATCCTGTCCACTTCATCAGGGGTCACAGAATCAAACTCTTCCCAGATAACATTGACAAGACCGTCCGTGTCCTGATCGCCTGACTCTGCCCAGCTGGAGTCCAAACCGGTCCGAATCCGAGCGATTTTATCCGACAGATGTTGACTAAATTCCTCGGCACGACCCTGCAAGGGATCCTCCCTCACCTCCTGATTAAGAAGTGAGCGAGTCACCCTAAACAGGGCGGCCGGGCGATTATCTGCGGACGCAATGAGGGTGGAGAAGTAATTACACCTCGCCACCCTCATCGCAGCGAGATAAGACCTAATATAGGTTCTTAACCGCAACCGGTCGGGTTCGGATCGGCTAGACCTCCAACGGCTCTCTAGGCCCCGTTTCCGACGCTTCATCTCAATAGAAGAGTGTGTTTCAGGATGTTATCAGTGTCAGCGCTCTAGGCCTGAACTGGCACACGCACACACTCATAAGTGGGAATTGGCCAGGAATCCATGGTCTCGGATTCACATTGATTTTGCGGGGCCATTTCAAGGCCTAACCTTCCTAGTGGTGGTGGACAGTTTCTCCTGGTGGTTGGAGGTTGTGCCTGTTACCTCTATGTCATCTGCTAGAACAATTCAGGTTTTGAGGGGCCTCTTTGCCACTCACGGGTTACCTGATGTGATTGTATCGGATAATGGGCCCCAATTCACCTCTGCTGAATTTCAGGATTTCCTCAAGGCCAACTTGATTAGACACGCAACATCGGCACCTTTCCACCCGTCCACCAATGGCTTGGCTGAACGCAACGTGAGAACCACTAAAGACGCCCTGAAGTGAATCATCCGCGGCGATTGGCACCAAAGACTGGCAGACTTTTTGCTGACTCAACACACAACCCCTTGCACGGCTACCGGGAAAAGCCCTGCGGAAATGAGGTGGGGCAGACGGCTAACCACTAAATTGGACAGGTTACACCCTGACAGACTACCTTCAAATGCTGAACCTGACATCCCAAACAGGTCTCTTAACATTGGAGACTTAGTTTGGGCCAGGAACTATGGACCGGGGGACAAATGGGTTCCAGGGGTGGTCACTGACATAACGGGGCCGTTGTCATACACCATTGAGGGGGAAGGGAATAGAGTAAGCAAAAGACATATTGATCAATTAAGAAAAAGGGTTCCCAATGGGGGTCAAATCGAACACAGGGATGATTCTGCATCTTGGCATAACCAATTTGACTCAAGCTAGTGGGGGGGGGGGGGGTAGAGGAAACTCAACCCAGGTTAGCAGCAGCAACTCCACAGCATAGTCAAATTGATTGGGAGTTGTTTACTTTGGATAGGCCAACAGTGCCTGTTCAGCAACAACAGCAACAACAGCAACAACAATCAGCTATTAGAGAATCATCAGAAACAGTAACCCAAAATTCTAGGCCCATAACAATCAGTCAGTCTGTTAACAATGATGTAAGTTGCAAGTCCACTAGATACCCATCAAGGGTACACAAGCCACCAAAATATTTGAGAGATTACGTCAACAAATAACATCAACTGGGGGGAAGGGGTGTTGTGTCTGTAGCTTAATTGTAAATAGGTTTCTGTGAAACGGGCAGCTCGTTGCAATTATTGGTTAATGTTTAAACGGCGGGAAATTCCGGGCTGGTGATTGGATACAGTTCAAACGGCCAGAGTATATAAGCCGGAGTTATTCTGACAGTTGACAGTTGACATATGTGTATTAATAAACGTTCTTACTGTTAAACCTCTCTGAGTCAATCGCTTGTCCGAACCTAACAGTATGCATGCCAACCAAATAGCAAATCATGACCTTCAAGATTTAATAATCTCACTTGTGTTAGGTTAATCCAATCACTTATCGCTGACAAAGCAGCAGCTTCATAGTATAGATTAAGATTAGGCATTTTAAGACCACCTCTCTCACGCGTATCCTGCATAATCTTAAATTTAACTCGTGGCCTTTTCCCTACCCAGACAAATTTATTAATACCCTTTTGCCATTTCTCCAAGTTTGAATCCTTTTTAAGAATAGGTATCATTTGAAATAAAAATAGAAATTTCGGCAAAACATTCATTTTCACTGCTGCAATTCTTCCCAGTAAAGATAATTGTAGTTTTTTCCAGCTATCCAATTCTTTTTGAACTTTTCCCCATAGCTTTTCATAATTATTTTTATATAGCTTTGCATTTGAGGGTGACAAATATACCCCCAAATATTTAACCCTTTTAACAATTTCAAATCCCGTTAGTTCTTCTAAAACAGCCTTTTGTGATACTGTCATATTCTTAGACAACATTTTAGTTTTTTGTATATTAACCTTGAACCCAGAAACTTTCCCATATTGCATTATTATCTCCATCAGTTCTACAACTGAATTTTCTGGCTGGGTCACCGTAACAACCAGATCGTCTGCAAACGCCCTCAGTCTATAATCCTGATCTCTTATTTGAATTCCCCTAATTTTTTCCGAATCCCGTATTTTAATCAGTAATATCTCCAATGTTAAAACAAATAGTAAAGGTGACAACGGGCACCCTTGCCTCGTACCCTTTTCAATGTTACATACCTCGGTCAAACTATTATTTACTATTATACGGGCTGTTTGCTTTTGATATATTGCCCTAATTGGTTGTAAAAAATTATCCCCAAATTCCATTTTCTCTAATACTTTCATCAAAAATTGCCAATCCAATTGATCAAAGGCTTTTTCAGCATCCAAAAAGATCAGCGCTGCAGGGATCTGATTGTTTCTTTCCAGAAATTCCAACAAATCAACTATATGCCTCACATTATTCTTCATTTGTCTACCACTTATAAACCCAGTTTGGTCACCATGAATTACTCGTTGCAGTACCCTCATTAATCTGTTAGCTAAAACCTTAGCAAATATCTTATAGTCCGTATTCAAAAGTGATATTGGTTTATAATTTTTTGCTTGAGTGACATCCTGATCTTCCTTCGGTATCAAAGAAATAAAAGCAGTTTTCCAAGATGGAGGCACCCCTCCGTCATTGGATGTTTTCAAGTGGAGACTTAGATAGGCAATTCCTGGGGATGCTTTAGTCTGGAATTGTGCACTAAGCAGGGGGCTGGATGTGATAGCTTAAGTGGCCCCTTGCAACTCTATAATTCTATGATTACAGTATGAGGAGCTAGTTAATTCTTATTGTTTGGGGTTTTTAGCCAATGGTGGACTGTGAAGCCTAAGACTCTTTAAAGATAAGAACCGGCAGCTGCAAACCAGGTACAGTAGTGTCAGAGTAATAATTAATGAGCCTTGGTGGAGCAGTGGGCTAATGCCTCCTTAAGTAACACCAGCTGCCTGCAATTAGTGCAGGTTCGCATCCCACCAGGCTCAAGGTTGACTCAGCCTTCCATCCTTCCGAGGTAGGTAAAATGAGGACCCAGATTGTTGGGGGCAATTAAGCTGACTTTGTAATAATGCCGCTTGGGTGTGTGTGTGAAAGCCCTAATAAGCAGGCATATACATAGAATGAAGGCTACTGCTAAGCTTGTAAGCCGCCCTGAGTCTTCGGAGAAGGGCGGGATATAAATGGAATTAAAATAAAATAAAAAAATAAAAAAATTGGGGTTCCAGTTCGAGCCGGGGCTACGCAAGAATAAATAAAAATGAGATCCAGACAGCTGTGAGGAAAGAAGAAATATTTATTCCTAAAACCAAAGAGTTTGCTTTCAGGGGCAGCTGCAGAGACATGGGGTACAGCAGCAGATTTTGATAGAGGGAGTTTGTTTGGGGTGTCACATGCTGATTCTTGAAGGGTGTGCATGCGTGTGTGTAGGTATGTTTATTCTTGTGAACATGCAATTCCTCTGGGAGATCTAATTTAATTAACTCTGGTTGTGTTTGCAGACCTTATCCTTTGATATGTGGATTAGGACTTAGTAACTTATTTGAGGAAGTTTTCTAATTTTAGCTGATTAACTTAGTTTCAGCTTGACTGTTAATTATCTAGCGGAGACAGTGATTCTCAGACCACTGTGGATTCTGTTAATACTTTAAGGGAAAGATGGAAGCAGAGTAAAGAATAACATATATTTGGATATAAAGCTTTTCACAGTAATCCTTGACCTATGACCCCAGTTGGGATTAGCAGAGAGATCGATTTTCTGAGCTTTTGGGCATGGTTGTTAAGTGAAATTACTGCAGTTGTTAAGTGAATCATGCTGTTGTTAAGCAAATCCAGCTTCCCCTTTTGACTTCGCTTCTCAGAAGCCTGTTGGGAAGATCACAAATGGTGATTATGTGACCACGGGATGCTGCAATCATTGTAAATACAGGCTGGTTGCCAAGTGCCCAAATTTTGATCACATGATCATGCTGCAATGATTGTATGGAGACAGATTCTAAGTGCTTTTTTCAGTATCATTGTAACTGAACGATTGCTAAATGAATAGCTTTAAGTCAGGAACTACCTGTGCTTGAGGACTGGTTCATTCATGCATCCCAACACTTGCATAAATATTAAAATTCAGGAAAAAGACAGGATTGCACAGGCCTTGACAGCAGTTACAGATTGAGAGCCCACATTATTGTGCTAAGTGGATGATCAGTCTCCATCTGGCGACCCGAAAAGAAACATTGTAAAGAGGAAATGTGGTGTTGAATATCTAAAAATGGAATTCCATTGGCTTGGGGAACCACTTCTTCTTTAGTAAGTAGACATTTCTCCTGAAGACGTTTCTTGAGCAAGTCTGTAGTAAGAGTTGTTGCTATGACAGTACCTAAAATAATTCAAGTAGTAAATAAATGCTTAATTTTAGAATTTTTTTTGGTGCAATATCACATTAAATTGCACAGGTGTCACTACAATCAGGGTGTCCAAAGGACATGTGGTAGGATTGAAGGTCCACCCCTTTTTCTATATGTATTGCACATGCAATGCACATAAAAATTGCGCAGAGCTTTGATCACCCCACTATAGCACCAGAATCCACTGGAGTCGGGTAGCCAATAAATTTAAATAAATAATAATAAAAATAATCTTGACTGTTTTAAGCATATACTATGATTAAATACACCTAGCTGTTACACCTCTAATAGATAAGTGCTTTGCCTTTACTTAAATGTCTCCAGAGAAGAAACGCAGAATACAGGTCACGGGTGGCTCAGGAATTCTGGGAGTTGAAGTTCATGAGTCATAAAAGAGCCAAGGTTGCCTAGCAACCGACCTGCATTTATGGCTGTTTGCAGTATCCTACAATCATATGACCACGATTTACGATGCTTTCGGAGAAAACCGCCCATAGCAAACAACAGGTTTGCTTAACAACTGTGATGTTCGCTTAATGACCATCACAAAAAAGGTCATAAAATTATGTCAGTCACGTGATGACCTAGTTTGTCTGTCACAACTTATGACCATAATTGGCAGTCTCCATTATGTTGGAGGATACCTGTATGCTATTGTACAATTTGTCTGTCTTACACCAAGAATTTTATAACATTAATAAAAGTTTAATTGTACACATTTAATAATGAGACAGATAAATGTCCAACTCTTGTTCTCTGGCCCTAGATGCTCCTTCAGTCTTTATTTGTTCCTTTAAACTACATCTTCTCTTTCTATTTATTTAATTTAACACATGCATGTACTGCATAACTCTTAGCCGTGCCAGCTTTTGACTTAGGTTCACGTCACGATGTTAGCTCATGCCATCATAATGGTGGGTTTTCATATCTTCTTGGAGTTTTGTTTGGAGCTGTTCTTGTGGCATGAACTTTGACTTGAGTCAGAGTGTGCCTTTCTGGTATTTTGATGGTGGTGGGTTAATCCTATTATGTCCCAAAGGTCATATCCTGCTTCTCTGGGGCTGTGGTTGATAAATGTTGGATTTTTGTTGTTGTGAGGGCTGATTCTAGGGATCTTTGTCTTTCTAATCCCAGCTTCCTGGCTCTGTTGTGATTCCGTGCCAGCCAGTGGACCCGGTAGCTGAGTCTGGGGAATCAGAGGAGGAGGAAGGGCCTGAAGAGCCATCAGAGTTGGAGGAAGGCTCTGATGAGACCTAGGACTTACAAACTGATGAAGAGCCTGGCCCTTCCACTCATGCTCAGGCTGAGACCCAGCTGTGCTGCTCGTAAAGGCAGGTAGGCCACACGAGTAGGACAGAGGGAAGCAATGGGGCGGCTCCAAGGGAGAAGGCATTGAGAAGCCACGCCTTGGGGGTGCATAACAAAAAGGGAATGTGTGGGCAGGGCTGGTTGCTGAAGGCAACCGTTTGCAAAGGACTCCAGTTTCAAGGGATCATGTTTTGTTTGCTTTGCCTGTGAACAATTCTGTTTGACTCATGCTTTTGAACAATTCTCCATTGGAAACGTGTTCTGTTGCTTTTGCTTTTGGGATAATTATCAGGTCTGTAACTCAAATAAAAGGGGTTTGTTTTCCAGCCTACTTGTTAAAAGAGGGGTTTGTCCTTGTGAGGGAACAAGGACTCACATACTGTAGGCTGGGACAGAACAGGCTCCAATCTTTCTGCAAACCTGGTTCCTGTTTGGGGCAGAGAGACTGGGTGGTGATGGTGGTTTCTGCCTTTGGGGAAATATAATGTAATATTCTGCCTTTTAACATTCCCCAAAATATTTCTTTCTTGGGGGGGAGGGCTGACTTCCCACAACAGTAATGCAATTACAGGCTGGCATCTGCTCATCTCCAATTGGCAAATAACCTTCTCCTCCAGTTCATAGGCATGGACTTACCATTGGTGGGTCGGGTGGGTTGCAGGAAAAGTCAGACAGGTGACTTCTGCAGTGGCATCTGACATGTATTGCTTGACTGCGCTTCACAATCCACCATACAAGTGTAGAGTCCTCAACTTATACCCAGCTGCTTAGTGACAGTGCGAAGTTACACCAGACTCCAAAAATAGGACTTATGACCCAGATTCAATGTTCCTACAACCAGCCCCTACTTAGAGTTAAGTGGCTGCATTGTGGGCACTTGACAACCAACCCACATTTACAGCTTGTGATTTACAATGTTTTTGCTAGTAATCAGCGTTTTCTGCCAATTCAAAGATGGAAGAAATCAACATGAATGTAATTATGAGGAAGTGTATGTGCACGTGGGTGCATGCCTCAGTTTTTAACTCCTGACGAACGCCTGGACAAATTCTTGCAGTTTTCTTGGCAAGATTTCAGAAGTGGTTTGCCGTTCCCTCCTAGGGCTGAGACAGAATGACTGGCACAAGGTCACCCAGCTGGCTAAGGCAGGACTAGAACTCACTGTCTCTCAGTTTTACATGGGTGCCTGAACCACGACAACAAACTGCCACTCCATGAGGAAGTGTGGACTCCTTGATGCTCCCTGTGCTTGGTTGTTTTCTTGCAGATATTTCATTCCCCAACTGGGTAACTTCATCAGTGCATTCTCCGCACTGATAACACCATCGGTAACTGATGATATTATCTAGTTGGGTAATGAAATGTCTGCAAGAAAACAACCAAGCTCAGAGACCACCATGGACCCCACCGTTCAACCCTGAGCTACAAATATTCTCTTCTATGAGGAAGAGCTCTCCAATAATTCAGCCACGCAGCATTTTCAGGATATCTCAACAGCTGCTCCGTTTCAGTGTGCATGTCTTTGGGGTGTCCTTTTTTCATGTCTAAAATGATCCAGAGTTTAAGCTGGATAGCTTCCACGCCAAAGCTGATCTCAAGAGACAATCTGTGCAGTTGAATGCTCAAGGATGCATTGTGATTAGGAAGACTCAAATGCTGTGAGTCAAGATAACTTTGCTTTTTCCACTTGTTTTAATTGCAGCTAAAGGTATACTTTGTTATCACTCAATAGGAACAGAAACAACCCAGTCCTATCCCTGGGGTGTGGTCAGAAAAATCAAAATACTGGTCATGATGAAACAGCTGTTATCAAAGTTTGCCTGTTTCAAGATGGTAACACAAATAAAATTAAAGGCAGGGCTTCAATTGCACCTATGTGGCTGCCATTTGTGGTTAAACTGTAAAATGGGGGTGTTTCAATTCCTAGAATTTCACAGCCAGCATGCTGACTGGGGAACTCTGGGAATTGAAATCCACCCATTTTAAAATGGGCAAGATTGAGGAATACTGGTTTTTAGAGGATCAGGCCCACTTATCTTGCCCTCAGTCCATCCCATCCCGGCTGCTTTGGCTTCTTGATGAAAGCTTTGGCTTCATTTAGCATTAAGGAAAGTGACTCCCTGGGTTGGTAAGGAAGAGAATTTGCAGCTAGACCAGGGCCGTAATGCCTGCGCCCCTGCTGCACGTCGAACACCTGCCCCAACACGGCCAGGTAAAATCCCGGGCTTCCCTCGGTGCCCGTGTATCGGCTTAGCTCGGCGGCAGTTAGGACCGCCTCCCCGCTCCAATTCTGCCCCAGCCACCGCCAGGGAGCGAAGCCGCGAACCGCCAGCCAAGCGGCCGCCCAGCCCAGAGCCAGAGCCGCCAGCGCCAGCCGCAGCATGAGGCTGGCACTGAGCGGCTGGGAAGGGCAGGAGCCAGCACTCAAAATGGCTCCTGGAGAGCAACGGGGCGGGGCACGCGTCACGATTCCCTGAAAGCTCATTGGCCGTCGGTTTTAGATGTCGCTGATTGGCTTTTCTGCGCCGGTATGTAGGTCTTCAAACTCGGCCCTTTTATGACTCGTGGACTTCAACTCCCAGAATTTCTCAGCCAGGCATGCTGGCTGAGGAATTCTGGGAGTTGAAGTCCACGAGTCATAAAAGGGCCGAGTTTGAAGACCCGGAGTGCTCCTGTGCCTCTGAACAGAAAAACGTTTAGAGAGGCACGAATTCCGAGCTTCAGGATTTCTATGGTTTTTCCGACTCGGTCAGAAAACATAAGCCGCGGGAAACAAGCAAAGAGGCTATGAAACCAGTAAGGATTTAGTCTTTGGAGTTTCCATATTTGCGAGCGCGTGTGATATCGACAGCTGAAAGTGCTTGTGCCAATTGAGAAACTACGCAGGACGAGCGGACCGGATTAGTATTTGAATAGGTAGGAGACCAACAGGAAATTACAGAGCTACTCTATTGGATAGACTGGAAAGTTGGGGGGGGGGAAACATCCCGGAGCTTGGAAATGCTGCTTGATCCCTTTTTGGTCCTAGAGGGAAATGGTTTCTGTGACATGAAACACTTTCTTCCAGCTCCATTGCTTGCCAGCGTCAACCTCCTCCCCATCCCTCATCCTCCCTCTCCCTCACTCTGATAATGACCTGCCTGGATGAAGTCATAAAGGCATAATTCCCCCTTCCCTGTTTCTGCCCACCTTCCCTCCTCTTCCTGTCGTTTGCCCTTTCCCTCCCAGGCCCACTCCGCTTTCCCCTTTTCATTCTTCATCCCCCTCCCGTCCCTTATTTCCCCTCTCCCTCCTCCCCTACACATCTCACTCCACCTATTTATCCCCCTCCCCTTCCCCATCTTCCTTTCCCCCTTCCCTTCTCCCCTTTTTACCTTCTCTTCCTCCCATTCCCCATACCCCTTCCCCTCCATGTCTTCCTTCCTTTGAATTTGATTCTGATCCTCTCAACTTTGCCCTCCCGCTTAGCTTGTCCGTCAACCTCAGCCTTTCACCCTCACCTAAACCTAACCCAAACTCTCACCCTTACTTACCCCTCTAATCTTCTCCAGGGTCCAGGAGTCCCACTGAAGAGCAGCTTACCTCTGGGAAGGCATCTTCATTCTGATAACTGACAGTAACTGACACTTTTGCCTGCAGGGATGAAGTCATAAAGCCACTAGAATACCCAAGGAGATGACCAGCCTCCTTTATCCTCCTATCAATGGTCACCTGCTCCTCCACCTTTTTGACCTACATCTATGTCACACAATGGTTTCTAGGAAGCTACCAAACCAATCACTATAGCTTGTCACAAAAATTGTCATTTTTTTGCATGAAAGCCATAGTTATTTGGATGTGGATTCCCTTTTCTTATAGAAGAGGTGTGTCAAACTACTGGCCCGCACGCCGGATGCATCACGTGGCAGCTGCGCTCATCCCAGCTCCAGCAAGGGGGAAAAGGTCATCCAAAATTTCACAGTTGTTTGGTTAACATGAAAAGTGGAAGATGTTATGGTGTTATGTTTACCTTACATGCAGCTCTATCATCTCTATTGTATTTTTTTCTTGTATCACATTGCTACTCTATGATTCATCTTTATTGTTCCTGTGATACATTTTGCTGTTCCTGTTGTATTCTCTAAGAAGATGGCTCCTGCACAGTGATGGCTTGTATTGTATTTACTTACTCCACATGAAACACACTTCAGCACTGCTGGGCAGCCTAATAGTCTGTTGTTTGCTTTCTAAAGCCAGGGGTTGGAAGCAGACTTGACTGTGTTTAGGATAGACTTTGAAATAGTTTTGTCCCCTTGAAATCAGGAGGACTGAATCTAACAGATCTCATGGTTTAAGTGGCACAACGTTTGAATCCAGCCCATTGAATCCAGCCCATTCAGACTGTCACATTTAGACCCACTATATATACTCTGCATTGTTTTTTGTTTGAGAAAGGTGACAGAGTTTGTGTAGAACATCTCCTGAGCCAACAAGGAGAATGCACAGAAGAAGTGGTACTGAGAGTAGCCAGGTTTTGCACAGCAACCACACTAATACACTGAGGCGTGTAAAAAGGAAAAAAAACTTTACTTTTAGGAGTAGCACAAGTCAAGAATAAACAGTCCATGTCATACATGGGTACAGAGAAGATATCAACAGTTCAAGAGTTATCCAATACAAAGTCATCTTACCAGTCCAAAAGTCAAAAAACACAGTTCTTCGGGTTTAGCAAATAGTAGCAAAACCACAATCAACAATAATCAACAAACAACATAACAAAGTAACTAACTCAGAGAGAAGCTATGTCTCTAGCCCCCTTTTATGGCCGTTGAAAGAACACAGCGTTGGCCAATCATTACACATATAAAGGGATACAATACATTACAAATCATGGTTTATATATTGCCAACCCAACCTGTTAGGCTATAATCATATGACTAACAAAAGGGAAAAAAGTATTTTAAATTTATTACTTTTCCCACTGAAGTCTCTGTCTTCCACATATGTCTCTGTAGCCTTGCCTTATTTAGTCAGTGAAGCTTCTTCTGTTTCCCCCATCAAAGAGGCAGATCGCTATAAACAGTTGGTGACAGTGGAATGGGATATGGAGAGCAAACTAAACTGCATGCAAATCTATCCTAGGGGATCAATCTGCTCGTGTGTGTCAATGACAAGAGGATCTCCTGCTTCAGCAGGGAGTTGGACTAGAACAGGGGTAGGCAACCTTGGCTCTTTTATGACTCGTGGACTTCAACTCCCAGAATTCCAGAAGACTTCACAGCATCTCCGACCTGCCTGGCCTGGCAATGCATAACTGAACTTAATAAGAATATGGGTGATTCCTTCCTCCAAACCAACTGATGACATCTACCAGGATTTTCATATAGATGCTAAGTATTATGGGGGAAGAGAGATGCAAGCTTGGGGGAGGAGTGTGTGTAACTGTTACAGACTTGAGTGTTCTTCCCCTATGAACAATGACTCCCATCCTTTGCAGGTTGTTCAGAAAGACACCATGACTGATGGTAACAAGATGCTGGATTAAATGAAGCAAGAGTGCTCTTTTTGTATAATTCGATAAATTAAGCCTAGTTTGACATCACATTAAGCTACTCCTTAGGAATCACAATTAGCTAGAGCAGACATGTCAAACACAAGGCCTGCGGGCCACAAACAGCCCGCCACATGATTGAATCCGGCCCGCACAACTCTCCCAGAAATTACAAAGGTCCGGCCCCCACCACCTTGGCGCCGGCCCGGTTGAGCACTTGCTCAGTAGGAGGCAAGCGCACGTGGGCTGGTGGAACCCAGCACCATTTGCATCTCATTAGTCTCCTGCGGCTCCAAAAAAAAGTGGAGGAGGTAGGAGGTAGGAGGGAGTGAGGTGGGACGCCGGGGGGAGGACGAGCAACACCCAGCCGGTGAGGGGGAGAGATGCCCAGGCAGGAAGGTAGACTTGAGGTAGCCAGAGAAAAAGCCACAGATGGCTCCTCTGCCGGGCTTCTTTCGCACATGGGCTCCTTTGCCGGGCGCTGCTGAGAGTGAGCAGAGGCGCCCGACGCGGATCCTGCAAGGCTCGGCTGAGATGCACCCCCAGCAGCGGAGCCGCTCCGGTTCCTCTGCCGGGCTTCTTTCACACACGGGCTCCTCTGCCAGGCTTGTTTCGCATGCGAGCTACTTTGCCGGGGGCTGCCGAGGGCGAACAGAGGTGCCCGGCCTGGATCCTGCAAGGCCTGGCTGAAACGCGCCCCCAGCAGCACCAAGCAAAGTAGCTCGCACGCAAAACAAGCCCAGCAGAGGAGCCCATGTGTGAAAGAAGCCCGGCAGAGGAGCCGGAGCGGCTCCGCTGCTGGGGGTGCGTCTCAGCCAGGGCCTTCCAGGATCCGGGCTGGGCGCCTCTGCTTGCCGCTCCGGCTCCTCTGTCGGGCTTGTTTCACGTGCAAGCTACTTTGCCGGGCGCTGCTGAGGGTGAGCAGAGGCACCTAGCCCGGATCCTGCAAGGCCCAGCCAAAACGCGCCCCCAGCAGCACCAAGCAAAGTAGCTCGCACACAAAACAAGCCCGGCAGAGGAGCCGGAGCGGCTCCACTGCTGGGGGCGCATCTCGGCCGGGTCTTGCAGGATCCGGGCCGGGCGCCTCTGCTTGCCCTCAGCAGCTCCCGGTAAAGTAGCTCGCACGTGAAACAAGCCCGGCAGAGGAGCCGGAGCAGCAAGCAGAGGCGCCCGGCCTGGATCCTGGAAGGCCCCGGCTGAGACGCACCCCCAGCAGTGGAGCCACTCCGGCTCCTCTGCCGGGCTTCTTTCACACACGGGCTCCTCTGCCAGGCTTGTTTCACGTGCGAGCTACTTTGCCGGGCGCTGCTGAGGGCGAGCAGAGGTGCCCGGCCCGTATCCTGCAAGGCCCGGCCGAGACACGCCCCCAGCAGCGGAGCCACTCCAGCTCCTCTGCCGGGCTTCTTTCACACACGGGCTCCTCTGCCGGGCTTGTTTCGTGTGCGAGCTACTTTGCTGGGCGCTGCTAAGGGCGAGCATGGGCGCTCGGCCCGGATCCTGCAAGGCCCGGCCGAGACGCGCCCCCAGCAGCGGAGCCACTCCAGCTCCTCTGCCGGGCTTCTTTCATGTGCGAGCTACTTTGCTGGGCACTGCTGAGGGCGAGCAGAGGCGCTCGGCCCGGATCCTGCAAGGCCCGGCCGAGACGCGCCCCCAGCAGTGGAGCCGCTCCAGCTCCTCTGCCGGGCTTCTTTCACGCATGGGCTCCTGTGCCGGGTGCTTGAAGTGCAAGGATCACATCCAGACAAGAATGTTCAGCTCACAGAAAATGAGATTCTGGGCATATGCCTGAAGTCACGAGAGATCTTCCTGAGCCAGCCCATTTTGTTGGAACTAGAAGCCCCACTCAAGATTTGTGGTAAACAGCGGTATAACATAAAATTATGGAAGACCTTCACTGATTGCTTCAACTGCCTACCTATCACTGCCGAGGGCAGAATCATTTAATTCCAGGCTGTGCTATGGGTAATTTTGCAGCTGCTGGGTTTCTGCTGCACAGGGTAAAGCTGTAAAATGGAAAGTGAAGTGGGATCCCCTGCTGCCGGTGTGGTTTTGAAAAGCTGGCATGGGTACAGAAGCGAGATTATGTGTTGAATTGCTGTTCAAGTGTGTGTACTTCAGGGGCACTCCTAGCCTGGGGAAAGTAAGTCTCTGGTCCTTTTTTAGGAAGGTTTCCTGAATTTGAAGCCCTCTACCACACCAAAAAGGACATAGAAATACAGGTAGTTCTCATTTACTGACCACAATTGGGACCAGCCACTCGGTTGTTAAGCAATGCAGTCACTCAGTGAAACTGCAACTGACTTAGGTTCTTACTTCAGCTGCCATTTGCCGCACAAACCCGAAAAAGTTCTCAATGCAAGGATTGGCTGCAAAGTTACTTTGTCACCACTGTTGTAACTGTACTGTTGCTAAACGAGGACTACCTATCTTACGGCTATGCAATGCTCATTGGGGTGCCTGCAAATGAGCCAATATCCGGCCCCACCCCACTAGGCTTTTTCGGGGGCCTCGAGGCCAAAGGGGGAAGTTGACCCTCTGGGAACCAGGTTGAGTGGCACTCTGCCTGCTTCAAGTGCACCTACCTACAAGGGTAACCCTGGTGTGATTGCTTGATTTGCTGGTATAGTAGAGCTGAGCGCTAAAAACCGTTTTTGCCACCCTGCCTGCCCCTCAGGGGCACTGCTGCCAACTTTCTTTCATTTTGAGTAAGCTGCGCTGAGTGAGCAGCATTGAGCTGGCCACGCCCCCCCGGCCACGCCCCCCCGGGCAACCATAATGCTGATGTGGCCCTCAATGAAATTGAGTTTGACACCCCTGAGCTAGAGTCATACATCATACTCAGTCCACAATAGCTGGATTCATATAGCAATATACTAGCAAATTTTGGTTTAATTAGTAATTGAAATCTAGTAATAATTAGCTCAAGGTTACCCAGTGAGTGTTATGGGTAGAAATTTGAATAGCAAATAAAATCCAATGTTCCTTTCACTCCACCTTCTGCTCTTTCATTTTTTTTTAATTGTTACTCCTGGTTACTTAATTTTACATTATCTCGCGGCGATAAGGGTGGCGAGGTCTAATCACTTCGCTACCCTTATCGCGTCCGCAGATAATCGCCTGGCCGCCCTGTTTAGGGTGACCCGCTCCCTCCTTAATCAGGAGGTGAGGGAGGAACCCTTGCAGGGTTGTGCCGAGGAGTTTAGTCAACATCTGTCGGACAAAATCGCTCAGATTCGGACCGGTTTGGACTCCGACTGGGCAGAGTTTGACGATTGGGACACGGGTGGTCTTGTCGATGTTATCTGGGAGGAGTTCGATCCTGTGACTCTGGAGGAAGTGGACAGGATTATGGGGAGGCTGAGCTCCACCACGTTTATTGGACCCGTGCCCTTCCTGGCTGGTTCATGTGGCCCAGGAGGGGACACGAGGCTGGTTCCAGGCGGTTATATCTGCATCTTTGAGTGAGGGTAGTTTCCCCGCCGTCTTGAAGGAGACGGTGGTGAGACCTCTCCTCAAGAAGCCTGCCTTGGACCCAGCTGTGTTAAACAACTTTCATCCTGTCTCCAACCTTCGCTTTCTTGCGAAGGTTGTTGAGAGTGTGGTGGCGCATCAGCTCCCTCTGGTTCTGGATGAAGCGGATTATCTAGACCCGTACCAATCGGGTTTCAGGCCCGGGTACAGCACGGAGACGGCATTGGTCGCTCTGGTGAATGATCTCTGGAGGGCCCAGGACAGGGGATATACCTCGGTCCTAGTCCTATTAGACCTCTCAGCGGCTTTCGATACCATCAACCATGGTATCCTGCTGCGGCATCTCAGGGGATTGGGAGTGGGAGGCATGGTTCTTTAGTGGTTCTCCTCCTATCTCCTGGGACGTTCACAGTCGGTGTTGGCTGGAGGGCAGAGGTCGACCTCGAGGCCTCTTGCTTGTGGAGTTCCTCAGGGGTCGGTCCTCTCGCCTCTCCTATTCAACATCTACATGAAACCGCTGGGTGAGATCATTCGTGGTTTTGGAGTTGGGTATCATCAGTATGCTGATGATACCCAGCTTTTTATTTCGACCCCAAAAGACCCCAGTGATGCCCTCGACGTGATGTCCCGTTGCCTGGAGGCGGTTCGGGTCTGGATGGGGAGGAACAGGCTTCGACTCAACCCCGACAAGACTGAGTGGCTGTGCGTATCGGCATCTCGGGATATTCAGAATATTCCATCTCTTTCTATGGGGGGTGAGTTATTACCCCCCGTAGATAGGGCTCGCAACTTGGGAGTCCTCCTAGACTCACAGCTCTCTTTAGAAGATCACATAGTAGCTGTGACTAGGGGGGCCTTTGCCCAGGTTTGCCTGGTGCGCCAGTTGCGGCCCTATCTAGACCGGGATGCCCTACATACGGTCACTAATGCACTCGTGACCTCTCGTTTAGACTACTGCAACGCTCTCTACATGGGGCTGCCCTTGAGGACCACTCGGAGGCTCCAACTGGTACAGAATGCAGCCGCGAGAGTTGTGTTGGGAGTCTCCCGATACTCCCATGTTACACCTCTGCTCCGTGAGCTGCATTGGCTACCAGTTGTCTTCCGGGTAAGATTCAAGGTTCTGGTTATGGTTTTCAAGGCCCTACATGGCATGGGTCCGGAGTACCTTAGGGAACACCTGCTGCCGGCGTCAACTTCCCTCCGCCCTGTGTGTTCCCACAGAGAGGGCCTCCTCAGAGTGCCACCGGTCAGAGAATGTCGCCTGGTGGCCCCCAGGGGGAGGTCCTTCTCTGTGGGCGCGCCGGAATTGTGGAACCGTTTGCCGGTTGAGCTCCGGATGGCGCCCGACCTTCGCTCCTTCCGGTGCGATCTGAAGACTCATTTGTTTGAACAAGCCGGCCTGGCCTGATGGGGGATGGGTTTGGTTTTATTGTTGTTTTAAATGCATTTTAATCTATTGTTAACTTGGGCATTTTGTTTAATTCCTTTTTAATTTTTGTATTTTGTATTTTTATATGTTTGCCCTGTTCACCGCCCTGTGTCCTTCGGGAGAAGGGCGGTATACAAATAAAATTATTTATTTATTTATTTATTTATTTACATTTGCTTTCTGCTTGTTGGGGGCAATTAAGCTGACTTTGTAATAATGCCGCTTGGGGGTGTGTGTGAAAGCCCTAATAAGCAGGCATATACATAGAATGAAGGCTACTGCTAAGCTTGTAATCCGCCCTGAGTCTTCGGAGAAGGGCGGGATATAAATGGAATTAAAATAAATAAAAATAAAAAAAATTCTCTCAGAAATAAACAGGATGTTGCTTTTATTGGAAAGTTCTTCAAAAGTAGTAATTATTGAACTGAAGCTTGGCACTGAAATGGCTTGGGTTTTTTTCCTGCTGGGACACCTCTAAGAGGCCAAAATTACTTTTTACAGCTCTTGCTACCCAGAATGCAAACTTGTCGAAGCCAAATCTCCATCATGGTTTCACGTGAAGAAACTCCCATTGTCTCCAGAATCCTACAAAGGGGAAATTTTAAAAAATTAGACACAAAGTCCAGTGCAATATACAATCTATAAGAATAATTATATCAGAATGAACCTGATTGGCATGTATGCCAGTCAATAGCTAATTAAACAGCTGGGGAACATCATTTATCTATTTTGGGGTATCTATTCCCCAATAATGAATTATTTTTGCCAGTACAGGATATCTCAACAATTTTTGACTAAAAATTAGAAAATTATAATGTCAGTGTAATGGCACGTGGGAAAGACTGGACCAAGAGACACTGCCTAGAGAACAGTCAGATAAGAGGCAGCATAGCCTGCAGCTGGACAGTGGGCAGGGCAAGAAGCTCGTAAAGGACCCTCCCTAATTTCTTGGGCTGTGAAGGAGACGGCGAGAGAATTGTACTTTCAGACTTGCAAGAGTCTGTCAATGTAGCTTTACAATAAAGTAGAATTAGTTCATCTGGCTGTAATTCCTAGCTAGTTAACCCAGTGAAGCTGGCAGTCAGGTTTCAACACAGATCTTCCTAACTGTCATGCCTCTGTTGCAGCCTGAATCTATGGAGGAAAATGAGCTGGAATGGGGGACCCTATGGAGGTCGAGGGAGTGGTGTCTGTGGCTTCAGGGGAATGTGGGGAAGAGCAGGCTGAGGCAGGCCAGGGCCCTTCAGGATTGGGACAGGAGGGACAGGAGGGACAGAGTTCAGGCGATGAGGAAGGGCCACCCCCACCTGATCCTAGAGCATGGAGAGTGGAGAGAAGGAGGGAACAATGCAGGCAGGCTCAACTACTCGGGAGGAGAGCATCCCACCCCTCTCCACAAGGCACACCTAGAGACTGAGATTTAAGGAGAAGCTGTGGGGAGAGGCATTTGTCGAGAACAAATGCTGATTCCTTGAAGTTTTGTGTGTTGTTGCTGATCTCTTGTTCTGTGACTCTGCTTGGAAACCTGGAAACTCTGACCATTGGACTGACTGACAACGTTGCTTGGATGTTCAATGACCTCGGACTATATTTTGGTTTCTCTTCTGAAACTTCTCAGGCAAGCTTGTATTCACACAGACCCATTAGGTTTATGATGTATGTGTCACTCCTTGTTATCTCCGTGGCCTTGAGTAAAGACTGAATGGCTGTACGTACCGGCAAGCCAGGATACTCAGAGCATCCCACCCCTTAACATCGGGGATGAGTTACTACCCCGTTGATAGGGCCCGCAACCTGGGTGTCCTCCTAGACTCGCAGCTATCCCTGGAAGATCACATAGGAGCTGTGACCAAGGGGGCCTTCTCCCGGGTTCGACTGGTGCGCCAACTACGGCCTTATCTGGACCTGGATGCCTTACGTACAGTCACCCATGCCCTTGTGACCTCTCGCCTAGACTACTGTAATGCTCTCTACATGGGGCTGCCCTTGAGATCCACTCGGAAGCTTCAACTGGTGCAAAGTGCAGCGGCACGGACACTTTTGGGGGCCTCCCGATACTCCCATATCACACCTCTCCTCCGTGCGCTGCACTGGCTTCCGGTTGCCTTCCGAGTGAAATTCAAGGTGCTAACAATGACATACAAAGCCCTACATGGCATGGGTCCAGACTACCTACGGGAGCACCTTCTGCCAATGTCAACACCCCACCGTCCTGTGCGCTCCCACAGAGAGGGCCTCCTCAGGGTGCCACCGCTCAAGGAATGTCGGCTGGTGGCCCCCAGGGGGAGGGCATTCTCAGTGGGTGCGCCAGCCCTCTGGAACTGCTTGCCAACTGAAATCCGGATGGCCCCTGACCTCCGCACCTTCCGGCGCGACTTAAAAACTTACCTGTTCCAGCAGTCCGGCCTGGCCTGATAGCTCTAATTGGGGTCCCAGTTTGTTTTGACTATTGTTTTTCAGTATTGTTTCAATATGTTTACCTACCTTACTCTGTACACCGCCCCGAGTCCCTCGGGAGAAGGGCGGTTTATAAAAACAAACAAACAAACAAACAAACAAACAAATAAATAAATAAATAAATAAATAAATAAATTCATCTCCTAATCAGACTGTATGTGAAACTACTTGCAGCCAGAGGCGGCTGAAGGTGTGTATGTCTTCCTTTGTCTGGAGGCTTGCCAGAAATGTGGGAGCATTTGGGGAAAATTTGGAGCAATTAAAGGGCGGTTTGAATTGCCATCTGACTGCATTGCCTCTGGTGCTGTACCCTGGGTCATCACACTAACATTCCGCATCGAGAGAATAATTTAAGCATATTAATTTTATTTGTTATTATTATTAAATGTGCTTGCTGCCCATCTCACCACAAAGTGACTTAATTCCACCTTGCAGCCCCTAGAACTCCCTTTTGTAGAAAACCTGTACAGCTATTTCCCTGTTAATATTTGGATGTCTGATGGAGATGTCTTTGGTTTTCTCTAACGTACCCTTCTAAATATGTTAGGGCTGCTTTGTTGCTGGGAATTTTGACAGTTGCAGATACAACACATCTGGATGGAGGAAGGTCGGAAGAAACTGAATTTACTAATTCTGAGTGTACTGCTAAATTTATCGGCTTTTAAGTTGTGACTATATTTTTTTGCTGATTATTTTGAATATTGCCGTTTTAGTGTAAGCCAATAATATTCGAAGAATCCCTTTTTTGATCTTATCTAATTAGACTTTTTCTATTGAATTATTTGTCATCATATTACCTTTGTTCAGCGTTCTGGATGAGAGATTTGGCTGCCTCAGGCTGGGCTTTTTGAAATGTCTGGTACATAGAAAAGGACTGGAGATATCCCAGTAATTCAGAGACACTTTTGGGAACTTTATCGACAATATCTGTGATTCTGTAAAAAAGCAAAATCTTTTAGGGTAGAACCATAAACTTTATCCCCTGGGTTTCTGCAGCCTAGATTAATGAAATGATCCTAAGCTTCTGGGGTGTGCAAAGGTAGGGCAGCTGTAGCTCGTGCTTGGGAAAAAATGTATTTTGCCTATTTAAAACAATGTCCCATTGAATAGAAATGGCTTCACTTTTCAGCAATAGCATTGCCTGTTGTAACCAACTGCAGAATGAGATGTAAATACAAGTAGTCCTCATGACCACATGACCGTAGTACTAAGAGTAGCTAGCCGTAAGTCACTTTTTTAGTGTCATTCTTTTACTTTCAATGGCATCTTGGACTCTTTATCAGGGAATGCAAGGAGAACCCAATTCAGACAATTATTTCAGAGGGGATTTCTCTTCCTATTGGGTAAATATAATAGTTTTTCTCTAGCTTGGTGTTTCTCAACCTCAGCAGCTTTAAAAGGTGAGGACTTCAACTCCTGGAATTCCCCAGCCAGTTGGCATACTGGCTGGGGAATTCTGGATGTTGAAGTCCACACCTTTTAAAGGTAGAGTTTTAAAGAAACAGCTGAATTTATCTGCTGCTGGTTTATGAACACAGCCAGCCTGGGCCTGGAAGCAATCAAGGACTTCAAGTGCCTTCACTGGCCGATTGCCTTGCTTCACACACTGCAATGATCAATGATTAGCTTTGAACGGCATTTGAACAAGCCACAGTTTGCCTGAATTCATACTGCATACTAACCGAAAACATAATTATATCTGAATATAATATAAAGGTAAAGGTTCCCCCGCACATGTGTGCTAGTCGTTTCCGACTCTAGGGGCCGGTGCTCATCTCCGTTTCAAAGCCGAAGAGCCAGCGCTTGTCCGAGGACGTCTCCGTGGTCATGTGGCCGGCATGTGCATTTGCTGTTTGGCTAGCATGTCATTTTATTATATAATAATAATAATAATAATAATAATAATAATAATAATAATAATAATAATAATAATAATAATGATGATGATGACAACTGTTGATGAGAAAGACAAAAATGTCTGGATAGTGGATGTTGCAGTATCCAGAGACAGCAGAAGTGAAGAGAAACAACTGGAGAAAATCACAAAATACAAAGGCCCGCAAATAGGAATAGAATGACTTTGGCAAAAGAAAACAGTGATAGTACCAGTAATAATAGGCATGATGGGTGCAGTTCCAAAACATCTAGAGTACTACTTGAACACTGTCGGCATTGACAAACATCACCATCAGTCAATTGCAAAAGACAGCTTTCCTTGGAATAGCTTACATCCTGTGATGATACCTTTAATATCATCAATAAACAAAATCTTCCCAAGGTCAAATTCCTTTTGGATGAATTTGGGAAGGACTCCATAGGTAGATAAAAATATCAAATCCAGTCTAGATATCTGGCTGAATATGCAACCAATTATAATCATTTATTAAACGTCTCTGCTGCCCAGCTCCCACTGACTCTGGGTGGTTTATTAATTTTTTTAAAAGATTAAAAACTTTTTAAAATGCATGGTCTGTCTGAGCATTGTTGAGGCTTTGCTTCTGGACCCACCATCAAATTCTAATATCCCTGTAAACCACCAGGTGCATATATATGGGATTATAAATTTGACACAGAAAATTTGTGCTTGTAATTTTATGCATGGGCTGAAGCTCACAATTTGCTAGCTTCAGTCTTAGAAACACACACTTTTACCACTCACTTTTCCTTATCTTGAAAGGGCAGAGCATCAAATATTGCTTTGTATTCATCCAAAACAAATTTGATCTTTTCATGTGCATAAGGAAGAAGTTGGGTGCGAATCTGCAAAAAAGAAAAAGATGTAGAAGTGATTCCATACAAGACATTGGTGAGCTGTGCTCACACTCTTTTCATAGTGGCATTTAGCCTATAATAAATCAGAGCAATAGCATCAAGGCAGGCTCCTTTATCCATGAATGTTCCCCATATGCATTTCTCTTCTTAATTCCAAAATTCAACATTGCTGAATGAAACTGGGGGATGTTGAACAGACAAAAGGAAAGACAATGCATGCAACAGATCTCATTCCCAAAGGAAGCAGATGCCTTGCTAATTCTGAATGTAGGACAACCATATTTTGGTTGCAAAATACAGACCACCATTAGGTGGCAGCAAAGACTCTGACCTGTATGTTACCTCTCTGTTGCCATCTTCAGATTCCTGCAGATTTTGCAGATGTCATTTAATTATAGGGTTAAGAGGATTCAACCATTAATTAATAATGGAAGAGTTCTTGACCTATGATCACAACTGAGCGCAAAATTTATGTTGCTAAAAAAGGTAGTTGTTAAGTGAGTTTTCTCTGTTTTACTATCTTTCTTGCTACAGTTGTCAAGTGAATCAGTGCAGTTAAGTTAATAACATGGTTGTTAAGTGAATCTGGTTTCCCTATTGACTTTGCTCGTTAGAAGCTGGTTGGGAAGATTGCAAATGGCAATCACACTACCTTGGGATGCTGCAACTGTTGTAAGTGCAAGGACTGGTTGTAAGTCACTTTCTTCATTGTAGCTGTAATTTTGAATGGTTGCAAAATGAATGATTGTAAGTTAAGGACTACATGTATACATGTAGCAAAAGCAATATCACCCATCTGGGTGCTTGCAGAGGACTTACCTCATGGAAGATCTCTGTCAGCTTCTCTGATTTATCTGCATAGTGCCACTGCATATCAAGGGTGTTGGAACACAAGATAAAACAGCCAGATGGTTTGAGAATCCGGTCCATTTCTTTTATGAAACTGGGGATATCAAACCAGTGCACAGCGGTGAAGGCTGTGATGAGATCCACAGAGTTATCCTCAAATGGCAACTCCTCTGCAGGACATGCACTATGGGAGAGAACAGCAAAGGGATCATTATTTAGTACTCATTCTCTGCCAGCAAACAGTTAATTGCATCTGCCTTCTATAGCAATAAAAGGGACGCGGTGACTCAGTGGGTTAGGATGCTGAGCTTGTTGATCAGATGGTGGCTTGTTTGGCGGGTCGAAACCCTAGTGCCGCGTAGCAGAGTGAGCGCCTGTTACTTGTCCCAGCTTCTGCCAACCTAGCAGTTTGAAAGGACGTAAAAATGCAAGTAGAAAAATAGGGACCACTACGGTGGGAAGGTAACAGCGTTCCATGCACCTTTAGCATCTACTCATGCCGGCCACATGACCACGGAGACGTCCTCGGACAAGCGCTGGCTCTTCGGCTTTGAAACGGAGATGAGCACTGGCCCCTAGAGTTGGAAACGACTAGCACGCATGTGCGGCGGAACCTTTACCTTTATTTTCTATAGCAATAGCAATAGCACTTAGATTTATATATCACTTCACAGTGCTTTACAACCCTCTGTAAGCAGCTTACAGAGTCAGCATCTCGTCCCCAACAATCTGGCGTCTCATTTTACCCACCTCGGAAGGATGGAAGGCTGAGTCAGCCTTGAGCCAGTGAGAATTGAACTGCCAAACTGCAGGCAGCCAGCAGTCAGCAGAAGTAGCCTGCAGTACTGCATTCTAACCACTGCGCCCCCACGGCTATACCATCTCCTGGTGAAACTTTGACTGCACTTTTCCCCCCAAAGTTTTGCTCTCTGCTTCAACTTGCTTACCAATCTAAGGAGCCAACCACCTTGGCTTGACCACGCAAAACCTGTACTTAAAGGGCAATATTTGATCTATGTATCCTGAGCTTTGAAGGGGGTGGATTTGAAAATTTGGAGGTTCAAATTCTTCTTAGTCGCTCCACCATTTCCCAATGAAAGTATAAGACTGGAGCAAAAAATCCCACCATCATTCAGAGGGCAAGGGATAACACCTGACACATTCTGGAGAGAGAAAGTACCTGAGGATGGGCTCCAGTAGGAGTCTGAAAGCTTAGAAGAATAGCGCTCTGGTCCAGGTGACCGACTCAGATTGGATCCTGTAACATTATCCACGGACACCTATATTTGCCTTCATATGATAATGTCTTAATATTTTAATCTGTTTTAGTTTTACAGTTTTAATATACCTTTATATGTTGTTTTAACTTTTGATTAGGAACTGCCCAGAGTTGGGTAGAATATGGGTGGCTATATAAATGTTTTAAACAAACAAATAGGGATTTCTCTGGGTATAAAAAAAGGCCAAAGAACAATCAAACATTTGGACAATTTTGACTGATCCAAGTCTGATTATTTGCCACAAAAATCTTTGCTCATCATTAGTGAGCTTATTTTAAGGAAGAGGCTTAGGGCTCTGAGTGTTTACTTACATATATGAGACATTGGGAGGATGTTGTGCTCGCTTTGCTTCCTCAATCTGAGCTTCACTTACGTCTGTTCCAACCACCTTCTCAAAATACTTGGCCAGCAGGAGAGTATTTTGACCTGAACCACATCCCACGTCCACTCCCAGCTGGAAGCAATTCACCTTTGGAGGAAAAAGAACAATGAATGTCAAAGTCACAGAATGATTTATAGCAGGGGTCCCCAACCCTCAGGCAGCAGCCCACTACAGGGCCGTGGAACTGAGCTGCACTAGCAGCGGGCAAGAGCACAGGCACAGGCACAGCTCCGCTTGCACAAGCAGCAGGTGCTCACACATGAAGCTCCATTAGTGCAAGCGGCTGGCAACGGAGCTGTGAGTGCTCACACAAAATCATCTCCAGTCGCCAGACCACCAAGCCAGAAAGGTAGGTGACCACTGATTTATAGCGCTATCTTCTCCAATATTTCAGAAAAGAAGGGTTCTTACTTTTCAACAACAGGTTCTAAACTAACTGTTACTACCTAATTTATATATCCCCTTCATGGATTACTGCCTTGTCGTGGCGAAGGGGCTTGTGTAATTCAATGAAGCTATGAGCTATGCCGTGCAGGGCTACCCAAGACGGACAGGTCACAGCAGAGAGTTCTGACAAAACGTGATCCACTGGAGAAGGAAATGGCAACCCACTCCAGTATCTTTGCCATGAAAACCCCATGAACAGAACCAAAAGGCAAAACAATATGACGCTGGAAGATGAGCCCCTCAGGTCGGAAGGCGTCCAATATGCTACTGGGGAAGAGCAGAGGGCTAGTACTAGTAGCGCCAGAAAGAATGAAGCGACTGGGCCAAAGCTGAAAGGACGCTCAGCTGTGGATGTGTCTGGTGGTGAAAGGAAAGTCCGATGCTATAAAGATTTTTTCTCCATAGGAACCTGGAATGTAAGATCCATGAATCAAGGAAAGCTGGATGTGGTCAAACAAGAGATGACAAGACTGAACATCGACATCTTAGGTATCAGCGAACTAAAATGGACAGGAATGGGTGAATTTAATTCAGATGACCATCAGGTATACTACTGCGGGCAAGAATCCCTCAGAAGAAATGGAGTAGCTTTCATAGTCAATAAAAGAGTAGGAAAAGCAATCCTGCGATACAATCCTCAAAATGACAGAATGATCTCAGTTTGAATCCAAGGCAAACCATTCAATATCACAGTAGTCCAAGTCTATGCCCCAACCACCAGTGCTGAAGAGGATGAAATTGACTGGTTCTATGAAGCCCTACAGCACCTTATAGAACTAACACCAAAAAATGATGTCCTTATCATCGTGGGGGATTGGAATGCTAAAGTAGGAAGCCAAAAGATAACTGGAATAACAGGCAAGTTTGGCCTTGGAGTACAAAATGAAGCAGGGCACAGGCTGATAGAATTTTGTCAAGAGAATACGATGGTCATAGCAAATACTCTTTTCCAACAACCCAAGAGACGGCTCTAAACATGGACATCACCAGACGGTCAACACAGAAATCAGATTGACTATATGCTCTGCAGCCAAAGATGGAGAAGCTCTATACAGTCAGTAAAAACAAGACCAGGAGCTGACTGTGGCTCAGACCAGGAGCTTCTCATTCCAAAGTTTAGGCTTAAACTGAAGAAAGTAGGGAAAAGCGCTAGGCCACTCAGGTTTGAATTAAATCATATCCCTGTTCAGTATACAGTAGAGGTGACAAATAGATTTAAGGAATTAGATCTGATAGACAGAGTGCCTGAAGAACTATGGACAGAGGTTCGCAACATTGTACAACAGGTAGCAACCAAAACCATCCCAAAGAAAAAGAAATGCAAGAAAGCAAAATGGCTGTCTGAGGAAGCTTTGCAAATAGCTGAGGAAAGGAGGGAAGCGAAAGGCAAGGGAGAAAAAGAAAGATACGCCCAATTGAATGCAGAATTCCAGAGAATAGCTAGAAGAGATAAGAATGCCTTCTTAAATGAACAGTGCAATGAAATAGAAGAAAACAATAGAATAGGGAGGACCAGAGATCTTTTCAAGAAAATTGGAGAGATGAAGGGAACGTTTAATGCAAAAATGGGCATGATAAAGGACCAAAATGGCAGGGACCTAGCAGAGGTAGAAGAGATTAAGAAGAGGTAGCAAAATTACAGAGAAGAACTATACAAGAATGAGCTTAACGTCCCTGATAATCACAATGAGGTGGTCACTGACCTCGAGCCAGACATCCTAGAATGTGAAGTGAAGTGGGCCTTAGAAAAGCTGAGCAACAACAAAGCTAGTGGAGGTGACAGTATTCCAGCTGAGCTATTAAAAATCTTAAAAGACGATGCAGTAAAAGTGCTACATCTATTTGCCAGCAACTTTGGAAAACTCAACAGTGGCCACAGGATTGGAAAAGATCAGTTTACATTCCAATTCCAAAGAAAGGCAGTGCCAAAGAATGTTCAAACTATCGCACCATTGCACTCATTTCTCATGCTAGTAAAGTTATACTTAAAATCCTACAAGCTAGACTCCAGCAGTATGTGGATCGAGAACTACCAGAAGTACAGGCAGGATTTCGAAGAGGCAGAGGAACTAGAGATCAAATTGCCAACATACGCTGGATCATGGAGAAAGCTAGAGAGTTCCAGAAAAACATCTACTTCTGCTTCATTGACTATGCTAAAGCCTTTGATTGTGTGGATCATAACAAACTGTGGCAAGTTCTTAAAGAGATGGGCGTACCAGACCATCTTATTTGTCTCTTGAGAATCCTATATGTGGGCCAAGAAGCAACAGTGAGAACTGGACACGGAACCACTGATTGGTTCAAAATTGGGAAAGGAGTCCGGCAAGGCTGTATACTGTCGCCCTGCCTATTTAACTTACATGCAGAGCACATCATGAGAAAGGCAGGGCTAGATGAATCAAAAGTTGGAATTAAGATTGCCGGAAGAAATATCAACAAACTAAAATATGCAGATGATACCGCTCTAATGGCAGAAAGTGAAGAAGAACTAAAGAGCCTCTTGTTGCGGGTGAAGACGAAGAGTGTAAAAGTTGGGTTGAAACTTAACATTAAGAAAACCAAGATCATGGCATCCTGCCCTCTCAATTCCTGGCAAATAGATGGGGAAGAAATGGAGGTAGTGACAGATTTTATTTTCCTGGGCTCCAAGATCACTGCAGATGGGGACTGTAGCCAAGAAATTAAAAGACGCTTGCTCCTCGGGAGGAAAGCCATGACAAATCTAGACAGCACACTAAAATGCAGAGACATCACCTTGTCAACAAAAGTGCGTATAGTCAAGGCTATGGTCTTCCCAGTTGCAATGTATGGCAGTGAAAGTTGGACCATAAAAAAGACTGAGCACCAAAGAATTGAGGCCTTTGAACTATGGTGCTGGAGAAGACTCCTGCGAGTCCCTTGGACTGCAAGGCGATCAAACCGGTCAGTCCTAGAGGAGATCAACCCTGACTGCTCTTTAGAAGGCCAGATCCTGAAGCTAAAACTCAAATACTTTGGCCACCTAATGAGAAGGAAGGACTCACTGGAGAAGAGCCTAATGCTGGGAAAGGTTGAGGGCAAGAGAAGAAGAGGACGACAGAGAATGGTGGCTGGATGGAATCACTGAAGCAGTAGGTGTGAGCTTAAATGGACTCCAGAAGATGGTAGAGGACAGGAAGGCCTGGAGGAACGCAGTCCACAGGGTCGCGATGGATCGGAAACGACTTCACAGCTAACAACAACAACAAATTTAAATATGTCTTCTTGCCATTAGCGAACTACCTTTGATGTCATGGAAATGCAAAACTTGCCTGGGTTCCCTGTCTTGATGATTTCTAGCACCTCCGAAAGATAAAAGATTTATCTCTGGTGCCTTTTTGTTTCTAAAAACACCTTTGTGGCATTGTGATCTCAAGAAATTTTTTTTCAGGAAATAAAAATGTTAGGCAGTACTCATCTGTACACATGGAACTGACTAAAAAGCAGAAATTTTGCAAGTGGCTGAGAGATACAGGTGGGAGGTTATCAAGTGCTTATGGTCATGAGTTACCCAATCTTGGACTAAATTTGAGAAAACAATCCATAGCATATTAAGACAAATTAAGCAAAATACATAGAAACATGGACCCTATTCTCCATCCTGACCAAAAAAAAAAAGCATTTTGTACCATAAATGCCCACTTGTGTTTTTATTCTCAGATCGCTGATTCCACCTCCCTCTAGGCCGGTCTTTCTCAACCTCAGCAACTTTAAGATGGTGACTCCAACTCCGAGAATTCTCCATGATAGCCTGTGGAATTCTGGGGGTTGGAATCCATACGTCTTAAAGCTGCTAAGGTTGAAAAACGCTTATGAAATAAACAATAACACCACCAGATGGATTCAACGTGTGATTCTCAACGGAACCACATCTACATGGAAGGAAGCGTGCAGTGAGATACATCAAGGTTCCGTTTTGGGCTTAAGGGCTCTTCAATCACTTCACAAATGGCCCAGATGAGAGCATCGATGGGGCACTCATCAAATTTTCAGGTAACCAAGTTGGGGGCAAATTGCTACCTTTTGAAAGAGAGATTCAAAATTCAGACTTGAGCATTGGGTCCTATCCAACAAGAAGCCATTCAGTGATGAAAAAAATTAAGACCCTGACTTAGGCAGGAAAAAAAACAAACAAATGCATAAGTAGAGGATAAACAGCACCTGGCTCAATCAAAATGCCTGTGAGAGAGAGTTGGCTCACCACTTAAGTATGTGTGTTGCAGCTGCCAAAAAAAGCCAACAGAATCCTAGGCAGCATCAACAGAGGGATAGCATCACGATAAGTGGAAATGATAGCACCCCTCTATACCGGCTAATGGGGCCATATCTGGCATCCAGTTCTGGTTACCGCAGTACAAAAAAAGATGCTCAGACCTTGGAAAGAGTGCAGAGAAGAGCAACAAAAGATGATAAGAGGTCAGGAGGCTAAATCATACGATAAACATTTAAGGGAGCTTGGTATGTTTTTAGCCTAACGAAGAGAAGACATGATAGCAGTCTTTCAATATCTGAAGGGCTGCCACAGAGTAGAGGGCACTGATTTATTCTCCAGAGCATCTGAGAGCAGCACAAGAAGCAGTGGGTAGAAACTCATCAGGGGGAGATCCAACCTGGAAGTAAGTAAGAATCTCCTGACGGTGAGAATGATTTTAAAAATGGAACAACTTGTCTCCCAGAATTGTGGATAGCAATAGCAGTTAGACTTTTATACCGCTATATACCACTTCACAGTGCTTTACTGCCCTCTCTAAGCGGTTTAGAGAATCAGCATCTTGCCTCCGACAATCTGGGTCCTCGTTTTACCAACCTCAGAAGGATGGAAGGCTGAGTCAACCTTGAGCTGCTCAAAATCGAATTCCTGGAGCGAGCAGTCAGTTAGCTTGTAGTACTGCATTCTAACCATTGCACCCCCACAGATGATCCATCACTGGAGGTTTTAAAGAAAAGACTGGCAGCCATTTATATGGGATGGTATAAGGACTCCTGTCTTGAGCAGGGGGTTGGACTATTAGAAGATCTCCGAGATCTCTTCCATTCCTACGATTCTATAGCCTCGGCCAGGAGTAGGCAACTTTGGCTCTTTTATGACTCGTGGACTTCAACTCCCAGAATTCCTGAGCCAGGTTGCCTATCCCTGGCTCTGTTTTCTTGTGACTCTGCACCTCCAACTTTGCTAATCTAGCATTTTGTTCCCACAATGGTCTATTTATCTATCCATCAATCTATTGATCTATCGTTTCCCCCATTCAGCTTTAAAAAAAAATGATAGGCATCCTTTTTCATTTTATTAGATTTGCATACGTTTGAAATATATGAAATGGTTCTCTCCACGTTTTGCTTTTTTTCTTGCTTATTTCAGTTAAATGTTTTACTTTTATTTCTTTTGGGGGAATAACAAAACATTTGGTATCTGGATTACTAATCCACCCAATTTTCTATCCAGAGAGTAAAACAATGATGTAAAAAAACATTAGGATTTTGTCAGAAATGTTGAAAACTTGGTATGCCTGCAATATATATTTTTTAATCTTACATGTTCAATTGTTCGGGGGCACAGAAAGCAGCCAGACGTTTAAAAGCGGGTCCCACTTTTTTGTGCAAAAACTGAGAATACAGACTGTATAAATGAAATATAAATATAGCAATTATTCTGCCTCAGAGTCCTAGCCTTTCACTAGCAAAACTGCTTTATTCCAAATCAAACATTGGTCCGATTATCACTTCATCACTTCAGAATGTCAACTCTATTAGAGTGATGCAATTTGGCATGCAAAGAGCAACTATATCTCTTCTCTGAAATACAAAGATTCTAGTCCTCATGTTTCTAAGTGCTAAATGTTCTTCTTTTACTTGGGGGTTCTCCACCCTGACAGACGGGAGCTGTTCATACTGGAGAAGGGATTTTCCCTGCTGCAGTTGGATTCAGTGGACCATTTTCACCTGCGACTACATCTCTCAATGTTCCCACGCAATCCGCTCTCCCATCCTTTACCTTTTTCTCTAGGAACGCGAGGACCACCGCTTGCAAATTCTCCTGAAGCGAGAACCTGTATTTCTGATAGAAAGCAGCATGATCTTTATCCGCAAACAGGCGAGAGGCCATTTCCTAGCGATGGAGGAACTTTCAACTTTGACAAAGATATACAGGAGGGAGGCTGACGTCGCCTCTGCCCACCTCCGCCCTTTCCATACACACGCACACGGCTAGGTGGAAAAAACGGGACGGAATTTGCAGAACGGCTCCTTTGCGCATAAACCGAGGCGCCGCTTTAGGGAATATTTTAGCATCGTATTCCCAAACGTGATTGGTTCTCCGGAAGGGGGACAAGAACCAATGGGTGGAAGCTTTTCAGAAAGAGATCCAAGTTTGAAAAAAAATCGTTCTTATAATCGGGAAATTATTCCTTAAAACTGAATTTCTCAACCTCAGAATTTTTAAGCTGTGTGAACTACAACTCCCAGAATTCTGGTGTTGTAACTGCTCCATCATTGGAGGTTAATTCTAATTCTGATTAATTCTTATGCGTTAATAAATATCCTGTGAAAGCTCTAAAGACTGCTTTTGTCCTAGCACAATCTAGTTCTGGAAGATCTTTGTTAAAACTCCTGCTTCAGGTTAATACAAATGAATGTTAGCTAACATTCATTTGTATTAACCTGAAGCAGGCTTTTTAACAAAGATCTTCCAGAATTAGATTGTGCTAGGACAAAAGCAATCTTTTAGATTCCTGTCCTCTGCAGGGATTGGACTAGTTGGACTTTCAAGAAAATACTGAATTGCCATTTATCCAGAATGCTAGGCTCTCCTGCAATTGGTGTAAGGTTGGATAGAAGACTTCCAAGGTCCCTTCAGCTCTCTTATTCCATCTTCCAGATCAGAGGTGGGGAACTATGGCTCTTTTATGACTTGTGGACTTCAAATCCCAGAATTCCTGAGGCACAAGTCATAAAAGGAGCATAGTTCTCCATCCTTGTTCTAGAATCTAGACGATCTCCAAGTTTTCTTGCCACCTATGAATCTATAATAAGGGCAATGATGACAAAAATGAAATAACCTCTATAGCACATCCCTTCGCGATCCTGGATGTGGTGGCCTTTGACAAAGAAAATCACACACTCTCCTTCGAGAGAAAGATCACTCTCGCTAGATGGAAAGGTTTGTTTAAAAAAAGGAAAACAAAAGATAAGTTTAAATAGGCAGACACAAAATAGCGACAAATGGGTTAAAATATAGAAGTGTTCAGTCATTCTAAGCTACATTAAGGGATTATAGAATGGAATTTTATTAATAAATTGGTGGCTTCTTCCTCCAGTAATGTTGATTTATATTTTTTATATACATTGAACATGTCTTAGTCTTGATTGTTCGTTGTTTTGCGTGCATTGACAATTGTTTGCACCTAATGCTTGGATATTACTTGTTCTGTAATACATACATTGTCAAAGTCCTAAAAGATTTTTTTTGTCCTACAGTAGCACTATCTAGTTCTGGAAGATCTTTCTTTGTTAAAAATCCTGCTTCAGGTTAATACATTCCTTGTTGTATGAACTCCTTGCTAGTGCTCAATATGTGAAACAGTTATCAAAAGCGTTATTGTCTTGAGCAAACAAGGCCTGGATGGATTTCAAATGCTGAGTCATTGTGCCATGTCAGTTTTGCATCTGATGAAATGGAGACAGATTTTATAACAAATAGGCTACTTCTGTCCTTACTATTAGTTTGTAACTCCAGAATAAGATCTACTGAACTCAGTAGGGCTCTCATTTTAAAACACAAATCTGCAAGATTGCACTCTGGTCTTTTAAAAATGGTTTTTGCTTGCTTGTTTTCTTGCTTTCATCCTCTCCTTTTTTAGACTGAGCTGAACTGTAATTATTTCTGCTTTCCATGGAAACCAGCTTTTCTAAGTATTGATTAGATAACCTATAGTATTACAGTACTCAGTGCAGGTTAATTAACTGTTGCTGGAATCACAATATAGCTGCTTACTCTGCGGTCCAGTGTCTGCCTCCCTTACAGAAAAAACGCTCAGTCCTTGATCTGGGAGGAAGCAGAAATTATAACTTTGGAGGCAGCAAAAGATGAGAATCACAACATTACTGTACAAAGAAACAACTTATTGGTTCCTTTTGCTGTTAGGTTTGAAGAAAGTGAAAAGCTGTAAACCTATTTAAAAACTTAGGATTGAGGCAGTTGCCTTGTGGTCAAAAAGTGTGGCTACCAATTGTTTTTTTTTCTAATTCAGAACACATAGCCTGTGAAGATGTAAAATTTTTACGTGAAATGAAATTTTCACATGAAAATTGTAATTTTAAAATAGATGAATAGGCAAGCTTATAGCAGCTGTGCATTTTGATGTTGGAAAATGGGACTGGAGAGTTGACCCAATCCCACGGGGATGATAGGAATATTATATCTTGCATATTTATGTTGCTTTTTCTTCCGGAGGGCATCTGTTATGCAGACAACCCAAAACGTCTCAGGAAGCATGAGGGCCTGATGAACCACACCAGATAGGTAGAAAGGAAGAAAACTTTTATTTTCAAATAAAAGGTTGCCCAAAATGGACACACCTCTGCTTGGAATGGACCCCTTTTTCAAAAGTGTACATTGCCATGAATTACTCATGGGAGCATACATCCCTGTAAACCAATATTAAAAAGCAATATCATGTATATATTTCAGTGGTCATATTAACATATTTCAACCAAAGGTTACAAACTATGCAAATACCTTTACTTGATTAATAGCATTCCCATACTCAAAAGCATTCCAACTCTCAGAATTCCAGTCCGTACAACTTAACCTTGCCAAATACACTGGTCCACCATATTGTGCAGACTACATGATTTGTTCTGTGTAAAACAGTGTTTCTTATTTTTTTTGCTGTTAGGACACCTTTCACTTTTAATAATATTTTGTTTGTGTGGCTTGTATTTATCAATATTTATTGTATTAAAATTTATAGAATAACATTGAATCGTGTAAAAATAACAACATCGATCCCATTAGATAATAACATAAAGATGTGTAATAGTACATGGGGATGTCCTTGGAAGACTGGGCCCAGAGATGCTACCAAGGGACCAATCGATAAGAGACTGCATAGTCTGCAGCTGAATAGCAAGAAGCTCAGAAGGCACTTTCCCTAGTCCAGGGGTAGGCAACCTTGGCTCTTTTATGACTCGTGGACTTCAACTCTCAGAATTCCTGAGCCAGTGAGAACCTGTATTTCTGATAGAAAGCAGCATGATCTTTATCCTCAGACAGGCGAGAGGCCATTTCCTAGCGATGGGGAAACTTTTAAACTTTGACAGAGATATACAGGAGGGAGGCTGACGTCCTCTGCCCACCTCCGCTCTTTCCATACCCAGGCACAGGCAAGGTGGAAAAAACGGGACGGAATTTCCGGAACGGCTCCTTTGCACATAGCATAGCTGGCTCAGGAATTCTGGGAGTTGAAGTCCACGAGTCACAAAAGAGCCAAAGTTGCCTACTCCTGCCCTAGTTTCTCAGGCTGTAGAGGAGACAGCAAGAGAATTGTACTTTCAGACTTGGAAGGTTCTGTTAATATAGCTTCACAGTAAATTAATATTAGCTCATCTAGTGTTATTTCCTGTCTCGTCTACCTGTTTCAAATTTGTGCACATACCTTCAATATCTAGCAAAAGATTTTGATTTCGTGGTCTGGGGGGGGGGAAACTCAGGTATCCTTGGACCACACTTGAAGAAATACTAATATGAGCTATTGTACGTTAATCCCTGAATAGCATGATAGTTAAAACGGTTATACACTTTTTGAACAGCACAGAAAAAAAATATTTGCCAAACATTATTGCATCTCCCTTTATTTAGTCTTCTCTTTTGCAAACCTAGTATCAGTTGTTTCTTTAACTGTTCCTCACAGGGTTGGTTTTAAATGCCTTCTTATTGTGGTTGCTGTCGTATGGCTGTGTTCCAGTTTCTCCACATCCTTTTGAAATTGCATTACCCAGATTGGACCCCATATCCCCAAGTGCATCCTAGCCAACAAAAAGTACATTGGAACTATGAACATAAATCAATTGAAAGCATTGTTAATCTCATCCAGGATTGCATGCATCATTTTTGCTGCTACATCACTGCTCTGGATCATGTTCAGCTGATGCTCCATTACCAGTTTTTTTCAGCTGCAGGTCATAAAATTGGGTGCAATTCACTTAACAACTGCTTTGCTTAGCAACAGAAATTCTGGTCCCAATTGCAGAAGTAAGTTGACGACTGCCTGTATTATAAAATGTGAGGTCTCCACCTTTAGAATTCATACCCCACCATAAACCGAAAAAGCCAATTATCCAGCAAGTTGAATGTATTGTAGATTTTTAAACTCCTTCCACACCGTAGAGCAGAATGTCTCACTGTTTCTTCTAGCTATTTTTCCTGTCAGTTCTTGAATTATTATTTTCATTATTTGACATCTTGGCTGTAATAAAGATACGGTTTATAAAAGGAGGATGAAAGAAACTTCAAGCTGAATTTTCTGCTTCTTGTGCTTGCAGGGAATTTCAGCTCCTTGTCTTGTTGCCATTTATGTAGGAGTAAAGAAAAGACATGAGCTACTTAAGGATCAGGGGAATAGTTGGAAACAGAGTGACTCATGCTTGTTGCAGTAAGGGGGGGGAATTTTTCCTCTGAAGTTAGAAAAATCAGAGAGATTATGTATGTCCAATATTTAAACCCCCGCACTGCTCAAAAAAGGATAGGATTTCCTAAAGATGCTTTTTCTAGAGGCAATTGGACTTCCTTTGTTTTTCCTTGAAGACGTTTCCCTCCTCATCCAAGAAGCTTCTTCAGTTCAAGCTGAATGGTGGAGAATGGAATGAGGGCACAGGTAAACCTTCCTTCCTTTCCTCTCTACATGGGGCTACCCTTGAAGACCACTTGGAGGCTCCAACTGGTACAGAATGCAGCCGCGAGAGTTGTGTTGGGAGTTTCCCGACACTCCCACGTTACACCTCTGCTCCGCGAGCTGCATTGGCTTCCAGTTGTCTTCCGGGTGAGATTCAAGGTGTTGGTAATGACCTACAAAGCCCTACATGGCATGGGTCCGGAATACCTTGGGGAGCACCTGCGGCTGGCGTCAACTTCCCCCCGCCCAGTTCGCTCCCACAGAGAGGGCCTCCTCAGGGTGCCACCAGTCACAGAATGTCGACTGGTGGCCCCCAGGGGGAGGGCGTTCTCTGTGGGCGCGCCGGATTTATGGAACCATCTTCCGGTCGAGCTGCGGATGGCGCCTGACCTCCGCTCCTTCCGGCGCGATCTCAAAACCTACCTTTTTGAACAAGCTGGCCTGGCCTGATGGGATGGGGTTGGGTTTTATAAATCTGTTTTAACTTTTTTAATGTGTATTAACTTATTCATGGGCATTGTTGTTTAATTGCTTTTAATTTTTGTATCTTGTTTTTTAATATGTATTGCCCTGTTCACCGCCCTGAGTCCTTCGGGAGAAGGGCGGTATACAAATTAAATTAATAAAATAATAACAAATAATAATAAATAAATTTATATTTACTTATTTAAGGAATTTATTAGGCTGCCCAACTCATAATCTATGCTTTTGTAGTGGGGTATTTCAATCAATAGAAAACAAAAAGAATAACATAAAGCCAATATAACAAAGCACAGTGCCACACCTAGCCAAGGCTGAGCATAAACAAGCATTCACAAGAGAAAGGGCTCAGTTGACATCCTGGTCCAATACAGGGGAGTATTGTTGGGTCTTCATAGTTCTACAAAAGTCCGAACCTACAAAATATTCCATCCACATCTGAACCTTGGGGATGACAAGTGCTCTTTCCAAAGGACCGAGGCACATTAATAGAGAAGTCATGTTTCCTACCTAGATCTCAGCTTGTACACCTTCTACAGCCTAGTGGGATGGGAATAAATATAGATAGGTAGTCCTGCAAATAACTTCTCCTGTGCCATGTAGGGTTTTGTAGGGGATAACCAGCACCTTGAACAAGCATTCTGAAGCTTACCTGGAGCCAGTGCAGCTCACATAGAAGGGGATTACATGGGCATACCAAAATGTGGCCATTTTGTTTGTACCGCTGGAGTCTGGACCAGTTGCACCTTCTGATAGTCTTCAAGGGCAGACCCATTGCAGAAGTCCAACCAAGGCAGGGGAAGATCAAGGTGTTAGTGACTGTGACTCCTTATCCAGAAACAGGAGAAACTGACGCATGAGGTGGGCAAAGGCACTCCTAGCTATATCTGCCTCCCCCTCCCCCTCCTCAAGGAATAACCACATTCAGGAGGAAACTCAAATTGTCCACAGGTGTCTGAACAGCGCCACCCAGAACCAAAGATACATCATCTTCAGAACTATGTCCTTGAGGGCCCAAAATCCACAGCCTGTCAGTGTCATGGCTCCGATAGATGAGAGCAAATAAATCAGAACTCCAAGGCCAGAGGATTTCTCAAAAAACATGTTTATTGGTTACATAGTATTGGCATGATCTAAAGTGAAACCGAGACTGAAATTCCCTCCAAAAAGTTACACTATTACAAAGTTACAACTTCCCACCCCAGTGCTATGTAATCAGCTACGTTCTCCAATAGAACAGTTTGGCGGGCTTTCTGCCCAACTGCTCCCCGCTCCCAATCTAAATGGCAGAAATGACCTTGGTTCCCACGGGACATTGAATTGTTTAGCCTGGCAGAAATCCTCCACACCCCCTCCCATCTTGTGGCAACCTAGAATGAGCAAGAGGGCTTCAGCCAGGTTTGTTGTAGAGTTGACACCCAATTTTACTAGGGGGTCCATCAAACCTGTTCCTCCCCATCCCACAGAAATCAAAACAGCATCCCTTGACTGGTGAGTATCATTGAATATCACCAGCTGACTGATGGCATTTCTTGTCCCAGCGAATGACCTCACCCAACAACTTCATTCAGAAGTTAAATAAAAGGCACCCTCAGGCACCTCACAAAACAGTGAAACAGTTACGTACTCAATGAGGATCAGTTCCACGACCACCATCTGCATAGGGAGCCTATTGCAGATAGTCCTCGAATTATGATCAGAATTAAGCCCAAAATTTTGGTTGCTAAATGAGATGGTTAAGTGAATTTTGTCCCATTTTATGACCTTTTTGCCACATGTGTTAAGTGAATCTGGCTTCCCCATTGACTCTGCTTGTTAGAAGGTCACAAAAGGTGATCACATGACCCCAGGACACCACAATTGTCATGAGTATGACTCAGTTGCTAAGCATCTGGATTTTGATCACATGACCGTGAAGATGCTGCAAGGGTCATACGTGTGAAAAATGGTTCTAAGTCGCTTTTTTCAGTGCTGTTGTAATTCTGAATAGTCACCAAATGAACTGTTGTAAGTTGGGGGCTACCTCTACAAACTGGTCCCTACGAAAGCTCCATGTTGCTTTAAAAATCCTGTCCCAGAGGAGCCACAACCTGTAGAAGTTGGGTCTCTGTGAATCAAAGGCAGCTGTTCTTCAGTCTGGATCTTGTCAGCTGGTTCTTTTTGGAAGCCTGGGGGAATGACTGATGAATCACAGAGAACTCAAGGCTCAGTTACAGGACTCTATCCATCACTTTTGAGTCAGCAGAAAACTTTGCCCGCATTGGCATTTGCTGCACCAGTAGCTGCTCCCTGCCCTGCCGTAGGCATGAAGCCAGCAGATGGTGATTTAATTAGAAATGAAAATGCCTCTCAAAGAAATGCTGCCATTCAAATTGCCAGTGGGAAGGACACCTCAAAACTGGAAAGAAAAGAAATATCCACATTCTGTTTGTTTTCCTCATTTTTCCATCTCTGCCACATAGGGTTATCTAGCATGGACAATTAAACAACTTGAAGGTCGTATGTATGGTTGCTATCTTCTTTTGCAAGAAAAATCTGCTTACGCTGAGTGGGTGATAGATCACATTACTGCTTCTGCTGTGCAAAAAAGGTCATAACAAAGTAATTTCCTTTTATTTGGGATCCAATGTACTTGAGGGAGCAGGATCAAAAAAGTCCGGGGGGGGGGATATGAGACAGATACTCAGAATAAGCTCAGTTTAAGGAGCGTTCAGTGTTTAAAGATGCTGAGATTGTCAGCTGAAAAACTGACGATCTGGATTCAAGACCCGAGCGCTGCACGATGGGGGATGAGCTTCTGTTACAAATGTGAGTAGATAAATAGGTGCCACTTTGGTGAGAAAGTAACAGTGTTCCATAAACTCTGTTTTCCCGAAAGTGAGGCCTACCCTGGAAATAAGCCCTAGCTTGATTTTTGGCAGTGGGCCTAACATAAGCCCTACCCCCAAAATAAGCCCTAGTTTGGGGCGAGGCACACCTAAAAATCAAACTAGGGTGGGGGGTGGGGTATGTGGATCTGCCCCACGTGCCCTGCACCCACTCACCTTGCAGCCAGGCCTCTCCTTGCTAGCCCACTTCTTCTGTGGCGTCTTCTGAATCCATAGCTTGGTACTCGGCTGCATAGGCCTTCCAGAAAGGCCTGACTGCGAAATGCAGGCCGGAATGCAGCTGCACAATGCAGCTGTTCCTTCAGTCAGAAGAAGTGGGCCAGCTGGGCTGGACTGTCCGTGCCAGAGTTGAGTATAAAAGGCACCACCTGAAAATAAGACCTGGTGCCTGTTTTGGAGGCAAAACACAAAGTGTCTTATTTTTGGGGAAACACGGGTAGTCACAGCATATAGCCATGCTGGCCACATGACCATGGAAAATGTCTTCAGAAAACACAGGTTCCCTTGGCTATGAAATGGAGATGGGCACTGTGCCCCATGACTGGACAAGGAAACCCTTGCCTTTCAATTTTTCTAGGTCTAGGTTGATCTGAAGAATTTCTTTGGCAGACTTTCAAGATTCTTTTACGTTACCCTCGTATTATACTAATAAATTCATAAATGTAGTTGGTCCTTATTTCCTGAATTGGCCAACCTCAAAGATTTCGAAGTCACTATTTTTTACTCGGTGATTTGGTAGCTTAGAATCTGAGGCGATTACAGAAAGTAAACATTTTTGGTTTACTTTATGTAGATAGAAAAGGAACAAAATGTTCCTGGAGTCACAGCTCAAGGTGCTTCTGGAAGGTTGACTTCCATGCATGGGAACACTAAATTTCTAGAATTTTGCTAGATTAAGGCGTACAGATAGTCCCCGATTTATGACAATTGGCACCACAGTTTTTGTCTCTAAGTAATGAGGTCAATAAAGTCACCTCTGATTTTATGACTTTTTGCCATGAGCATTAAGCAAATCACAGCAGTCATTAAGTGAATCATGTGGTTGTTAAATGAATCCAATTTCCCCCTTTGACTTTAGTTGTTGGAGGCTTCTGGAAAGGTCACAAATCATGTGACCCTGGAACGCTGCAACTATTGCAAATACATTCTGATTACCAGGCATCTGAATTTTGGTAATGTGATTGTGGGGAGGCTGTGATGTCATAAGTGTGAGGACTGGCAATAAGTCCCTTTTCTTAGTGCTGAAATAATTTTGAACAGTCACTAAACTGGTCTTAATTTGAGGACTACCTGTAATGGCTGTTGAATACAACATGTGAGCCAGTATCATTAATAGCCAGAAGATGGCAGTAGAAAACATTACAATACTGTAGAATCAATGAGCTTGCAAAGCATTGTTTTGTTTAAAATATATACCGTATATACTTGAGTATAAGCCGAATTTTTCAGCCCACTTTTTGGGCTGAAAAAATCCACTTCGGCTTATACTCCAGTCAACAAAAAAAAGAACTTACCGAGGACTTGCGCGCGGCCGAGCTACTTTGCCTGACGCTGCTGGGGTCGCCCGGGTGCCTCTGCTCGCCCTCAGCAGCACCTGGCCCGGAATCACATGCGAAACAAGCCCGGCAGAGGAGCCGGAGCGGCGAGCAGAGGCGCCCGGCCCAGATCCTGCAAGGCCCGGCCGAGACGCGCCCCCAGCAGCGGAGCTGCTCCGGCTCCTCTGCCGGGCTTGTTTTGCATGTGAGCTACTTTGCCTGATGCTGAGAAGACCCGCTTGGGCACTCGGGTTGTTGTCAGTCTCCACAGGCCCTTCTCATTTCCAGGAACGTCAAGCGCTCTTGGCTCTCCACCCCCACGGCAGGGCAGGGCAGGGCAGAGACTTGCTCGCCCTTCTGACGGCCCTGAAGAGAAACGAAGGGCTTGCAAACTCCCCGCGAGAAGCTGGGCGAAGCGCGCGGCTGGGCGAGTGTGTGCCTGCGCGCGTATTTACGAAAGAAACGCTCCGAGAGTTCTTCTTTCTCCGCCCCCTTGGGGGGAACTCTAGCGACTGCTGTAGCCGCGCTTCTCTTCTCGGCTCCGAAAATAGGGATTTCTACTCTCTCTCTCTCTCTCTCTCCCCTCCCCACCCCGCATTCTCCTGCCTCTTCGATTGCGACAATAAAAGGGCGAAGGGTGCGCTGGTTTCTTCCTCTTTCCTCCCCCCCTCCCCTCCCCTCCCCGATTGTCAGGTGAGGCAGCTGGAGGTCTGGCCGGGAGATTGTAGCCGTTTTGAAACGCCGCGTCTTGAAACGCCCGATCAGCTGATTTTCGGGTGGAAGAGCCGCGGCTTGAATCTGTTTGCATCTGCCTGAATTAGACCGAAACGGCCTGAATTTGACCAGAGTTGCTTTGTAATGGCTGGAGGAACTGCAGAGGAGGTCTTGCCGGGAGATTGTGGCCGTTTTGAAACGCCGCGGCTTGAAACGCCCGATCAGCTGATTTTCGGGGCGGAAAGAGCCACGGCTTGAATCTGCTTGTATTTGTGTGAACTTAACCAGAAACGGCTCGTAATGGCTGGAGGAACTGCGGAGGGAGTGAATGCTCCAGCCTGGAATATTTGGAAAGGCTGGGGGAACCGGATGAACTGCAGCTTAAGCGACTGTTGCCGGAGGAGCCATGGCTTGAAACGCCCCACTTTTGGGGCAGCGTTTGCTTGTTCCCTCCCTCCCTCCCTCCCCTTTCCCTCCTCTCTAAATCCTTCCTTCCTCCCTCCCTCCCTCCCTCCCCTTTCCCTCCTCTCTAAATCCTTCCTTCCTTCCTTCCTTCCTTCCTTCCTTCCTCCCTCCCTCCCTCCCTCCCTCCCCTTTCCCTCCTCTCTAAATCCTTCCTTCCTTCCTTCCTTCCTTCCTTCCTTCCTTCCTTCCTTCCTTCCTTCCTTCCTTCCTTCCCCAGCCCTAATCCGGAAAGTGGAAGGAAAGAAGAGTAAAGGCTGGGCGGAGGAGGAGGGGAAGTTTAAAAAGGGGGCGGCGTTCCCTTTAAAAAGCCGCCCGCCACGCCGCGCTCCCTCGCAGCACTCGCGGCGGCTGGCTTCTTGGCTCCCGGTCTCCCCCAGGCTTCCCGGCTGTGATTGGCGAGCGAGCCTCCCGAGCTCCAGCGGCCGTGACATCAGCAGAAGCGGAGCAAGCAAAAGCGAAGGGGGAAGGAAGTTCACCAGCAGCACCTCGAGCCCGCTCCGAGCGCTGGCGGACGCGGAGCCGAAAGAGAAGCAGCATCTCTGCGCGCCCGGGCTGCTGGGGTGAAGTGGCAGCCGCCGCACCAACCAGCCGAGGAGACTCTCGCTTCCCCCAACCCCCCACCCCCCACCCTCCCTACATCCCGAGCCTTCCAGATCTTCGCCTGCCTACTCGCGAGCAGGCATGTTTTCCAGCCAATCCGGGCCTGGGAGCAGGGCGCCGGCGGCACGTCCACTTTCCCCGCACTCTCCGTTCAGATGGCGCCCTTTGAGCCTGGAGTGATGCGGACGTCGGAAAAGGGCGCCGGGCGAAAGCAGCGAAGCGGGATCGCCGCGTGCCCCCCACTCCTCCTCCTCCTCCTCTTCTTCTTCTTCCTCCTCCTGGTCGGCTTGACACCCCCATTTCGGCTGCTTCACAAACTGCTTCCTCCACCCCACCCCACCCCACCTCACCCCTCCCCGCAAAAGATGCCGGGGTCGACAGCGTTTTTTCTACCCGGAACAAGCAAACACGCAGGCAACCCTGCACTATTCAGCTCAGTGAAGTCACGCTTGAAACGGCTTGAAACGCCCGATCAGCTGATTTTCGGGGCGGAAAGCGTGCGGTGTTGTTGTGGTTTTTTTCCTCCCCCCGAAAGTGAACGGCAGCTTTCCGTACTAGTGTATTGGCATGTCAAGACACCAGCACAAAGACCAAGGTACAAGCAGCTCTCCTTCAGTCATTATTGAAACATTTGATCAGCCCAACTTCTTCTTCTTCTTATTATTATTATTAAATCTGTTTTTTAACCAAGCGTGACTTCACTGAGCTGAATAGTGCAGGGTTGCCTGCGTGTTTGCTTGTTCCAGGTAGAAAAAACGCTGTCGACCCCGGCATCTTTTGCGGGGATTTCCCATTTCCCGTTGCGAAACCAGCCGAGCCCAAGTCCACCCTTTCTTTTTTTTCCACGGCACGCTCGGTGCCTTTCCCACGATCGTGTCTCCTTCAGATCTTACGCAAGCTTCCTCGATTTCCTGGTGTGTGTGTGTGTGTGTGTGTGTGTGTGTGTGTGTGTGTGTTTCTTTCTTATTCCTCCCTTCTCTGGTGGTTGGAAAGGCGTGTGACGCGCTTCGACAACAACTCTGCTGGCTCTCTCGGTGGGAACCTCCCATCCTCTATATACCCCCATTTCGGCTGCTTCGCAAACTGCTTTCTCCACCCCACCCCACCCCACCTCACCCCTCCCCGCAAAAGATGCCGGGGTCGACAGCGTTTTTTCTACCCGGAACAAGCAAACACGCAGGCAACCCTGCACTATTCAGCTCAGTAAAGTCACGCTTGGTTAAAAAACAGATTTAATAATAATAAGAAGAAGAAGAAGAAGTTGGGCTGATCAAATGTTTCAATAATGACTGAAGGAGAGCTGCTTGTACCTTGGTCTTTGTGCTGGTGTCTTGACATGCCAATACACTAGTACGGAAAGCTGCCGTTCACTTTCGGGGGGAGAAAAAAAACACAACAACACCGCACGCTTTCCGCCCCGAAAATCAGCTGATCGGGCGTTTCAAGCCGTTTCAAGCGTGACTTCACTGAGCTGAATAGTGCAGGGTTGCCTGCGTGTTTGCTTGTTCCGGGTAGAAAAAACGCTGTCGACCCCGGCATCTTTTGCGGGGAGGGGTGAGGTGGGGTGGGGTGGGGTGGAGGAAGCAGTTTGCGAAGCAGCCGAAATGGGGGTGTCAAGCCGACCAGGAGGAGGAAGAAGAAGAAGAGGAGGAGGAGGAGGAGTGGGGGGCACGCGGCGATCCCGCTTCGCTGCTTTCGCCCGGCGCCCTTTTCCGACGTCCGCATCACTCCAGGCTCAAAGGGCGCCGTCTGAACGGAGAGTGCGGGGAAAGTGGACGTGCCGCCGGCGCCCTGCTCCCAGGCCCGGATTGGCTGGAAAACATGCCTGCTCGCGAGTAGGCAGGCGAAGATCTGGAAGGCTCGGGATGTAGGGAGGGTGGGGGGTGGGGGGTTGGGGGAAGCGAGAGTCTCCTCGGCTGGTTGGTGCGGCGGCTGCCACTTCACCCCAGCAGCCCGGGCGCGCAGAGATGCTGCTTCTCTTTCGGCTCCGCGTCCGCCAGCGCTCGGAGCGGGCTCGAGGTGCTGCTGGTGAACTTCCTTCCCCCTTCGCTTTTGCTTGCTCCGCTTCTGCTGATGTCACGGCCGCTGGAGCTCGGGAGGCTCGCTCGCCAATCACAGCCGGGAAGCCTGGGGGAGACCGGGAGCCAAGAAGCCAGCCGCCGCGAGTGCTGCGAGGGAGCGCGGCGTGGCGGGCGGCTTTTTAAAGGGAACGCCGCCCCCTTTTTAAACTTCCCCTCCTCCTCCGCCCAGCCTTTACTCTTCTTTCCTTCCACTTTCCGGATTAGGGCTGGGGAAGGAAGGAAGGAAGGAAGGAAGGAAGGAAGGAAGGAAGGAAGGAAGGAAGGATTTAGAGAGGAGGGAAAGGGGAGGGAGGGAGGGAGGGAGGGAGGAAGGAAGGAAGGAAGGATTTAGAGAGGAGGGAAAGGGGAGGGAGGGAGGGAGGGAGGGAGGAAGGAAGGAAGGAAGGATTTAGAGAGGAGGGAAAGGGGAGGGAGGGAGGGAGGGAACAAGCAAACGCTGCCCCAAAAGTGGGGCGTTTCAAGCCATGGCTCCTCCGGCAACAGTCGCTTAAGCTGCAGTTCATCCGGTTCCCCCAGCCTTTCCAAATATTCCAGGCTGGAGCATTCACTCCCTCCGCAGTTCCTCCAGCCATTACGAGCCGTTTCTGGTTAAGTTCACACAAATACAAGCAGATTCAAGCCGTGGCTCTTTCCGCCCCGAAAATCAGCTGATCGGGCGTTTCAAGCCGCGGCGTTTCAAAACGGCCACAATCTCCCGGCAAGACCTCCTCTGCAGTTCCTCCAGCCATTACAAAGCAACTCTGGTCAAATTCAGGCCGTTTCGGTCTAATTCAGGCAGATGCAAACAGATTCAAGCCGCGGCTCTTCCACCCGAAAATCAGCTGATCGGGCGTTTCAAGACGCGGCGTTTCAAAACGGCTACAATCTCCCGGCCAGACCTCCAGCTGCCTCACCTGACAATCGGGGAGGGGAGGGGAGGGGGGGAGGAAGGAGGAAGAAACCAGCGCACCCTTCGCCCTTTTATTGTCGCAATCGAAGAGGCAGGAGAATGCGGGGTGGGGAGGGGAGAGAGAGAGAGAGAGAGAGTAGAAATCCCTATTTTCGGAGCCGAGAAGAGAAGCGCGGCTACAGCAGTCGCTAGAGTTCCCCCCAAGGGGGCGGAGAAAGAAGAACTCTCGGAGCGTTTCTTTCGTAAATACGCGCGCAGGCACACACTCGCCCAGCCGCGCGCTTCGCCCAGCTTCTCGCGGGGAGTTTGCAAGCCCTTCGTTTCTCTTCAGGGCCGTCAGAAGGGCGAGCAAGTCTCTGCCCTGCCCTGCCCTGCCGTGGGGGTGGAGAGCCAAGCGCGCTTGACGTTCCTGGAAACGAGAAGGGCCTGTGGAGACTGACAACAACCCGAGTGCCCAAGCGGGTCTTCTCAGCATCAGGCAAAGTAGCTCACATGCAAAACAAGCCCGGCAGAGGAGCCGGAGCAGCTCCGCTGCTGGGGGCGCGTCTCGGCCGGGCCTTGCAGGATCTGGGCCGGGCGCCTCTGCTCGCCGCTCCGGCTCCTCTGCCGGGCTTGTTTCGCGTGCGAGCTACTTTGCCGGCCGCTGCTGAGGGAAGATCTCTGGAGAGGAGCATAAGGTGAGCTGCTGCATTTCCCAGCCTCGGCTTATACTCGAGTCACCAACTTTTTCCATTTTTGGGGGGTAAAATTAGGGGTCTCGGCTTATATTCGAGTCGGCTTATATTCAAGTATATACGGTACCTTTATATTCATTTTTAAAATTGTGGCGTGTTTGTTTGTGATTGTTGCTCTTGCAATAGTACTTATTTTTCTTCTTTTTTTCTTTTGCTATTGCTTTTCCCCCTTCTGTTTGTTCAGTTTTATCAAATAAATGCAAATATATATACATATATGTACACAGAGAAAGGGAGAGAGAGAAAAAGAGTCACCAGCTGTCTGTGAAAACTGTATTCAAAATGGTTCACAGAAATAAAAAAAATGTAAAGGCAAAGAGGCAATGTTCCATTAATATTAAAATTATGATTACAACAAAATTAACTAAAATACCTTTTAACATATTATAAGTACTATTATAAAACTAATGAGAAATAATAAAATGGCATTTTTAAAAAAACAACAACTAAAAACCTCTAATTTAAATATAAACTATTGAAAATAAATTGTTTAGTTTAGAGTAATATTTAGGGAAGTTCGTTCACCTACAGAAATAATAGCAATAGTACTTAGAGCAGGGGTGTCAAACTGCCAGCCGGCAGGCTGGATGCATCATAGCAAAACTGCGCCCACCCTATTGCCAGCAAGGGCAAAAAAGTTGTAATACATCGGGACATGTCACATGATGTTGCGAGTTTGACACCCCTGACTTGGAGTTATATACCGCTTCATAGTGCTTTGCAGCCCACTGTACAGCAGTTTACAGAGTCAGCATCTTGCCCCCCACAATCTGGGTCTTCATTTTACCAACCTTGCAAGGATGGAAGGCTGAGTTAACCTTGAGCCAGTCAGGATCAAACCGCTGGAGTGAGCAAATGTCAATGGAGATTCTCAGTCATCCCAGATCATGGTTGTCCCAAAGGTGCTTTTTCAGGAGGCCACTGGACTTTCTTGTTTTTTTTCCTTGAAGCTGTTTTGCTTCTCATCCAAGAAGCTTCTTCAGCTCTGACTGGATGGTAGGGAACGGAAGGATCCAGTCAGAGATGAAGAAGCTTCTTGGATGAGAAGCGAAATGTCTTCAAAGAAAAAAAACAAAGTCCAGTTAACCTCCTGAAAAAACAACTTTAGGACATCCTGGAGAGAGCAGTGAGCTAGCTTGCAGTACTATTCTAACCATTGCGCCACCACAGCTCTCGGAGAATTAGTTGTTGAATTAAGCAGGGCTTTTTTTTGTCATAGAACGCTTAGAACGGAGTTCCGGCACCTTTTTTGGATGGAACCTTGTAGGATAGGCAAGGCGGGTTGTATGACATGTGTGAGTTCCGGCACCTTTTTCTTTTTACAAAAAAAGCACTGGAATTAACCAATGATAAAACTATGAACACTTGACACTTTTTCATTTGTGAAGATAGAGAAATGTGTATGTTTTCTGATATTGCTTGTTCCTTTGCTTTCGAGTAAAAGAGATGCAGGGAGATTGAACTGAGTCTGTGTGACTAGCCCAAAGGCACCCAGATGAGCTTTGGATAAACCTATCTCTTTGCTGGGGATGTACCTTACCATGTCAAAATGACAAAAACAACAACATGTGTGTGTGCTGCAAACTCAGCCTTTTTAGACATGTGTCCCACGCCACTTATAATGTCAGAAAGAAGTGTTTTGAGCCCTGCCATGTATCAATCAAATTTCTATATGGTTCCTAAGGGTCCACACCGACATGATGGCACATAAACATCAAATGCCGTCACATCTTTGCAGGTGGTCTCCCAGTTGCTTATTCGAAGTTGCCGGGAAAGTCACAAATGGCTTTGTGAGCCTGGAATGCTGCAACCATTGCAAATACATGCTAATTACCAAACATCTGAATTTTGATCATGTGACTGAGGGGAGGCTGTGACATCATAAGTGTGAGGACTGGTAATAAGTCCCTTTTCTTAGTGCTGAAATAATATTGAACAGTCGCTAAACAACTTGTAATGCCTATTGAATTATAAATATTGTACAGCTTGTAAGGCAGTATTATTAATAGCCATAGGATGGCAGTAGAAAACAAAACAGATAGTCCTTACCTTCCGACCAGTTGTTTAGTGACCGTTTGACGTTACAACCGCACTGAAAAATACTGACTTATGACCATTTTTCACACTTATCACCATTGCAGTATCCCCATGGCCACGGGATCAAAATTCACATGCTTGGCAACTGACTCACATTTATGATGGTTGCAATGTCCTGGGTTCACACAATCACCTTTTACAACCTTCTGACAATCAAAGTCAATGGGGAACCAAGATTCACTGCGGTGATTTACTAACAACTCTGGCAAGGAAGGTCATAAAATGGAGCAAAACTCACTAACAACTGTTCCACTTAGCAACAGAATTTTTGGGCTCAATTGTGGTTGCAAGTCGAGGACTACCTGTACAATAGCATCAATGGACTTGAAAAGCCAGAGATCCAGACTTTGCCTTTTGTCCAATAGGAGAGGTCTGTTTTTGGACTGCAAACCCGATGGAACGGATTACTTATTTGTTTGTCATAAGCTACTCAAAGCCCTAATTCCCTAAATGCTAAAAACGCTTTTAATAAACCACTCTCTCAATAGAATTTTTTCTAGGGCAAAAATCTCAGAGTGTATTCAGGCTTAAGCCCACAGGCTAAAATAGCCCCGGATGTCTTCCCTTTCAGCTTTTTGTGGTTTAATGCCAATTGCTGCTGGCAGACATCAGCAACTGTTCAAGAGCCCAGCAACAGGAGCTGGCCTGCCTATCGTTCTTCCTCATTGGAAGAAAAGTGACCTCTGGACTTAGAAAAAGGAGTTTAGCAAAATGATGATGAGTGAGCAGCGTGATTGGCTGCGTAAAAGGAAAATGCAATTTTAGGCTGCATCGATAGAGGCGGTGTTTGCAAATTACAGGAAATAATGGATTTCAGCTATAGGAAAGGAGCTTATTGAATTTGCTAATAATAAAAGCAGCAACAGTAGAATAATTCCCTTCATTGGATGTTTTCAAGTGGAGACTTAGATAGGCAATTCCTGGGGATGCTTTAGTCTGGAATTGTGCACTAAGCAAGGGGCTGGATGTGATAGCTTAAGTGGCCCCTTGCAACTCTATAATTCTATGATTACAGTATGAGGAGCTAGTTAATTCTTCTTATTGTTTGGGGGCTTTAGCCAATGGTGGACTGTGAAGCCTAAGACTCTTTAAAGATAAGAACCGGCAGCTCCAAACCAGGTACAGTAGTGTCAGAGTAATAATTTGGGGTTCCAGTTCGAGCCGAGGCTACGCAAGAATAAATAGAAATGAGATCCAGACAGCTGTGAGGAAAGAAGAAATATTTATTCCTAAAAGCAAAGAGTTTGCTTTCAGGGGCAGCTGCAGAGACATGGGGTACAGTAGCAGATTTTGATAGAGGGAGTTTGTTTGGGGTGTCACATGCTGATTCTTGAAGGGTGTGCATGCGTGTGTGTAGGTATGTTTATTCTTGTGAACATGCAATTCCTCTGGCAGAACTAATTTAATTAACTCTGGTTGTGTTTGCAGACCTTATCCTTTGATGTGTGGATTAGGACTTAGTAACTTATTTGAGGAAGTTTTCTAATTTTAGCTGATTAACTTAGTTTCAGCTTGACTGTTAATTATCTAGCGGAGACAGTGATTCTCAGACCACTGTGGATTCTGTTAATACTTTAAGGGAAAGATGGAAGCAGAGTAAAGAATAACATATATTTGGATATAAAGCTTTTCACAGTAATCCTTGACCTATGACCCCAGTTGGGATTAGCAGAGAGATTGTTAAGTGATCGATTTTCTGAGCTTTTGGGCATGGTTGTTAAGTGAAATTACTGCAGTTGTTAAGTGAATCATGCTGTTGTTAAGCAAATCCAGCTTCCCCTTTTGACTTCGCTTCTCAGAAGCCTGTTGGGAAGATCACAAATGGTGATTATGTGACCACGGGATGCTGCAATCATTGTAAATACAGGTTGGTTGCCAAGTGCCCAAATTTTGATCACATGATCATGCTGCAATGATTGTATGGAGACAGATTCTAAGTGCTTTTTTCAGTATCATTGTAACTGAACGATTGCTAAATGAATAGCTTTAAGTCAGGAACTACCTGTGCTTGAGGACTGGTTCATTCATGCATCCCAACACTTGCATAAATATTAAAATTCAGGAAAAAGACAGGATTGCACAGGCCTTGACAGCAGTTACAGATTGAGAGCCCACATTATTGTGCTAAGTGGATGATCAGTCTCCATCTGGCGACCCGAAAAGAAACATTGTAAAGAGGAAATGTGGTGTTGAATATCTAAAAATGGAATTCCATTGGCTTGGGGAACCACTTCTTCTTTAGTAAGTAGACATTTCTCCTGAAGACGTTTCTTGAGCAAGTCTGTAGTAAGAGTTGTTGCTATGACAGTACCTAAAATAATTCTAGTAGTAAATAAATGCTTAATTTTAGAATTTTTTTTGGTGCAATATCACATTAAATTGCACAGGTGTCACTACAATCAGGGTGTCCAAAGGACATGTGGTAGGATTGAAGGTCCACCCCTTTTTCTATATGTATTGCACATGCAATGCACATAAAAGTTGGGCAGAGCTTTGATCACCCCACTATAGCACCAGAATCCACTGGAGTCGGGTAGCCAATAAATTTAAATAAATAATAATAAAAATAATCTTGACTGTTTTAAGCATATACTATGATTAAATACACCTAGCTGTTACACCTCTAATAGATAAGTGCTTTGCCTTTACTTAAATGTCTCCAGAGAAGAAACGCAGAATATAGGTCACGGGTGGCTCAGGAATTCTGGGAGTTGAAGTTCATGAGTCATAAAAGAGCCAAGGTTGCCTAGCAACCGACCTGCATTTATGGCTGTTTGCAGTATCCTACAATCATATGACCACGATTTACGATGCTTTCGGAGAAAACCGCCCATAGCAAACAACAGGTTTGCTTAACAACTGTGATGTTCGCTTAACGACCATCACAAAAAAGGTCATAAAATTATGTCAGTCACGTGATGACCTAGTTTAAGTCTGTCACAACTTATGACCATAATTGGCAGTCTCCATTATGTTGGAGGATACCTGTATGCTATTGTACAAGTTGTCTGTCTTACACCAAGAATTTTATAACATTAATAAAAGTTTAATTGTACACATTTAATAATGAGACAGATAAATGTCCAACTCTTGTTCTCTGGCCCTAGATGCTCCTTCAGTCTTTATTTGTTCCTTTAAACTACATCTTCTCTTTCTATTTATTTAATTTAACACATGCATGTACTGCATAACTCTTAGCCGTGCCAGCTTTTGACTTAGGTTCACGTCACGATGTTAGCTCATGCCATCATAATGGTGGGTTTTTATATCTTCTTGGGGTTTTGTTTGGAGCTGTTCTTGTGGCATGAACTTTGACTTGAGTCAGAGTGTGCCTTTCTGGTATTTTGATGGTGGTGGGTTAATCCTATTATGTCCCAAAGGTCATATCCTGCTTCCCTGGGGCTGTGGTTGATAAGTGTTGGATTTTTGTTGTTGTGAGGGTTGATTCTAGGGATCTTTGTCTTTCTAATCCCAGCTTCCTGGCTCTGTTGTGATTCTGTGCCAGCCAGTGGACCCGGTAGCTGAGTCTGGGGAATCAGAGGAGGAGGAAGGGCCTGAAGAGCCATCAGAGTTGGAGGAAGGCTCTGATGAGACCTAGGACTTACAAACTGATGAAGAGCCTGGCCCTTCCACTCATGCTCAGGCTGAGACCCAGCTGTGCTGCTCGTAAAGGCAGGTAGGCCACACGAGTAGGACAGAGGGAAGCAATGGGGCGGCTCCAAGGGAGAAGGCATTGAGAAGCCACGCCTTGGGGGTGCATAACAAAAAGGGAATGTGTGGGCAGGGCTGGTTGCTGAAGGCAACCGTTTGCAAAGGACTCCAGTTTCAAGGGATCATGTTTTGTTTGCTTTGCCTGTGAACAATTCTGTTTGACTCGTGCTTTTGAACAATTCTCCATTGGAAACGTGTTCTGTTGCTTTTGCTTTTGGGATAATTATTAGGTCTGTAACTCAAATAAAAGGGGTTTGTTTTCCAGCCTACTTGTTAAAAGAGGGGTTTGTCCTTGTGAGGGAACAAGGACTCACATAGGCTGGGACAGAACAGGCTCCAATCTTTCTGCAAACTTGGTTCCTGTTTGGGGCAGAGAGACTGGGTGGTGATGGTGGTTTCTGCCTTTAAGATCCTTTGGGGAAATATAATGTAATATTCTGCCTTTTAATGTTCCCCAAAATATTTCTTTCTTGGGGGGGAGGGCTGACTTCCCACAACAGTAATGCAATTACAGGCTGGCATCTGCTCATCTCCAATTGGCAAATAACCTTCCCCTCCAGTTCCTAGGCACGGACTTACCATGGGGTGGGTCGGGTGGGTTGCAGGAAAAGTCAGACAGGTGACTTCTGCAGTGGCATCTGACATGTATTGCTTGACTGCGCTTCACAATCCACCATTCAAGTGTAGAGAGTCCTCAACTTACACCCAGCTGCTTAGTGACAGTGCGAAGTTACACCAGAGTCCAAAAATAGGACTTATGACCCAGATTCAATGTTCCTACAACCAGCCCCTACTTAGAGTTAAGTGGCTGCATTGTGGGCACTTGACAACCAACCCACATTTACAGCTTGTGATTTACAATGTTTTTGCTAGTAATCAGCGTTTTCTGCCAATTCAAAGATGGAAGAAATCAACATTAATGTAATTATGAGGAAGTGTATGTGCACGTGGGTGCATGCCTCAGTTTTTAACTCCTGACGAACGCCTGGACAAATCCTTGCAGTTTTCTTGGCAAGATTTCAGAAGTGGTTTGCCGTTCCCTCCTAGGGCTGAGACAGAATGACTGGCACAAGGTCACCCAGCTGGCTAAGGCAGGACTAGAACTCACTGTCTCTCAGTTTTACATGGGTGCCTGAACCACGACAACAAACTGCCACTCCATGAGGAAGTGTGGACTCCTTGATGCTCCCTGTGCTTGGTTGTTTTCTTGCAGATATTTCATTCCCCAACTGGGTAACTTCATCAGTGCATTCTCCGCACTGATAACACCATCGGTAACTGATGATATTATCTAGTTGGGTAATGAAATGTCTGCAAGAAAACAACCAAGCTCAGAGACCACCAAGGACCCCACCGTTCAACCCTGAGCTACAAATATTCTCTTCTATGAGGAAGAGCTCTCCAATAATTCAGCCACGCAGCATTTTCAGGATATCTCAACAGCTGCTCCGTTTCAGTGTGCATGTCTTTGGGGTGTCCTTTTTTCATGTCTAAAATGATCCAGAGTTTAAGCTGGATAGCTTCCACGCCAAAGCTGATCTCAAGAGACAATCTGTGCAGTTGAATGCTCAAGGATGCATTGTGATTAGGAAGACTAAAATGCTGTGAGTCAAGATAACTTTGCTTTTTCCACTTGTTTTAATTGCAGCTAAAGGTATACTTTGTTATCACTCAATAGGAACAGAAACAACCCAGTCCTATCCCTGGGCTGTGGTCAGAAAAATCAAAATACTGGTCATGATGAAACAGCTGTTATCAAAGTTTGCCTGTTTCAAGATGGTAACACAAATAAAATTAAAGGCAGGGCTTCAATTGCACCTATGTGGCTGCCATTTGTGGTTAAACTGTAAAATGGGGGTGTTTCAATTCCTAGAATTTCACAGCCAGCATGCTGACTGGGGAACTCTGGGAATTGAAATCCACCCATTTTAAAATGGGCAAGATTGAGGAATACTGGTTTTTAGAGGATCAGGCCCACTTATCTTGCCCTCAGTCCATCCCATCCCGGCTGCTTTGGCTTCTTGATGAAAGCTTTGGCTTCATTTAGCATTAAGGAAAGTGACTCCCTGGGTTGGTAAGGAAGAGAATTTGCAGCTAGACCAGGGGTAGGCAACCTTGGCTCTTTGATGACTCGTGGACTTCAACTCCCAGAATTCCTGAGCCAGCATGTCTCAGCTTGGAAACCTCTCCCTTTCCCCTCAGCATGGCTGGCTCAGGAATTCTGGGAGTTGAAGTCCACCAGTCATAAAAGAGCCAAGGTTGCCTACCCCTGAGCTAGACTTTCTGTCACGTTTATTTCTGTTTAGAATATTTACTGTGCCTCTTCTCCCTTCATGAGGGAACATCCCTAAGACAGCAATAAAACATTAAAAATGAAAGCAGCAGAAAACATATTAAAATATGTAGGAAAAGAATAAAAACGGAATTGTGGCAAGTCTTGTTTTAACCCCAGGGGCAGCTTATTTCATGAGAAAGGCGGAGAAATTGGGTCAAAAAAGGCAGAGGGTGGCTGCAATAAGAAATTTGACACCCTTCCCTTTCAGCCACCCCTGCATGTGAGGGTCCACAGGGGAGGCAAGCACCGTACCAAAATGACAATTGTGATGTCACAGTGCAAAACCCTACCCCTTTTATATATGTCTTGCGACTTTGCCCACTCCTACTTCAAGGCTGTTGTGACATCACAGTGCTCATTTTGGCTAAATCTTGGCTCATTGCAGGCACCCCCATGAGCATTGCATAGCCATAGGATATTTGTCTACATACAGGTAGTCCTCGTTTAGCAACAGTTTACAGTTACAACGGTGGTGACAAAGTAACTTTGCAGCCAATCCTTGCATTTAGAACTTTTTCAGGTTTGTGTGGCAAATGGAAGCTGAAGTAAGATCCTAAGTCAGTTGCAGTTTCACCGAGTGACTGCATTGCTTAACAACCGAGTTGCTGGTCCCAATTGTGGTCGCTAAATGAGTACTACCTGTATTTCTATGTCCTTTTTGGTGGGATGTTGTTGTTGTTAGTTGCGAAGTCATGTCCGACCCATCACGACACGTTCCTCCAGGATGTCCTTTTTGTACTGTCCATGGGATTTTCATGGCAAAGATACTGGAGTGGATTGCCATTTCCTTCTCCAGTGGATCACGTTTTGTCAAAATTCTCTGCTATGAGCTGCCCATCTTGGGTGGCCCTGCACGGCATAGCTCATAGCTTTCATTGAATTACGCAAGCCCCTTCGCCACGTCAAGGCAGTAATCCACGAGGGGGTTTGGTGGGATAGAGGGCTTCAAATTCAGGAAACCTTCCTAAAAAAGGACCAGAGACTTACTTTTCCCAGGCTAGGAGTGCCCCTGAAGTACACGCCCCCCCCTCCCAAGAAAGAGCAATTCAACCCATAATCTCACTTCTGTACCCATGCCAGCTTTTCAAAACCACACTGGCAGCGGGAGATCCCACTTCAGTTTCCATTAAATTTACAGTTTTACCCTGTGCAGCAGAAACCCAGCAGCTGCACAATTACCCATAACACAGCCTGGAATTAAAAATTGTCAAAAGCATTTTGCTTTTGTCAGGGGCCCTCGTAACACAATGCCCTTTCCTCTGCACCCAGCCCTAAAAGCCGGTTTTTCTGGCTGCTTCCCAGGGAAGCCGAGGTCGCCAAATGAAAAGGGTTCATCAGGGATTTAATTTAGTGCCGGGCGACCAGGGCCCACGTAATGCTGCCGGGTGACTCACCGCCACATAAGTGGTGAGTCAGACCCGTTCAGAATTGTGCAGTGGTGCGTGTGTGTGATTGTGTTTCAAGGCTCCCTTTGTGTAAAGAAGGATTCTGCACAGATGGTGTCGTGTTATAACCTTGTGTAATGGAATTTCCATGATACCTTCCCCGTGGGAAGGGATATAAAAGAGAGTGCCAAAATACCCATTTTTCCATTCAGGCCTTTTGAGTGCAAAATCTAGAGATGCTAAAAGTATCATTCAGCATTACTCAGTACAGAATTTTCTGCACGTTCCACACGGTTTCCATACAGTTCATGCTTTGATGCCAAAAGCGGGGTGGCAGAATAACAGAATAACAGAATTTTAAGGGACCTTAGAGATCTTTTAGTCCAACCCCTATTCAGGCAGGAAACCCTATACCATTTCAGACAAATGGCTGTCCACTCTCTTCTTAAAAACTTCCAGTGTTGGAGCACCCATAACTTCTGGAGGCAGGTTGTTCCACTGATTAATTGTTCTCACTGTCAGGAAATTTCTCCTTAGTTTCTAAGTTGTCAACCATTTACTAGATACCTGCATTCAAATATTTATCAGATACTCATATTCAAATATTAAAGATTACTATATGTTAACTGTCAAATACTGAATACAAAACCTGCAACATCTATTTAGATTTAGAAATAGAATAGTCTATTTAGAAGATCTGTTATGGATTTAGCTCGCTTAAAAGTGAAAACAGCCCTCTAAATAATGGAAAAGGGAAAGTGCCTTATTTCACCATGTGCTTCCATAAAAGCTGTGGAGTGTTATTATAATTGTTGCTATTTTTTTAATGCAACAATAGATATCTGCCGTCTTGACATAGTAAAAGATAATTGGGGGAAGCTCCCATGTTCTGCAGCTGCCATAATTAATGTTTCTGACACCACCCTAGCATCAGCCTGTGCTTATTTAAGGGAATTTTCAAACCATTTCACAAGCTGATTTTAGATCACACTACAGAATAACAGTCTAGGAATGTCAAAAACTTCACCTTTTCAAAGCCTCTGATAAAGAGAATTGGAGAGCTGAATGAACAATTTATATTCAGAAAGAAAATCAAGGCAAAACCTCTGTCTGTGAGCTTTTAATTAAAAAAAAAGCACACCCCAAAGTGATGAATAAATGAGAAGTTGCCATGTTGTTAATCTTTGTATCTATAGGGGTATCTATATCAGGTCAAAAAAGTCAAGATGGTGGGTGTGCTAATGTTGCTGAAATTCTGTTTTTATGTATACATAAAAAAGATTCAGCGCTTAACACTCTGCCATAGCTGCCATTTTGACTTTCTGAAAATGTCTCTGGATATATGGGATAAATAAACATTTTCTTTAGATTTCTGCCTAGAGGGAAAAAAAGTAAGTAAATGGTATTGCAGAGAAACATAGAATGTAAAATCAGAAGGCACCTTGGAAATCATCCGTCTACATTAGTGTTTTTCAGACTTGGCCATTTTAAGATGTGTGGACTTCAACTCCCAGAATTGAGTGCTAGCTCGGGAATTCTGGGAGTTGAAGTCCACACATCTTAAAATGGCCAAGCATGAAAAACACTAATATAGCCCAACCTCCCATTACAGTTAGTCCTTGATTTAGAAACACAGTTGAGCCCAAAATTTTCATTGCTAAGCAAGACAGTTATTGACTTTTGCCCCATTTTATGACCTTTCTTGCCACAGTTGTTAAGTGAATCACTGTAATTGTTAAGTTAATAACCTGGTTGTTAATGAATCTGGCTTCCTCATTGACTTTGCTTTTCAGAATGATCACATGACTGGGATACTGCAATCATCATAAATACAGGCTAGTTGCCAAGTATCCAAATTTTAATCATGTGATCGTGGGGATGCTCAGTGGCTGTAAGTGTGAAAAATGGTCATAAGTCACTTTTTTCCATGCCATTGTAAAACTCATTGTAACACTCATTAAAGGAACTGTTGTAAGTCACAAGACTTGCTATATTGGACTCGATTTGAGTCTTCATTTGAGCAACTAACAACATAAGCAAGATAGGAATTACAGACCAATATACTGTGGAGCAGTATTTCTCAGTTTTAGCAACTTTCAGATGAGTGAACTTCAACTCCCAGAATTCCCCAGCCACCATGTGCTGTAATGGTCTGTAATTCCCATTTTGCTTATGTTAGTGCAGGGGTAGGCAACCTTGGATCTTTTATGACTTGTGGACTTCAACTCCCAGAATTCCTGAGCCAGCTGTGCCAGCTGAGTTGAAGTCCACGAGTCATAAAAGAGCCAAGGTTGCCTCCCCTTTTAGTGGAACGTAACCAGCATGAAAACAGAATGAAGCTGATGCTTAATGAAGAGTAGTTGCTCAAATTAAGATCAAATCGAGTCCAATACATGAAGTCCTTGACTTACAACCGTTAGTTTAACCACTGTTCAAAGTTACAATGGCAGTAAAAAAGTGACCATTTTTCACACTTCATACCCATTGAATCATCCCCATAGTCAAGTGATTGAAATTCGGATGCTTGGCAACTGACTCATATTTATGACGATTGTGGTGTCCCAAGGTCATGTGATCACCTTTTGGGACCTCCCGACCAGCAAAGCCAATGGGGAAGCCAGATTCACTTAACCGTTGTTAACCAGCATGCTCTGGAGTGTCCAGGTGACTGGAAGCTGGCATAAAAATTCATATATTGAAGAACATGCATGTCCTTGGGTGAATTGGCCTTACCTCACAAGTGCTTTTTGCCTTAAGCTTCTCTCGCCCCTCCCCCACATTTCCATCCTCCCCGCTCCCCAAACGGACCTTTCCCTTTTTCCCAAAAGCAACTAAGCATCTCTCCTCACTGCAGAGTTATTATGTTTCTCCACCTGTCTTTGAGTGGGCAGAAAACTCTAGCAGCGTGAAATTGGCAGCCTCCATTGCCAAGCCCTACTGCGCCTCTCTGACTCCTCATCAAGGCAATAAGTGACAAAGCTGAGCAGATTTTGCATACCTGGAGGGTGCTGTGATGTAGTGATGGAATAAGGGAAGGTGCCAATTTAATCCTGGTACTGCTAAACATACCTAAGCCTGTCTGGCTAGACTGAGCCTGATCAGTCTTTTCCATTTTTTGCGTTCTTATCAGACTTTTACCTCCAGAGGTCATGTTGTACCCCTGGAACCTAATCACGAAAGAGTGAGACACTCTTGCTAAAATAGCCCAGCTTGGCAGCTTGACTCACCTACATCGTGTGGTCATCTGATCCCTCTTTGCTCAATCCTGTTTCTTGGCTGCGGACAAATTTCTACAGCCTGATATTTATCGCAGGCCAAAAAACAACAACAAACATCTCACCCTGTGTGGGCAGGTTAATCATGGAACAATATTAACCATCTTTGCCTGAAAGGTACAAAGATGAATGTTATTGTTAGTTTAGATCTCATATGCAATCGTTATACAGGCAGGTAGCCCTTGTTTAGCAACCACAATTGGGACTGGTTGCTCAGTGAAACCATGCCTGCACTACTATCTTGCTTCAACTTTCCTTTGCTTTACAGACCTGCGAAGGTTATAAATGCAAGGGCTGCTTGTAAAGTTACTTTCTCACCACCACTGGAACTGCAAATGGTTGCTAGACAAAGGCGTTGCTAAACAAGGGTTAAAAGGTAAAGGTAAAGGTTCCCCTGCACATGCGTGCTAGTTGTTTCCGACTCTAGGGGCCAGTGCTCATCTCTGTTTCAAAGCCGAAGAGCCAGCGTTTGTCCGAGGACGTCTCCGTGGTCATGTGGCCGGCATGACTAGACGCCAAAGGCGCATGGAATGCTGTTATCTTCCCACCATAGTGGTCCCTATTTTTCTACTAGCATTTTTACGTGCTTTCGAACTGCTAGGTTGGCAGAAGCTGGGACGAGTAACAGGCGCTCACTCTGTTACGTGGCACTCGGGATTCGACCCGCCAAACTGCCGATCTTCTGATCGATAAGCTCAGCATCCTAACCCACTGAGCCACCGCCTCCCTAAACAAGGGTTACCTGTAGCTTTATTCTGGAGATTAGAACCTAAAGATAATTGCCCTTTTTAAAGAAAAGGTAGATAACCAGTGGCTCCCCAGATGTTGCTGAAGGCCTCTCCTGGCACATATAGTCAGCATGGCCAATGGGAGGTGATACTGGAGTTCTCATTCAGCAACATCTGGAGAGCTGTCAGTTTCATTGGTTGCCAGTTGTTTTCAAGCTCCAATTTCAGATGCTTGTAGCAGCATATAATAAAGCCTTACAAATTTTAGACTTGAGGAAATTATAGGACTGCAGACTTGCTTAGACTTTGTTTCACTTTCGTAGGGATTTCCCCTACCCCTAAGTAAATATGTGCTCCATCCATTCTTCATTCAGTAAAAAAAAAAAACTATACCAGCTAGATGCCTGCTATCCTCCAATCCTTATTCTATTGCAGGGGTGTCCAACCTTGGCAACTTTAAGACTTGTGGACTTCAACACCCAGAATTCCCCAGCCAGCTTGGTTGGTTGAGAAATTCTGGGAACTGAAATCCACAAACCTTAAAAGTTGCCATGTTTGGACACCCCTGCTCTGTTGCCTCTAACACCAGCCACTGAAAATCATCTGACTTCCTTCCAAGGTGACAAAGCTTGAAAGATTTTGCACCCCTTGAGGCATCCCTTGGGCAGTAGTGTAATAAGGAAAGAGCAATCTGGTTTTAATACCAGCACAGCCAAGAACAACTCAAACCAGGCTCACTAATGAGAAGAAGCACTATCACAGGTGGAAAAGTCATGTTGCCGGGACGTTTGTGCTGTGGTTGGGTACAGATGGGTCTCTTACCCACCATCACTGAGCAGTCTCTTCTGGCTCCTCCATGGATATGCTTGGCATCAATGCAGTTCAGGAAGCTCTATTCCTCCAGGAGGCCTAATGCAGGGGTCTTCAAACGTGGCCCTTTTATGACTTGTGGACTTCAACTCCCAGAATTCCTCAACCATCATGGCTGGATGAGGAATTCTCAGAGTTGAAGTCCACAGGTCTTAAAGTTGCTATGTCTGTAGACCCCTGAGCTAGCTGGTTGGTCCTTCTTAGCTCTCCTTCCACAGTGTAGTAAGAATGCAACCCCCCCCCCAATCCCTTCCCTGTACCCTTAAAGACACAGGAATCAAGTGCAAAGCAAGAAATGCTCACATAAACTCTGGGTTTTTTTTCCCCAAACTGCCTCAGCCGTGTCACATGTCACATGTCACAATGTTGCAAGCCAAGACTGAAAGGCTCCAGCAATTGCAAAAAGCTTTAGCTTTAAAATTAAACCTGTTTACCTTCAAAGAAAACTTTATAAAAGCCATAGACAGACTCAAGATAAGGGGGTAAAACTAATTACATTTGTTTAAAGCAGGCATAGCAAACTGCTGGCCCGCGGGCTGGATGCGTCATGTCGAAACTACACCCACCCCATTGAAGTCCACAAGTCATAAAAGGGCCAAGTTTGAAGACCCCTGGTCTAATGGGTTGGTGACAGACCTGGCACTTCAATTCTTAGCTTGGATAATTTAGGTGTGTGTGCGTGTGTGTGTGCTTTTAATTTCCCAATCTGGTCCACAGCCCTAGGATTTCACAATATTTCCCATTTATAGCTAAACCAATATTTTAGCCTTCCACTCCAAACCATTGCACAGTCTTACTACAAGCGTCCCCCTGATTTGTAGAAAGTATCTACATAGACTTCTGGTTTGCTGCCGCAGCCACCACAGATGCTAGAAGGCGAGCTCTTCCACATCTGATTTCCCTTCGCTGGGGGACCCTGGAAAGGGTCAAAAGTCACCCTGTAGGGGCGATGAGCAAGGAAGGGACCCCCACTTGATTGCAGGAGGGTGGCAGCCCTTCTGCTCAATCTGGGGCAACCCTTCAAACTGGTGGAGGAAAGACCGGCCATAGCAATATGGCCGTCATTAGGCTGCAGACAGCCGGTCACTTTGAAAGCAACACGGATGAAACTGGGTGAGATCTGATTTTCTCTTTACCCTAAGTACCTTCTCTTCCTGTAAAAGCTGCTTGAAATATCTTTCCCTGTGTGAGGAGAGAGGGAAGGGAATTTCTATCCCACCTTTAAGAATAGCGGCGTTTGACTACCCAGGGGAATGAAAGCATTAAAAGAACAATTTTAATCTAATTGGATTTATATGTTCCTGAAATTTGAGGACCAAAAAGTTTCCTATTTTTACTGGAGACTTGTTTTTATCTACTAAAAAGAAGTAAAATTAGAAAAAGGATTAGAAAAATTGTGGACTTAAAAAACCTTAAATGGCATCGGTGACATCTTGTGGCAATGTTTGGTATTACAACTTGTTATTTCCTAAAAGAGACTTGACTCGAAGCCCAGACCCTAGATAAGACTTTTCTGACCTTGGCACCTGTGAGAGACTTAGCTGTAAGAGAACAGCTGGGTGGCATAACTGGCCTACTTGAACTATGAATGTAAACCTTTACTGACTTTCAGAGTTATATGTGAGAAATTGTTTTCCTATCTCTTTACTTGAGGAATATTGGTCACTATACGAAATGTTGAAATACCTTGGACTATAAAATTTTGCTTGACAAAAGAAAGACTATTTATAAACACGTGAAAGAGATGGATGAAGACCAGGAAAAGATTCTTTCCATGTTGAAAGCAATACATGAAACCATTCTTTCAGCTTGTGATAAAATAAGACCTAACATAAGAGATCAAGACGCCAGCTTAGATACACAAACCCAAACTTTGAATACAACCAAAGAACCAACAATGCAGATGATGATGATGATGATGATGATGATGATGATGATGATGATGATAATAATAATAATAATAATAATAATAATAATAATAATAATAAGAAGAAGAAGAAGAAGAAGAAGAAGAAGAAGAAGAAGAAGAAGTAGTTGGAAGGGACCTTGGAGGTCATCTAGTCCAACCCCCTGCTGAGGCAGGAAACCCTATACCATTTCAGACAAATGGCTGGCCAGTCTCTTCTTAAAAACTTCCAGTGTTGGAGCATTCACCACTTCTGGAGGCAGGTTGTTCCACTGGTTAGTTGTTCTAACTGTCAGGAAGTTTCTCCTTAGTTCTAGGTTGCTTCTCTCCTTGACTAGTTTCCATCCGTTGCTTCTTGTCCTGCTTTCAGGTGCTTTGGAGAATAGCTTGGCTCCCTCTTCTTTGTGGCGGCCCCTGAGATATTGGAACACTGCTATCATGTCACTCCTCACCCTTCTCTTCATTAAACTACACATACCCAATTCCAGCAACCGTTCCCTATATGTTTTAGCCTCCAGTCCCCTAATCATCTTTGTTGCTCTTCTCTGTACTCTTTCCAGAGTCTCAACAACTTTTTTATATCATGGTGACCAAACTGGATGCAGTATTACAAGTGTGGCCTTACCAGAGCATTGTAAAGTGGTATTAATACTTCACGTGATCTTGATTCTATCCCTCTGTTAATGCAGCCTAGCACTGTGTTGGCTTTTTTTGGCAGCTGCAGCACACTGCTGGCTCATATTTAAGTGATTGTCCACTAGGACTCCGAGATCTCTCTCACAGTTGCTACTATTGAGCAAGGTACCACCTATACTATACCTGTGCATTTGATTTTTCCTGCCTAAATATAGAACCTTACTTTTTTCACAATTTAATTTCATTTTGTTAGATGGTGCCCAGTGTTCGAGTCTGTCCAGATCCTCCTGTATCTTAAGCCTATCTTCTGGAGTATTGGCTATTACTGCCAGCTTGGTGTCGTCTGCAAATTTGATGAGTTCCCCATCTATCCCCTCATCCAAATCGTTGATGAAGATGTTGAAGAGAGCTGGGCCCAGAACAGAGCCCTGGGGCACCCCACTACACACTTCCTTCCATGTAGATGCGGTTCCATTGAGGACCACATGCTGAGTACGGCCTGTCAGCCAGCTACAAATCCATCTGGTGGTGATGCTATCTAACCCACATTTTTCTATCTTATCAAGTAGTAGGTTGCGATCTACGTTATCAAATGCCTTACTGAAGTCTAAGTAAATTATATCTAGAGCATTCCTCTGGTCACTAGTTTTGTCACTTGGTCAAAGAATGCAATAAGATTTGTCTGGCATGATCTGTTTTTGACAAACCCATGTTGGCTTTTAGTGATAACTTTGTTCGCATCAAGGTGTTCGCTGATTTGTTGTTTGATTATCTTTTCCAGAATCTTCCCAGGTATTGAGTTCAGGCTGATAAGTCTGTAGTTTCCTGGATCTATTTTTTCCCTTTTTTGAAGATGGGAACTACATCAGCTCTCTTCCAGTCCTCTGGTAGTTCCCCAGTGCTCCAGGATGAGAAAAGAAGGAAAGAAGGAAGGAAGGAAGGAAGGAAGGAAGGAAGGAAGGAAGGAAGGATGGATGGAAGGAAGGAAGGAAGGAAGGAAGGAAGGAAGGAAGGAAGGAAGGAAGGAAGGAAGGAAGGAAGGAAGGAAATGGATGGATGGATGGATGGATGGATGGATGGATGGATAAATAGATGTAAAAGACAGTCAGATAGCTAACAACCAGATGACTGCTAAGGAATATTACTCCTTCCGTTGCCATTAACATCATCATCATCATCATCATCATCATCATCATCATCATCATCATCATCATCCTAGCCATTGTCTATCCACTGTAGGACAAAGGTCTCTTTGCATATTTCCAACCTATACAGTCCTGAGCTTTCTTTTGCCAATTGGGCCTGCAATACTTGCTGATGTCATCAATCCATCTTGTTTTAAGTCTCTTTTTGGATGCTTTTTATCAATTGTGATCCGTTCTATGACTGCCTTGATCCACTTGCCATCAGTTCTTCTTGCTATGTGACCAGCCCATTTCCATTTCAATTCTTCCTATTCCTCACTATACAGCCAAAACTGAAGAAGCTTTTTGGATTTTCAAGGGGGAAAAAAGAAAACAAAATCCAATTTCCTTTTGAAAAACACTTCTGGGACAACCCTGACCTGAATGATTGAGAATATCCATAGACAAAGTATCTACAAGACATGATCTTTTCTCTGATGGACTCCTTGCCTATGAAGTACTTTTTCTCAAGAAAAACATCTAGGTTTTTTTAAGTAAAAAATTATATTTTGATGTTTGAATCTAATTTTGACTTTAAAGTCAGCATGGGGAATTCTGGGAATTGAAGTCTATACATCTTAAAGCAGGAGTCCCCAACCGCAGGTCCTCTGCCTGGTGCTGGGCTGAGGAAGTGGTGGGCATGCGTGCATGTGCACACATACGAAGCTGCATTTGTGAAAGTGGCGTGGACGTGCGCACATGGAACCATCCCCTCTTCACCTGCTGCCACCGCCATTGCTGGTCTGCCAGGCCGGAAAGTTTGGGGAACGTAGTCTTAAAGTTCCTGAGGTTGAAACACACAGCTTTAAATCAAATATTGGTGATTTCCTCATTAGCTTACAGCATCTTCTAATATTCCAACTATTCTTGCGCCAAAATAAGTGTAACAAAGAAAGTTTTTATTCACTTTGAAGGTAACACAATGAAGATTCTATAAAACACACTTGAGGAAATGGCCTTTTATTATCTTCTGTCAGAATGACTCTGATTTTAATCCTTTTGAATTGTTGAAGACTGACACATTTTCTTTTCACAGGAAAACTGTCACAATTGATTAGAAGTTTGCCTAAATGTGCCAATGATGTTGAGATTCTAGAACAGGGGTGTCAAACTGCCGGCCCGCAGGCCAGACGCATCATCAGGAAGCCGTGCCCACCTCATTGCCGGCAATGGGAAAAAAGCTCCGATACGTTTCACGACGTCACGTGACGTCGCGAGTTTGACATGTCTGCTCTAGAAAAAGTACAGAGAAGAGCAACAAAGATGATTGGGGGACTGGAGGCTAAAACATATAAGGAACGGTTGCTGGAATTGGGTATGTCTAGTCTAAAGAAGAGAAGGACTATGGGTGACATGATAGCAGTGTTCCAATATCTCACGGGTTGCCACAAAGAAGAGGGAGTCAAGCTGTTCTCCAAAGCATCTGAAGGCAGGACAAGAAGCAACAGATGGAAACTAGTCAAGGAGAGAAGTAACGTAGAACTAAGGAGAAACTTCCTGACAGAACAATTAACCAGTGGAACAACCTGCCTCCAAAAGTGGTGAAGGCTCCAACACGAAGTTTTTAAGAAGAGACTGGACAGCCATTTGTCTGAAATGGTATAGGGTTTCCTGCCTCAGCAGGGGGTTGGACTAGATGACCTCCAAGGTCCCTTCCAACTTTATTATTATTATTATTATTATTATTATTATTATTATTATTATTATTATTATTACCTATTTGGGGAAAAACTGTACCATCTTTTGCGTTCCTGATAGCAGGACAGGGTTTTTCATTTCTTTCAGCCCTGAGTACACCTAGCTTGTAAACAGCCTCTTGGTAATTCTGTTGTGGCTAACATCTTGGTCAAAACTGGGCTTTCTGGGGTTGAGGAAGGTGGAACAGAAATGGAAAATTTTGTCTGTGAAAAAAATGGTCTGTCACTTTTGTCTGTGAAACCCAGACGGTGCTGCGACACAATGGCATCTGTTATGTGCAGGAGCAGAAACAGTGTGTGCCAACCAGTGAAGCTGAAACTCAGTCTCAGTTTTGACCCAGCCGCTTTGGGTCCTCTTGACCTTGGCAGGTGGATAAATCCTCTTCTCCTCTTCCTTCACCCCCAGGTGTCTCCCTCAACTTTACCAGCTGCAGCTGGTATTTTTGGTAAGAGAAGCGGCCACAAAGGCTGTTCCCAAGATTTAACCTTCAAAGGAGACTTAGGAAAGGTCTCCATGACCTGCGCTGCATGTTTGAGCACAGTAAAACCAGCACAAAATACACACTAACGTAACTATTGGCCCCTATTCCATCACTGAGGCGGGATTTCCATCTGCCTGGGGTTTCAGCGCTCGGTGTAGTTCGCGCTGGAGAGATGTGCAGGTTTTCCCATAGCGTTTAAAATATAGAAACACAAAGGCACCCTCTTGACGTGCTCTTCCTCCTGTGAGGACACTGTTCTGAACCAGCCCTCTTCTCGCACCCCTAATCAAAAGAAGAGTCTGGAAAGCGTCCAAGACCAAAAGGCTTCTGCCAAGTTTTAATTACACTGTTACAAAAATACAAGAGCTTGACTTCTCAAACGAAAAAGTTGCTTTCAGCAACCAGCCCCTCCCCAAACACTTCTTTTATAGAGAGCTCAGGGCGTGGTCTCCCTGTGCCTCCTCCCGAGGAGTACCATAGCCTTTCTTTGTTTGTCCCTGCTCGTCTGCCTCCTGCGTCGGGCGTCCTTGAACAGGGCCAGCTGTGGGTCATCATCCTCCGCACTCTCGGGCTCACACAGCTGAGAAGAGGTTCCCGGCTGAGGACTCTGCAAAGCCTCCAAATCATCATCAGCCGGTTCGTTTCCCTCCTCCCCCACATCTGAGTCCTCCGATACATCGGACCCGGCTGTCGGACCCACAGGCTGGCCCTGAGTCACAACAGACACAACCAGCTAAAGAAGCCCCAATTTAATTCCTTGGCTAAGTGAGCAGGTATGAACCCCTGGTCCATCTTGCCTAGGGTCAGAAACTAAGCAAGCTTGCAGTGGTTAAAATTTGTAGAGGAGATTTCCAGGGGAACCCAGGACTGTGGTTGAATCTAAATGGCATCCTAAAAGAAGGCAAGGACAAGCACCTTTTGTGTTCCTGTGGGGGGAAAAAAACTATAAAAATGTGATCCTGGTGTCACCATCCAAGCTCTCCTTGAAGCAGCCCTTGTTTCTTTAATGTACATCTTAACAACTCAACTGTTCTCTGACTCAGAGTGAATTCCAATTTGGGGGAAATCTCTGACGTCTTTTTCATCCAGTCACAAAAACGGGAAGGTTCGATGTTTGTATTTCCACATCTTCTCTATCCGATGCCGGCCTATTGCTATGGCACTAACTGGGAATCCTGGACAGGATTTACTGCAAAGCTCTCTTGAGGCATCACAGGGTGTTTTGGGGGCCCAGTGCAACTTCTGATCGATTGGCATCTAAAGTGAATACAGCAGCAGCAGCCCCTGCATTTACATTATGAGTCTCACACCTACGTAGAATGTGATGAACGTGCAATAATCAGGGCACGGTATTGTGTATGGAACAATTTATAGCCTGGGCAAGCCGGCAGATGCTTGTTCAGCTGCTTTGTTTGCTTGCATTGATTTCTTACCAGTCTTCCTCTGCATCAGAACACAAAATAAGGGCTGAGATTCCATCTGTTTATGCCTTTGCCCTTTATTCATTACATGATTTTTTAAAATTAGATTTATATACCGCCCTTTCCCGAAGGACTCAGGGCGGTTTACAGGGCATTTTAAAATCACATCAATATAAAATACAAAGTTAAAAGAGAATTAAAAGATTAAATTATCCCTGAAAATAAAACCCCAGTTAAAATTCTCAGCCTGGGTCAGAGAGCTCAAAGAGCCAAGTCTTCAGGTCCCGGTGGAATGAATGCAGGTCAGAGGCAGTCCTGAGCTCCACGGGCAGCTGGTTCCAGAGGTCAGGCGCACCCACAGAAAAGGCTCTCCCCCTGGGTGTTATCCGCTGGCAATCTTTAACTCTTTCCAGAGTCTCAACAACTTTTTTATATCATGGTGACCAAACTGGATGCAGTATTACAAGTGTGGCCTTACCAGAGCATTGTAAAGTGGTATTAATACTTCACGTGATCTTGATTCTATCCCTCTGTTAATGCAGCCTAGCACTGTGTTGGCTTTTTTTGGCAGCTGCAGCACACTGCTGGCTCATATTTAAGTGATTGTCCACTAGGACTCCGAGATCTCTCTCACAGTTGCTACTATTGAGCAAGGTACCACCTATACTATACCTGTGCATTTGATTTTTCCTGCCTAAATATAGAACCTTACTTTTTTCACAATTTAATTTCATTTTGTTAGATGGTGCCCAGTGTTCGAGTCTGTCCAGATCCTCCTGTATCTTAAGCCTATCTTCTGGAGTATTGGCTATTACTGCCAGCTTGGTGTCGTCTGCAAATTTGATGAGTTCCCCATCTATCCCCTCATCCAAATCGTTGATGAAGATGTTGAAGAGAGCTGGGCCCAGAACAGAGCCCTGGGGCACCCCACTACACACTTCCTTCCATGTAGATGCGGTTCCATTGAGGACCACATGCTGAGTACGGCCTGTCAGCCAGCTACAAATCCATCTGGTGGTGATGCTATCTAACCCACATTTTTCTATCTTATCAAGTAGTAGGTTGCGATCTACGTTATCAAATGCCTTACTGAAGTCTAAGTAAATTATATCTAGAGCATTCCTCTGGTCACTAGTTTTGTCACTTGGTCAAAGAATGCAATAAGATTTGTCTGGCATGATCTGTTTTTGACAAACCCATGTTGGCTTTTAGTGATAACTTTGTTCGCATCAAGGTGTTCGCTGATTTGTTGTTTGATTATCTTTTCCAGAATCTTCCCAGGTATTGAGTTCAGGCTGATAAGTCTGTAGTTTCCTGGATCTATTTTTTCCCTTTTTTGAAGATGGGAACTACATCAGCTCTCTTCCAGTCCTCTGGTAGTTCCCCAGTGCTCCAGGATGAGAAAAGAAGGAAAGAAGGAAGGAAGGAAGGAAGGAAGGAAGGAAGGAAGGAAGGAAGGATGGATGGAAGGAAGGAAGGAAGGAAGGAAGGAAGGAAGGAAGGAAGGAAGGAAGGAAGGAAGGAAGGAAGGAAGGAAATGGATGGATGGATGGATGGATGGATGGATGGATGGATAAATAGATGTAAAAGACAGTCAGATAGCTAACAACCAGATGACTGCTAAGGAATATTACTCCTTCCGTTGCCATTAACATCATCATCATCATCATCATCATCATCATCATCATCATCATCATCATCATCCTAGCCATTGTCTATCCACTGTAGGACAAAGGTCTCTTTGCATATTTCCAACCTATACAGTCCTGAGCTTTCTTTTGCCAATTGGGCCTGCAATACTTGCTGATGTCATCAATCCATCTTGTTTTAAGTCTCTTTTTGGATGCTTTTTATCAATTGTGATCCGTTCTATGACTGCCTTGATCCACTTGCCATCAGTTCTTCTTGCTATGTGACCAGCCCATTTCCATTTCAATTCTTCCTATTCCTCACTATACAGCCAAAACTGAAGAAGCTTTTTGGATTTTCAAGGGGGAAAAAAGAAAACAAAATCCAATTTCCTTTTGAAAAACACTTCTGGGACAACCCTGACCTGAATGATTGAGAATATCCATAGACAAAGTATCTACAAGACATGATCTTTTCTCTGATGGACTCCTTGCCTATGAAGTACTTTTTCTCAAGAAAAACATCTAGGTTTTTTTAAGTAAAAAATTATATTTTGATGTTTGAATCTAATTTTGACTTTAAAGTCAGCATGGGGAATTCTGGGAATTGAAGTCTATACATCTTAAAGCAGGAGTCCCCAACCGCAGGTCCTCTGCCTGGTGCTGGGCTGAGGAAGTGGTGGGCATGCGTGCATGTGCACACATACGAAGCTGCATTTGTGAAAGTGGCGTGGACGTGCGCACATGGAACCATCCCCTCTTCACCTGCTGCCACCGCCATTGCTGGTCTGCCAGGCCGGAAAGTTTGGGGAACGTAGTCTTAAAGTTCCTGAGGTTGAAACACACAGCTTTAAATCAAATATTGGTGATTTCCTCATTAGCTTACAGCATCTTCTAATATTCCAACTATTCTTGCGCCAAAATAAGTGTCACAAAAACGGGAAGGTTCGATGTTTGTATTTCCACATCTTCTCTATCCGATGCCGGCCTATTGCTATGGCACTAACTGGGAATCCTGGACAGGATTTACTGCAAAGCTCTCTTGAGGCATCACAGGGTGTTTTGGGGGCCCAGTGCAACTTCTGATCGATTGGCATCTAAAGTGAATACAGCAGCAGCAGCCCCTGCATTTACATTATGAGTCTCACACCTACGTAGAATGTGATGAACGTGCAATAATCAGGGCACGGTATTGTGTATGGAACAATTTATAGCCTGGGCAAGCCGGCAGATGCTTGTTCAGCTGCTTTGTTTGCTTGCATTGATTTCTTACCAGTCTTCCTCTGCATCAGAACACAAAATAAGGGCTGAGATTCCATCTGTTTATGCCTTTGCCCTTTATTCATTACATGATTTTTTAAAATTAGATTTATATACCGCCCTTTCCCGAAGGACTCAGGGCGGTTTACAGGGCATTTTAAAATCACATCAATATAAAATACAAAGTTAAAAGAGAATTAAAAGATTAAATTATCCCTGAAAATAAAACCCCAGTTAAAATTCTCAGCCTGGGTCAGAGAGCTCAAAGAGCCAAGTCTTCAGGTCCCGGTGGAATGAATGCAGGTCAGAGGCAGTCCTGAGCTCCACGGGCAGCTGGTTCCAGAGGTCAGGCGCACCCACAGAAAAGGCTCTCCCCCTGGGTGTTATCCGCTGGCAATCTTTAACCGGCGGCACCCTGAGAAGACCCTTCCTCTGCAAGCGCACTGGACGAAGGGAGCTTGATGCTGGCAGCAGGTGTTCCCTCAAATATCCCGGACCCAAGCTATTTAGGGCTTTATAGGTCATCACCAGCACTTTGAATCTCACCCGGAGGGCAACCGGAAGCCAATGCAGCTCACGGAGCAGAGGTGTTACATGGGAGTATCGGGAAACCTCCGATGGGAATGTCTGCGGAGATTCTCAGTCATCCCTGGGAACTGCTGAAAGGACTGTCTGCAAGGAGTATAAATCCTTCCATTCCCCAGGATCCAGTCAGAGCTGAAGAAGCTTCTTGGATGAGAAGCAAAACGTCTTCAAAGGAAAACAAAGTCCAGTTGCCTCTTGACAATGAGCATCATGGGAAAGATGAAGGAAGAAAAACATTGCCCGTATATCTTCCTCTGTGCTCAGAGACAGCTTAGAGTACAGCCCTTGACTTCATATCAGTTTTTCATTTAAAAGTTAGCCCTTTACCACCTCCAATCCTGCTTGATGAAACATTTCCTTGTATGCTTTTTCATGGAAATGCACCTGTCCTAGTCTCACTCAGACATAGGCAGGCAATGCAAGAATATTTGAATTGGAGAAATGTGCCTTGTGCCCTGTCAGCAATCAATTCCCTAGTTCTGGGAATTTTCAAATATCCCAATCTAACCTTCTACCCCAGGGGTAGGCAACCTTGGCTCTTTTATGACTCGTGGACTTCAATTCCCAGAATTCCTGAGCCAGCCAGGCTGAGAGGAAAGGCAGAGTTTCCAAGCTGAGCCATACCGGCTCAGGAATTCTGGGAGTTGAAGTCCACGAGTCACAAAAGAGCCAAGGTTGCCTACCCCTGTTCTACCCTATGTCCCAAAGGTGCTTTTTCAAAAGACAACTGGACTTACTTTGTTTTTCCCCTTGAAGACATTTCCCTTCTCATCCAAGAAGCTTCTTCAATTCTGGAAGTAGATCTGGAAGAACTGAAGAAGCTTCTTTGGATGAGAAGGGAAACATCTTCAAGGGAAAAATAAAGAAAGGCCAGTTGCCTTTGGGAAACCATGACCTGGATGACTGAGAATCTCCATAGACGTCTGCCCTGTGTTTTTCTGGTGGTCTATTATCCAAGTCAGTATGTCAATATTGGTTAGGTGCTTATGTTATATTGCTATGTAGGTAATCCTCGAATCAGAACCACAACTGGCACCAGAATTTTCATTGCCAAGCAAAATGGTTGTTAAGTGAATCACACCTGATTTTACAACTTTTTTTTGCCATGGTTGCTAAATTCACTGCACTTGTTAAGCGAATTGCATCATTGTTAAGCAAACCCGGCTTCCCTTGTGGATTTTGCTTGTCCAAAGCATGTGGGGAAGGTCATAAACATAAACATGACCCCAAAATGCTGCAACTGTGGTAAGTACACGCTTGAATTCTGATCATGTGACCCAGGGGGATGGTGCCATGGTAGACTAGTGCTAAGTCGCTTTTTTTTCAGTGCCATTGTAACTTTGGCCACTAAATGAATGGTTGTAAGTAGAATGAAGCAGAAGACATTCAATAGCAATTCCCACTTTCTTCCCAAGGAAACAGTGTTTTTGGGTACATGAAGAGACTGGAGGGTCATAGTACAGAAATAGGAGGAAAATTCAACACTACAAGGGGGTTACTGAATTGTTCAGTATTCCAATATTCTGCTATTCTTCATTCCTTTCCCCTTCTCCTCCTTCATCCCCCTCCCTTCCCTTCGCTTCTCTCCCCCTCCCCTCTCCTACCCATTGCACTCCACCTTTTTATCCCCCTCCCCTTCTCCCCCTTCCTTTTCCCCTTCCCTGCCCCTCCCCCTCCCCTTTTTACCTTTCCTTCTCTTCTTCCCATTCCCCATGCCCAAATATTCCCCTCCATCTTCAGCCTCTCTGCAATGTCGCGTGGTTGCACGGAGAGACGGACACTTAAGCTGGGTAGTACTTCTTTATTCGATCAGGAATAAAGCTCGGGCAAAGGGAGTTACCTGGCGTCTCATATACCTGCCCAGGTGAATGGTGACCAATAGATTTAAACCTGGGCTTCTCGCCAGTGCAGGTGGCCAATGGATTTAAACCCTGGCTTCCCGCCAGAGCTGACCATGCCCTGGGGCTGTCAACGACTCGCTCTATTCAGACTTTCCCGCCAAAGCGGTTATAGCCTGGAGCTGTCCAGCCCCCTGCTGTGCTGACATTTCCGTGTGTGCTTAACAGCATACACTACACTCTCCCTGATCCTCATCTCTCAACTTCACCCTCCCTCTCAGCCTGTCCCTCAGCCTCAGCCTTTCACCCTCACTGTCTTGCCCCCACCCTCACCCTAAACCTAATCCTAACTCTCACCCTCACTTATCCCTCTAGGACAGGGGTAGGCAACCTTGGCTCTTTTATGGATCGTGGACTTCAACTCCCAGAATTCCTGAGCCAGCCATGCTCAGGAATGCTGGTTCGGGAATTCTGGGAGTTGAAGTCCACAAGTCATAAAAGAGCCAAGGTTGCCTACCCCTGCTCTAGAAGTTGCCTACTAAAAGAGGGAAGCTTCTCCACATTCTAGGAGTCCCACTGAAGAGCAACTTACCTCTGGGAAGGCATCTTCATTCTGATAACTGATAACTGACAGTAACTGACACTCTAGCCTGCAGGGATGAAGTCATAAAGCCACTAGAACCCCCAAGGAGATGACCAGCCTCCTTTATCCTCCTATCAATGGTCACCTGCTCCTCCACCTTTTTGACCTACATCCATGTCACCCAATGGTCTCTAGAAAGCTACCAAACCAATTACTAAAGCTGCCTATTTGTCATTTTTTGCCCAGAAGCCATAGCTCTTTACACGTGGATTACTTTTTCTTATAGAAGCTCCACTAAGCACTTCAGCATTGCTGAGCAGTTTAATATATTTGAGGAACTGCCCACAAAGAAGAGGGAGTAAGCTATTCTCCGAAGCACCTGAAGGCAGGACGAGAAGCAATGGATGGAAAGTGAACAAAGAGAGAAGCAAGAGAAGCTAAGGAGAAATTTCCTGAAAGTAAGAACAATCAACTAGTGGAATATCTTGCCTTCAGAAGTAGTGGGTTCTCCAACACTGGAGGCTTTTAAGAAGAGATTGGCCAACCATTTCTCTAAAATAGTATAAGGTCTCCTGTTTGAGCAGGGGGTTGGACTAGAAGACCTCCAAGGTCCCTTCCAACTCTGTTTTTCTGTTAATTCAGTTTAGCTCTTGAAAGAATTAAATACTTTTCTAGATTTTCAGGTGCAAGGTACAGATATTATCTCACTGTTGCTTTAAGTAAGAACCTATTATTATTATTATGAACATAAAACCTGAGTAAGAAAGTCCATGGGCCTCCTTGACAAAACCTGTCCAACTTTTAGCCTCTGTATTAAGCTGAATGTTGGCTGGAAAAAATATAGGCAAAGCAATTCCCTCTGGACTGAATTGGGAACTGTTGTGGGGAGACTTAAGGCCTCTCCATCACTAAATCCTAGACTTTTAGCATTACAGGGGACCACAAGGTCATGTAGTCCAGCCCCTTCGCCACGACAAGGCAGTAAATAATGAAGGGGGTGCCAGGTTTAATAAAACCAATTTAAGTGGTTTTCCTGAACAGACCCCTAGATTCCTAAAAAGATGATGATGATGATATGATGATGACGATGATATGATGATGATGATGATGATGATGATTTCATCCATTCAGTCACGTCCAATTCTTGCTGATTCTGTGGGCCACATCTCTCCACATCTTCCGATCTTGCACTGCTTCTTTTGAGTTTTTCTATGCTCTGGATGGCGCCAGCTTTGATGGTGTCTAGCCTCTCTGTTCTTTGGTGGCCTGGTTTCCTTTTACTGCTAAGTCTTCCAAACACAATTTGCTTTCTCCAGTGAATTCCCTCGCACATCATGGCCAAAATCAGTGAAATGCAATTTTGTGACTTTGCCTTCCAGTGACATGTCTGGTGTTATGTGTTCCAGCGCTTGCTTGTTAGTCACCTTTGCTGTCCAATTGATAATGTATGCCTCAGTTTTCATTTAAGGAACAGGAACTCATCAGCAGAGGTTCTGATGAGTTAAGTCATTTCTAAAAACTTACACAAGACAATTCTGCAATTAGGTGACATTTCCCCATCATTCTCCTCCCCCTTCTTTTGCAACTTGCTCCTGATCATCAAACTTCATTGCCTGTGACCTCATCCGCTGACCAGAATTCAAAAATAGAAAGGAAAAAAAAACAGCTAAAAATAGTGTCCAACCAACTTGGTAGGTGAGCTGTGTTTGAAGGAGGGGGAAGGTGGCGGAAGCAGCGAAGAGGAATCTCCTTGCAACTGAAATATTTTTGGAACAGCTTTTTTCCTGGACCTGGTTAGGAAGGAAACCCTATTTCCCTCTGGGTTTTATTTTACTTCCCTTTCTTCCTCAAAGCTTCTCATTTTCTCATTGTTCTTTGCTTCCTTTGATAGCCCAAATGCCCAGGATGAAAATGAATGCCTTTCTGTGTTTTGCCTTTAATTTCTTTTAATCCACTAAAAGCTGTGCTTCTTTCTCTGCACAGTTGTTGTGCTGCAGGCTTTGACTAACTAAGACTGTTTCACTCTAACTGGATTTTTTTTTTTGCAAGCAGGAAGGAGAAATGTTGCTCCCCCATTTATGGCCTGAACCAGCAAGCAAACTACTTTCGAAAATGTTAATTTCAGAAAGTGATGCACATATGGCTTGCTGTAGCTTACTACTGGGGTGGGCAGATTTTAGGCTCCTGAGATCTGTTCTGCTGAAATCCTAGTGTTCCACCACCAGTTTGGTGGAAAAGGCACGAATGTAACATTTTTAAAATGCTGATTCTTTTTTTCTTCTTCTTTTTCACCAAAAATTGAGGAAAGAGGCAGTTCTCATTAAAGAATATAGTGTCAAAAGTTCTTGTAGAACACTTAAGTTTCTCTGGGTTCTGTCAGTAGATCCTGAGTTCTCTTCTGCCATTCCCTGGCTTATAAACTGCTTGCATCATTTTCATCTCTGCATAAAATAATTTGTGTACGAAAGAAGAAAGGAGTAGTGGTACCAAATGCAACAGGAAGAGAAGGAAGAGGATAAGGTTTAAAAACCGCCCTGAGACTTATTGAAGCATGCTTCAACTTTCTAGTGACGGCTGTTGTGTGCATAAATAAGCAAAATGAATTCAAGCAATAATCTGGGTGATGCTTTCCTAAAAATATTCCAGGCAATATTTCCAATTGCCTTCCCCCCCACCCTGACTTATTAACACAAGCACAATATCCAAATCCAAAGCTAAATTTTTTTCCAATGTATTCCTTGACCCTGAGATTTCTTTGTGGTCTCCTGCCCAAATACTAACCTGATCTGATTAGTATTTGGACAGGAGACCATTAGGAAATTTCAGGGTTAAGAAATATTTTGGAAGTTGCTAAAACCTCCCCTGGAAAAAGGCAATGACAAATCACTTTTGTCCTGTTGCTAGGAAAACTTACATAGACAGGGACATAAATCACTAGAAGTTGTAAACAATTTTGCTTTCATCTGCTCAGATTTATTTGAAATGCTCTATCCTAGGTATGTCTTTATTTGAAGCAAGGCAGTAGATGTATTAATGGAACATAGCTAATCTGGTTACAATGCTGATTGATTTTCTGGGTTTGCCCAATTCAATAAATTATAAACTAACCAAGTGGGATGCATTAGCACATGTGTGCGCATGCACACACAATACACGAACTCCTAATCTTAGCTGCTTGTTTGCTTGCATTTGCTAGACATTTTTTGGACCTGGTTAAGCCTGCCTGAATGCTTACAGTGAATGCTGTGTGAATGCTTCCCCCCCCCAAAAAAACTAAAGCGTATTCACATAAGGGAGGTTCATTTTTAGGGCCCAGGATTTAGGAGGTTTTGGACATGAAATACTCAATTAGATTGAAGAGAAGGGGGGAAAACCAAGAGTAAAAATGCTGGTGCCCTATCCACATTAAGAGACAAGATAAGATGTTTCATCTAAAAATAAGCAATGCATCTAAAGAAAACAACACACTATATTCCCTCTGAGACTGTCATTTAATCATGCAGCCATACAGAAGGAATCATGCATTTAGTTCTTCGTGGATGCTAAGTGGCTGAATTAAGCACACACACACACACACACACACACACACACACACACAACTTGCTTCAGCACAGAATTATAAAATCACTATGAATCTAGGATCATTTTCGTTCATAATTTTATCGTTCTCAGTGGCCTGATCTATTTATTTATCACAGTTAGGATTATGCCACATCTGTCAGATAGATGTGGCATAGATTCGAAGCAACCTGCCATTATAATAAAACATAAAAAGAGCCAGAATTTCTGTTGCTAAGCAAAGCGGTTGTAAGTTTGTTACGTCTGATTTTTTTAACCTATTTTGCCATGGTGGTTAAGCAATTCATTGCAGTCATTAAATGAATCCACCTTCCCCCACTGAATTTGCTTACCAGAAGCCAGGTGGGAAGGTTGCAAATGTTGATCATATGACAGAATAACAGAGTTGGAAGGGACCTTGCAGATCTTCTAGTCCAACCCCCTGCTCAGGCACAAAGCCCTATACCATTTCAGACAGTATTGTCCAATCTCTTCTTAAAAACCTCCAGTGTTGGAGCACCCACAACTTCTGGAGGCAGGTTGTTCCACTGGTTAATTGTTCTAGCTGTCAGGAAGTTTCTCCTTAGGTCTAGGTTGCTTCTCTCCTTGATTAGTTTCCATCCATTGCTTCTTGTCCTGCCTTCAGGTGCTTTAGAGAATAGCTTGACTCCCTCTTCTTTGTGGCAGCCCCTGAGATATTGGAACACTGCTATCATGTCAGCCCTAATCCTTCTTTTCACCAGACTAGACATGCCAGGTTCCAGCAACCATTCTTTATGTGTTTTAGCCTCCAGTCCCTCATTATCTTTGTTACTCTTCTCTGTACTCTTTCTAGTGTCTCAACATCTTTTTAACACTGCAATGACTAAAATCGGATGCAGTATTCCAAGTGGGGTCTTACCAAGGCATTATGAAATGGTATTAACACTTCCTATGATCTTGATTCTATCCATCTATTAATGCAGCCTAGAACTGTGTTGGCTTTTTTGGCAGCTGCAGCACACTGTTGGCTCATATTTAAGTGACTGTCTACTAGGACTCCGAGATCCCTCTCACAGTTACTACTTTTGAACAAGGTACCACCTATACCCGTGGTGGTGAACCTATGGTACACGTTCCACAGGTGGCATGCAGAGCCCTCACTGTGGGCACACACGCCCTTGCCCTAGTCCTAGGCCTTCACAGCTGGTTTTTATAAAACCTTTTTGCTTTAGGCCTTTGTTGCCATGTGCAAAAAAAAAGGTTCAATCAATCAATCAATTTCAACTTCTCACTGGGAGAAAAAGATGTCGCAAAGTTGGAATTGATTGAACTTTTCAGTCCCACCCAGTCTGCCGTTACCACCACAGCCACGCCCAGCCAATGGGCCACGCCGACCCAATGGGCCATGCCCACCCAATGGGCCACGCCCACTCAGCACCCGATGATACATAAGTGGGTTTTGGGTTGCAGTTTGGGCACTCAGTCTCCAAAAGGTTCGCCACCGCTGACCTATACTATACCTGTGCATTTGGTTTTTCTTGCCTAAGTGTAGAACTTTACTTTTTTCACCACTGAATTTCATTTTGTTAGACAGCGCCCAGTGTTCAGGTTTGCCAAGATCCTTCTGTATCTTAAGCCTGTCTTCTGGAGTGTTGGCTATTCCTTCCAGCTTGGTGTCATCTGCAAATTTGATGAGTTCCCCATCTATCCCTTCATCCAAACCATTGATGAAGATATTGAAGAGTACTAGCCCTAAGATGGAGCCTTGGGGCAGAGGTCTCCAACCTTTTGGACACCAGGGACCGGTTCTGTGGAGAGAGATTTTTCCGTGGACTGGAGGGACGTGGTTTTGTGTGCTGCCTGCATCCCAAGGATGGGGCTTTGTTTGTTTGTGCGGACCGGTTGCTGGCATGCCATGGCCCGGTACTGGTTCACGGACCAGGGGTTGGGGACACCTGTGTTGGGGTACCCTGCTGCTTATTTCCCTCCATGTAGACGCAGATCTATTGAGGACTACATGTTGAGTGCAGTTGGTCAGCCAATTATAAATCCATCTCAGCCAGTTACGCATCCATCTGACCCTGGATGCTGTAAAAGTCTTAAAAATATGTTGGTCGCCAAGTGCCCAAATTTTGATCACGTGACATGAGAATTACTAGTATGGTTGGAAGTCCGAGGACCAGTCATGTCACCTTTTTCAGTGCATTGTAACTTTGAACAGTCAGTAAACAAATGGTTGTAAGACAAGGACTACCTGTATGAATGCAACAACACTCCACTATTTCTCCCTGTAATCAGTATTTGGAGTTATATTGTCATGATGTGATTGAAGCTGTCAGCCTAGACCCAGAACCGATCATAGGAAATGTGACTGATTTACATCTCAACTTGGCTACTGGCCCATCTCCAAACATAGTGGGAAATGAGAGCTGCAGGTAGTCCTCAACATACGACCACAACAGAGCCCAAAATTTCTATTGGTAAGCAAGGCAGTTGTTAAGTAAGTTTGCCCCCCTTTTTTGCCACAGTTAAGTGAATCACTGTATATGTTAAGTGAATTGTGTAGTTAAGCAAATCTGGCTTCCCCCATTGACTTTGCTTGATGGAAGCCATCACAGATGGTGAATACACAACCCCGGGACGGTGCAACTGTCATAAATACATGCCAGTTGCTAACCACCCAAATTTTGATCATGCGTCCAGGGGGATTTATTTTATTTATTTATTTATTTTATTTTAATTCCATTTATATCCCGCCCTTCTCCGAAGACTCAGGGCGGCTTACAAGCTGCAACAGTCATGAAAACCGATCAAATTTCACTTTTCCCAGTGCCATTGTAACTCTGAATGCTCACTAAATGAATGGTTGTAAGTCAAGGACTCCCCGTGTGTCCTACATTTATACGATTTGTTCCTACAAGTTAACTACAAGAATACTGTATATTCTTGGAAATAAGGTAAAAAAGACAGTATTGGGGGGAAAAAGAAAGAAAGAAAGAAAAGCAGCTATTCCCATTTGCAAGACCCTGGCATTTTAAAATCCGACCAATTGTGCTAGGGGTGTCAAACTCAATTTCATTGAGGGCCGCATCAGCATTGCGGTTGCCCTCGGGGCCAGGTGGGTATGGCCAGGGTGGGCGTGGCCTACTGGGTGGGCGTGGCTAGAGTGCGTATGGCCTACTGGGTGGGCGTGGCCAGCTCTACATCGTTCGCATCAAGGATGCCTGTGGGGGCCTGGGCAGGAGTGGGACAGATCTGAGGGTCTCTGGCAGAAGGAGGGTCTCTGGGCCAGGGCCAAGGCAGCAGGGACCGTTCCCTCACTGTTTCCAGGATGGCTTCGCGGGCCACATGAAACCACTTTGCGGGCCGGATCCGGCCCCCGGGCCTTGTGTTTGACATGTCTGTGCTAGAATGAGGTGGTGCCACTGAAGGGCATTGAAGCACATTACGTGGTTATTTCTCCGCCAACAGCAGGGGGAGCTGCTGCTGTTCTTGACTCAGGTCTAAGGAACTTACTGTTAAATGAATCATCCAGAGGGCTCTTTTCTGTGATTGATTTAAATTCCCCTTGTGTTTAATAATAATTTCTCTGTCGATCTAGCACACACACCCACACCCACACACACACAGTACATACTTCCAACCCTGATTGTATAAATAACAGCTTGGTTAATGTTTCTGTTGTACAAGATTATACTAATATATGGATTTTAACACTAGACAGGGACCCTGGTTGACAGTGGGTTTATGTGGATTTTGACAGCTGAAAAGGCCATATGCATTCCAGGCAAGCTTTCAGTGAGCAAATGCCAGACATGAGATGCTGGGCTCATCCATGCACCCTGCTTGCTCTAGGGCAGACATCCTACTTTTGTGGAGGAGGGAAATGCACATCACAGATCACAGAATAACCCCCTGCTCAGGCAGGAGACCCTGTACCATTTCAGATAAATGGCTGTCCAATCTCTTCCTAAAAATCTCCAGTGTTGGAGCATTCACAACTTCTGGAAGTAAGCCCCTCCACTGACTGATTCCAGCAACCATTCTTTATATGTTTTAGCCTCCAGTCCCCTAACCAGTGCTTTTTTTGTATATATATAAAAAAGGTGCTGGAACTCACACATGTCGTACAACCTGCCTTGCCTACCCTACAAGATTCCATCCCAAAAAGGTGCCGGAACTCCGTTCTGGGCATTCTATGACAAAAAAGCCCTGCGTCCTAACCCTCTTTGTTGCTCTTCTGTGTACTCTTTCTAGAGTCTCAGCATCACAGCCCACCAAAAGGGGGTTTCAGCCCTTCTTCTCTTGATCCTCTTTAGTACTATTTTGCTGTTTCTGCCAGCCCCAGAAGCAGGTCGTTCAAATCAAACAAAAGGTTTTTATTTACGGGTGGGAGACTGTTTGCTACTGCGGACACATCCTCCATTTCAAAACCCCGACCCTATCTTGCGAGGCCACATGAAAGCTTTTCACAGTTGCCCTCTTGACGTTTTATGCTCTGTGGGCACCCCAAAAGAGTAATAGAAAGAGTTTAAAGGTGGGGGATATTACTGGCCAGCACCCACCTTTTTCTGCCCGCAAAGTTCCTGTTCTCTCTATCAGTGTGTCTCAGCCTTTGCAACTGTAAGATGTGTGGACTTCAACTCCCAGAATTCCTCAGCCAGCCTTGCTTATATAGCCACATATCTTAAGAGTTGCCAAGGTTGAGAAATTCATGCCCTATACCAGGAGTAGGCAACCTTGGCTCTTTTATGACTCATGGACTTCAACTGCCAGATTTCTCCCAGAGTCATAAAAGAGCCAAGGTTGCCTATCCCTGCCCTGTACTATAGTTTGCCACATGGTGGTGAAGTACAAGTCTGTCTCTCTAGTACTGGCATCTATCGGGTAACATTGGCAACTCTAAAATATGTGGCTATCTAAGATGTGTGGACTTCAGTCATGTGAAATCACCTCTCCCATAGTAGTATCTGGAGGAAATAGTCAAAAGAATCAAGATTGTAGCTACGATGAAACTGAAGCTCTGCCTTAAAGCTGATGCTCTTAAAAATGGTTCAGTTGCATTGTGACAGCTGCCATCTTGATTCTTTTTTAACCATACCTTGTAGATATCCCATATCTCTGCGATATGACTTATGTATGGGGTGTAATAACACTGCAAGCAACGGCTCTACCGATACTACCAGGTGGCACTGGGCCAAAACTGCTGCGGCTGGGAGCAGTGTTTCGGCGGGAAAGCCAGGTTTAAATCTATTGGCTGGAAGTGTACCTGGACTCTCGGCGGGAAAGCCAGGTTTAAATCTATTGGCTGGAAGTGTACCTGGACAGGTACAAATAGGGCACAGGTAACCCCTATTCCCCCAGTACAATCTACCTCCTAATAAAGACGGTTATGCTATACTCCTGTGCCTGGCGTCATCCATGTGTTCCAGAACCCACTACACAATAATGACCACTCCATTGCCTTTATATTTTAGATGCCTTTTCAATCAAAAGTTGACTTTCGCATTACACTCCTCCAATATCTGTCAGTTTAACAAACTGTTGTTATTTTGCATAGTTGCTTTTTATTAAATTGATATTACTTTGGAAAATTTTGGCAGTCTACTTTGCAGAGTGTCCTGTGTCACCCTATAGGTTAGTGAGCAGAATTAAGTGCTGCCTTTCCAATTAGAGTCCCCCCAGGAGCTGTGTATAATCCAACAGGTGGCTTTATATAGGATTTTACCAAATGGCAAGGAAGTGGGTTTGTTCCCAAATCATTTGAATAGAGCTGGAAGGGACCTTGGAAGTCTTTTAGTCCAGCTCCCTATTTAAGCAGGAGAACCTACACCATCTCAGATAGGTGATTGTCCAGTCTCTTCTTAAAGATCTCCAGTGATGGGGCACCCATGATTTCCACCAAGCTGTATTTCCTTAAAGCACAGAATTACAGAATAACAATGTTAGAAGGGACCTTGGAGGTCTTGCAGTCCAACCCCCTGCTCAAGCAGGGGACCCTTTACCATTTCAGACAAATGGCTGCCCAATCTTTTCTTAAAAACCTCCAGTGATGGAGCACTCACAAGTTTTGAAAGCAAGCCCTTCCACTGGTTGATTGTCCTCACTGTCAGGAAATGTCTCCTTAGTTCTAGATTGCTTCTCTTCTTGATAATTTTCCATCCATTGCTTCTTGTCCTGCCTTCGGGTGCTTTAAAGAATAAGTTGACCCCCTTTCCTTTGTGGCAGCCCCTCAAATATTGGAACACTACTATCATGTCCCCCCAATCCTTCTTTTCATTAGACTAGACATACCCAATTCCTGCAACCATTCTTCATGTTTTAAATTCCAGTCCCCAGTCCTCTTTGTTGCTTTTCTCTGCAGTCTTTCTAGAGCAGGGGTGTCAAGCTGCCGGCCCGTGGGCCGGACGTGTCGCAACAAAACCATGCCCACCCCATTGCCAGCAATGGGGAAAAAGCTCTGATACATTGCACGACGTCACGTGACGTCGCAAGTTTGACATGTCTGTTCTAGAGTCTCAACATATTTTTTTTTGTATTGTAATGACCAAAACTGGATGCACATTGTCTCTTTGTCCTCCTTGCCAACTCCTTTTGTAGGAATCCATCTGTAACAAAAGGATGCATCAGCTGGCAGGGTGACCGAGAGTCAAAAAAATCAATATGGCAGCCATAACCAGACAATTGAAGCTCCCAAAGTGTTTGAGGGCTTCACTTGCATAATTGTGGCTGTCACCTTGATTTTTTTGACCTCCCTATGATCACCCCTGATGGGGAGACCCCTTTAACTTGGAGTTGCATCCCCCCAATTCCTTAAAATGGCCCTGTAAATGGCTGGCTAGGTGGTCTTTTTTCGCAGAGGCGGGAGTGATAACCATAAAAGGACACATCAATCAGTCTGATTGTCCATTAATCCCAGGTTCCAGTTTATCTGCCTGCTGATAGTTGAATAGTTTTAAGAACCTGTATCAGAAATGCCCATTAAATATTTTTAGGGATGCTCTTTCTGTCAGCAGCTCTTCTGACAGTGAGCCAAGGGGGTTAAATTCTTAACTGTGCAATATGGAATGGCAATAATGGATGGCCATTGCAACTCTCAGGGACGTGGTGGCTCAGTGGGTTAGGACGCTGAGCTTGTCGATCAGAAGGTCAGCAGTTTGGTGGGTCGAATCCCGAGTGCCACGTAACAGAGTGAGTACCTGTTACTCATCCCAGCTTCTGCCAACCTAGTAGTTTGAACGCACGTAAAAATGCAAGTAGAAAAATAGGGACCACTACGGTGAGAAGGTAACAGTGTTCCGTGCGCCTTTGGCTTCTACTCATGCCGGCCACATGACCACGGAGACGTCCTCGGACAAGCGCTGGCTCTTCGGCTTTGAAACGGAGATGAGCACCGGCCCCTAGAGTTGGAAACGACTAGCACACATGTGCAGAGGAACCTTTACCTTTACCTTTATTGCAACTCTGTGCCTCGTGTCATGCATCTTATTTCCATCCTAAGAAGAATCTTCTTGAATCCAGCATGAGCTGCTTTTAGGACATCTACATAAGACTATCTCTGTGAAATTCCCTCCCTCTCCCCCGTTATTATCCAATATTTGTTTACTTGGAATTAAATTCCACGGAAATCTCTGTGCACCTTAAGATTTGATTCACACTTAGCCAGTCGGTGTATTGGCTTAATAAGTTAAGCAAAGTCACTTTGCCATGGTTTGTAAACCCATTTCAGTTTTCTTGGCTTCTAATGCTACAGGCATAAAGGAGAACAATTCTGCATCAGCACTTAGCCTTAATTTTCACCGGGACTCTTTCTGAGATTTAAACCTAGCTGACACATTGCTTTTAAGTTTCGGTTTATTTAGTAGTGGTTTTTAAACAGGCTACAGTAGGGCTCCTCAACCTTGGCAACTTTTAAGACTTGTGGACTTCAACTCCCAGAATTCCTCAGCCAAGCTGGCTGAGGAATTCTGGGAGTTGAAGTCCACAAGTCTTAAAGTTGCCAAGATTGAGGACCCCTGCCTGGGCTACAGGACTGGCTTGCTTGCAGACGTTTCATGATCAGGGCGAGGGAGGGTGGGGTTGGTTGCCAGTTTTGCACTGATGAAGTTGGGCCACGAAACGTCCACAAGCAAACAACCAAGCAGAGCACCAAGAACCCCGCAACCACAATCGCCGGCATTTACACAAATGCAGATCAGTCCGGAAGCTGGATGCCCGGGTCTCATAAAGCTAAAACCAAACAAATCACCTGTCGAGAAAGATCATCGGGCTCCTCCCGCCCCCCCGCCCCCCATGCCCATCATCCCCTGCCAAGGAGAGCCCGCTCCGGGAGTTGCAATCCAAACCCTCAGGCGGGCGCGGCGTGGGCGGACTTCATTTGGAGCCACAAGTCACAGTTCGGAAGCATGAAAGGGCTCCTGTGGGCAGCGAGGACGCCAACTCCTCCAATCACAGCTGAGAGGGTCCTCGCGACCCCGCCTCCTCCTCCTCTCTTCGTCTTCTGATTGGCCGAGCGATAAAAACCCGGCACGAGTGCGCCTTTCCTATACCCCATATATAGAGATGAAGCGGGCAAAGCTGCGTGGAAATGCGGGCGGCTCTCGAGTCTTTCCACTCGCTGTCTCCCGTCTCGTTTCCAATTGTTTATTCGTTGGTGTTGCTATTATTTTTAAGTGTCTTCATCACGTTGGGCATCCACCCAGCCAGTCCGCCGCCACCGATTATGGCAACCCGGCGCTAATGTTTCATTTTGGCGGTCCTTCTTCCCACGCAGTGGGCGATTAGCCATGGCTAAAAGGAGCTCCTTGTTTATTCGAATAGTGGAAGGAAAAAATTTGCCAGCCAAAGACATGTAAGTAAAAAAAAAAGACTCCTTTCCTGCCCCCCCCCGCACGCTTGTTGTGCACCTCTTTATTTGCCCAGCTTTATTTACATCTCTTTATTTGCCCAGTTTGGTGGGTTTCTGCGATGGGTCTTCCGCAATAACCCTCGATGTGTTTACTCCGAAGGCTGCTCTACTGACTTAGAGGGTGTATTCCTTGGCAAGCCTAGTCTATAGGACCCCTTGGCAGAGCAGCCCGCAGTCTGCTTCGCCCATCCTGGTGGGCGTTAGGGAGTTTCTTGCTAGCTTAAAGTGGGGAGGGAGAAGAAGGACCGGGTGGTCCTTACGCTTGAGTAACTTTGCAATATTTCCTTGGACTCAACCGGTCCTTGAGGGAAAAACGCACCACCGGAGCTTTCCTTGTTCTTTTTTTTTCTCTCTCCTTCTTCTGGGGCTCAGCTGAGACATTTGCAACTGTCTTTAAAGTCGAAAAGTGCAGAGTGAGGTAGACTTTTCCTCTGACAGCATATGTATGAATATCTTTGTGGGAGACTCAAGAGACATTCTCCATCAGTTGCCATCTTCCGAGATGTGGATTCTGGTCTCCCACCCTCCAAATCCCATAATAATCCTGCAGCCTGAATTGAGAAATCTTCCTGGGGATGGGGAATGTCCAACTGTATTCCCTCATCCAGCAAGTGTCCATCCGCATCATAATAGCCATTAAGATAATTTGCTGGGATTTCTAAACCTCTACAGATTTCCAAGATAATAACTTTTGTACTCTAGTTCTGCAAATTCGGATGGAAGCTTGTGGCATCATCTAAAAGGTTCAGGATGGTATGATGTGTTCCACAGCTGGTTATGCCTGTGATTTTGGAAAAGCTGCTACTTTGGGTCCTTGCATTACATTATAGTTCAGCCAGTTTGGTCTGTCATGGATTCAGTGTGGAAGGGATGTTCAGAAATGGTTAGTCCAATCAGCAGGTTAGGTGCGTTGAGTGAACACAGGCAATGAAATGGCTGTCAAAAAAAGGTAAACACTTTTTTTTGGCAAGATCTTTAAAATCAGGGATTCATTTGTGTCAGATTTCAACCTAGCTCTTGGGTCTCTTTTTTTTTTTACTGAAATTGGGAATTAATGATCCTTCTTCTTTAGAATTTCAGCATTATTTGATGTTGGAGGAACAGAAAGAGGAAAAACTGGCTATCTAGAAGGAAATATGCAGAATCAAAAGTGAGAAAATGCAGCAATTATTCTCTATGATCTTGCATAGACCCCCCTGAAGGAAAATAATTGGATTTAGAATTGTCTTTGCCTGAGTTTTAGGAAATAATCATGGAATTGGGTGGGTCCTCAAGGATCTAGTTCAACTCTCTGCGATTGCAAGAAAACCAATCAAATCATCCTCAGAGGGTTGTTATGTGGATTCTTCTCAAAGACCTTCAGGAATGAGATTTTTTTTTCTTCATAAGATAGATGATTTTTCTGCACAGGGGAATCAGCCAGGAATTTAAGATGAAACCGTGGCTCTCCATTATGACTCTCTTTCTTCAAACTGACTCTCTTTCCCAACTCTATCAAACATATATCTATATCCATATCCATTTATATCTATCTATCTATCTATCTATCTATCTATCTATCTATCTATCTATCTATCTCTCCATTATTATCTAATATATCTCTATCTCTATCTCTCTATCTCTCTATCTCTCTATCTATCTCTCTATCTATCTATCTATCTATCTATCTATCTATCTATCTATCGCCTTATGTTCTGGAGGTTGGATATTATATATATAAACCAGAAGACCCTGAGTCTGAATCCTTCCTTGGGTACAAAGCCAATATGGTCCAGTCACTCCAAGCCCTAGGAATGAGGCAAGGGCAGTTCATTTCAGGAAAAACCTTGCCAAGAAATCTGCAGGGAGTTATCCAGTACAGGTTGTTCTTAACAACCATTTGTTTAGTGACTGTTTGAAGTACCAATGGCACTGAAAAATGTGACTTATGGTCATTTTTTTCATGCTTACGACCGCTTGCAGCATCCCCGTGGTCATATGATCAAAATTCGGACACTTGGCAACTGGAATGTATTTATGATGATTGCAGTGTCCCATGGTCATGTGATCATCTTCTGACAAGGAAAGTCAATGAGGAAGCCAGATTCACTTAATAAACATCTTACTGAATTAACAACTGCAGTGATTTGCTTATCTGGGGCAAGAAAGGCTATAAAAATGGCTTAAAAATTATAAAAGGGTTATAAAAATTCACTTAAAAACTGTCTTGTTTAGCAACAGAAACTTTGGGCTCAGTTGTGATCCTAAGTCGAGGACTTAACTGTAGTTGCCGGGAGTAAACCCTGACTTGTAGGCATTCATCCCCCCCCCTCCGAAAACCCCTGGGTAAAGCATAAACAATGGGGAGCCAAAATGTTTAGGGGGATGGAACTGAAAGCGAGCAGAGTTTTGATTTTAGGGAAGCAGAGAATGTGATCAGTTTTTCTTCTCCTTTCAAAATGTCAAAAATCAACTGGAGCCAAATATTGAGGTGATTCGAGATCAAGTAAATATTTCCTCCCTTCAGTCAGGAGTTAGAAAGAGAAATTCGCTGTACTCAGAGGTGCCCATAACCATCAACCGGAAGGGTTCTAAAAGGTGGGACAAGGCAAATTCAGGGAGAATCAGCTCCTAGTTTTGAGGGTGTTGTTGTGTAGTGGGTTCTGGAGAGCAGGAAGGACGCCGAGACGATGAGTACAGCATGGCAGAACTTTATTAGGTGGAAGTGACTGTACTGGGGGAATAGGGGTTACCTGCCCTCCTTTTATACCTGGCCAGGTGAGCAGCCAGCCAATCGGTTTGAACCTCTGTTTCCCACCGAAACTGGGTTCCCGCCAAAACAGTTACAGTTCAACGCCCCCTGGTGGTGACTGCTATGTAAGTGAGTATGTGTTCTCTTCACCTGGATACATAACAGGTGTATTGGCATGCTGCCCTCTGCCTCCATGGAGGGGAACAACAGTAAAAGCAGGGTTGAGCCATCCTGACCATTTGGTATGTGTACTGGATCATGCACGCATGAAGAATGCACATAGCACAAGGTGCTGCTTCTGTCACTGAGATGGAAACATCAAGAAAAGGAAAGAGAGAAGCAACCTAGAACTAAGGAGAAATTTCCTGACAGTTAGAACAATTAATCAGTGGAACAAGCTGCTTCCAGAAGCTGTGAATGCTTCTGGACAGCATTTGTCTGAAATGGTAAAGGGTTTCCTGCCTGAGCAAGGGGTTGGACTAGATGACCTCCAAGGTCCCTTCCAACATCATCATCATCATTATTATTATTGAAACAAGAGTAGAAGAATGCTACCCCCTTCTGACCACAGAATGTCTTTGATTATTTATTTATTTATTTATTTTATTACATTTATATACCGCCCTTTCCCGGAGGACTCAGGGCGGTTTACAGGGTAATTAAAAACCAAAAATACAAAAGTTAAAAACCAAGTTTAAAAAGATTAAATTTATCCCTGTATAAACAAAACCCCAATTAAAATAAATTAGTCCTCAGCCTGGGCCAGAGAGCTCGAAGAGCCAGGTCTTCAGGCCCTGGCGGAATGAACGGAGGTCGGGGGCAGTCCTCATTATGGTGGAACAAAGCAAGGTCTTGGCTTTAACATAGACAAGCTTTTTTTACATTCTTGCCATTTCAACTGTTGGGTAAGATAAATCTGTCTTGGTGATGTGGACAGCACAAGCGCTCAATAGATGATAATAAATGACAAAATCACCATCAGTCCATTGCAAATGCTTTATTCAGAACAGCTTACATCCTGCAACAATACATCAAGCGTCCACAGCTGCCTATCCCAGGTCCTTGGGAAGGACTCGACAGGTGGATAAAATACCAAATTGAGTCTGAACATCTGGCTGACTTTGCAACAGATCATAAAAATAATCTCAAACAATTTAAGCAGAAGTTACATTAGCTTTAGATATACATATATCTAAAATGTATGTATATGTATATAGAATAGACCATAGAATAGAATATTCTTTTATTGGCCAAGTGTGATTGGACACATAAGCAATTTGTCTCTGATGCATAAGCTCTCAGTGCACATACAAACAGCAAAATGATAATCATAAGATACCAATAGGAGAAAATAATAGGAACGATGGAAAAATATTATTTATTTATTTGGTTTTGATGCTACCTATTCCTACAATTTGCTGTTCTGTTGAGAGTGGAAAATCCCTAATTCAAACATAGACAAACATAACATATAAACAAATCATTACAAAATGTCAGTTTTTTATATTCTTTCAATGTTGTATAATGATTCTTTTGGCTGTTCCATTTGCACAATTCTTGTGTTAATAAATTTCAAGTACTGAATTAGTGTGTTTTTAAAAGTATTTTTGATATAAATCCCTGAGAGCCCTTTTGAAGTCGACAGTATGCAAATCAGGAAATAAACAGGAATAGTCAAGAATATTTACATTCTTTACTTGCAACAATTTGTTTAAATTTATGTTAAGAATCCTGTGGATTTTAGCCAAAATATGGTAATATGAGCCCCAGCTGAATGGATTAATGCTGCAGTCTCTTGGAAAGCATTTCTAAGAGTTCTAAAATTGCCCCTAATTCTCAGGAAATATTTTCTGAGATATAAAACAAAAACATTTCAAGATAAAAGCCTATTTTCATATTTTAAAAAGAAAAAAGACATTGAAACTCCTTACAGGTGAAACTCAAAAAATTAGAATATCCTGCAAAAGTTCATTTATTTCAGTAATGCAACTTAAAAGGGAAAACTAATATATGAGATAGACTCATTACATGCAAAGCAAGATAGTTCAAGCCGTGATTTGTCATAATTGTGAAGATTATGGCTTACAGCTCATGAAAACCCCAAATCCACAATCTCAGAAAATTAGAATATTGTGAAAAGGTGCAATATTCTAGGCTCAAAGTGTCCCACTCTAATCAGCTAATTAAGCCATAACACCTGCAAAGGGTTCCTGAGCCTTTAAATGGTCTCTCAGTCTGGTTCAGTAGGAATCACAATCATGGGGAAGACTGCTGACCTGACAGTTGTGCAGAAAACCATCATAAGGAGGGAAAGCCTCAAAAGGTAATTGCAAAAGAAGTTGGATGTTCCCAAAGTGCCGTATCAAAGCACATTAATAGAAAGTTATGTGGAAGGGAAAAGTGTGGAAGAAAAAGGTGCACAAGCAGTAGGGATGACCGCAGCCTGGAGAGGATTGTCAGGAAAAGGCCATTCAAAAGTGTTGGGGACTTTCACAAGGAGTGGACTGAGGCTGGAGTCAGTGCATCAAGAGCCACCACGCACAGACGGATCCTGGACGGATCCTGGACATGGGCTTCAAATGTCGTATTCCTCTTGTCAAGCCGCTCCTGAACAACAATGTCAGAAGCATCTTACCTGGGCTAAAGAAAAACAGACCTGGTCTGTTGCTCAGTGGTCCAAAGTCCTCTTTTCTGATGAGAGCAACTTTTGCATCTCATTTGGAAACCAAGAACCCAGAATCTGGAGGAAAAATGGAGAGGCACACACTGCAAGATGCTTGAAGTCCAGTGTGAAGTTTCCACAGTCTGTGTTGATTTCGGGAGCCATGTCATTTGCTGGTGTTGGTCCACTGTGCTTCATTAAGTCCAGGGTCAACGCAGCCGTCTACCAGGAGATTTTGGAGCACTTCATGCTTCCTTCCACAGACGAGCTTTATGGGGATGCTGACTTCATTTTCCAGCAGGACTTGGCACCTGCCCACACTGCCAAAAGCACCAAAACCTGGTTCAATGACTATGGGATTACTGTGCTTGATTGGCCAGCAAACTCGCCTGACCTAAACTCCATAGAGAATCTATGGGGCATTGCCAAGAGAAAGTTGAGAGACATGAGACTGAACAATGCAGAAGAGCTGAAGGCTGCTATTTAAGCATCCTGGTCTTCCATAACACCTCAGTAGTGCCACAGGCTGATAGCTTCCATGCCACGCCGCATTGAGGCAGTAATTTCTGCAAAAGGGGCCCAAACCAAGTACTGAGTACATATGCATGCTTATACTTTTCAGAGGTCCAATATTGTTCTATGTACACTCCTTGTTTTATTGATTGCATGTAATATTCTAATTTTCTGAGATTGTGGATTTGGGGTTTTCATGAGCTGTAAGCCATAATCTTCACAATTATGACAAATCATGGCTTGAACTATCTTGCTTTGCATGTAATGAGTCTATCTCATATATTAGTTTCCCCTTTTAAGTTGCATTACTGAAATAAATGAACTTTTGCACGATATTCTAATTTTTCGAGTTTCACCTGTATTCCTACAAATGTGCCAATAATTAATTTTAGACTCATTTAGTTCTTCAACTTCAGCCATTTGTCTGAAATGGTATAGGGTTTCCTGCCTGAGCAGGGGGTTGGACTAGATGACCTCCAAGGTCCCTTCCAACTTTATTATTATTATTATTATTATTATTATTATTATTATTATTATTATTATTATTATTATTATTATTGTTATTATTTTAAAAGGGGGTTTCTGGCATAGGAATCATCTCAGATACTTGTGAAATTAGCAAATATTAATATTTAATTAAATTATCAAGTTTTAGAAGCAGGAATAGCAAATAAGAAAAGCTTAATTTGATTAAACTGCATAGAATCATTCTAAGGTAATTTAAATTCAGTTTTGAATTTTTGAATTTTTTAAAAAATTGTTTTATTAGAACTAAGCTGGTTTGTAATATTATTACAAAGCTCCTTTCTGATCAGATCAAAGAGGTCTTCCAAGTCCTATTTATACACAATTGTCATCTGAGGGCATCTCAAAAGTGGACATATGGTTAAATGTTTATTTTTGAAGGAGTTGCTTTTATTTCATGCTGATCTTGATTGTTAGTGGCTCAAAACCTACAGGAATAGGTGACATGCAAAACAAATAAACATACAAATACAAGTTCAGATGATTTTCATCTGAAATTATCCCACAATGTAAACTGATCATGGGGGGAAATGATTTATTTATTTATTTAGCATATAGCAGTGGCTGAGCTTGTCGATCAGAAGGTCAGCAGTTTGGCGGGTCAAATCCCAAGTGCCGCGTAACAGAGTGAGCGCCTGTTACTCGTCCCAGCTTCTGCCAACCTAGAAGTTTGAAAGCATGTAAAAATGCAAGTAGAAAAATAGGGGCCACTACGGTGGGAAGGTAACAGTGTTCTGTGCGCCTTTGGCATCTAGTCATGCCGGCCACATGACCACGGAGACGTCCTCGGACAAGCGCTGGCTCTTTGGCTTTGAAACGGAGATGAGCACCGGCCCCTAGAGTTGGAAACGACTACCACGCATGTGTGGGGGAACCTTTACCTTTACCTTTTATATGGATTAGTGGTATATATTAACATTTCACGTAGATTAGTAAAACACAATAAAATATAAATGTTAAAAAGATCTGTGTTCAAATACCAATATCTAGGTGATCTAACCATTGAATTGCAACATCGTTTATATTTTTTAAAAAATCAGATGCTGGACCGCTATATGCCTCAGCTTATAGCCAATTACAATGTGATCTAGTGATGGATGGGAAAAATAATGAACTTTGTCCATTTCATCAGGGCCAACAGGCTTTGCAGTTGTTCCCAAATAACCAGTCCTCTCTCAGCTCAAGTCCTCTCCTCAGCTCAAGAAAGGTCTGAATGACTGTGTTCATCAGATACCTTGCACAATAGCCCTGCAGATGCTCCTCTGGCCCCTTTTCCCAAGGAGGGACCAGATAATCTTAAACAGGGCTTCCAGCTAAAAATCTACAGATGTAATTAAGGGAAAATAATTAAGTTTCATCACACCTATCACCAGAAAGAAAGCCTTAATAAAGGCTTTTACACACGATTCATTAGATTTCCTCATCTTCTTCCAGGGGAACAGCCCTTCCACCATTTCATCTCTTAGAGTTCCTCTAAAAAAATCAGGTTTTCTGGGACTCTGTGAAAAGGAAGAGGTCACACAGGAATAATCCCATCCAAGGCTGGGAGGTTGTCCCTCTCATTTCAAGTGGCATTTAATATTTCAGTTGAACTGCACAGCCTAGCCTCAACCACCTCAAGCTATCTCTGAAACCCAACAAGATCCAAGAGCCTTGGTGGAGCAGTGGGCTAATGCCTCCTTAAGTAACACCAGCTGCCTGCAATTAGTGCAGGTTCGCATCCCAGCAGGCTCAAGGTTGACTCAGCCTTCCATCCTTCCGAGGTAGGTAAAATGAGGACCCAGATTGTTGGGGGCAATAAGCTGACTTTGTAATAATGCTGCTTGGGGGGTGGGAAGCCCCAATAAGCAGGCATATACATAGAATGAAGGCTATTGCTAAGCACATTGATTTGTGCTTTAAATTGTAAGCCGCCCTGAGTCTTCGGAGAAGGGTGGGATATAAATGGGATTAAAATAAAAAAATAAAAAATAAAACAGGGCTTAGAGCAGGCTTGTTCTGTTCCAGCCTACTACCGGCCCTGCAGAAGAGGCAGGGAGAACCCCTTTACAAAAGGCAAAAGGCTGGAAGTAAGCCCGCCAAATTTATTTACATAAAACAGATCCAAAACAGAGCAAACTGAGCAAAACAAAATACGAACCACTAAAACAGGAGCTATTCAAAACGGTTGCCTTCAGCAAACCAGCCCTCCCACACATTCCCCTTTTAAACAGTTCAAGGCGTGGCTTCTCTCTGCCTCCTTCCGAGGTGCCCCATTGCCTTCCTCTGTTTGACTGCCTCCTGATTGACTGCCTCCTGCGTCGGGCGTCCTTGAACAGGGCCAGCTGTGGGTCATCTTAATCCACGCTGTCAGGCTCCCACAGCTAGGTCTGTGTAGTAACCAGATGGGAGGGGCCTGGCTGAGAGCTCTGCGAAGCCTCAGAACTATCCTCTGCAGGCTCTCCAAACCCCTCCTCCTCCTCCTCCTCCTCCTCCTCCTCCTCCTCCTCCTCCTCCTCCTCTGAATCATCCAACCCAACTGCCGAACCCACAGGCTGACCCTGAATCACAACAAGACTGATCAAACGGGTCCCAATTCTTTCCTGTGTATCAGTGCAGTGAAATGGGGTTTCAAAGGAACAGAATTCTGAAGCCCCTTGTACCAGATAAGTTACATTGTTAAACACCAGGGTTTCCTGCTTGAACAGAGGGTTGGATCATTAGAGTACTCCAAGGTCGCTTCCAAATCTAACCTATTATTCTGTTATTCTGAAAGGTAGAAGCCAAAATATATGCCCAATGGTAAGCTGAAAGAGTGGAAAGTTAAATCTGTTGTAGTTTATAGATAATGAAGTTGAAGAATGCCCCTGCCAAAGGAAGCTATTGAATAATGTATAAAGTTTTTAAAGTAATGTGATGGAATATAAGACCTCCTAAAATATAAATCATGTCATTTGGAATTAAATGCATCTTAATCACATTTAGTTTAAATACGCAAAATAATTGTGGACTGTGTCTAGATCTCTTTTCATTTGTGTCAGAATTTGGAATGATTTCAAATTTGCCAGTTAATGGCAGCTTGTTAAGAATCATTTAAAAAAATAAAGGAAAAAAGTAGCCTAAAACTTCAATTTAGAAAACTGCCAGAATTATTGCTGGGACTGAATCAGTGGTGGGACTCAGTCAGATCTAGGACTGTGTTGCTTAATTTATGCAAATCTAAAAGGCAATAGTTTACTGATTTGTCTTTTTTCCTGTGATCACTGATACAATTCAATAAAAAATTGCCTTGAAGTACAATGTTTGTTCAATTTAACAAAAAACAGAAATCTGTATCTCTCTTGAAATAGATGGTGCATAAAGGATTAACTCTTTTTCTTCTAAGGATTTAACTTTAAACAATTATTGTTTTTTCGATAAAAAGCATGTACTATGCAGTAACACAGCTGAATTAATGTATTTGCATGTTCCATGAAAGACAATTGAAAGATAATTGAATCCCTATGAAAAATTCCTAGTATTTCGTGTTCCATCTGTGTAATAAAATCTTTACATTTCAGTACAGGTACATCCAGAGACAATTTAAAGAGGGTGCAGTATTTAACTTGTTATTCAGATAAGGGTATCCATTTCAGAGAAGTGTGGTTTGAAATAAATAATGAGGAATGAAATAAGGAATGACATAGTAACTGTTTAAAAGTGGTTTCTGTATACAAAAGAAAGCAAAGTGTATGCACATTGGAAAGGATGAAAAGTTGCTTGAAAGCCATAAATTAAAACTGCATATATTGATTAAAACTGCATACATGATCTAGAAAGTTGTCATGACTCTGAGAAAATAGCTTAGGGAGGGGTGTGTGTGTGTGTGTGTGTGTGTGTGTTTGTGTGTGTGTGTGTGTGTGACAATATAGAAAGGAATTTGAGATTGACTGCGATCCAGCAGTATGCATATCATCATGCAAACATGTCAGTGATGAAATCATGCAACTGCCACGGTTACATACTTACATCATGATAACTGATCTGAGTTGCAACATTTTATGATGACATCATTCTGTGTGTGTATGTATGTGTATATATGTGTGTATATATATACACACACTCATACATATACACATATACATACATAAACATACACACACATATACATATACACACACAAACACACACATACAAACATACACATACACATATACTTATAAGTTCTTACTTCCTACTTGAAAGGATGAGAATTGGTTGAGAGTTCAATTCTAGGTAGCGCAGATTTTTCTTTCCTAGGATGCAAAGAGAAAATATCTGCTGCAAATTCCATATAGGTGTCCGGAAGGCCATCTGGCCAGTAAACCCTCAGCTCCATCCAGTCACCCCAACGAATTAATGGATTACAGGGTCATAAAAAGTGTGTGTATATGTGTGTGTGGGTTTGTGTGTGTGTAGTTTGCTCCTCTTATTTTTCCACAGATACCCATTCTCAACATCTTCCCAATTGTTTGATCCATTGAGATAGAAATGTTAAACACAAATTAAAGATGCTTTTTGCATTTCTGCTGTGTTTTCACGAAAGCCAACCCCTCCTCAACACTAGGCCTAATCTGAATTCTATATTCATATTATTAAATATTTACTTTTTAAAGAGATAGAAGCATGGCATAACCATGGTTAAACTATTAACCCTGTACTGTTCCACCCGCCCTATAACACTCTGTACCGTGATATCGTTTGGTCTGATTGGTGTCTTTTTGCAATTATAGGGACCAAAAAGGAGACAAATGTAGGGGAGAAGGAAAGTCTGTTTTGCCTGCCCCCCCATTTTTTCTTTTTTTATTGAAAAGTTTTTCAGTACATTTTATCTTTAACAAAACAAAAGCCCTCCCAACCCCCTCCCCTCTTCCCAACCCACCCCAACACCTCCCTCCCCCCCATTTTTTCAAAAGACCCAAGTCACTCTGTACATCTCCAGAGACATCTTTTTCTAATCACGACAACTCCACAAGACACACAGCGCGGTGGAAACTCTGCCCTTTGCCTTACAATGTCGTATGCAAGTGTGTAAGGAGAAGAGTTTGCTTTACAATGCACGTTTCCTCCCGTGTTTCCCCTCTTCCCCACTTCATACACCTACATGCAGCTGTGCTGCGGTCCTTCCTGCCTTGTCTTCTTTCTGATACCTGAGAAGGCCAAGCCTTTTAATGTATTAAAAAGAGCAACCCTGTCTGGAAATGTCACTCTTAAGCACTCCAAACTGGAAAAACAGCTTCCTGGCTCTGCCTTTCAATCCATAGCCGTCTCCCCACTTTCTTCTACTTACCAGTCGGCAAGTGTGATGTTGAGAACTGAAAATGTGGAACCTGTTGTCACAAAATCGGAAGTCTGGCCAGTGTTGACATATAGGAGGACCAAGCACAAGCTTTCCTTGCTTGGATGATCTCAAGGTAGAAATAGGTTTGAATACGGGTGGTCCTCGACCTACGACCACAATTGAGCCCAAAATTTCTGTTGCTAAGAGAAATTTGCTCCATTTTATGACCTTCCTTGCCAGAGTTGTTCAGTGAATCACTGCAGTTGTTAATAACATGGTTGTTAAGTGAATCGGGTTTTCCCATTGACTTTGCTTGTCAGAAGGTCGCACAAAGTGATCGCACAACCCGAGCACACTGGAACAGTCATAAATATGAGTCAGTTGCCAAGTGTCTGAATTTTGACCATGTGACCATGGAGATGCTGCAACAGTTGTAAGTGTGGAAAAATTGTCATAAGTCACTTTTTCCAGTACCTTTGTAACTTTGGATGGTCACTAAATGAACTGTTGTAAGTCAAGGACTACCTGTATTCACCAGTAGAAAATGAGCGGTGAGGGGAAAAGAGAAAGGTTTCTGTCCCAAAATACAGAATTCCTACATCAGAAGCCGCTCTAACCTTAACCAATTGCCTCAGGCAGCAGGAATCATGAAATGGCAGGAAAATAACAACAACAACAACAGAGTCGGAAGGGACCTTGGAGGTCTTCTAGTCCAACCCCCTGCTCAGGCAGGAAACCCTATACCATTTCAGACAAATGATTTTCCATTCTCTTCTTTAAAAAGTCCAATGTTGCAGCACCCACAACTTCTGGAGGCCAGTCGTTCCACTGGTTAATTGTTCTAACAGTTGGGAAATTTCTCTTTATTTTTAGGTTGCTTCTCTCCTTGATTATATTACAATATTACAAGTAGTCCTTGATTTATGACCCCATTCAGGACCAGAATTTCTATTGCTAAGCAAGGCGGGGGTTAAGTGAGTTGGGGCTGATTTTGCAATCTTTTTTGTCATGGTTGCTAAGCAATTCACAGAGGTCATTAAATCAGTCCATCTTTTTCCCACTGACTTGGCTTGTTGGAAGCCTCCTGGGAAAGTTGTTAAGGGCATTCAGGAGACCCCAGGATGCTGCAACTATTGCAAATACATGCTAGTTGCCAAGTGCCTGGATTTTGATCCCTTGACCGCAGGGCTGCTGTGACGGTCATAAATGCGAAGACCAGTTGTAAGTCATATTTTTTTCAGCACCTTTGTAACTTGAACGGTTATTAAAGGAAAGATCTTATGTCAAAGATTATTTGTACATATTTTTATTGTAGTTTTGCCACTAAGGCTGGAGACAGGTGTTTTCAGAATTCTTCGCCAAAATAACTTATATAGCCTTGAATGCACCATACCTAACTAGGACGCAAGACCTGATTTGGTACTTCACCTTGAACAGCAAAATATATGGAGCTGTTCCCGGACGTTTTAGGTCAGTGATGTCGAACCTTTTAGAGACCGAGTGCCCAAAAAGTGGCCCCTCCCCACCACCACCACCCACCCCTGCCCCTGCCCACCCCTGCCCGCTCCACCCCTGCTCTGCCCCCGCCCACAGGGCCACCCACCGCCTGTACAGCCTGCCGCAGAACGTCCAAATGGCCCAGAGTGCTATGGCAGCCACGCCTTCCACCTGCACCCGGCAGCATCAATTGCGCGCGACAGGGCTCGAGGGCAGAGTCATGTCCCTGCTGCCTGGCTGCCATGTCCTTGGCTGCACTCCTCCGCGTGGGCCATGCTTGGGGGCGACTCTCCTTTGGGGGGGGCTGCTGGTGAGGAGGGGGCCATGGAGGGAGGCGGGGCTGGGGCGATAGTTGCGCGTGCCTACAGAAAGGGCTCTGAGTGCCACCTCTGGCACGCGTGCCATAGGTTCACCACCACTGTTTTAGGATATGCATGTATGCCACCAAGTAATCCTTCTGTATCTTGAAAAATGTCCGGCATTTTATTATTTAATTAACTGAACACAGATACTGGGTTCAGACAAATTAAAAAGGACAGGTTTGGAAGTGACCATTTTTCTTTTCTTGGTTTTTTTTTTAGTTTTTACTCCTCGGTAAATTTGGTTTTTGTTATATATTTATAGTTGAATAATTCTTGTGGTGATGTGAAAGGAGACTTAGTTTTTCTGTAAGGAATTGTTATTATTTGTACTATATTAGTACTAGTACCAGCTTCAAAAACACAGAATAAAAGAAAATATTATATGGAACCAAAATGAAACAAAATTCTAAACAGTTTCTGATGTTTGGTAATGAAAAACCGTAACAGTCAGACCAAACTCTTAGACTGCAAAGGCCTAAAAAGGATCAGCAAGTATTAGATGTTTTGAAATTTGAAGGTAATGGGCTATTTCTTTTTCTCTTTTTCATAGTAATTTTATTAAAGCTTATAATTACAACAGGAAAGACTGAAAAACCAGAAGAAAAAACAGTAGAAGGTACAGAAATTTATGATCCTCTCGCAGGTCTGTAAAGCAAAGGAAAACTAAAATAAAATCATAAGCGCAGTTGTAGTTCCACTTAGTGACTGCTCCCTTTAGTGACTGAATTCCTGAACCCAATTGTGGTCACTAAACGAGGACTATCTGTATTCTGTATTTGGAATAGCATTTTGCACATCCTATACATAGGGATGTATGTAAATCTATGTAAGGCTTCCCTCACTTTATGCTAGGCTGACACTGCCCCCAAACCTTGCATTAAACCCTGAAACCCTGAACCAGTGGAAAAAAGGGAATTGTGGGGTATAGTGTCAGATTTTGTAACCCATATGCATTGACAAATAAGCTTATAAATTTTAGACTCTTATTCTTCAGCACTGCATTATTCAAACAGTGAAAGCATTTCCCCCTCTCTTTTTTTTCTCTACCTGGATTTCTAAGGTTCATGGTCATCATGGAAGAGAAGGAAGTAAAAGCCATCACCAGCACTATGAATGTTATTAGTATTCCTTGTTAAGGTACACCCAGTACGTTTGCTCAGGTTGAAAGCATTTTTCACTAGCTTTGGCATAATACATAGTACAGGTAACATATAATACTGGTAGTCCTCGACTTACAACCACAATTAAGCCCAAAATGTCTGCTGCTAAGCAAGACAATTGTTAAGTTAGTTTTAACCCATTTTACGACCTTTCTTGCCAGAGCTGTTAAGTCAGGGGTGTCAAACTTAATTTCATTGAGGGCCACATCAGCATTGCAGTTGCCCTCAGGGGGCCGGGTGGGTATGACCTGGGTAGGCATGGCCTACTGGGTGGGCATGGCTAGAGTACGTATGGCCTACTGGGTGGGCGTGGCCAGCTCTACATCGTTCGCATCAAGGGTGCCTATGGGGGCCTGGGCAGGAGTGGGACAGATCTGAGGGTCTCTGGCAGAAGGAGGGTCTCTGGGCCAGGGCCAAGGCAGCGGGGGCCGTTCCCTCACTGTTTCCAGGATGGCTTCGCGGGCCGCATGAAACCACTTTGCGGGCCGGATCTGGCCCCCGGGCCTTGTGTTTGACACGTCTGTGTTAAGTGAATCACTGCAGTTGTTAAGTGAATCACACGGTTGTTAAGCAAATCTCCCTTTCCCCACTGACTTTGCTTGTCAAAAGCTGGCTGGGCAGATCACAAATGATGATTGCATGAGCCCCAAGACACTGCATGAATACACAAATATGTGCTGGTTGCCAAGTGCTTGCATTTTGATCAGGTGACCCTGGGGATGTTACAACACTTGTTTATTGTGTGGACTGGTTTTGAGTAACTTTTTTTTTCAGTGACATTGTAATTTCAAAAAGTCGGTAAATGAATGGTTGTAAGTCAAGGACAGCCTATAGAAGAATTAAGATCGGGTTCACCAGTAAAATGCTTGTGAAATCTGCTTGAGAACTACTACAGCAGAAAGCCTGAGAGCCAATGAATGCTGGTGTTGCAGAAATTCTGTGGTTTGGACTGCATTGCAAAAGAAAATGGGCTGAGCTGCCCAAAGCACACAAGTTGTGAGAAGAGTAGTGTGGCTCTAGAGGAGGAGCACAAAGGCCACAGGTAAAAGGACCCCAATGATTTGAGAAACAAAGGTAATAAATGGTTACGTTGTGTATCACCCATAGAAGTGTAAAACATGTTCAAATAAAGCAAGCTGACAGAGGAATGGAAAGATTAAGAAAGTAACAGAGCATAAAAAAACAGTGATTTCATTTATGTTATTCTGTAAATATTTTTGCAACACCACTGGGCGAGCCTAACATCCATAATTTCAAGCTGACGTCAAACCTGGTTGGAGGCTGTCAGGGTGGGTAAAGTTGCTTTATACTTTATTTTTATTATTTATCTTTAATTTATCTTGTTGCATTCTTTGACAAAGTAACTAAATTGTAAAATGCTGTGGATGCAGTATACTTGGACTTCAGAAAAGCATTTGACAAAGTAGACCACAGCCCACTTCTTGGTAAGACAGAAAAATTTGGTTAGACAGTATCACCATCAGATGGATTTGTAACTGACTGACAAATCACGATGTGTAGTCCTCAATGGAACTACATCTACATGAGAGAAGTATGCAGTGGGGTACCTCGAGGTTCTGTCTTTGGCCCTGAACATCTGCATAAATGATTTAGATGAGGGTATAGAATAGCCAGCACTTTAGAAGATAGGTTCAACATCCAGAAGGATCTAGACAGACTTGAACACTGATCCCTATCCAGCAAAATGCAACTCCTTGGGGAGAAAAGTAGCATTATACATTAGGCAAGAAAAAGCAAATGCACAGGTGTAGAATAGGTGGTACCTGGCTCGACAACCATACAGTATCTGCAAGAGGAATCTAGTGGAGAGCCACTTAAATATGAGCCCGCAGTGTGCTGCAGCTGACAAAAAAGCCAATACAGTCCTAGGCTGCATCAACAGAGGAATAGTATCAAGCTCACATGAAGTATTAGCACTAGTATATACTGCTTTTCTAAGACCACACTTGGAATACTGCATCCAATTTTGGTCATCGCGATATAAAAAAGATAGTGAGACTCTAGAAAAAGTGCAGAGAACAGCAATAAAGATGATTAGAGGGCTGGAGCCTAAAACGTATAATAAACTGTTGCAGGAACTGGGTATGTTCAGTCTAGTGAAGAGAAGGACTAGGGGTGACCTGTTAAAAGTTCTGCCAATATTTGAGGGGCTATCACAAAGAAAAGGGGGGCAATCTATTCTCCAAAGCACCTGAGGGGAACACATGAAGTAATGGATGGAAACCTATGAAAGAGAGATCCAATATAGAACTGAAAAGAAGTTTCCTAACAGTGATAATCAGTGGAACAGGTTGCCTTCAGAAGCTGTGGGAGCACCCATCACTGGAGGTCTTCAGAAAGAGATTGGACAGCCATTTGTCCAGAAGGTATAGAGCAGACACGTCAAACACAAGGCCCGGGGGCCGGATCCGGCCCGTGAAGTGGTTTCATGCGGCCCGCGAAGCCATCCTGGAAACAGTGAGGGAACGGCCCCCACTGCCTTGGCCCTGGCCCAGAGACCCTCCTTCTGCCAGAGACCCTCAGATCTGTCCCACTCCTACCCAGGCCCCCATAGGCACCCTTGATGCAAACGATGTAGAGCTGGCCACGCCCACCCAGTAGGCCATACTCACTCTAGCCACGCCCACCCAGTAGGCCACGCCCACCCAGACCACACCCACCCGGCCCCCTGAGGGCATCCGCAATGCTGATGCGGCCCTCAGTGAAATTGAGTTTGACACCCCTGGTATAGAGTCTCCAGCTTGAGCAGGGGGTTGGACAAGAAGACCTCCAAGGTCCCTTCCAATTCTGTTATTCTATTATTTATTTTTGGGGGTTGGAGGGGAATGTTGACCACTTTTTAGTTTGTTCACTTTCTGTTCTGCACTCATATACTGAACAAGGGGCCCTTCAGATTTCTTCATACAAGATGAATCCCTTTAAATTTTACATTAGAACTCTATGGTGTCCATTCAGAGCCCTTATTTGCCAGTATGATTTACTGGAAAGCTCGTCCTACCTAATTGGAGACCTTGTGGCTTTGTCAACAAAGCATAACATTTTTCAGAGAGGAAATGATTTAAGTGTGACCTTTTAAAAACTGTTTATTCAATGATAACAGCCCTAAAGGCCTTTAGGAAGAAAACATGTTTTGTTACAGGCTGATGCGTTTCTCAGTTTGCTTAAATTTAGGATAGAAAAAAAAATGAGATAAAATATGTTTTAAAGTTATCAAATAAAGAACATTGAAAAATTAGCCTGTAGTTTTACTTTAGAAAGCAACTTACATCTCTTTATATTTTATGAACTCCTGCTAATTTTAAGACTGAACAATTAGGTACAAATAAAGCAATTGCACATTCTTCTCCCTGCCTCTACTTTTTCCTTCACTTTTTGATTATTTACTAAAGTTTAAGACCCCTGAGCAGAGTTCTACAGCAGCTGATGTCTTGTAAACAAGGACATTCATTTGTTTGGTAAGTATTCCAAGTGTGATCTTACTAAACAAAGATGGGTGTCATGAATCTAGTCAAACCCCACTCTTTTTATTACAAGCTTCACAGGTAAAAGGCACAAACTTTGTTCCAGCAATTTTGGCCCCAAATCCAAAAATGACACATATTGATTCTTCCAAGCAGTTCTCCATTGTTTCCACACCTGCAGACAGAATCTTCCAGACTGAGGACTCTTTATATATCTACCACATACTCTTGAAGGAGGGAGGGATGGACAGTCTTCACCCTCTTTCTCTCACATAAAATTTTATGGCCTACTACATTCCATCATAATATTTACTTTGTTTTACTCGCCCTGCAGATGTCTCTCTCAAAAGATGGTAGTCAAGGGAGTGGGGGAGGCAAATAACAAAAGCAGCATTGCACTATAAAAGCAGCATTATAAAGTTCTGGTCCAACACTGCTGTCATCATTTTGACAAAAGCCAGTGATCCTATGGGTGGCTTTGGGTGGAAGAGCTGTCTGCTTTATTGGTTTTTGACTTTAGCCCAAACCACCACTGAAATGTATTACCAGCCAGCTAGTGATCTTAGAATCGCTTAGAACAGGGGTCCTCAACCTTGGCAACTTTAAGACTTGTGGACTTCAACTCCCAGAATTCCTCAGCCAATTCTGGGAGTTGAAGTCCACAAATCTTAAAGTTGCCAAGGTTGAGGAACCCTGGCTTACAATAACAGAGTTGTAAGGGACCTTGGAGTTCTTCTAGTCCAACCTTAAGCAGGAACTCCTATACCATTTCAGATACATGACTGCCCAATGTCTTCTTAAAAACCTCCAGTGTTGGAACATTCACAACTTCTGGAGGCAGGTTGTTCCACTGATTAATTGTTCTCACTGTCAGGAAATTTCTTCTTAGTTCTAGGTTGCTTCTCTCCTTGATTAGTTTCTCCTTGATTAGTTTCTCTGTTGGAGAGAAGGAAATTGAGCAAAACTAGAAGGCTCAAGTAATCACGTTCCTTATCTTGCATTGTACACACAGAGTCAGGACAGCAATGTTCAGCAATGAGTCAAAACAAAAGGCTTCACAGAGGCAAGATAGGTGTTTACAGTTTACAAATGATTAACAAATGAAAATGGTGAGCCATGGCTGCTAAATGTAACAAGTTTTTGTTGTACATTCCATTGTTCCCTATCTCAACACTTGCCAGTTCATGAAGACCATGTGGAAGCTTACAGCACCTCTGTGCTGGGCAGATGATAGGTTTGTTCTTAATACTATATGTGCCTATTTCCAAAACCCCCAAAGGCAGAACAAGAAGTAACGGATGGAAACTAATCAAGGAGAGAAGCAACCTAGAACTAAGAAAGAATTTCCTGACAATTAGAACAACTAACCAGTGGAACAACCTGCCTCCAGAAGCGGTGAATGCTCCAACACTGGAAGTTTTTAAGAAGAGACTGGACAGCCATTTGTCTGAAATGGTCTAGGGTTTCCTACCTGAGCAGGAAGACCTACAAGATGCCTTCCAACTGTGATATTCTGTTATTTGCCTATGTGGCAAAGAAGCTATAAAAATTACTAACTTACCACTAACATGACTACTTTCAGGCAGCAAGATATGACCTTGACAGAGATATGCAAGAAGCATTGCATAAGCAAAGTGGGATGAAACTTTAAATCCTACGAAGCAAGATAATATTTAGAAATAACTCATGCAGGTTCCTTCCTGACCCAGTGAGGTAAAAGAAGGAGAAGGGGTAAAGCAGGAGGCAGACATGTAAGATTTGGTTCTTATATACGGTACACCCAAACTTAATACAGGTAGTGCTTAATATATCAATGGTTCAAAGTTATGACGTCCTTGGAAAAAGTTATTTACGACTGTCCCTATGACTGCAATTTGGGTGCACGACAACTGGCTTACCTTTGCAACAGCTGCAGTGTCCCTGCAACTATTGTAAGTGCCCAAATTTTGATCATGTGACTGTTGGAATGCTGTGACAGTTATGGGTTGTATGAGGATGAGTTGTAAGACACTTTTTTCAGGGCTGGTCATCAGTTGAGGACTACCTGATTTTTCTCAGTAACTGGATAAAACGATCCTAAGAAACACTAAGAAACCCAGAGAAGTTTGGAAGGCAACAGAGACCCAGACTTGCTAACAATTTACTTTTGTTCTTCTGTGTAATGCGGGAGGGCTGACTATTTAGTCATGGACTGATAGGGCAAGATAAACAGCTCAATTATTGGCTAGCAAACAGGCATTCATTGGCTGATAGTTCTCTGTGCTCAGCTATGGGCCAGGAAGTAGAGATGCTGATTTGCGGTTAACAGAATAACAGAGTTGGACAGGACCTTGGAGGTCTTTTAGTCCAGCGGTCTCCAACCCCCGGTCCATAGACCACTACCAGTCTGCAGCATGCCACCAACCGGTCAGCACAAACAAGGAAAGCCCCATCCACAGGATGCAGGAAGCACACAAAACCGCGCACTCTCCGGTCTGTGGAAAAACCTCTCTCCATGGAACCAGTCCCTGGTGCCCAAAAGTTTGGGGACCTCTGTTCTAGTCCAACTCCCTGCTCATGCGGGAGACCCTATATCAGGGCTTTTCAATCAGTGGTATGGGTACCCCCTGTGGTACATTGGCACCTGGCAGGTGGTACGCGACCATCCTAGAGAAGTGGTAGCAGGGGAGGGGAATGAGCTGAACCGGTGGTAGCACCGCACAAGCCTGAGCGAGAGATGGCTGGAGCTGCAGGGCTGTCAAGGCTCAATGGAAGCGCCAGGATCAGCGCCAGGCTCCAGCTGGAGCTCGGCGCTGATCCCGGCACTTCTGTTGAGCCCAGAAGAAGTGCCGATCACCTGGAATGTTGCAGCATCTCCAGAGTCTTGTGATTTACATTCAGATGCTTGGCAACTGATTCATATTTATGACGGTCACAATGTCCCAGGGTCATGTGAAGTGACCAAAACCTGCTGCAACCACCCAGCATAGGGGGGGGGGATAAAAACCAAACACACCCCACCCCACCCCTGCTGCCAATCCTCAACCGAAATGCTCACAAGAATGAAAACCTCGGACAGGAGGAAGAGCACCGCCGGGCGGGCAGGCAGGCAGGTGTCTTGCTTGGCTGTGGCTTGGGGGGGCACTTTTTTCAGTGCCATTGTAACTTCGAACAGTCACTAAGCGAACTTTTGTAAGTCGAGAACTACCTGTACTTCATCACTTTTTTCCTTTTTTTTTTCTTTTGGTCATCAAGTTTTTGACACCTTGCTAGGCGACTGGTGGTACTCAGATGTTGCCATATCCTAAAAGTGGTACAATGGGTGAAAAGGTTGAAAAGCCCTGCCCTATATCATTTCAGTCAAATGGTTGTCCAATCTCTTCTTAAAAGACTCCAGTGATGGAGCACCCACTTCTGAAGGCAAGCCATTCTACTAGTTAATTGCTCTAATTGTCAGGAAATTTTTCCTTAGTTCTAGGTTGGTTCTCTTCTTGATTCATTTAGTTAGTTAGCTTCGTGCAACTCTGTAGTCTGGCAGACATATAAACCTGCCTATGCTCATAGTATCTTGACATCCATTAATCGGTCAAACCAACCCTGATCAATCCTGGTTGCACTTTAAAACAACATCAGAGAAATTGGGAGATTGAAAGGCTGATTGTCTCAAAATGCCATAGATATTGTCTTAAGAAGCTCTGCTCCGGGGCACAAACTCTGGTAGTTTAAACTAAGGGAATCTTAAGATGGATCTATATTTTATACTATGCTTTGTTGAAGCATAGCTTTTTGAATAAGATAACCTTGCTTGGGTTCAGAATGGTAAATGATAGTTGCAAAACATAGTGGCTGCAGTTTGCATAATACACTGACTCCAAAATGAAAGAAATATGTCATAGCTTGGCAAGATATATGATACTGTCTTAGAATAAAGATTTTACACCAGGAAGAAAAAGATCTGTGAAACTATTCAACTTCCCTACGCCCTGTGCGCTCCCACAGAGAGGGCCTCCTCAGGGTGCCACCGGTCAGAGAATGCTGTCTGGTGGCCCCCAGGGGAAGGGCCTTCTCTGTGGGCACCCCGGATTTATCGAATCATTTGCCGGTTGAGCTCCGGATGGCGCCCGACCTTCGCTCCTTCCGACGCGATCTGAAGACTTATTTGTTTGAACAAGCCGGCCTGGCCTGATGGGGGATGGGTTTAGGTTTTTATTGCTATTTTAAATGTATTTTAATCTACTGTTTTAACTTGGGCATCTTGTTTAATTCTTTTTTAGTTTTTGTATTCCTGTACTTTTATATGTTTGCCCTGTTCACCGCCCTGAGTCCTTCGGGAGAAGGGCGGTATACAAATAACATTATTATTATTATTATTATTATTATTATTATTATTATTATTATTATTATTATTATTATTATTATTATTATTATTATTTTGGTTGGGGAATTTTTGAAATCATAATCCCAATTCATCTGCATGACACCAGGCCAGGAGCACTGTAATGCAAGCTGGATAACATAAAAAAAACATCTAGTCCAACCTTCTGCTGGATCAGGAGAGTCTCTATATCATTTCAGACAAGTGGTTGTCCATTCCCTTCTTGAAAGCCTCCAGTGGTGGGGCATCCACAACTTCTGAAGGCAAGGCATTCCACTGGTTGTTTGTTCTCACCATTAGGAGATTTCTCCTTAGTTCTACAGGTTGCCAGAAGACCTGAGCAATTTCACCTTAGTTCTAAGTTACCAGATGTCAGAACACCTTTCCCAAACAGCTTCCATTTGTTTTGGGACTATAATTCCTAGAATTCTCCAGCCTTGAATTATATTGATTGGTCAGTTTGTGGCTTAGGTCCATACAACTGCTAAATCTTAAACCTGCCTTAATTAAAAACAAGTGTTATGTCCATACAGGTAGTCCTCATTTAAGCACCACCCCAGAGTTACTTATGACCTGGTTCTGGAGTTGCGACAGCTCCACCTTCCATCTCTGCTACAGTCACATAATCACATTTTGGGTGCTTGGCAACCAATTCACATTCATGGCTGTTTTTGGCAGTTTTCACCTTTTACTTCTGGTTTTCAGCAAAAAATGCCCGTTGAAGAAAATGGGTTTATTTAACAACCACTGTGTTTACTTAATGACTGCCACAAAAAAAGTGCTAAAATCAGGTGTTGTCACATGGTTACCCACTTAATGACTGCCACAATTTGCAATAATCCTTCTGGGCTCAGTTATAATGGTAAGTTGAGGACTACCTGTATATTATGCTGTGACCCAACAAATAAACCTTATTATGCCTTAATATTACGGCTGGGTTCACAGAAGACAGTTCCTGCATTCCTACAACACAAAGACCCCCAAATTACATAACCTGATGTTTATGGTTTATGGTTTGTCTCAAAGCCTTTAAGATGTCTGGACTTCAACTCCCATAATTCCCTAGTTCAGGGCTTTTCAACCAGTGGTATGGGTACCACCTGTGGTACATTGGCACCTAGCAGATGGTACGTGACCATCCTAGAAAAGTGGTAGCGGGGTAGAGGAATGAGCTGAACCGGTGGTAGCACCACACAAGCCTGAGTGAGCGATGGCTGGAGCTGCAGGGCTGTCAGGGCTCAGTGGAAGCACCAGGATCAGTGCCAGGCTCCAACTTTTGGTCATCAAGTTTTTGACACCTTGCTAGTCGACTGGTGGTACTCGGATGTTGCCATATCCTAAAAGTGGTACAATGGGTGAAAAGGTTGAAAAGCCCTGATCTAGTTAGCATTGAGAAACACTGGTTTATATATAAACCAAGCTGTAATTTTCTGTGTTTAAGGGACAACCATTCATTCTCAGTTGTGAATTTTCCAGTTGCAATTTGAAATGACGCAGTCTGTTTGCTATTTTGGGAGGGCCAGAGTCTGGGAACGGGGACTGAAAATTCAGAACTGTCTTGTGACGAGCTTCTTCTTTAGAGATGTGAGGTGTTCATCTTTAGGAGGAAGTCGTGTGTAGGAAAATACAAGAATTTACGTGTATCCTAGTGTCAGAGGATTGAGACATTACACAAATTTCTCAGAACCATCACTTTCCCATGGGCCACACCAGTTTTCCAGAAATTGTGATATTCTGGAGGAAACATCATCATCAGCCATATAGCTGGTCCTCAACATATGACAGGTAGCTTAGCAACCATTCAAAGTTATGGTGGACCCCTCCAAAAGGTACTTATGACCTGGTTCCAAAGCTCCAATGGACAGACCTCCTCTGTGGCTGCAGTTCAGCAACCAGCCTACATTTGCTGCTATTTGTGGTCAGATTACAACATTTTTGCTGTAAACAAAAACTGGAAGTGTCTACTTCCAGTTTTCAGCAAAAACTGTCCATAGCGAACAATGGGTTCATTTAATTACCATGGTGAGTTGCTTAACCACCACTGCAACAAAAAGTCATCAAATCAGGTCAGTCACATGATAACCTGCTTTACAACTGTCATGACTTATGACCATAATGGGCATGCCCCATAATTTGAGGATTATCCGTATCCTGAACCCATCATCATTCTAATAATGTTTTGACCATCTCTACTTAAATCAAATTAAGTTTGAGGTTTTCTTCATCTGAAGAAAAAAATAGAGAGCTTTAAAATCTACTAATTTAGTACAGAAATCTAATTTCTGATTTGATGTTTTTTTCAGGAGTTTTTAATTAGCATTCCTGTTGGTTTGGACTTTCTCTTGGACACTTCTCTGAATAATTATGCTGCACACAGTGGCGTAGCGTGGGTTGTCAGCACCCGGGGCAAGGCAAGTAATTTGCGCCCCCTAACCGCACGCCTGGCACCCCCCCATCCACAGTGGGCGGCGACCCGGCGGCTCGGATCAGATTCGCACAGCCAGCACTGCAGTGAGAGAGAGTGAGTGAGCCAGGTAGGGGCAGAGAGCTGCGAGTGCGAGCGTGCCCCCCCCAGATCTTGTGCCCGGTGCGGCCGGCCCCCCCTGCACCCCCCACGCTATGCCACTGGCTGCACATACTGTTTAAAACATCAATTCCACCACCATCACAGTGACCTATCCCAGCTTTCTGTAACATGATGGTCCCAGAATTCCTAGCAAATTTAGCAAATAATGGGAATTTGTGGGAATTGAAGCAAACACATATCAAAAGTAGTTGTTCACAGAAGTAAATCTGACCTTGTAATATCTACTGTTTCAATAAACCCAACCTTTGTCTTCACACAACATCCTTAATTAAGGAAACCAAATGTGATGGTAGCAAAGAAAGATCTCTGATTATGATTTATGCCCCATTTATGAAAATATGGCCAGGAAGGCTTATGGTCAAATCAAACAGATTATAATGTGGTATTTTGAGGATGTATATTTGCCACCATGAAAAGTGTCCAAAAAATAGTTAACGTTTGTTGAGCACTTAAGTGTTGCTCAATACATGTTGAGGATACACATGTTGTGCTTAACCTTGATTATTTGAACCATGATTTATTGAGTAAATCACAATTTATTCAGTTTCTGCAGCACGGTGTATTACAAAAAGTAAGATAGTACTAATGAAGGTTAGCACATTTGCAGCTTCCATAATTTAAAATGTATTTATTACATTTCTTCACTACCCATCTCATTTAAATGGCCTGACTAAGCATATTGTGAAGTGTGGCTATTGTAGCAAAGGGAATAAGGGAAGGGAGGTGAAGAACAATTGGTGCATATACCACAAAGATCGGATCTGAGTGTCAGCGGGATGGCAGGTATCGAGCTGATGAGAAATCCTCTATTGCAGATCTTGGATAGAAACCATCAGGCTTGATAAGAATGATGGTCTGAGATAGTGACTGGATTCCCTCACCCACAGTGGTGTTTTCCTAGCTAAGATCTTCCTGATTGCATGGCAGAAGAATCTTCAGAAGACAGTGATCTGCTGGATTCCATCTGGCCTGTTGCAGAGTCACCCCTTCCCATCCAACTGTTAGCTGTGGTGGCACAGTGGTTAGAATGCAGTATTGCAGACTAACTCTACCCATAGTATAGTTCGATCCTGACCATCTCAAGGTTGACTCAGCCTTCCATTCTTCCGAGGTTGATAAAATGAAGACCCAGATTGTTGGGGGCAATAGGCTGACTCTGTAAACTGCTGAGAGAGTGCTGCTGTAAAGCACTGTGGAGCAATATATAAGTCTAAGCGCTATTGCCATTGCTACTAGGAGTTCTGCTTTCATGGCTGTCAGAGGGATTGGAATCTCACTGTTGCAGCATAGTTCTTTTTTTTTCTTTTGTAGATGGTTGGTTCTGGGAATGCTGACCTTGCAGGAGACCAGTTGTGGATTTACAAGAAAGCTGATATTCCCATTGTACAGAAATGAAACGTTTGCAGGGTTCATGTGAATATTCCTCAGAGGTTTATCACTTGTCAGCTTTTGCTAACCCATAGCCCAGGGATCTTCAGACTTGGCCCTTTTATGACTCGTGGACTTCAACTTCCAGAATTCCTCAGCCAGCGTGCCTGGCTGAGGAATTCTGGGAATTGAAGTCCACAAGTCATAAAAGGGACTAGTTTGAAGACCCCTGCCATAGCCAGCTGCTATTTTTCAGCAAGAAAATGCAACAGCTGCTTTATTGATTCCTTGATTCCCAATATGGAGATTGCATGCTTTAGGCAGTCATGATTTTTCCCCTCTTTTTGTCTGTCAGCACAGCCTCCCTGTTTAAAGTTGGTTGGTGAGGTTGGGGGCTCTCTACGCACACACAGCTCTTTTTGGAAGAACCACTGCTGCTCTGAAAGCAATTGGCACTATTTTCGTGTCTGTGTGGACAATGGCCTCTCTGTTGGCATACTTTCGACACAGGAGGAAGGCACATTATCACAGAGATGAGAATGAGCCATAAGCCGTAGCATTATTTCTTTGACTTTGGCTTAGCATGCTGCATAAATTCAGCCCTCGTTTCTAGCTTAGGAAGTTGTATGTGCCAACCCATTAGTGGTGGGATTAAAATAAGTGAACAACTGGTTCTCTGCATGGATTCCACTTCTGGAAGTCCCTTCTGGGCCTGGGCAACAAAAAATTAGCTACCGGTTCTGCCAAAGTGGTGCAAACCGGCTGAATCCCACCACTGCAACCCATCCAATGGTAGTCTACAAGCCATAGTTTTGCACAACGTGGCTCAGAACGATACGTGAATCAAGTCAGTTCCTTAGGCAGGGTTCTTGCTTTGTGGAAACACACATGTTGAATGCTGAGGTCCAGTATTTACGACATTTGTAAGTGTCCTGGGATCATGTGATCCCCTTTTGTGACCTTTTGACAATCAAAGTCAATAGGGAAGGCAGATTCACTTCACTTTGTTACTAACTTAACAACTGCAGTGATTCATTTAACAACTGTGGCAAGAAAGATCATAAAATGGGGCAAAAATCACTTAACAACTGTCTCACAAAGGAACAAAATTTTTTGGCTCAATTGTGGTTGTAAATCAAGGATTATCTATATTCTCCATGTTGGGCAGCCATTGTCTTTTATCCAAAAGAAGGCAAACAGCCATTTGTCTGAAATGGTATAGGGTTTCCTGCCTGAGCAGGGTGTTGGACTAGATGACCTCCAAGGTCCCTTCCAACTGTTTATTATTATTATTATTATTATTATTATTATTATTATTATTATTATTATTATTATTATTATTATTATTATACAAACCAATAGACTTGGCAGATGGCAAAGGTATGGTAATCTGTATAAATGTCTGTTTAACCAGCATTATTCTCCATTTATCCTTAAGGAATATTAAAGTCAGGTGAGCCTGGTGCCTGTTTCTCTTGTTATGCAGCAATTGATTGTGAGGGGATCTCTCATTATGGTTTCAATTTTGAAATTAGTCTGAACTAGAGCCACCTTTTCCAACTTGGCACCCTCCTAGAAATGGAGACTTCAATTCCCAGGAATCTAGGAGTGGACAAGTATGCATTCCAAGTGTCTGTGGAGATTCTCAGTTATCCAGGTCATGGTTGTCCCAAAGGTGCTTTTTCAAAAGGAACACTGCACTTTGTTTTTTTCCTTAAAGACATTTTGCTTTTCTTCCAAGATGTTTCTTCAGTTCTGGCTGAAGGGTGGAGGATGGAAGGATTTACATTTACATTCCTTGTATCCTCCACCCTTCAGTCAGAACTGAAGGAGCTTCCTGGATAAGAAGTGAAACGTTCTTCAAGGAAAAACAAAGTCCAGTTGCTTTTTTGAAAAAGGACTTTTGGGATATGCATTCCAAGGCATTTTATTTCAAATATAAAACCATGACACAAGGCAGGTGCTTAAGATATTGGACTGTCACTGGATGAACGTCCATTTCAGGTCCACCCTCAGCCATAGAAACTGAGTGGCTTTTGGCCAGTGACTATCTCAGTCCAAACTGCCTCACAGGAAAATCTATGCATGTGTTCTGTACCAGCCTGCTACCGGCCCTGCAGAAAAGGCAGGGACAACCCCTTTACAACCGGCAAGAGGCTGGAATTACGCCTGCCAAATTTATAGCTACAAAAACAAACAAGACACGAACCAAGAAACAGGAGCTTTAAGAAACATGAACCATTTGAGCGGTTGCCTTCAGCAAACCAGCCCTCCCAGACATTCCCCTTATATAGAGTTCAGGGCGTGGCTTCTCTCTGCCTCCTTCCGAGAAGCCCCATTGCCTTCCACGGTTTACTCCTAATTGACTGCCTCCTGCGTCGGGCGTCCTTGAACAGGGCCAGCTGTGGGTCATCTTCATCCACACTGTCAGGCTCACACAGCTGGGTCTCCGTGGTGACCAAGTGGGAGGGGCCTGGCTGAGGGCTATCATCAGCAAGATCTTCAACCCCCTCAGCAAGGTCTTCAACACCCCCCTCCTCCTCTGAGTCATCCGACCCAACTGCCGAACCCACAGGCTGACCCTGAATCACAACAGCATGCTTCTGTGAGTTACTGAATGAAACATGGTGTGGAGTCCTTAGCGCTCTCTGATTTTGGTTGTTTTCTTGCAGACATTTCATTATCCAAATAGGTAACATTACCAGTGCTAGTACTAGTTGGGTAATGTCTATGGAGAGTCTCAGTCATCTGGGTCATGGTTGTCCCAAAAGTGCTTTTCAAAAAGCAACTGGATTGTCTTTGTTTTTTCCCTGAGGATGTTTCGCTTCTCATCCAAGAAGCTTCTTCAGAAGTGAAGATGCTTCTTGATTTAGAAGTGAAATGTCTTCCAGGGAAAAAGAAAGACAATCCAGTTGCCTTTTGAAAAGCACCTTTGGGATAGTTGGGTAATGAAATGTCTGCAAGAAAACAACCAAGCTCAGAGAGCACCAGGGACTCCACAATTCAGCCCTGAGCTACAGTATTCTCTTCTTTTGAAAGATTTTATGTAAGTCTAATAAACAAATTATTTCAATCTGTATTAAACATACTTGGAGATTAACAAGGGAAGAAAAAGTATTTCCAAGCAATTTATGTTTAACATGATATTTTAAAGAAGCTTTCCACCCTTCTCAACAATGCAAGACGGGGACAGCAGGAATTAGACGCAGACTCCATTCAGACAATTTAATTTAATTTAATTTATTAATATTTCTATACCGCCCTTCTCCCTGAGGACTCAGGGCGGTGTACAGGGCAAGAATAAAACACAGAAATGTACAAAAATTAAAAGATAATTAAATACATGCCCGATTAAAATACAGTTAATACATAATAAAAACCCAATAAAATGATAAAAAACCCCACCAATCCCCCTCATGCCAGGCCGGCTTGCTCAAACAAGTATGTTTTCAGATCGCGGCGAAAGGAGCGCAGATCGGGCGCCGTCCGGAGCTCAACCGGTAACTGGTTCCATAGCTCCGGGGCGCCCACAGAGAAGGATCTCCCCCTGGGGGCCACAAGACAGCATTCTCTGACCGGTGGCACCCTGAGGAGGCCCTCTCTGTGGGAACGCACAGGGCGCAGGGAGCTTGATGCCGGCAGCAGATGTTCCCTGAGGTACTCCGGCCCCATGCCATTAAGCCACATGCAATCCTATCCCATTTCAACCTTGTCTGCAAAACAAACTCAGATGTGTCCCTGCCTAAGATTTGGTCTATGTGCTGCAAAATAATAATAATAATTATTCTGCAGCTGCAAAAGCTATTGCCCCTTTCCTGGGGAAATGACCCTTATTATCCCGGTTCCCATGAAACATGATTATTTGCAGTTCAAAGGAAATTAATCTTATCTACCACAGATCAGCAGCTTAATGAACTTTCCTGTATCTAGGGAATGCCTGCCAGAAGGCCAAGTGACTAATTGATAGAAGAAGTTCCAAAATTTTTAATTCGGTAAAATCTTCCCTGTTGATCTCTCTTTTTCTCTTTTCCCCCACTCTACATTTGAAGGCCATAAACTTGGAAGACTCAATAGGCAAGTCAACCAATTATTACCTTGATCAGTTGCCAACAACTAAAAAAAGCTTTAGCTTTAAAAGCTGGGATGAAATTTGCCTCTTCCCCCAACATTTGGGCTTAAATATTTCTCCCCAGCTAAAAGGAGGAACTCCGGAGGGGAAAAAAAATCTGACCTCAGTTGCTTTCATCACCAAGTATGGTTGAGAAAGTGCAAATTGTGGGAGGATTTGCCAACTGGTGTAAACAGTACTTTTATTAAGTTTATCGCAAGCCAGATATGAGTCATAAGAACATAAAAACATGAAATAGCTTTGCTGGAGCAATATGAAGACCATATTATCCAGCTTTGGGTTTATTGCAGAACCAGCTGGATGCCTCTGGGTGCTTATGAGAAGATGGAAACATTCTCTGCTCCCATTTTTTTGTTCCTTGAAAGTGATAGCAGAATATTTGAAAGCATAGGCCCCTAAAATCCAAAGTCTTCAATAGGTAGACCTGTCCTCTATTACTTTAGGATTTTCCAGAGATTAATGCTAATCTCAGTTAAGTCCTAAGTTCCATGGGGAGTTGGTTCCATAGGGCCGGCGCGCCCACAGAGAACGCTCTTCCCCTTGGAATAACCCGCCGGCATTCCTTAACCGGTGGTACCCTGAGGAGGCCCTCCCTGTGGGAGCGCACAGGACGAAGGGAACTTGATGCCGGCAGCAGGTGTTCCCTCAGATAACCCGGACCCAAGCCATTTAGGGCTTTATAGGTCATCACCAGCACCTTGAATCTCACCCGAAGGGCAACCGGAAGCCAATGCAGCTCGCGGAGTAGAGGTGTTGCATGGGAGTATCGGGAAACCCCCATCACAACTCGCACGGCTGCATTCTGCACCAGTTGAAGCCTCCGAGTGGTCCTCAAGGGCAGCCCCATGTAGAGAGCGTTGCAGTAGTCTAAACAGGAACAGTGCTAGCTGTGGGAACAGTGCTAGCTGGAGTACCAATAGTCCTCAACTTACGACCGGAGATCTAATGGACATATCTGGAAGGTACTTCCAACCCAGCTTCAAGGTCTGATGGCCACCCTCTCTTCACTGTCACATGACTGCACTCCTGGGGCTCAGTAACCGGGCCACATTTATGGACGTAGTCACATGACCGGCATTTTACGACAGTTTTGCAGAACGGCAGGATTTACTTTGTTTTCAGCAAAACTGTGGCCGTAGTAAACCATTGGTTCACTTAAAGATTGTCATAAAAGAGGTTGTAAAATCAGGTCAGTCACATGACTGACCCATTTTATCACCATCACAAATTGCAACCGAACCTGACAGGCTCCATTATGGTTGTAGCTTGAGGACTACCTGTACCAGGCCTTCCATTTCCTTGTTGGTTAAGTAGATGGAGTTTCTGTCTCTGCATTGCTTCATCTCCCCCCCCGCCCCCCAGTGTCAGGGAGGGGCAATGAAGATGAAAGCATCAAAGTCAGAGGTTACATACATCGGAGCTACAGATATTCGCCACTATCACAAAGTTACATTCTATTTTAATTCCTACCAACTCCAGGCAAAAGGACTGAGCAGTAGAACCATTGCTACTAAGGGGATGTGATGCCTCAGCCAGTTAAAGACACTGAACCCGTCAGCTGGGAAGCTGACAGCCCAGGTTCAAGACCTGAGCACTGTGAAATGGGGTGAGCTCCAGTCACCTACCCTAGTTCCTGCCCACCTAGCAGTTCAAAAGCATCCCAATGTGAGTAGATAAGTAGTGGGAAGGTTCCGTGCACCACATGACCACAGAAGCTGGCTCACTTGGCTAAGAAATGGAGGTGAGCACCAGCCCCTAGAGTCTTGCCCGACTGGACATAGGAAACCTTTACCACTGCTAGTACATAGAGCAGTGATTCCCAACCTTTTCTATACCCCGCAACCCTAGAATGCTTCTGATACATTCTCGCAACCCTTACATAAATAATACCTGGTTATGCATATACACTATAATTTTGAAACTTCCAGACCCAAGTTTTTGTACCCCCTGGAATATCGGAATACGCAAGCACCCCCGGTTGGGAACCCCTGACGTAGAGGTACCAGGCTATGCGAATAAGAATCTGATATGAAATGTCTCCTTATTCCCTGATTATCCCAGTGCAGCTAGAAGTATATGTTAGATTACCCTTTTTGTGACCCTCATTCTTCTGTGCTTGTTTATAAGTTCCATCCAGCCCAAATCCTCCTTAATGTTAATTGAAAGCTTCCTGTTTGGCTATGGTTTTTCCATCTGCTTTATTGTTCTCTGGCTAGGCAGCTGAGTGATTACCCTTTATATAATCAGCTTTTGTTCTTCCGGGCGGTGGGCAGTGGGTGGATGGATGGATAGAGTTTGATATTGGGGAGAAAGCAATCAGTAGTTGAAATAGCTCTCCTTGCAACTATCACAACCTAAATGAAGAGCAACTAACATGGTAATTTCTCAAGTCTGAGCAATTTAAGAG